>NC_139727.1:15455630-16081241 GCF_964211835.1 Anser anser | reverse complement strand
TAAGGCAGTGAACCTCAACTCCTCTGGATCCTAGAGGTTTTCCATCAATGACCCAAAGACCTGGGGGGATCACGAAGTAATTTCTAAGGGTTCCACAAAAGTGAATAACACAAAAGTGGATAACCAAGTCTATTGTTAGCAGGGGTAAAGGCTTTAAACAGGCCTCTGCAACTGTACCAGAAAATATTGTAAGGCTCCACCACCAAAGAGTAAAAACCCACAGTTCTATGCCTGTACAAAAGCTGTATTTCAATTACCTAGCTTTCTTCGTCTCAGTTGAACTTCAGAAGGAACTAGGATATGAAATGGCTGGGTTTTCTTCAACAGAAGTATACTTAAGATCTCTATCAGTCCAAACGTCTTGACTACGTAAAATTGCTATTAGAAGCTATTTAATTCAGTGATTAGAAAGTTGAAGAGATAGAAACAAATAGATTAAAATCGTCTACCAGCATTTGCAGGTTTTCAACACAACCACACATTTTTGTATTCCCTTCATTTATAGAGGGTGTCACTGTTTCGTATTCCCTTCATTTATAAAGGGTGTCACTCTCTACATAAAAAAAATAAAGAAATAAATTAACTCTAAGTCTGGAAATCTGAGAGCAATGAGAGGCGGAAGGAAAGAGGAAGGTTCAATCATGATCGTTAGAGACGAGAGGATCTGACAGAGTCCACTGACAATGCTCAAAGCACAAAAACACCATCATATTTCTCTCTCAAATATGCTGCTTCTCACTGAAGTACTTTTATCTGACCAAAAAGCATCAGTGCTCGAAAATACCCAGTACATTCCCCCTTAGAAGAACATAGGTGCAGTGTTGTGTCTACATAAAACCCCAGTGATCTCAGCAGCAAATTGGAATTATTAATAAAATTATTCCGCATATGAAGGGATGCAAGACACGGACTCCTGATGGCTCTTGAACAGGAGACCTTTATTGCCCTTTTTCACTACTACATATACTTTCCCCGTAGCCCCACACGCTGTCCACGTGCCCGAATCTGTCTTACAATTGGTTAGAGACCCTCAGACACGCGCCTTGAGCCAGCCAGCAACTGGCCACTGCCCATAGCTCATCTTTAACACTGGAGCCAATTTACTTTATCTCGACCTTGCTCAAGTTTTTGGTTCTACCGCTTGTTTCCTCATTATCTCTAGTTCAGGGACGTGTGAAACAGCGCAAAGCCACCTGCGAATTCCTTCCCCACACCCATACATCACAATTTCCATTAACATTACTGGAAGCTGCCTACATGCAATGAGGAAAAAAATAAGAACCAGATGAATCATATCACTTGCACTATTTGTTTCATATTTTATTTTTCCATACAAGGAATAGAAGTTACCCTAAAATCTTTCTTCTAAAAAAATCAAATTATCTTCTTTTTGAGTAATACATTGCTTTTTCTCTTTTGTTACTGTACTGCAATGGATCCTAAAAAAAAAAAAAATACCTTTTTCCTCCTTTTACCAGACTTTTCAGTGGCCTTTTCCGTTTAATAGGTAAAGCTACTGTTTCCCAGCATAAAAAGAAGCACAGACATAGTAGCAGGGGCAGAGCTCGTTTGATTCTTCTCCATCTAAACCTGGCAGACCAAAAGCAATAGCTCAGCAAAGCCTTTGCAGCAGAACGACCTAGGAGCAATCTATCTTCCGGGCCTGAATCAAAGCACTCCAAACTACAGGCAAGGATACCACACTTCCAAGCAACAGTCTTAAAATTCATGGAAGCTGAGCACGAAAGACCAATCTGATTGATTTCTAAAGCTTTTACACAAGTGTAATGAAAAGTGGTAGAATAAACTGGATCAATAAAAGTAATTTCCTCTCTTCTTCATTAAGGGAAGCACAGCTGTAGCTGGGGACATAAAACACTAACAAATCTCAAGCTTAGACCCGACAATAGTTAGTACTATTACACGAGGAGCCATAGGAGTATGGTCTGATGTAGCCATTACTAAATTGCTTAAACTCAAACCAGACATCCTATCTTTTTTGTATTTTTTAATTATACACACACACAAAATTCACTCCATGAGGCAATGCTTCCAAGCACACATGAAAAGCCAATCACAGTGAATCATTCCCACAAGAGTCAAAAGGCTGCGTGTAATATTGAGTTTTCTTTCTTCAACACGAGATGCCTCCAAAGTAACGCAAAGGTTTCACCAATTCACAATCAAAATACAATGCCAAGGTGACCCTGAAGACTTTTCCACATTTCCTGTACAATGGCGACCAGAGCACAGGTTTATATTTCGTTTTGTGCCTCTACAGGTGGTAACAACCCATTTTGTACCAAAGGACACAACCAGAAGCAATTACTGCCATGAACCAGTAACAACAGATGATGCCCAGATAAACAACTGATAAAGTGGCTCTCAAGATCCCAAGAAATTAAAAACCAGCTGCACCTGCTCGCTTGTGCCAAAGCCAGGATGACCTGAACAGCAGTTCTTCCAGGGTCACAATGTTCAACATGGCAAAAGGGTGGGTGAGCAAGGAGCACCTGCACTCTGCACCTCTTCTCCACGGCAGTGCTGTGGATCAGGCCAGACCCTGCTACAGCCCCGCGTGCCCCCCAGGTTGGCACAGAGCTGCTAAGCTCAGAGTTCAAGTGCCTTGAGAGGAATTTCCTTCCAGAAAAACGGTTTGGGGCGAAGTAAAAAAAAACAAGAGGCAAACTTGATCTAAAAGAGGTTGGCCATATCCCTTTGTCACCCACAATTCAGGTATTTATAAACATTGATAAGATCCCTCCCCCTCAGTCTTCTTTTCTAAAGGCTGAACAGACACAGGTCCCTCAGCCTTTCCTCATAGGCACATGCTCCAGGCCCCATACCATCTTTGTGGCCCTCTGCTGGACTCTTTCCAGTAGACCCCTGTCTTTTTGTACCGGGGAGCCCAGAACTGGACACAGTACTCCAGGTGAGACTTGACCAGGGCACAGTAGAGGGAGAAGATCACCTCCCTTGACCTGCTGGCCACACTCCTTTTAACGCACCCCAGGATACCATTCCCCTAACACAGGCACCCCAAAGTGGATGTGTTACAGAAAGAAAGAAAAACTGTAACAGTACCTTTTCTGCTACAGAAACCAATATAAACTAGTGTCTTGCTTGACTTGTTTGTTCTACTGATGTTTTGATTTATTCAACCATTTATCTTCAACATTGAAATGGTACACTCAAAGAGACAGCTCTGGAAAATCTAGCACTCAATTAACCCACAGGAGAAAAATGATATGATCAGCAGCAACATGTATTCCCTAATATAACCTTCCCCTAATGTGCTTTAACTCAAATGGAGAGATGAAAGAAACTCGGTCTTTGAATTTATCCATCCTAGCTAATGTCTCCTGTGGTCTACTCATTTATGAAGCCATCACCGTAACATTAACAAAGTCCTGCCTGGCCCGTAACTGTAAATGGGGAATCATCACAGAGTGCTCATAATGGGGTCTCTAGGGAACAGATCACAGCCATGTGTAACATTCTTAGCAATGACCTGTAAGAAAAGTGAATTTAATACTGATAGAAAAATAGCAAAAAAATGAAAAAATCAGACATGATGTTTCCTAAATTGACTGGCAAGGTGGCTGCAAGCAAACCTTTCACTACAGATACCAGTGAAGCTGTGTATCCAACAACGAAGACATCAGACAGTATTTACAAAATGCAGGTTTTAGCTTAGAAAGCAATGACCTTAGGAAGGCCATGACCGTTGTCAACAACCAACTGCACAGTAACTATAGAAACTTCTGTTGCAACTTCATGGCCAGAATGGTTAGTGAGGTTCTCCAGTGCATAAACAACAGTGTAATTAGGAAGACAGATTATTTTATACCCAGTGTTTGGCACTTTTACACCTGCTAGTGGAACAGAGTGTCCGATCCTGGCATCCCCAATTCAAGCAAGACATTTATATGCTGGACGGGGCTTGGAGGACCATGTGAACGACAAAGGATTGAAGTATCTTGAAGTGAAAGCCTCGAGTCCACTTTCTACAATTTACCAAAGAAAAAGAAAATTGAAAGGCCACAAACTATTGCTAAGTCTATGTGGAAAAGAAAGCCAACAACAGAAGGCTCCTTGTTCTAGCAGACAAAAGTATAACAAGACTCAATGACTTTAAGTGAAGGACAGAGAAGTCTGGGCTGCAATTATGGTGCACATTTTTGCAGAGGGACAGAGAAAGTAAAGAATCGTTTAGGCACCTTGTTAGGCATTTCGTTGTCCTTTTCATCCATGGGAATTCTCAAATTCAAGTTCCTTGAGGTATTTTTAAAACATGATGCTTTAACCCAAATAAATTTATTCAGTCGTACGAGCTCTCAGAAAGGTTGCTCAGATCAGAGCAAATGATCACAAAGACCTTGCCCGGCTTTGCCATAAGCAAACCAAACTAACACAAGTTCATGATTTTCACTCAGTTCAGATCTTTCACTAAGGATCTGAACAGCTGCGTAAGGTAATGTTCCAGTTCCTGTGACCTAACCAGGAACACATTCAGCTCCTTATTTAGGGCTCGGTTTAAGTGCCTAACCACCCGTTGTACAACCAATTGTATTCACAAGTTGCTACCTACTGGTATAGCAGTTCTCAGACTGGTAAGGACACATAACCAGTAAGTTAACAACACCACGCAGCCCTGCTGCTGTCCCTCACTCTCAAATTCAGCCACAGGTCCCAAATAGAGCAACAAGTCATGCACTGAGTTGTTTTCAAATTCAAACATCTGTATTGTAGGAGTATTCCAGCCTGGTTTTAAAGCTGACGAGAGGCCACAAGACTAGAAAGAATATCTAACACCCGTTACCAATGGAAAAGCCACTGACAGGTAAGTCAGAGGACCAGCTAAAGGCAATTCAGATAGAAGAACTAGAAATAGTCATGCTGATCAGCCAGGCCACCCAACTACAAGCCACTATTCAGGAGTCTGCATCTATGCCTTGTTTATTCCCATGAAGAAAAAAGCTGGAAGTGGCAAACAATGTTTCTCTTTTACCAGCTAGCACGCTCACAAATTTAAATAAAGCTAACAACAGAATTTACACACACAACTTCCACGTTCTCCTTAGAGGAGTACCAGGCTCACTCACATACTGCAGTAACAGCAACGCTCTGGAGCAACAATGCTACAACAATGGTGTTTGAGTTACAGAATTCAGGCAGAGATCAGCTGCTACAAAAATAGATGCTCTACGTTTTTAAATACTTGGAAACTTTTCCTCTTATTCACAAGTTCAATAAAAGCTTACTTTACAAAACTGAAACAGAGCCAAATTTTACTGAAGAGCACCAATTAAATAATACAACATGGACAACTGATTATTGCAGTCTGCAAAACTATCTCAAATATTTCAGTGCCTACACTACACGCGGCAAGTACAAGTGTTCAGTAAAGCTCTTAATTCAGTAGTAAATACAAATAGTATCAAGAAAACATACCTAGAATATGAACGTGTTTGTTTTGTAATGCTAAAACGTCATTAGAAATATCTAAAGAACAAACCTGTGCATTTGATCTTTATTAATACATGGACGTGTTTTCCTTCCTTCCCACAAACTATGTTACTTCACTGATTATTTTTTAAGGTTTTTGATCAGACATCTGCTACCTTTTCAAGAAGCTCTTCTCTCCTCTAAATTCAACACAGTGGAATGCCCAGCACTGCACTAAAACACATAGTGACAAGCAATATCTACAGTATTAGATATTCAAATCATGTGCAACTCCACCCCCACAAAAAACACCGTAACTGCTAGCATGATTGAGCATGGCCCTGCTTCATCCTGCCTCTGTCTCCAGCACTCCCTGAGCAAGAAGAGGAGCAGCACAATCCTCACAACTGCTCCACCACAGCAGCATGTGAGTTAAAACAAAGCCCTGGAACTCCCCCTTCGCCCTTTTCTCAAAAGCGTCCCTTTCTTCCCTGACATTCTGCGGGTTCGGTTTGGTTGTGGGTGCAAAGAGGAGGATGCTGGTTCTGCTGGGCAAGTAGCACAGGGGTCCTCATAAGGAGGCGGGTGGGAGAGGAAGGGGCGCTACAGCAGGGGAGCTCTACAGGAGCAAGGGAAGAGCAATGCCTCCACGCCCTACTAAGCACCATCAGCACCACAGGAAAAAGTCCACAAGGGACAGGCTTCAACTCCCCCCGAAATGCGCTGAATAAAGTTAAGAGTGATAAAATTACTGGAGTGAAATCTCCAATTTACAAAGGCCTTCTTTGTTAAGACTCCATTCAAAAAACCCATCTACATACAGGTGAAATTTAATGGCAGCGTACAAAGGAAACACAGTTACTCATGTGGAAGTGCTGGAAAGGCTGCACAGAGGGAGGTACGGTACGGAATTACAGCTATTATCATGCCTGCTCACTTCAAGTGAGGTGCACGAGCCTGACAAGAGAAAAAAAAATCCAGTTTGGACACACACTCAGTTTCAAAAAGGTCCTCAATAAACAGGAACATTTTTGAAGTAAATGCTTTTAATTTTGAAGTAAGTTAACTGCAAAGTTACTCCTTTGTTATTTTAGTTTTAAAAATAAAAGCTGGATAATTTGTGTAAGCCACTCCTATGCCAAAAGTAAACTCTCCCTATCGAAAAGAGCAGCAAAAGGCACGGAAGTAGGCACATGCTTCCAACCAGTACTCAAAACAATTTTAATTGGTATTTTCTAAATGAGTATGTTCCAAGGTGAAAATGTCCCTTTAAAAAACACAAAGCTCAAGACCAGTGCTTTCTGGACAGTGTCCTTTCCAACTCCTATTACACCATTCTGCCTTCTTCCTCTGTAAAATTGCACAGCACTGCAATTCCATCCATTGACTTGTTGATATCTTCTTTTAAAAAATGAAGAAAAATAACAAAGTTGAATTACTTCCAGCTACATATTCTGGCAGACATTTTGCACCAAAACCCATATACTCTAAGTTATAATAGATGTTTAAAAATCAGTTAAATTCATGCTCACTTGAAGCATTATCCTGCACATTTCTAGTTGCTTCTGTTAACTCTTGTTAACACACACGAGGTTAAAAGAGTGCATTTTTAATTTTAGCAGCAAAGCAAACAGCATTTTGAAAAGGAATAACAACAGCAGATCTGCCATACTGACTTTATTTCTAAACACTGTTTTTGTTAAGAAACACCATGCTTTCTACACACGGTAGAGAAATACTAAGAGAGTGCTCAAGTCTGTATTTGTAGCTTTGATGGAAATGAGACTCCCACTAGTTCCCAACACAATGTTTAGCAATAAATCAAGTTCTAGATACTGAGTCATCTCTGGCTTCTGGCTTGGATTAAATCAAACTGATTGTAGAGCTTAGCAGACATCTTTCACACTTTTCTGGTGCACGGATTACCATGACAGTGTTTGCGTGTAAACATGCGAACAGAATCGGTCAGAGAACAAAGAATGTGCATGCAGTTATAATGCTCACTTAGCACCGCATATATTATTGGGAATCTCTCTCTTCAGTCGCTCTTTTTTAAAAAAATTTTATGTAAAAAACCCAACTCCATGAATGCAGCAAACATCTGCAGCCATCCAAACAGCAGCCTTGGCTCCACAGAACCTAGCAGGAAGACCATGGAGTGCACTTCTTCAACAGCTGCACCCTGCCTTGTGGGACGTTTCCTTACCAGTGTCACTGCTCAGTGTAATCTCCCTGACAGTATGATGCCGAGTTCAGCTGTCCTGCTCTTCTGAGCTGTGGTTATAAACTTGTGTGTGGCTGAAAATGTTTCCTCACCTTTAAGGGGGAGAGGTGCACTGCACTGCACTGCCCAGATTGAGTGAGAACACTGCTAAGTGGCTAAAAGGAGAATGCTAATAACTAAGTGAAGCAGAG
This sequence comes from Anser anser, assembly GCF_964211835.1. NCBI lineage: Eukaryota > Metazoa > Chordata > Aves > Anseriformes > Anatidae > Anser > Anser anser. Next base: position 16,073,378 of record NC_139727.1, on the reverse strand, counting down.
CTTATAACATGTCCTTTGAAATGCAGCAAAATTAATTTTTCAGTATGAATCCCTTCTATCTAGATTTTCCTGCTTAAGTGGGGAAAACATAAATGATAATCTCAAAAAAAAACAAACCAAGAGTATTCCTTCTTTAGTATCTATTTCCACAAACTCACACCAACTGTTCAAGGAACATTTGCTCATTAGAAGAGATGAGTATTTCAGATGTTCTTTCAAAATAAGTATGGAGAACCAAACACAGTAGTTATGGCACAGTGGAATTTCCTAAATGACTCTTAAAATAATGAGAAAGGAGCAGTAAAACACAAACACAGAAAAATGAAAAAATATGAAATGAGAGGTACAATGTAACAGAATGGGTCACTTTTGTTCATAATGTTTCCATCTGTCCAACCTGATTTCTTTCAGCAGGAAAATATTGTGTGTTTTCACCCAATACAGAAGACCTTGGTCCTAAGAAGTATAATTAGGAAGATCACCAACCCTCTGAATAAATCAATGTACATGTATAAAGACTTAGCATGATTGGAGAAATACTAACTCAGCGTATCACTGGAGCAGAGTACTATAAAACAGCCTTTAAGAAAGTTTGCAATCCTCTTAGAAGCAAAATACAATGAAAAATTAATAAATCCTGTTAAAAATTTTGCATGTGTCACTGGTTAGCATCCCTCAACCACTACTGATCATTAAAACAAAGGCTGAGGTTGTAACCCAATAGATACAATACCACTTGGCGAGGCAGTCCCACCAATAAGCCAGGTTAGAGAGTCATATAGCAGAGTGTCATATTTCTAAAATGCCCTTGTAAAGAAGACTATAAATTATATAGCTTTTTGGAAGTTTGCTGCAGCTGACAGAGATGCAACCTAATTTAAATTGACCAACCTGCCTCCCTAAAAACAAAGCTAAACCTCACTAACCCCAAGGCAACCACTTCCATGAGATGCCTTCAGGGGTACCATGCTTTACTTGGTGCACACAAGTGAGCAAACTCATCAAATCCAATTCAGCACCATGAAACAAAGACAAAATACCAGCAAACGGAAAGAACTGTCCCTAAAACCAAAGGGGAAACACCGCAGAATCAATTCAGCAAAAGGAAAAGTCAAAGCAGAAATAAACACAAGCCCAATGACTAACATATGATACCATGCACACACACAAAAACAGACAAGCCTTTTTCCATTTAAGAGCCAAGAAAAAACTGTGCAGAAGGCTTTTTGGAAAGGAGAGGAATGACAGCATCATATTACATAGCAACCTGCTCTGCCATCAAATCAGAAACAGTGGTAAAACCAACTCAAGAGAAAAATCTGAAGACCCTCTATGAACCCCCCCTGTATGCAGACATCTGATACAACACGGCTACCTATGACAAGAAAGACTTCTCATATTTGACAGATGTCATACCAATTACACATCACAAAACTGAGTGACCCTCTTACAAAACGTCCTTATTTTGCACACCCTCTACGTAACCGCACAAAGCGTACGATGAACAAACGCTCAAGTTTTAACTGCACCTTGCCTTATGCTACAAAAGTGGCAGCAGCTAAAATGGGCAATTAAAAGCATATCCATGCCTTAATGAAACACGCTAATTTAGTAGATCAATCTATTTAATGGAAGGAGTACTTGTTAGTGTTTTATAAGCACTATTGCTTAGCATTACATAGCTAAGCATGCAAGGAGGTGGTTTGCACAACTACACCCCTATGAAGACACACACTTGAGGCCAGACATTTGCAAGGCAAGTAACTTATTTGCTCCTTACTTAACTTTTAACTTCACCATGTCTTACAAAATTACAGCTTCTTTCAGTAAGTTTCTGCAATATGTAACAAAGACAAAGGTGCTAAGGAACTGGGATGATTTCAAATGAAATCACGCTACAGACATTCAGCACTTATCACATCTACCGCGTCCCATAACTTCTGAAATTTTTACGTACTGAAACAATGCTAAACTATGTTAAAATCACATTTAGCTGCACTCCATATAAATAGAACAGTTCTACAAATAAGTTTAACAACATAACATTTTTCTCACTTTTATCTTCTTTCTACAGTTGCACCATCCATCCTTCAGCATTTTAGTTTGAAAGAACAGGATTCAGAACTTACTTCTATTCAAAATACTCTAAAGATGAACTGAAAAAGGCAACATGAATTTGCTACCTGTTACTTTTTAAAATTAAAAAACTGGCCATAAAACTGTAGTAAAACTGTACATTGGATAAAATATGAAGCAATATAGTTGGAAAAACAAGTCTTTTGTTATCGTAACAGATAGCCATCTTAAAAATCTTGATGAAATGTTACCACGTGAAACTGAAGGTTCTTCTAAGCTTACAGAATTTTCAGTTTCACTTGAGGTGTTCTAAAGTTTAAAGAAAAAGGAAATCAAAACTACTGCAATTGAGGTATGAAATTTCCAGTTTCATTAATTTGGTTTATATTAGAACAATGACTTCTCACATTCAATTTCACATGCTGTAAAAGCTGGATATTGAAAAACCCAGCCCGTGTTCAATGGCTATCTTTGGAAGGAGATGAAGTAGAAAAAGAGAAAATTAAAGTGAACGTTGGATACAATGGCAAGCAAACTTTGTAGTCTGCAGCGTCCTGCAGAAAGACTCAGCTATGTATACAACATGCTGGAAAGCAGAGGGGGGAGAGAGGAGAGAGGGAGAAAAAAGAAAATGTTCTGGGCTTCAAAATTAGCTAATCTGCTGAAGAGCTGGAAAGCGCTGCTTCCCAGGGTTAACCCTTTGGCCTCCTGGTCGGCATGACAAGGAAAGGCTGCTTAAACCTAGGGGAGAAACATTAAAGCGATCGTCGGTTACCTTAAAAACTCTTTGCTTCCTCCTCTGAGGCCTTTTGTTTTCAGTTAGCACCTAAAAAAACACCAAATCGCACAGTAAGTTGCGGTCACAAAGGCAGCCGGCTCCGCTCTGCCTCCCGAAGTGCACCATCTCGCCAGTACCCCGCACGCCCGCCCCGCGGCACCCCGGAGGGCCGCCGGCGGCTCGACGCGGCCCCGCCGCGGGCCGAGGGGAGAGGCCCCGCCGCCCCCTGGAGCCGGCCTGGCCGCCGCCGCCCCGCATTCCTCACAGCGGCGCCCCCCCGGCGGCCATCTTGCTTCCTGCCGCAGCGCCGCCCTCCCCTCCGGCCGGCGGCGCGGGAGCGAGCGCGGCCCCGCGCGCGCGCGCACCCCCCCTTCTCCTTTCCCCCCTGCTCCCGCCGCGCGCGCCCGGCCCAGCCAATGGGGAGGCGGCGGCCGCCCCGCAGCGCCCCCCCCCGGCGCTGCCCGAACAAAGGGGCTCCTGTGCCGGGGCCGCGGCGGCCGCCCGCAAGACGCGGCCCGGAGCCGCGAGGGGGACGCGGAGCCGGAGTCGGGGGGGGGAGGACACGGGGTGGAGCGGCGCCCACCCGCGCGGCCGCGTGGCTCCGCGAGGGGCTCGCGAGGTCAGGCGAGGACACGGCCCGCGGGCACCCGCACGCACGAGGGAGGGAGGGGGGAGCCCACGCGGGGCGGGAGCGCGCGTGGGCAGGGAAATGGCAGCGGCTGAGGGCGGGCGGGACAAAGGGGCGCACGCAGGCGGCCCCCCCGCTGCCAAAACCCTACAAATAAAGCGGAATCGTGCACGGGGGCTGCCGGACGGCGGGCCGCAGCCCTACGGAGCTCGCCCCAGAACGACTCTAGCCGACACAGCCAGGAGCTGGGAGAGCTCGCCGGTAAAGCAGCATTTTCCATCCGAAACCAAGAAAAAGGGGCAGGCTGGCAAGCTGCCCGCCACCTCTAATTGCAGCATCCTCCTTAAATACGCCTGGGGTTTCGGCAGCACGTCAGAAAAGCCACAAGCAAGCAGGCCTCATTGTTGGGTCCTATTTCCCCGCTCCTCGGATTACAGCTATTAAATGAGACGTCTTGAGACACCTCGGGAAGGCCAGCGAGCTCCGGCTCACCGCTTTCCCCTCGACTCCAGACCCCACAGAGCCCCCACAGCCCCCGCCTCTAACACCCACCTGAGTCCACGCCAAAACAAAACACACACAGCACAACCCCTCCAGGCCCTACGACACAGGCACCTGGGCAAGCCTTGCAGAAAGCAGGCTTTGGAGACACTGTTACATCTGCACAGCCTGCCCCTGCAAAGCCCTTTTCCCCAGAGAACCTAAAAATAAGGCAGGGATCATCACCTCTCTGCCCCACACGCAGCTCTGGAGATCCCCAGGCCCTGCCCTGCAACGCACCCGGGCAACCTGGACGTGTGCCATGACATGACAGCAGCCTGACAGGCTGCTTCCCCAAATGAGGTGGGCTTTTAGTAGCAAACAGCTGAGAAACAGCCTTCAGCAGCTCCTGTGTCAGCTCCGAAAACTGCAGTCTCAGAAAAACAGGAGAAAATGCCCGAGTTCCCCACTGCCGGGCAGCTGGGCTTGTCCAAACGCTCTTTTCTCTGGGGAATGTTCCTGCAATATTCTGCCGTCCCTCTCTGGATGTGCAATGCCAAGCTTTTTTCCCCTGCCTTTCAAAGCTTGCTCACACCTTTTCCTTATCTGGCTGCTCCTTCAGGAACCAGTAAAGGTTTAGGATTTCTTCTTCACCAGCTCCCTGCCAGGCTACCACATCCCGGGTCCCTGAAGGGCAGCATTACCTGTAGCGGCACTGCTGTGCGGGCGCTGCGAGCGGAGCCCACAATGATTTCTCCAGACCTTCTCCTTGCCGCGTCCCTGCAAAACCCATTACCTTCAGCGAGGTAACATACCACTGAGGGTTTATGGGGATGTTATTTTTAAGGGATATTTTTCAAGTCCAATATAGTTTTCAAATCTTTATCTGGATGATGTGTGAATTAATGAAAATAACAGTAACATAACCAATACCAGCTCCAAACATGCAACCGATACTCTCTTTGGGTTGAATGCTTGCGCACACACAGCCGTGTATGTTGGACTATGCATTTCAAACTACATTCACGGATCCTACAAGCCAGGTCTGACTCTCTCTATCCATAAACCCACCCAAGACCTTAAGAAAAAAAACAACACACTGCATTTTGTGCTTTTGTTTGTGTTTTTTTTAAACACCACGCACAGACTTCCAAGCCTTGCACCAGCTCTCCTAGAGCCACCTAACACAGAGCTCTCATCGACTTCCCTGTCTTCGGCACTGTTGAGTCAAAGTGCAAAGAAACGATTCCCTTTAAGGCAAAACATCACTGTTTAAACTGTGATTGTGCAGAGAACATCCATCCCCTCCACCCTCCTCCCAGTGAATCACCTCCAAAAAATGCTTACATTCCACCACCAGGACAGACAGAGCCGCGCAGCTCCTCAAACTAGGAATGAATGCACTGAAGCCAGCCTAATTTCTCTTAATTAGGTTCACTTTCTATACCATGGACAGAGACCTACAGCTGTTTTTCTCCAGCTGCCCTCTATTCAAACCACATCGCTGGCATGAAGTCCCCATTGCTGTGGTCCCAACCCTATCACAGTTTGGGAAAACACAGTGGGATTCCCTTCCGGTGTGGGAAAATCTTATCTAAAGGATGGCTGCTAACAGAGATACTGTTTCCCATTCCTCCGATACCTCCCCCTGTATCTCAACATCTTTAAAGAGCTCTCGTAACATAGGTACGCTGTGGAAATGCTTTTCTCAGAGCAGAGTTTCTACAGAATACAAGAGACCAGACTTGCTTCTAGGAATATCCGAAAAGGCACCAGGTTTCATTCAAATACAATTTTATGAGAAAATACCCGACATGTTCTTAAATGTCAGGAATACTTCATTTCCTCCATGCAGTACTCAAACTTCATACAAAATTTAACGAGAAATGAAGGAGGCCTCTGGTGCAGCTCTAAATGTATTGTACAAAACACAACCAGTTTAATAAAATAAAAGCACACAAGAAGTAAGCTGCCAAAGAAAGGCATATAAACAAGGAATTCCTCAAAGAAAGCAAAAGCAACGTCTAAAGAGGAAAGGGTGAAGGGGCAAGGCTAATCTGCAAGGAGAAGGTCAGGCTGAGCAACAAGAAAAGATGTATGTTTAGCCTGGAAAACAAAGGTTGACAGAAAAACTGGAGTGCTTCCTTTCACTGACCCTGCCAAACTCCTTTTTAAAACACGGCTTTCAAACTGTTTCCTACCTCATCTCCACCAATGCTCTTCCACGAGCTTCTTCAGTCCCACTGGCTAAAGAATAAATACAGAAGGACATCATGGTGCTACTCTCTTGCTGTAACAAGTCAGGATCAGCCTCTGTCACCTTTATTGCTTTATTATAGATCTTAAAGTCATGTTTTAATCGTCCCTTCCCTTTTATTAAAAAGAGTATTTGGAAACAGTTGAGACACAAAAGGATTTTGACTCAACTGTAAGCCAAGCTGTTTAAACCTACTTCCCTGAACATTTTAATTTAAAATACACTTCCCTCGAAGGAGAACATACCATACCCTCACTGCTATGGGACTTGTCTTTCTCCTTGCCTCCTGTGAAGATGGAGCAGACACGTCTGCGAAACCTGGCAAGTACAGGACAGAGCGGTGAAAACAGGAGGTCTCCTGAGATCTCCGCAGCAAACAGGGATTTCTACCTGCTGCACGAACACGCTGTTTTAATGAAGCTGCTGTTGAGAAATGTTTTGCAGGTGCGTTCCCCCCAGTGTGAACTGCTCTGCTCAGAGTGCACGCTGCTGCAGAGACTTGAACCTGAGTTTCCCACATCCCAAGGCAAATGTCCCAGTGACTTAACTACTGGGACGGCATCTCCCCCTCTGCAGCTCAGCCACTATCCAAGCAGACCAACTTCCAGCAGCACACCGAGGCTGGCTCTGCAGCACAGAGGTCAGGGAATTCATTTGGGATGTGGGAAATCGATGTTCAACTCCCTACTTACCTGATTTAAAGCCTGATCTTGAACTGAAATCTCTCAGAAGGTCAGTGCTGTTATCACAGGGGCATACAGACTGTCTTTTCCCCTCCTCTTTGTTCCAAAAGTAATGACCTGGGTTATAAAAGGCTGATGGATCAGAAAAATGAGTAAGAAACACAAGAAAAACAAGTATTTGTGGGGGATATGGTACAAGAGACAACGGGAGAGTGGCAGGAGAAATGAAATGAAAGAAACAGAAGAATAGACAATTAGAAAGTCAGAGAGATGTGAAAGGAGAAAATGCAGCTACAATTTGCTCCTGAAGGTTATGAATTTATTTCTACATGTTGAGTCATTACAAGCAAATTATTCTAACTCCAACTGAAGAGCACACACAGCCTTCCCTCTTTTGCCTGTTATCCTTAGCTATTTTGCAACACACACCCTTTCCCTAATAATTTACAGTCTCCTAAGACTAACATCATTTCCCCCCTCCCCTCTAGAACACAGAGCTAAACCATGCTCACTGCTGATTTTATGCATTTACACAGGAGGAACAAGAATAACCTTAGCTCGCTTTAATCTACCCTTCTATAGATAACAAGAGAAAGTCACAACGCAACTTGCTAGCTCCAACAGAAACCCTAAGTCCTCTAAAGCTGTCCAGTGACCAGCATTTCCCTTCACAGAATTTTAAGATGCATCTCAAGCCTCAAAAGGGGGACTTAATTTGAGACTCCTCGTGCTTACCTCAAGAGGTAGTGTGATCGGCGGTGGTGGCTTTTTCAGTTCTTCACATTTTCTCTTTTTACATATCCGGTGACTGGTTTTGCGTTTCCTGCAACAGCTGCATTCTTCACAATTTGTTTTCCGCAGACAGGGCTCACAGACTCCACAACGCCTTCGTTTCTTTTTCTCTAACATAGGGAGCAGAGTTGAATAAGGAACAGGGTGATCACCAGCTGGATTTGTATGAGAAGATGGCCCTGAGGCCTCAACTGCTTCAGTGCTGTCACTCACGTTGTCCTGAACCAAATTCAAGCTTATTCCAACACTTCCCAGCTGTGATGAATAATCATTATGCTGCAGTCTTGAGTCAGCTGGCAAGTCTGCATTTATGGCTTTTTCTGAGGCAAGAGCAGAGATTTCCGTGCTTGAAGGCAACTCTGAAACAAAACCTTCAGAGAATTGTCCAGAGCTTTCACTGGAGATTTTATCGACTGTGCTTTTTTCTAAATCTGACGATAAAGCGGGGACATAACCTGAATTCAAAATTAATGTCTCTGCATCAATACATTTAACAAGTTGTTCAATATCCTCCACTTCAATATTGCTTAAAGAGGTATCGGAAACTGGTTCACATGCTGTAAATATGATTTGTGAGTCAGATTCTGAAATCTCTCTGGTACAGCTCAAATCTGAATTTGAGTCAAGTTCATTGTGAATGGGTACAAAATCCACAACTAGTTTCATGGGGGATTCTGCAGGCGAGCTTACACCTTCAAGATATAAAAGTGAATTTGATTCAGTGGCAGATAAAGAGTTGGAATTTGAAACAAGGTCTTTATTCTCTGATTCTAAATCCCAGTCTGCCTTTAAGCAGGACTCTGCAAGCAAGCTCGAATCTTCTAAATGTTCTTGTGAGTTAAACTCAGAGGTAACAATGGGTGCAGAACTCGAGTCATGTTCTTCACTAGCTAGCACCAGGTCCGACTCCGTTTCAGTGTGCGGTTCAGCAAGCGGGGCCGACTCTTCAGCTGCTGCTGAACTGAGGTCTGAGGTATCAACAGAACCGGAGTCAGGTTCTTGACTGTTAGGCACCGGGTCGAAGGGAACCTCTACATGCTCCTTCGAGTTTGATTCAGAGGCAGTTATGGAATCAGAAGATGGAAGCGCAAGTGCAGCATCTTCAACAAACGCTTCAACTGAACTATCTGCATTGAGATCAGCGGGCTTCTGCTCACAGGGCAGGTCTTCATGCTGAGATCCCACCTCTAACACTTCAGTATCGCCATCAGTTACCTGACTGCTTGGAACAGCATCACTTGTTTCAGGTACTTCTACCTCCTCTTGACCGGCACATGTGGCAGCAGGCTCTTTGTCTGCGCTGTGTGGAGCATCCTCTACAGGCAGAGGAACTACTGTGTTTTGTGCTGAATCCTGTTCCAACGCTTTTTCACCCGCTTCTACATTTTTTTCTTCTTCTACTGCCAAGGCTTCTTGTTCATGCTTTTCCTTTGTTTCTAGCCTTTTTTGTGCTGCAACTTTCCTAGGTTTTGCAATTATTGGAGCTTGGGAAAATCTACGGGAGAATGATCGGTTACGAAGAGACATTGTAAAGCCATTGAAGTTGAAAGCATCCTGGTTATGAAAGAGGATATTGTCAGCTTTCTCCAAACTCACCCACGGTGTTCCAGACAAGGTTCTGGTGACACTGCTCCTGAGAAGTCTACCTGAAGAGCTCATGATTGGTTTCTTTTCTTGCTGTTTTTTCTTAACATCTTTTTCTTGTGCTGGCTTCTTGCATTTTCCAGAACTAACAGCTTTTGTGGAAGTCTTTGCAGTTTTCTTTCTCACTTGGCTAGATTTCTTTTTGCCCTGGTTAGTTTTCCTTTTGCCTATCTCTTCCTTTTTGGCTAATCTGGAAGGCCTTGCGTGGTGAGCCATGTCTGCGGAGTAGTAGAAATGTTAAGAGGCGAGATGGAAAAAAATCATGAGCTCTTGAGAGAATTTTTCAATAGAAAACTGCACACTCCCATTGCGGCTCTCTGTAGTGATACAGAGTCAACTCTGAAATAGAAAAAGATATAAAATAACATTAATAGAAGCCTAATTAACACAGGAAGCACATATGCTAAAATAATCATTTAAAAATACAGAGGTAGAACTAGACACATTGTTATCGGGTGTGAAGTTCAATCAACACAAAAGCTTTGAAAATATTAGTATACTGCAAAATGGAGAACTTGCCTGAACTCCTAGAACACCAACGAAGAAGTGAGCCAAACTCAAGTGATCATGCAACACCCCATATTTACAATTTTATATCATTTTTAAAAGGATTGAGCTTTCTCAATCTTATTAATGGTTTATTAGCCACTTTCCTTTGGGAAAGAAGAAATAAAATTTACATCCACATATACACTGCGGAGCATAAAACTACCACCCTAAGGACATTTGGGGCAAAGGAACAAAGCTGAGTTTACGTGGTGTATGTGCACACTCATACATCATCCCAAGGCCATCCTTCACACTCCAACAGGCTGCCCACCATGGTACAATCCAGGTAAAAACAGAGAATTAACTACCTCCCTAAACACATCTAGCTTGTAGTGCTGCTCACGGAGGAACTGGACCAGGGAAGAATCTCCTTTCCCAGAGTTATGTCCTGGGATAAAGCACCAGAACACCGTACTACACTGCAAGCCTGGGTCCTGCCTAGCTATACCAAATGTACTATGCAAGCCATCACCTCTGCTTCGCCAGCAGGACTACTACCATATTTGCCATCAACGCAATACCTACCACAAGGTTTATCCTAAGCTTCTGCCCCCAAATATGACTGCAATGCAAAAGCCCCTGAACTCCCCAAATACAACCCAGCCATCTCAGAGGATACAACCAACTCTTCTTGCTCCAGAGCAATTTTCTTCAAGGTGGTTTGTGTTTTTTACAGTTTTAAAGCAATTCTTTTAAGTACACAGTTTTTAAGTACATGCTATTTTAAAATACCTGTGGAAGGCTTTAGAAGTTTTATTTAGCTCTTCAAATAGATCAGATTGGTAGACAAGAGCATCCTAAAAATGGGAGCAGGCAAAGCCAGAGCAAGAGACTCTAGTCTCAGGCAGGAGAGTGCCTTCCCTTTGTCACCATTCCTAGGTGACCAGCAGGGCTCGTAGGCAGAGCCCTGCTGGTGCAGCCCAGCCTACTTAATGTGTAACTGTAATACACCACCCAGGTTTGGCTGGTGCAGGGCACACAGAAAGGCACAGGACGTAAAAGAGCAGGCTCTGTGAGAACAGACCTCATGTAAGCATAAAAGGGTGCAAAAAACTCACAGCAGCATTGCAGTGTGCCAAGATAAGCTCATCAGCCCACCATGGGGCTCGTCTAGCACAGCCAACGTGCATGGCCTCTATGCAGGACCACCGTCTCTGGCTGCCCCCCAAACAGCACGCCAGCAGTAGGCTCATCTCCAGCTTTGCCTCGGCTGGGAGCAGGCTGCCCAGTTAGCACAATACCTGCCAAGGCTACTGCTAACCTTCCCAAACTCTTTTCTATCTAGCAGCTTGCTTAGAGCACTTTGAAGCCCCGTTCTTGTCCATTCAGCAGCAGCAAGCTGAGTGATCCCGTGTACTACAGAACATAAACCTAATGCTTCAAAGGATGTTGCCAAAGACCTAAACAGCTCCAGCAGAAGTGCTCTACAGCAGGTGGGTGAGACACTGAAATAAAATAAATACAAAGCTGAAATTAAGGTAATTTGAGAGGTTTCCTCCCCTTACCCTTTCCTGGAGAGGCATGGGGGAAGGGGAGCATGGCCATCACTTGCCACTCCATGAACCCAGTGTCAAAGAGGCTATCAGCAGCATGTCAACAGGTCTACGAAACTGGTTGTTAGCAGCCTGCAAAAAGCTTCCCAGTTTTCTTGTGGTTTGATGAGACAGGGCTCCTCGCTCCAAAGGATAGCCTGGAGGGCTGCAAAACCAGCTGGAAACAAGCAGCAGGCAGCGCATCTGTAGCCATTAGTGGCTGGTGCTACATAACAGTGGTAGGAGAGGAAATGCGAGCTACTTTCGGAGGCTATAGCCAGGAGAGCAAGAAAGAAAGAAAGCAAACAAGGGCCAGACAGTATGGGAATGTGTGAATCAGGAGGGGACCACAAGAGAGGAAATGAAGCTTTTTCTCTTTATCAGCCCTGAAACAGAAGCAGAATGATGAGAAAACAGATCAGGAATGGAAACAGACTGGATTTCTGAAGATACCAAATGTGTGTTAACACTTTGGTCATACTACTTCTCTACATAAACAGCTGCCACTGCTGCTGTGGAAGTTTTGGAAGCATGATGTCCAAAATCATCAATTAGAAGCTTCATTTATAACTACCTTGTCAATCTTTATTTTTCTTTCAAATTGTATTTATGTGATACGCTTTCACCTGCAACTAGAAATTTCAACACTGTTGCTTCAAGACTGAAGAAGTAAGGCTATCCTGTTACATTTTGGTTCTGGCTTTTGTTTTTAACAGAAACCCACCTGTCTGGCAAGAACATAGAAAAGTAACAATGTCAAAGTGTTGCTGCTTTTCAGAGCCAAAATTAGAGGCTCTGAACACAGAGCGGTTGAAGATCTTTTTCTTGGTAAAGAAAGAATGCTGTTATTTGTAGAAAATTGCCTGGCATTTAAATACTGTGTTAGAGAAGATGAGAAAGGCTGTTAGTATTGTCTTGCTCAGAAATGACAATACAGGAACATACAGAAACCAGCAGCAACTGTATCCATTTTGTTTTGATTTTGTCCCTGGAAATATACAGATCTGAGTAATACATCTCTGAAGGTCTTATTTTTTCCCTTTTCTTTTAATACTGGACTCCAGTTTTATTTGTCTGGGACTGAGCACCTGACCTCTGAGGTGACTGTAAGCTCCTGGGAGAAATGCCTGTCAGCACGAAATCCTCACTTCCACTTAAAGAAACCCCAGAGTATTGATAAGTACTACTCTGCCACAATAATCTTAACTGCTAGATGAAAAATGACATTTTAAAAAGAAAGTTTCTAATAAAACCAAATTACATTCTTACTTTCTTGTTTACATTTCTACATTTAGGACCAAAATATTAGGTCGCTACAAGCTGAGCATTCAAGTTTTGTTTTCTGTTGCACTAAGGAATATTTTACCCTCCCTTTTCCTTTTAAAGGGCTGGCAATGACTCTACGTTGATGCCTGCAGCAGTTGCAAATTGCCTGGCGTCACTTCTTAAGGACAGCCAATACCAACACCACGCTAGTCACATTTCAAAGCAAGAAATATTTCCAAAATATCTATGTCAACTAAAAAGGATTATCAAATATAAACCTCATGGGTCAATACAAGAACTTGTCAGTTTTTCACCACCCTGGAGAGAAACAAACTTACTTCAACGCTCTCCTCTCAATGCCACGTCAGATGGGACCTCCCATGCCCTCCCCAAGAGAAAGGACAGGCGTCCCTATAAAGTGAACCAGGTAATAGGTGCAGGAGGGTTTGCAGGGAACTGCCCTAGATAATAACAGTGCATCCTGAAGCTGCTTGTTACTTGAGCTGACTTATCTCTTTAATTCATGTGCAAAACCGAAAGCTGGTTGTAAGGCCAGTTGCTTAAGTTTTGCTCACAGTAATAAATCTGGAGCAATCCCACTGACTGCTATAATCCTCAACAAATACCACTAAAAAGCTAATCAAGGGCTAAACCTTCTAGTCTCATCTGGGTCAAAATTCCAAACAGCTATAATGAGAATCTTGTCTACAAAGCACTAGGGGGAATTTAACCCCATATTGCTGGAATGCCTCCAGGAAAAAAAAAAAAAAAAAAGAAAAAGAAAAAAAAAGCTTCTCTTATTTACTTTCATTTTCTTTACACAAACTAATATAAAAAAAAATCCTTTTAGAAGTAGTGTTTATCAAGATTCCGTTTCATAACTAAGTGGAAATCTGAAAAAAATTAAAAGATATGTTTTCATAAAATGATGGCAGCCTTTTCATGACATCATGAAAGACAGCAAGTGACCCCTAAAAAAAAAACAACACACAGCTGCATGGGAAAAATCACAGCTAGGAATAGTCAAGCCTGGTTTCACTACAGCCATAATTAACTAATTAAATGCATTTTGTTTCAGTGTTTAGGTGTCTTTTTAAAAGTCACTTGAAATCAGCCTGATGGGGAAACAAGATCCAGAAGCTTTCAGAAAAGCCACTTCAGCAATAATGAACAGGTCCCAAGCAATAAGGATCACCATTTGACTTGGATGTCACACGATCTCTGATCTGCAATTTTGAATTGAGGAGCATCTCATCTTCCAGCTGCAAGTGCTTTAAAGGACGATGCAAGACACACCAGAAAAGACAGAAAGTGGAAAACCTGACCCTCATGCTAGATACAAAATCTTTTTTCAGCCCGTTCAGAATTGTCATATCACCTGGATGTTCCTCCCAGCTGCGCCAAAGTCAACCTGCTTTTCAATCTTGCTCCATTCTCTGCGTCTCCTGACTGCTCTGTACAACACTTTGTATATGAAAAGAAGGGAAATGGGTTAAGAGGAGGGAATTATCTTTAAATCCATCCTCCCCCCCCCCTCCTTAATCCTTGAGCATCCATTTGGTTTTGGTTAAGAAACAGAAATGAAACTTCTCGTCTGCCTTCTCAGGACCATGAATTATTGTACGCAGGCTCTTGTAGAGGCCTCTCCCCTGTCACCCACCACCACACAGCCTCTCAGACCTCTCCTGCAGAACCACCAGTTCAGACAGAGCTGCAGCCTTGCAGGCCTTCTAACAGCACTGTTTGCTATTTTTCTACATTGATGTTCGCCACCTTGCTTTCCAGGATCACGCCACTCCTGAGGTAAACTGGAGTATTTTATCCAGCCATATTAAACTTAGACTTAAGACAATGCTTCCCAGTAGCACAACCACAATCTGGGACAGACGCTGCAGGATGCTGCTTCAGTTTGAGAGCATAACCCTTCTGCTGATGCTCAGCAGCTGGTCAAGCAGCAAGGCCTTCGCCCTGATGTTTGTCCCTCCTGGACCCAGAAGCCTGCCTCTGAGCCTGGAGCAGAACAGGACTGCCACCAGGTCCCACTTCCCCCCTCTGCGCAGGGAGCCAAGGACTGCCCCAAGGCTTGCATTCTAAGTCTCACTGAATTCAGCAGGAGATGTCAAGACCCAGCATTACGCAACATCATGACTTCAGCATACACTTTGGAGCCTGCACAGTGAAGGAAACTAGCAAAGGCACCACAAAAAAGCCCTCCTAGCTTAGGGAAAGCTCTATTAGAACAATTAAAAAAAAAGGAAAAAAGAAAAAAGGCAAGGAACCACACATGCTTAAACCACAAAACTCGATTAAACCTCAAACAACTGGCACCAAAAACCCATTGTGAAGGCTCACACCGCATGCGCAAGCATCACCCCTCCGACCCAGGGAGCAACACGCATTTGCTTTCATCTGTTAAGCACAGCTAAACACTGACCTTAACTTGAAGAAATGCTAAAAAGCAAAAAGATAAGTAATTTCTAAAGGCTTACCAAATGAAAACCTTTTCCAACACAATTCTCCTGGAACTTTGGAATAAAAAAAGCAAACAACCCTCCCTAAACTAATCATATTTCCTCCCAATTCTACATTTATTCTGTTTTAAACAATGATTTTCTTTTTGACAGCACTGGACTCCATTCTCTGAAGATTTTACCTTAAGAAAAAAAACAACCACCCTAACTGAATCACCTTATCTCAAACTCAATTAAAAGAAGGGGGAGGTGGAGGGAAGAACCTTCAGGCAAAGATTAAGCCTGGAAAATTTCAACCTGAAAGGTGTTTTGAAATGTAAGTAACTGAAAACAGAAAGCAGGATGGAAATGCTTAGGCTGGCTTTAACAAGCACGGGTAGTGCACCAGCCATAATAAAACATTATCAGTGGGGATTTTGAATTATTACACAATGAAGAATTCAGTTCTACAGAAATCACAACTATCAGAAAGTTCCTCGGTCTCATCTTGAATTCCTCCCTGATTACCTGCCCTGTGTAAACCAGCCCATCTGGCATAACCCAGCCTTCTCCTTCACAGCCAGGGCCAGCCCGGCTACCTGCCCAGACCCAGAACAAATGCTACGTTTTCTGGATTCAATCCCTACTCTTAATTTGTGTTGACTGACATTAATGAAAACAAGGTGATTACTGTATGGAAGAGCCCACTGCCTCTCCATAAAAGTGCCTTAAAAAGCGTACTGAGCACAGGTGGGAAAAACTACTAGTCAGAAGATTTTTAAATTATTTTCACAGGTTTCTACGCTGGCTGTAAAATTTAAAGAGACACCTTTGCCCTTTAAGCCTGCTTGGTCATACTTGAGATATGTAGCACTGCAAGTGCACGGTTGCTCAGCTTTGCTGTTATAGCATTGATGCCTCTGGAAGAGAGGCTCTCTGGTCAGGTCTGTGCTGGTCGCATTCTGTCGCTCTTTAAAGTCTCTCTGGGGTGCAGGATCAGCTGGGCACACGACAGGCACGACTCCTCAAACTGCTGCTGTGCCTGGTGCCTTCTGCAGATCCTACATGCTCCTGGGGTACACTGAGCTGTACCTTGGCAAGACGAAGCGGTGCTGCCCCCCTGCAGGCTGCCCTGTCCTTTTCCCTCACCCATCCCTCGCAGCGAGCCATGCCATCCCATTCCCTCACCCGTCCCTGCCCCGGGGCTCCCTAAAGAGTACGGCGGGGCCGCCCGGCTCGGGCTCAGCTGCCCAGCGGCACCGGGGGGCTGAGGCCCCCCTGGGCCGGGCCAGGCTTTGCCTCCTTCAGCGAGCGCAGGCGGGCGGACCCGGGGGGGAAGGGAAAGAGGGAAGGGGAGAAGGGAAGGGAAGGAGGGAAGGGGCAGGCCTGGCGCTAGGGGAGGCGGCGGCTCCTCGTGGCCCGCCGGCCCCGCGACCCGCCCGGGGGCGGGCGGTCCCCGCGGGGCTGCAGGGGGCAGACAAAGGGGCCGCCCCCCTGCAAAGCCGGGGGGGGACCGGGGAGGGGGGAACTCGCCCCGGGGCCGCTCCCCTGGGGCCCAGCGCGGAGCGGCAGCTGCTGGCAGCGCTGCACGGCCCCCGCCCGCAGTGGGGGGGGCTGCCGGGCAGGGTCCCTTGCACGGCTCCGTGTCCCTCCGGGGGGGGCTGCAGACGGTTTCGCTGGCCTGGTGGCTTTCTGCAGGCAGGCTCTGGCCGCGGGGGGCAGCAGGAGTGGGCTCGTTGGCTCTGTCGGCGCTCAATAGCCCCCGGGCTGCCCCATCGCCACTCCGGGGCCACCCCCTACCCAACTCCTCAGCGGGCCGAGCAAGAGGAGAGAGGAAGAAGAGGGTGGGGGGGTGTTAAAAATTAAAAGCGTGAGGAAGTAGAGCCCCCCCCCCAACTCCCCCCTCCCCCGGTACGTACCAGGGCTGCGGCGCGGCCAGCCCGCGGCTACCGGCGAGGGGCGACGCTGGCCTGGCTCGGCGCCGGCTCGGCGCGGCTGGGTTCATGGCTCCCGCCTCGCTGCCGGTCCCCGCGGCGCGACGAGCCCAGCGCGGCTGGCGGAGCCCCGGCGGCGAAACGTGCGGGCGGCGGCGGCCCCGGCCGGACCCTCCGGGAGGGAGCGGGGAGGGCAGGGGAGGGGAGGGGGCGGCTCGGCGGGGAGCTCGCCGCACTCAGCCCTCCCGGCAGGCGGCAAAACACGCCCTGGATCCCCGCCGCTGGAGCCGGATCCCCCGGCCGCCCCCCCGCGGCTGGCCCGGCTCGGGGAAGCGGGAGGCACTGAGCCCGCACAGCTCCGGGGCTGAGATGTGTCCCCCCGCAAGAGAGAACCGCTGGGACCCCCCCCAGACACCGTTGCTGCCTCCCGGAGCTGCCTGGTAGTAACCAGGCTGGACCCGCTCGTCCTACCCGAGTCATCAGCACGGCCCAAAGCAGGCCACCAACGCTAGTGTCTCGTCACACTGGAAAACTGATGGTGGAAGGGGATCTCTGAGACTCTACAGCTCAGAAGTACTTTTTGAAAAAAAAGGTTCGTTATTAAGTCTCTGGCTGTTGCACTAGAAAATACTTAAAATGTGAAGCAAGCCATTCAAATGCAAGTCTGCAGGGAGGCTTCTCTGCCCACATCCACTCCTGCAAGGGCGTTTTAACACAAGTGTTTTGCTACCTATTTTAATTCGCGTGAGAAAGGAGAGGCAGCACAGACCTGCACGGCTTATTGTTCCTGCCATCTCCTCCTGGCATCAGTTCAGAACCCGTGGGTGCCCATCACCAGTTTGTACCTCCATCCTCTTCTCTCTTCTTCATTTCCCTGCAGCCAAAAAGGAATATGATCTGGGAACCTTAGCCATGCTCACAGACATCTCAGATATAATGCAGCAAACCCAGCAGCACATACACCTGAAATTAAAGCATTTGCCTGATCCGCTTTCACTGGCTGCTAATTTTAACCCTAGATGGGAGTTCTCTATTCAGGGTGTAGCCATCCCCTCTGAGGGTTTGGGTAGATTACTTTGTGCAGTGCAGGATATCAAGACTTCTGTCATTCTAGTAACCTGCCCAACAAAAAGAAGAGGTAACAAACTTTAATTAGGAAAGAATACATGATTAGAGAAGAACTATTGCTCTCCTAGTGCTGCACATAGCAGAAGTAGAAGGAAATTGGAAGCTGATGATAAAACCCCACATAAGCTAAGAGCATGGTTCCTGGCAAGATGGGAACACATTAGAAAGTGTGGGCTTGAATAAAACAGAAGGAGAAACACATAACCTGGAGGAAAGCAACAAGCACAAGGGAAAAGGCTTGTGGAATAAAAAGTGTAATATAATCAACCAAACACTAACATGTTCAATCACTGCCCCATTAAGAACTCCACTAAAAGCTAAGAAACAAACTAGAATTAACTTTTGGTTGCTTTCATTAACACAGACATACACCTGTGGTCTTTTTCAACACTAACAAATAACCTGGAAGGTGACTAGCACAAGGTGACAATCTTTCCTGACACTGCTAAGATGCTCAGCCTACGAAAACAAAAGCAGAGTGTAAAAGTTCGTAGAAAGAACTCGCAGTAACGACTGGCTGGACAACAAAATGGTGGATGAAATTATTTGACTAAAACGCAAAGCGAGGCACATGGGGAAAACACAGAAATCACAGCCTCTGAATTAGCTAGTATCATTCAAAACAGAGGCCCTGGTACTGTGACAGACAGTTCTGTGAAACTCTTCTGTGTGCTCAGTAGTGTCAGGAGCCATTACAAAAGGAGGAGAAAACAGAACAGGAGACACAGGAGACACCACCATTCCATCATTTAGTCCAATCTATCATTTGCGAAGATCTTGAATATAACACACAGTTCTTGTCCCCACAGCTTGAAAAGTGACAGGCACCACCTAAGAAGGTACAAGGGTGGTAATAGCAGCCAGAAGTACAAGGAGCAACTAAGCACTCCAAGACTTTCACCCTGGAAGAATGGCCAGCTAGATTAAACACCAAATAGTATATTTTAAAAACAAACAACACAAAGTATTAACGAAGAATGGTCACTATTTCAAGCCAATTTATCAAATAAACACATCAGATGATAGCTACTTCCATGCAGTGTATGGTTAAACCATAGAACTCACTGCTACAAAGCACTGTAGATGCTAAAAGTCTTAACAGGTTAAATATTCTTAAAAATTCATGGGAGAAAATTGAATCAAAATCTGCTTAATAGAAGAGTGCTATTTCAGCTGTGCATTACTGGAAGGTAAGAGTATCTTAAGAAAATGGCCCTGTATGCTACTTCAGCCTTCTTCCAGGGATGTGCTACTAGCAACTGCCAGAGGTAGTTTTCAGCTGGTAGACCTTTGGCCTAACACAGCACTACCATCCCTGCATGTTTATCCAAATGAATGTTGGAATTGGCACTTACCTGCAGAACAAATAAAACTGGGCAATGAAGTACTGAAGAATATAATGCAGGAACCCAGAATTAGCTCCACATCATTGTCACCTCTAGCAAAAGTCAGGTCTGCGCTCAGTACCAGAGATCCGTGCAGAGCATCTGCTCGCTGAGGAAGAGGAAGCCAAGCACAATAATGTAAGCGGGGGACAGGAACCATGCTGGCCACTGCCTACCCCACTGAACCCATGCAAGGAAAACAGAACAGGTCTGGTGACAGCAACCAGGTCCAGCCAAGAGTCCTAGGGAACACTGCTGTCAGATGATGAGACATGTCTGAAGATGGACCAAGAAGTCAACAAAGAGATCAGAAACAGTTCTAGGGACCCAACAGGAAAATAAGGCTTGACATAATCCAAGTGAATGGGGGCAGAGTCCATGAAAACTAAAGAAAATCACCTTTTTTTTAAAAAAAAAAAATATATATATATATATATATAACCCAGGGCTGAGCTTAAATAGCAGTCCTGTGTCCTAGGGCAGAGCATTTGGGTAGAGGCCCCAGGTGCAGCTGATCAGGACCATTTAGGCCTATTAGTGCCCTGATGCTGGAAACAGAACTGTTCAGGTATGCTGGCCCAAAATCAGTCCTGCAGAATCATCTGGATCAGACCTCTGATCATCTATCCTCAGTCCAGGCTAGGGAGGGTTAGAGGTCACTGCTGCCAAGCCTGAGTCAAGCCCTCCACAAGCCAAACCCCCTAGGAATTACACCGCAAAGACACCTAAACTGTTCTGTAAGGGAAAGATTGGATCTGTCCTATGTAGACTTCTGGTGCCAGGTGCTTGTAATGGAAATGTGATGCTGAGACATTAGAGCTGGCTTCTTGTGTGATTACAAACCATGGGTTAAAGCATCTACCTTGCAAAGCCTCCCTCCTATTTATTGACTCGGACTCTGGTGAGAAAATGAGGGGCCAGCTCTTAGACGAGCCGTGACCTGGGAAGCTACATGCTGCACCTCTGCGGGGCTACACCTGCGAACCCACCTGAATGCAAGCCAGGCACTGCTAATGTCTTTGTAACACAGATAATCAGATAAATCACCCACAGAATTGTCAGTTGGCAGTATTTGAAAGAGAAGTCTTGAATAATGTGTTTAATGCAGAAACTCTTGAATTCTAATTGTGGTTTTGACAATGACTTCCTCATTTAGTCTTTCTTGGCCCTGGTTCTGGAGATAGTATCTAACTGCCTGATAGGCACTGAAAGTAAGGTAACATTTGGAATCGTACCAAACACAGACAGTTTAAGTGTTAATACTATTTTATAATACTATAATTCCCTCTTCTGCCCCAGTTTTATATAGGTCCATTGCATTTAATCTAAACATTTTTTATCAGACGTTCTTGACCTGTGGCTGACAGACTACACACAGCCTACGGAACAAATCTTCCAAGGACAGCCCCAGCTTGCCACCCTCCTTTCAAAAGGGCAATTTGAGAGCAGACTGTAAACCAAATGGGGCAGTAGTTTGCCCCTATTTCCCATTTTTCTTGGGAAATCTTGGCCCGTACTTCACTACATGACTATGCATGAGCAGTATAATGCACGAGGGCAGACTAACCGTGCTGTGCCTGGCCAATAAACATAGTCTGGCAGTAAACACTATGCCTGGGAAGATACTAGCTAACTTTTCACGCACCAGTCTGGCATTTATGGGTGCTTCAAGTCTGCTGCACTTGTGCAGCAGCCTTATTAAGTGACGCTAGAGTGCGTGAAGTCTGCACCTCTTCCCTGCACTTGAAAGAAAATTATAGGCCAGTTTAAAGAAACTTGGCAGCACTGTGTTTGCAAGCTCAATGACTTTGGAGAATCAAATCTTTCTGTGCCTTAAAGACCTCACTGGCAATACACAGGTAGGGACTATAAGGCTCCTGATTGTACCAACAGGATTTAATGGCCCGGACCAGCCCCACCTGGGCCCTCCCCTGCCCATGGACCCAGCAGCTCTATTTAAGCTCAAGCCTGGGCATCTATTTCTTGTTTGAGCTATGTTATAGGTGTGGCTGTTGCTAGTTCTGGCTTTAGCCTTGTTTCCTCACTGGGCCTTGTTACTAGATAATTTTTAGACTTATCTCTAGTCCTATTTTATCTCCTATTGTTCCCGATGTACTTCTGTTAACAGACCCTGTTACAAAGACCTGTAACAAAGACCTGCTTTGTCTTTCGATGTGTTAAGAGCCTGTTTCTAGCACCTAGCTCTGCTTCTCCTGCTACAGGACTGCACCCTATTGGTGAGGATGCAGCCTGTGCTGTGGGTCAACTTTGGTTCCTGGCTCATTTCACCTTGGGAAGCAGTATCCGTACTGTTATGTGGTGCCAGAGAGCTCAAGATGCAATAGTAGCAAGGTATTAAGACTTCCCTAGATGTTTTCAGTTTGCAAGCCATGTCTTTATGGGAGAAAGAAAAAATAAAGCTTCAAATTCCTGAGTCTTGTGTGTAGAAGCTTAGGACTTATGGTGGCTTTGGATACAGGTTAGGGCAAATGAACAGCTAGACAGATACCACTTCAGGTCAGTAACCTGTAAAGACCAGAAATAAATACAAAGAAGAAAAAAAAACTTACCCTAAAGCCTAGAGGTGTGACGCTTGATGAAAACTTGAATGATTATCTCAAAACAGAGCTAGGCATGCCTGAGCATTTTAAGAGTAATGAAAATAATCTTTCCAGAAACAACTGCCATGAGAACAGTTTACCTAACTGTAGTCTTGATAACTTGTTTAAATCGATAATCGCTTGAAACATCTTAATAAAAACAAGCATCTTTAACAGTGCAACAAAGGTATAAAAATAGAAAGTAATGACATCTATCAACAAAATTACCTACTACCCATTTGAGTTTTTCTTCCACTTTGCAGCTGTTCTCTTGAGTGTCTTGACTTCCATGTCTTCCCCTGTTGTACGGTCAATCTGCCAGGGAAGGCTGACAGTGTCAGGCATGAGTGTAACTTGAGTGACATTAAAAATGCTGATGACTTTTAAGGATGGGTCATAAAAGAGAGTCACCAGAAAAATTCTGCAAAGGGCATAAACATTTCAAGGTAAGAAGATGAAGTCATAGTAGTAAGAATGTTAAGATTTAAAGGTGTAAATAGGGTTTAAAAAGTTTTAGGCTAAACACAAAGTTCACTGCTGAATTTAATTGTGGTAGTGTTTCTCTGAGGAGATGTTCTGTTTAATCTTGCAATACAAGTTTCTTCCTGCTTTTCTAAAAAGTACCCGGTCATGGTGCACACTTCCCTAAATTACAAGGTCTGACAAAGTTTCTTCCTGAAATACCTCACCGCTGTCGAAAATAAGCAACAGGACATTTATGTGGTTATCAAATTTTTCAAGCTGTGAAACTCTAGAAGACTTTCATCTGTCAGAATCATTGCAACACTTGGGTGAAAACAGTAGATAGAAGAAATTGTTTACCATTGGGGCTGTCCAAGCAGTGCGACTGAGCCTCAGTTCCTGAGCAGAATCCCAAAAGAACACAAATTGACTGTGGAAAATTGTATGAACAGTTACTATAAACCTGGGTATTCAAATAACTCATAATAGGATAGTTGATTTTGCATTGGAGACTTCAACAGGGTGACCTGAACAAAAACTATGGATTGCTGGTTTAGTAAATGTTAAAAGGCTTGAGTTGGCTGCTGTAAAGGGTATTTTATATTCTCCCAGCAAGAGAAGTCTCTGCATATCTCTGCTATGTATTTTATTATTGGAAAAAAATGCGTATTAAAACAGCTACACCCCAAATAAGTAATGATCAAACATGTAACCAACTGAGAGCTGAAACAAACTTGTTCTTTAAGCAATGTACTCTGTTAAAGGAAAAAAAAAAAAGTCTGTTGAATGCAGTTTGACACAAGCTGAAAGCAGAATGTTCTGAACACTTGCACCTCAGCTCAATGCATATGGGGCAGAAAGTGCAAGAAATGTGAGTAACTGCAGAAAATGTATTGAAAAGCTGACAGCATTAACTTGCTCGCTGATGTCTGGCTTCGGGTACACTCCTTGCCTGTGATGTGCATTGGCATTCATTGCATGCTGAGCTCCTGTCCTCTAAATGGTTTCTGGTAAGCCCTCTGCAGTGTATTCATCAAAGACGCTGTGGACAGCCTAAGAAGTTGCGCAACACTCCTGATGGCTACAAATACGATGCTGGTTTTGATCGCTCTGATTCCAAGAAAGATAACTTTTTCGTTGCAGCGTCTACCTCCCTTTCTGATGCATTTCGAAACTCGAGCGTGGACGCGCTCAAGAACACGAAGCCACTCTCGCAGACGGACGCTGTTTAAATGCTCGTTGTGCGGCGGGCTCGAAGCGCCGGCCCAGCGGGGCATGGGGCGCGGGCTGCACCCCGCACGACCGGCCTCGCTTCTGCTCTCCTCTGCTGTGCTCCCCCTGGGCGGGACGCGGCCGGCTCTGACGCCATCTGCATGCGCCGCAGCGCGGCCCGGCGGCCGGGGCCCGGCGCGGTGGCGGCCGCGGGGAAGCGCGGGCGGCTCCGGCTCCTCCCCTGCACCGCAGCGGCGGCTGCTCCGAGCCGAACCGAGCCGCCCCCCGGAGCCGAGCCGCAGGCGGCCGTGCCCGCGCTGCCCCATGGCCTCCCCGGCGGCGGCGGGCCCCGGCGCTGCGCTGCCGGCCGGTGCGGGTGCGGCGCGGCGTGACTTCTACTGGCTGCGCTCCTTCATCGCCGGAGGTGGGTCGGGGGCGAGTGCTGCCTGCCCCCAGGAGCTGCGGCGGGAGGTGGCTCCCGTGGCGGTAAGGCTCCGTCCGAGGGGTGCTTCCCTCCGGGAGGTGCGAGGGGAGGGGAGCCCTCCTTCGAGGGCAAAGACTTCGCCCAGCGCTGCGGCTTCAGCGGGTGGCGGCCCTTGTCTGCGGCGGCACGTAGACCTAGCTTAGGCAGTGAGGCTGCTGGGGTTTTGTGGCATGCTTCTAGAGGATGTCCCCTAATTGGGGCCTTCTAGACTTCCTGTGTAAGTTTCCTCTCACCCACTCCGTTTGAAAATGCATTAGGAAATCCTTTATTTAACTGCTGACTTGAAGAACTTTGGCATCCCATGGCTTTTTTTTTCTCCTCTTGGAAAGGTGTCGCAGGGTGTTGTGCCAAAACAACCACTGCACCACTGGATCGAGTGAAGATCTTGCTGCAAGCTCATAACCACCATTACAAACATCTAGGTAAGATGGCTGCGGGCCTAATTTTGTTGTGAAATGCAATGTCTGTCATTTAGGTTTGTTGAGTTATTCAGTGATGAAATGGTGATAAAGGTGCTAATCAGACAGAAGGACATTTACGTTTGGCAGTCACTGTGCCGTATATTGCAAGCATTTAAAAACGAAACCAACCAACCAAACCGCCCTTAAACAAGAGATGTTGAGCCTGTACAATTAAGTTGCAGCACTGGTTGACAAGTTAGAGATTGAGATGTCAGAATAATCCTCCATAAGGCGTAAGAGCTGGGGCTTGATCCTCTTCTTACTGAAGTCAGCAGGAGATTGGTAATCACAGGTTCAAAGCTTGGGATCATTTATGTAAGACCTGTCACTGCTGGTAACTGTTACTGTGTTTACTGCCAGTACCGGCCTGCAGGGCTTGTGGGAGTGGGCACTTCTCAGAGCTTGGTGGTCCTTGCAGAGGGGCTGGTGATACCACGACGGTGACCGCCGAGTCCTTTCAGGCTCATGCACTTACCCTCCTTGACAGCAGCGTGATTGATGGGAATTGAAAATAAAAGTGGACTGGTGCTTTGCAAAAGGTGCTGGTGATCTGCATTCGGCACCTGTGTTACATCATGGTGAGAGAGTCAACTCAATTGTCAGCATGTTCAGAACCGTTCGCTGTGGGGCTGTAACAGTGCCCTCTTGTGCATAATACTTGAGATATTTTGTCATATGGTCTTGAAATATATGTCCTAACTTATGTCCAGAAATTCAGATGGGTGTCCAGAAAAAAATCATCGAGTTAGTTAACATTACATGAAATGAAACTTCAAAATTTTTAACTTAAAGACTAAAGATCATGTTTTTAAGGCTGGAAAAATAAATCTTGCAACAAAATTCAATGGATGTATATTAACTTTGATGTACGAAAAAGGGAAGCACGAAGCATGTGACAGCTTGGTAATGCAATCACATAAGTACGCATTCAAATCTTCACTGTAACAATGGAAAGCTGAAATAATTGGTTTGACTAATATTTTAAATTATTACTTTGGTTTGTACTGTGCCATAGATGGCACTAGATAAGGCAGAGTTAAGACTAGACATAGTTAAGTTTTGTATTCTTCTCCACTTAGAGAGTTAAATACGATTCTGATTGTTAGAAACGTGTCTGACTTGAATGCGTGTCCTTGTTACGTGTAAGCAAAAAAAAGAAAATTATATGGATAGAATACCTGTATGTGTAGAGATCCAGTGGGTGGGTTCATCGCAGTCCTCACTAAATGTTTTTACTGTCCCTGCTTTGTGGAGTTCATGACAGCTGGATCTCAGAGAATGTATTGAAAGAAATAAAAACAGTAACTCAGCATTGCAGGGTAGAGAGAAATTCTAGTCATGGCATAAATATTTTCAGAGGCACATAGTAAGTGCAACCTCTTAAAAATAGATACACTATTGTATTCTTAGAACCCCAGAAGCTAATTAACATTTGTTTAATTTTTAAATGGAAGTTTATCATTTTGTTTTCTGCCTGCAAGTAAGGTAGAGGTGGAAGCTTTACTCAGGTTCACCTCTTCTTAAGTAGTTGCATGTGAAAATTGCTCAACTGTTATGGTTTATTCCTTTAAAGAAAAAAAAAAGGGAAAAATGTCAACTTGATAGCAGTTGTTTATAACTAATAATATGCTTATCCTAAAGCTGTTGGTTTTGCCCTAACTTTATGTGATTTTGCATTATTTACCACCCATCAAAAGGGAGTAGGATTGCTGCTTCTTTGAGACAGGAAGTGTAAAATGTTGAAGTAATGGGAGTCTTAAAGTTGTTTACTTCATTTCCTCAGTAATGGCATTTAATCTCTAATTTAGCATGTAACAACAATAGGTTGTTTGCCCATTATTTTAGATTTGTAAGGTTTTTTGTTGTTATTGTTAATTGACTTTGGAATTGAGTGAAATGCAACTCAACAGGTTTATTTCCTTCTGTTGATAGTCTTAGCTTTTGTGGGTAGCTATTGTCATTTGCAGTAGGATTGGTGGCAGTCCAGGCAAGCATGAGGCTTGAAATATGTGAAAGCAGAAGGAGGTTTGCTGAATATAGGAGGCGAGAAAGTTGGTAAAAACTTAACCTTAAACCTCTTCCTTCTGGCAACATTTTGGCATTAAAAGTGGGTTTTCCACTCTCCATAGTTAAAGGAGCAACACGGTTGGACTTTACTTCTATGCATACTGTCCTATTGTACTTGCTTGAAACTTTTTTTTTTCCAGTGTAATTGTTAAATACCTCTTTTTGCATTGTGGCAGGAGTGTTTTCTACGTTGTGTGCTGTCCCCAGAAAGGAAGGTTACCTTGGGCTGTATAAAGGAAACGGGGCAATGATGATTAGAATCTTTCCATATGGCGCAATTCAGTTTATGGCATTTGACCAATATAAAAAGGTAGTTGAATTTATTTTTTTCTCTTCTTTTATTTTTTCTCTTTTCATCTGGCTGCAGTGAATACAGATTTTTAAGTGATCAAAACTAACACTGAAACTTTCGTTTCTTATTAGTTAATCTGCACATCTTTCATAAAGTTGCTTAATTTTATCCAAATCTACCCATTAAAAATTTCAGGGCAACAGTGAAACTGTTTGCAGTGCTGCTTAAGGAAAAACTCCCAACAATTTTTGTTGCTTTGTATTGTTCAGTGTGTGTGGTTTTTTTTCATATATATATATATATAAAGGTAATTAAAGTCTGCTGCTAGTTATTTTGCTAAAAATATACCTTTGTGAAGAAAGTAGAAACAAAATACAAAACATAACCTTTTTATTCTTTATTATACTTTGTTGGAATTCTTAGTACCTGATGGATGGAATAACTTGAACTTGAAAATCTGTCTGGCTGTATTACTCTTATGTTTGACCTGAGAAATGACTGTCAGTGTCAGGCTGCAGATAAAAATGACCTGGAAGAGAAGATGCATATTTCAGGGGGCCTGTGTGATTTGTGTATTCCTTTCTACTCTAATGCATTTAGTCTTTCATAATAAATCCCCACAGCATGTTTTGGAAATCAGATGTTAGCATGACTATGTTTTTAAGCTTATACATAGTGAAAAATACAATTTTACTGTTAGCAATGAGGAATTTCATAGTTGCAAGGTCAGATTTAGTACCCAGTGAAGTAAATTGCAGGATTTTCACTGAAGACAGCAAGATTCAAATTGTGACTTCCCTCCCAGAAAAGGAAGTTTCAGAAGGCTCACACAAAGAACTAACTGTAATGAGCTTCATATGTTCTTTTTTGTGGTGTAATTATAAATGCTGTTGATCAAAACACTATGCTTGTTTTATATTGTGTTGAACAAAAGAGCACAAGCCATGCTTTATAATGAAATGATTTGTGAATCCACAAATTTCAAGAAACCATTTAATGTCATAGCAGTTTCTTGTATCTGTTATTTGACAACAAACATTCAAGATAGTTGATGGAGCAGTGTGTAAAAGGAGGAAAAAAAATCCCAAAGAAGGAATATATGAAATAATCCCATGAATGATTCTTCATAGGAAAAACTGCCTCTTAAAACTGCTCAGTTCTTTGATGCAAGTCTGAAAACTGTTTTCTAACTTCCTTGAAGGACTTAATGTCATTTAGGAAGTTCTTGTTCAAACAAATGTGTAACTTTCCAATTTTGCTCCCTGTCCTTTGTACTCTGTCATGCGAAAGGGATAGTATTCAGTTTGCCTTGTTTGAACTGGATTAAAGATAACTAAATAAACAATCTAGTGTCCAAAGTAAATAGTACAAATAAGTTCAACTAATCATTCTGCCTTGTTACAAGTATTTTAATACTTGGGTGTTTTTAATAAGAAATTGGTACCAACATAAATTTTCAGAAAACTCCTTTAACAGTAATTAAGTGGTCTGGTTTGAATTTGTAGGGTTGTAAACTTCTTATAAACAGCTACAGGGTTTGCATTAATGTGCCAGTAAATGGTGTGATGTATTTTCTTGTATTTTCTATATACAACTATTGTAAATGTTCCTTATTTTGTAGGTAATAAAGAAGCACCTTGGGATTTCAGGGCATGTGCATCGGTTAATGGCTGGATCCATGGCAGGTATGGTTTTGTACTTGTGTTTCAGACATCCTTTTTGCTGAAAATCTAGTATTTGATTAGAGGATGGTTTATTGTGTTCTCAGGTCAAACTCCTGCAAATTTGTATTAAGCAAAAATACGTGTAAATGGTTATGGTAACAAATAGTTGCCTAGTTAAAACTGTTTGACCGAGAGTATTCTTTAAAATATATTTGTTCCAACACTGAATTCTGTGCTAGGCTGTAAAGCACAGGTTTTATGGTTTTCCTTATGGCTTCTAAATAATGAAAAATGCAGTCTCATCAGGATGGAGAGTAAAGATGCAGGTTTTTGTAGAATTGGCTCATCAGCCTGTCTGCCATTGCTACTAGGTTGAAAATAAGCCTGGAGAAATAGAGGGAAATGCAGCTGCTTAAATGGGTGGATTCTTTGGATTTCCCAGAAATGTTTATATGTTCAACGTGCAGTGTAGGATTGTCATAATACCCCTTACAGCATATATGTTAACGATAAAAATAATCAGTTATCAATTAGTGCAATAACAGTAGGAAAAATAACCACTTTTAACTGCCAGTATATAATATGGTTATACAAGTCCATTTTTCTTTTGCTGGTCATTCAACCGAATGTAGCTAAGAATAAAAACAGGGGAAGGTAAGTAATAGCGGACAGATTTTTAATCGAGGTGTTTTTTCATGTTTTTACATTGTAAAAGAGGCTTAATACAGTCTATTGACAGTCCTTAACTAGTTGCTATGTATTAATATGTAGTTTTTTTTTTTTTTTTTAAAGGATGAGTTATGCTAACTTCAGTTAAACTAGGAAGACTTTATGAAAGCATTTTGGTTTTGCATGCCATCTGAGAAAAGGGAAAGATATGTTCCAGAACTTGGCTGGCTTTTTGTCTAAAAGAAGTGAAAAAAATACATATATATATATATATATATATATAAATATATTATTTTTTCTGGCTTTAACTGCATTAAAAAATATTTTTCCCCAAAATTCTTTATTATTAGTTTTTTCAGGAGTCTTGTCAGAGACCAGGGACCTGACTTGTGAGACACTGTAAAAAACTTTGAATAATCAGTTAACTCTGTCAGTGTTGGACATGCTGAAATTCTTTGTGTAGATAAATTAATAGCATCTGACATAGTTTTAAGCAGCCTTGTAGTTAAATGTTTTGTGTAGTTTGAGTAACAGAAATATGATGAATATATCTGGAAACCCTGATCAAATGAAATGCTTGGCGTGGTGCATTTAAGTACAATACACTCAATAGTCTGGTATTGAGAACCCCAAAACTGAGTAGATGAGCTGGACCTAGGTGTGCAGTGAAATGAGTATAACACACAAGTATGGTAGTAGTGTGACATTTGGGGAGTTCTAATATTTGTTTATTAGGTTGCATTAATATTAGATAAGAGGGGAGGGTTTGTATTGAGCGTGCCAAGAAGATACGGGGAGGAAGGAGGCACAGAGTCTGGAGTGTTAGAAGTTCTCTAGAATTGCAAGCAAAAAGAGAGAAGACTCTTAAAAGCAATTGGCAATATTTCTGGCTTTAACTCCCATGGCTTAGTCTCTTCCTGGCACCAATAAAGGGATATAATCCTCTTTTTTTCTACGTTTAAATGAGTGAAAGAGACAGTGAGCTGCACGCACCTCAATGTTAATGGAGAGGGGTCTTCACAGTTTCCTAGAACATAGTGTTATGCAATTGAAAATGGCTAGCCCTTGGTTCCTATTCCTTTTTGTCCCTTCTGTGCCATCAGACAACACAGCTGTCTGCATTCACTTCAGTGTGTGGTACAGATACTTAAATCTTGCTTATGTCAGTGTTTCCAACATTACTAACAGTCAACAGACCTGAAATCAGCTTCAAAACGGTGGGAACCTTTTGAGTAGCTTTTGTAACTGATAAACGGGATCAAAGGCATATCCACAGGGAAAAGCAAGGCAATGAGGATGGGGGCAGTGGAGTGAGAGAAAAGAAAAACCTATTGTAATGCATGTATTTAAGGAGGTTGAGTTAAAGTTACTGTGGAAACTTCAACTCTGAATTTCCTGGGCCTTGTGTGATTCAAATTTCAGCTGTAACACCTCATTAACAGATAAATGGCTTATAACTTTTTTTTTAAGAAAAGACAGAGCTGGGGAGAGGATTGAG
Organism: Anser anser; assembly: GCF_964211835.1. Lineage (NCBI taxonomy): Eukaryota > Metazoa > Chordata > Aves > Anseriformes > Anatidae > Anser > Anser anser. The sequence continues at coordinate 16,042,387 of NC_139727.1, read as the reverse complement.
AAATCATAGATGTTAGTGGGGTTTAGGAAACAAAATAACACCTGTATTACAAAATGACTTTGCAAATCTAAATATTTTTCATTTTTCTTACTGACAAATCTGACTTAAAACAGAAATGTGTATTTCCTCCCCTGCCCTTGATTAACTCAAAAAAAAAAAAAAAAGAGCAAAGTGCCGAAATAGACTGGATGTTAACAGAATAAACACAAGTTCTGTGAAACTAATAGAGAAAGAAAGCATGGTGGTGGTTTGTTTGTTTTTACTAAAAGTGATTGGAAAACAGTATGGGGGTAGAAGGGTACTGCTATCTCAATTTTAAATAGTATCTAACTAACAGTTATCTAATTGAGTTAACATTTAAAAAGAATCAGTGCTGTTTACTTCTTCAGGTGCCATTTAGAAAGACATACAATTATGTATTAAAGGCCTAGACATACTAGGACTTGTAAATTATCCAGTTCTTTAACCAGTCTGATGCATGTTCTTTGTCATCAGCTGTGTCTCTCTTTGTATAGTTCCCAAAGCTTGTTTTTTTTTAGAAGATGCCTCCTTGATAAATTAATCTACTTTATGCTAGTGAAGGAGTATGTTTCCTTGCAGGCTGTGACTTGTGTGTATCATTTTCCAAAATGTATATCTCTGAATAACCTGGTAGTACTAATTTAGTCTATGTAGTTTTTGATATAGTACAAAGAGCATGATGTAGAAATCAGATAAAACATGTACATCAGGTATGTTTGCAGTACCTGATCTTTGTATACGTATTTCACTTCGTTCTTGTTTTAGATATGTTTAGTTTTGATTTTCAGAGAAAGAGAGAAAATTATTAAAAATGGAGGAGTAGTAGGGAAATTGGGAGACAGTTCAATACCTATTCAGCTAAACTCATTGTCAACTTCGAAAGCTTGGACGGCCTAATTCTTGTGCTTCGTTTACGCTGAGTCTCAGTAAAAGTCTGTGTAACCCAGTATCTTGTCCCCAAGAGTGGTCAGAGGTGCTTGAAGAAAAATTGGTAAGTGAGAAATGATCTTTCCCTGACAGTTCCTTGACTTCGGTGGGGTAGGTACTTCTGAGTCAGCATTTGCAATGAAAAAGTTGCTGTATTTGAGGAAGTGGTACCTTACAGGAGGGAGGAACTACATCTGCCTTATTATGATTATTTCAGATAAGATGCTGGGATTTGCCATAGGTATCTCTGAACTGGGGAGAGACTTCCAGTTCTGTCCTGTTGAACCAACCTTAGCGGAGATTTCTGTCTCAAGTTAGTTGAAAAAGACGACTTCCTCAGGACAGGGAATCAGTCTTAAGGTGTTGTGGTCCATCTTCTGATAACTCATAGCATTTAGGGAGTAGAGATGAGATTAGTATTCTTGTTGACTTCCCCAAAATGGCTTTCAGTGTCCCAATGCTGCCACCATTCCTCCCAGAAAAGATAGTGTCTCTTCTGACAGAGAAAATCTTAATCCTTTGCCAATATACGTTTTGCTCATATGAACAGTAAGCAGTAACGTGCCTCTCCAAGTTCCTTCAGGAAAGCATATTTTGTGGTTTTATCATCCATTAATGTTGGACATCTTTTTTTTTGTTTTTTGTTTTTTTTCCTGTTTCCAGAATTCATGGCTAGAGGATTTTAAGATAAAGTCAAAAATGGGTCCTATTTAAAACCGTACTACATAGTTTCTTTCAGTCCCCTCTGATTTTTTTTTTCTTGAATTGTGCTGGTTTTGGACTTCTTGTCGACTACTTAGTGCATTCATCAAACTTTGGGTTGGTCTGTTTGCTAGTCTTTGTACAGAGGATATTCCTGGATACTTAGTGCATGAGTGGAATGAGAATGGGGTAAGTTTGCCCATGTTCTGTATTACGATAACTTCCCTGTGAACTCGAAAGCTCTGTAAAAGTTTTGCTCTTTTTTTCCCCCCTTTTTTGAAACTGCTTGAATTCATCCATCTTACAATATGTCTGGATGTCTTGGGCAATCCATTAGGAAAAGGCTGCAGTCTGAGGGATTGCATTTAATAAAGTAGGTCAGTGGAAACAGTTCTAAAATTGCTTTGGTGTTATACAGCTTCCAACTTTTGAACCCTAGGGGTGAGACTGCATCAAAAATCAATGGCAGATGTCTGCTTTTTGTTCAGAGGAATAGTTCAAAATGTCTGAAAGAGGTGTTTTTGTCTTTTAAAATAAAAGCTACAGGAAGACACAAACTTTGCTCTCAGTTGACAGCTGACCAGTGTCAGCTTTTTGGGTAGCCTTCTCATGCTGTTAATTTTTTTTGTCTGTTCCCATCTAACACTGATATTTTATGTCAGATAATTCAGCTAACTGAAGTTGATTTTTGTCTCTCCAGACATAAGTTATAGAGATCTTTGCTGGAACTGACTGACTGTTTTTGCTTGTTTCACTTTCGTCTCTTCCCTCTTGTGGCTTTCTCCTCCTCTTATGGAAGAGGGAGAAAATGATGCACATACAAAAGAGAGATCATTAACAGAGTATTAAAACTTAGGAGGAACTGGCGATTTCCTGCCAGTGTTCCAAAGTGTGCCCATCTTCTGTAGGGTCAATTTTAAGGGTGATCTTTAGATAAAGAAGAGCAGTTGCTAGGAAGCAGAATAGGCTTTTGCTTTCTTCTTCTCCTTTTCCCAGTATTTTTTTTTTTTCAAGAGCCAGTGGTACACCACCAGAAAATAATCTGGTGAGTAAGCAGATTTTAGTAAGCAGTTTTAACCATCCCCTCCAAATAATTTGTCAGAAACTGAGTGGTTTACCTCAAAGCCTAGTGGTAGAAAGGAATTTGTTATTCAGGTAACTGTTATAGAAGTTATTCTTTGTACTGAAGGTCTGTTTCCAAAATGACAAGTTGGTCGGTTATCTACACAGTTTTGAAGTAGGATTTATCCAGTTATGAGCTAAGATTCTTTTCTTTTTAGCATCTTGTTAAGTCTTGAAATAGTTTTTTTGGTCAAAGTTTTAAAACAAGAAGTGCTGGTATAACAGGAACTATAAAAATGCAGTGATGCAACATTGTTCAGTGCTCTTCATTAGTAGGCTCCTGACTTTATTTTAAATGTCGTTAGAATATGTTCAGTATTTTCAGATGCAGTAGGTAAATGCATGTGTCTCCATCCAGTAATCACATTTGAATTCTGACAACTCTTTGGTAATTAAACATATAAATGGTGCTATTTAGTAGGTAACGTAGGATTAGATTTTGTGGTTGCAGTCCAGTAAAGGCCGAGGCACTTGATTAAGCTGATGCTTATGGGCCACGGTGAAGATCGCTCATGTGAATACAGTTAGGCCTGTAAATCTTTGGAGAATCAAGGTGGACGTGCGCAGCTTCAGTGAACATCGAGTATAAATATAAATGCCTTGTGTGTTGCTGAGGTTGCTATTTGCTGATTATAAGTGATACAATTTTAAGTGCTTCTTTAACAAAATAATTTATATATGCTATTATATTCACTGCTACAAATGGAAATTCTAATTTTCAAAATAATCCTAGATCCAGATAAGGTGTAGGTGAGTTTTGTTTGCTTGTTTTGTTTTTGTTTTTAATAAAGGTATTACAGCAGTGATTTGTACTTACCCTCTTGATATGGTTAGAGTTCGTCTGGCATTCCAAGTAAAAGGGGAACACAAGTACATGGGAATTATCCATGCATTCAAGATGATTTACACAAAGGTATTTTTTCTTTTAATCTTCAGTCCTGTCAAAGCAAAATATGCTCCTTAAATTATGTTGCACTGCATTGAAGTAGTGACCTGGTGGAAAATAACATGAGTTCATTGCGTGCACATTGAACTTAATGTAAAAAGTTATCTGGATGCTTCCTTCTACTTCGGCTGCTAAGATGTAGCTAAGGCTTGTATAAGTGGAAGGTAAAAACAAACAGCAGAGAGAAGTTGGTTTTCAAGAACGTATAGTAACGATTCCAAAAAATTTGGGGAGGAGGGATATGTATAATGCAGAAATATCTCCTAGGTTATGATGTTGGATATAGATTCTTCATTTTCCCTTCTTCATTTATGGAGCCAGCAGTTGTCCCCTCAATTCTTCAAGCACAAGAAACGGCACTTGCTGTTAGCTCCTTGTTGCTAAATGATGCTAGTCAGATTGCTGTTGTGCAAATCTGTATGAACAGATGTGTAGCTTAAGACGTTTGTTGTATTTCTTGCCACAAACATCCATGTATTTTTCTTTCAAAGGAAGGTGGTTTTAGTGGGTTCTACAGAGGGCTGATGCCAACTGTTGTAGGAATGGCTCCGTACGCTGGTAAGTTAAAAACAGAACACAGCAATCCTTCACCATTTTTACGTGCTGCTAAATTTGCTTGATATATTCGCACAGCTACTTAATTAGCTTCTGTTAAAATTGAGGATGTTTTACTGAATGGAGAGGGGAGGCCATTGGAAGCATTTGTAGTTTTTTATCTAAATTGATCAATGTGTGTTAAAACATCTTCAGCAGGCAAACCCTAGCTTTCCGGAGACTTGGAGTTGAGAGGCAAAGAGGCAAAGTAGTTGTTCTCTTTCACTTCTGCTTCCCAGTCTTGTCATAAGAAAGCGTGTAGGTTCTCTCTCAAACAGGTAAATCCACGAGAGGGCAGAGGTGGAGGCTTAGAGGCTCTCTGTTGGCTCCATCTCCTGGTGACTTTTGTAAAAATACTTAGCCAAGCTGAAGTAGGTGGCATGAGATGGAGAAACAGCAGAAGTACCTACCTAAACTACACTCACCTCTAGATGATAAGTGTTTTCCAGTTAAATAGATCTTAGGGGGTTACTCTTAACAGCAATTCAGTAATTTAAAAGCTGTGGTCTAGCTTATTTAAAGCATTCTTTTAACATTAATTATAAACGTTAATTTGGACAGAAGTTACTCTAAAACTTAAAGTATTATTTGTCAATTCTATTTCTTTCTGCATAAGAAAACATCTGATAGGATTGGAAAATAGTTTAATTTTGTAATTGCAGCTTTTTGTTTATGACGATGATACATACATCCAATTCTTTGCTCTTTTGTGAAAGTACATAAAATTAAATTTCCTTTTAGGTTTTTCATTTTTTACCTTTGGTACCTTAAAGAGCATTGGACTTGCTCAAGCACCTAACTTGCTTGGACGGCCTTCCTTAGATAATCCCGATGTCTTAGTTTTGAAAACACATGTAAATCTGCTGTGTGGTGGCATAGCTGGAGCAATAGCTCAGACGATATCGTAAGTTTGGGTATTGTTTGTTTTTTGCTATATAGCTGTTTGTTATAGAAAAAGTGTTTTATCTGAGAATGATTTTTTTTATGAGTCTAGTTGGTAGTAAGGATTTTTAATCGGACACACTGCAACTATATTGTTTCACTTAGTAAACATCTATTTAATTCTCAGGGGGGTTAAAGATAAATGCATTGAGTCAATTAAATTCAGACAAAACTAAAATCAGCTGGAATCTTGTGCGGTAAACTATGAAATCTGGACTGTGAACATCATTTGCAGAATTTTATTATTCCAATTTATTTCTAAAATTATGTAACCTGCAAAGCCATAGAATTTACAATATCTTAGACTTTTCTTTTGTTGTTTGGCATTACCTTATTATTACTTTGCCTCTTTTCTTCCATTCTCATGCTGTCCTTGTTATATTTTCTTTTGGCCATAAACCTAGTGAATTTGATAGACCTGTGTGGCATCAAAAATCACTGCATTACAAATGTCACAAATACATTTTCTATTAATCTTTAAACTGTTAATTTTATTTTTGATTCAGGTGTCTTCTCCCTCCAGCGTTTTACAGGCTGTTTTATATTCTCATCTGATCTTCATGTGTCTTCCTTACTCATGCCAAATGGAATACCTTAAAGGATCTGATTTGCTGGTTTTGATTGTGTAGGGAGGTCTCCCTTATTGGAGAACTTTCAGCTGTGTTGAGAATCTAAGCCGGATTCCTGACTCACTGAAAAGGGAGCTTGGAGGTTGCACGTGGACTTCTGTATTCTTTTTGTTTGTTAAAAAAAAAGAAAAAAACACAACACAGTATTCTCATGTAGTCATCACGCATCTGGTTGAACTGCTCTTCAAATATCTCCTCTGTAGATATCCTCTCGATGTAACTCGTAGGCGAATGCAGTTAGGAGCGGTTCTTCCAGATTCTGACAAGTGCCTGTAAGTATTTTCTTTTCACCTTCAGGAACTGAGTTCCGAGATGTCTGAGCAATGTGAAATTCTTAGTTTAATTTTTTTTTTTTTTAAATAAGTTATTGTGGTGTTGATTTCATTATGCTTTTAATCAAATATGTTGTTTCCACACAGTTGGGCAAAAGCTGGGGTTAAAAAAATAAAAATCACATACACTTTATGTTTTTACTAATACTGTGTTTGTATGAATAGATACATATTTCATATTTTAACTCAACTAACTCATCTTTAGTATCCTTAGGATCCCTGAGAGACTGCCTACTTCTCCTGAAATGGGATGTCTCAAGGCATTTCTTTAATGGTGCAGAATCTGTTCCAAAAGTTGATGTTAAATAATATTGTTCTATTTGACCTGCTTTATTGACTTCACTTACAGTAATGTCACATGCACTGATTGTAGTTGGGGTTCCTGCAGGTTTTTTAGTCATATGCTTCAGTCCAATAGAGGTGGAAGTACCATAATATCCTTAAAGTCATACTGTCAATTGTCATCTTGAAAAACATTCTGAGTTTCATATTTCCCTAACAAATTCAACTCCAGGAAAGTTTTATCTTGGTTACTTCACATTTTGTGGAATTGTGTGTATCTGAGTCCTGTGTGAGCCACCTGCTTGGTGTGTGGGATCTTACAAGCAGTAGTCTCAGTGAGCTTTCATAAATACCTTAGAGGTTGCTTACTATGGAAGTTGCTGTTTTGTTTTTCATTAACAGCATAAGTTTTTTGTTTTCTTTGATTATTTTTACTCCAGATACTATTAAAATAAAAATGTGTTACTTGTCCTTGAGCTTTTGCTTCCTGCGTTTGCGAGAACTAACGCTTTTACAATTAGGTTTCCCAGTTTAACAATTGTGTTGTGACTGTGTTTGTAGAGAGCTGTACCCTGAAGTATAGTAGACAAATGTCTTTAGAGGACAGGAGGGTAAAACAAGAAAATTACTGAAATTCTGAGGCACACTGAAGATATTCTCAAAGAGTAATGTCTTTAATAGCTTGGAGTGTTGAGCACCTTACAGGTTTTCACTCGAGGGCTTTGCATTGTAATGTCTTTACTCAGTTTCAATATAGCTATGTGAGGAAAGTCTTTCTCCTTGCATACCTTCTGCAAATTCTGCTTCTAATAAGGTCAAACATTATACTTAACACGCATTAGTGTCTCTCTCTTGAGAGAAAAGAGGTCTTTGCTTGAGGTGAGAAGGCTACACGCACGCAAGATGTATTCTTACAGGGCTGTATTCTGTATTCTTACAGGGCTAAACAAGCTTTGTGTGTAGAACTTTAGGAGGACAGGTATGATCCTGTGCTCAAAGAAAGAGAATGGAATGCAAAACCTAAATACTGACCTTTAATGCAAGAAGTGTGCATTGGGCAAAGTATATTGTTTTTGTTACTTTGTATTTACATTGGTAAGACAGAAATGGTGCTTCTTAACTGCCTCCTGCCAGATAGAAAACAATGTGTGTCCATTCTGGTGTAAAATTTCTCACTATATCTGTTAGGGCAGATTTTTTCAGACTGAAGTGTCTTGAGATGGGATTGCACTGTCCTCTTTCCGATTTCCAGCCTTTGTGTGCAAACGTCTTGCAGAAGCTCAGACTGTCTTCTGAGTCCTGAAAGGACTGTCATATTCTGCTTTATGGAGTCACTTTTTTTTTTTTACGATAGATCTCTTAAGAATCAAGTAAAAGAAGTGTCTTGTGTTTAAGAAAGTGATTTTGCCTGTTGAATGCATATACTCAATACTGATTCAAGTTCTTATTTTTCCAGTACAATGGTGCAGACACTGAAATATGTCTATCAACAACATGGAATACGAAGAGGATTATACCGTGGTCTATCGCTAAATTATATTCGTTGTATTCCTTCCCAGGCAGTGGCTTTTACCACATATGAACTTATGAAACAATTCTTGCACCTCAACTAAATTTTTTGAAGCTTTAAGGTAAAAGTACACTATCAGTCCTCAAGTTATATTGGTGAATAAATTACTTGAAGTTGAATATATGATACTGTGGAACTGCTGTTGTCTGACAATTTTATTTGCCAAAATGTAGTTAATTTTCTGGAATAAAACCAGGAGACAGATCATAATAAGTATTAGTTAGCTATAAGGATTTTTTGCACTTGATCTTGTAGCCTTCATTAGATTAATGTTAAGAATTACACAGTTTTAAAATTACACCCACATTTTATACGGGTTTCAAGCTGTTAGCTATTTAGCTTTATCACCATTCCAGGAGTTATATACATGATTGTATTGCTTTTTAAGCTAATAGTTAGACGTCTGTTCTTCTTTAAAATGACTAAACTAATTTGAATAAAATGTAATGATTTTTATATTCAACTACTTGCCAGCTCTGCAGAAGCTAAACTCAGTAGACCACAACTTTACAATCTTTTCTTTTTTTTTTTCCTTTTGTACAAATTTTCTGTATGGTAAGAACAATGCACATATCTTCAGATAGGTACATATGAAAGTCCTTTCAGACATTTCAATAAATTATGACACAAAGTGTTGAACATTATTTGTAATCTTGCAATTCAGAAAACAGTTTATTTGCATGCATTCTATTCTAAAAAGAAAATGCTCTATCTACACAAAGAAAAGCAGGGGGAACTTGTACAGTGACAAGTGCTAGAAAAGATCTTAAGGCAGTTAGTATGGGCCTAATCTTGCAAAGCATTATGTACCTTTTCTGTGGAGCTTAATGTTCTCAATTTAGTTTATCGAAGGCTGTAAGTATATTATGTACTTGACAGTACTGGCTTTTGTAAACAGGTTTGTCCCTGCCTTAAAACATGGTGACAAACATGAGTGCATGCTGCTGCATTTACTTATTTAGGCATCTGGACCATATTCAACCTCTTGGGGAGGATGTGGGGAGGAATAAATGAAGATTGTATTGGGAATCTGTAGATGTGTGTATGTATTGTTTCTAAAGTATGATATGCAATAGACTATTACATTTTTCTCCTCCTACAATTCCTTTTGTAGAAGGAATTGTTTTCCCCATTGGTTAATATATAATTTGCATTGGTACTTTTGATTTTATTCACTTGATTCAGGAAACTGTAAAGCATTTGCTTTAAGTGATGTAAATTATTTATTTATTGTAAATATTTTAGCAGTGTCCTTTAAGAATTGGTAATGGTTTTGTTAAATGAACTGGTTGATGATACAATGAATTTGCTTAATTTTGACAAATTTGACAAGCTGGATTTTGAGTTATATATCCCAAATCAACTTTTATGGCTCATTTTTTTCCCAGTTTTCTTAAAAGTATATATTTCTTTGATATTTAACAATACAGTTATGGACAGAGAACAAGATGTATTTGAATTTATTTTATTAAAAATTTTGAAGTAATATTTGTGTGATTTTGTGTGTTGCAGGAAAAAAAAAAAAGTTTCTGAAATTGCCTGAATGTTTCTCCTTGTAGTTAAACCTGCATAAAATTGTCATTCTTAATTAAAAGAGACAACAATTAAGATTTTTGGTCTGATTTTTAGTTTGACTTGCAGGAACACTAACCAATATTGCAGTGAATTTTTATTTCTAAAAGTCCTTACCAGAGAGTTAAATCCATTGTGTGTGTATTATGAAAAATGTGTGCCATTTTTTTCCTGTATTGTTCTACTGTGTGAGCAAAATAGCTGTCTTGTTTGTCCGTCAGTTCTGAGACTCAAGTGACAGCTCTTTTCCAGGTTAATACTGCAGTGTTTAAAGAGTTTTACGTCTTAACTCTAGTTAAAAGAAAGAAGCTGAGGAACTTGAATAGGTTTGCATTTATGTCATGAAGAGTTAAGCAGCTATGCAAAATAAAGCAGAATCCAGAATATTTCCTCTTGGGAGGAAAAGAGCTGTAAAAAGTGTCCCCAGAATAAGTGAGGAGGATATTGAACATGAAAAATTAGACCTATTGGATGAATCAGTGCTGTATCCTCAGCATTAGTTTTCAAAATAAAATTTAAAAGTGCACTAATAATTCTATTTTAAAGCATTACAATACTTGAGAAAAGTGTATGAAATGAAAAAAAGTGCTAGAACAGAGGAGACTTGTTTCTAATCTTTCGAGTAGATATACCTAACTTCTTCTGAAAGTGTTATTATAAAAGGTATTTCTTAAACAGAATGTTATAAATGACTGAGTCCCAAATAGGATTGCAATCAAAGTTTACAATTTATTAAACGAATAGAGGCAAGCAAACAGCGCTGGGTGCGCTGGGAATCTGCTCCACCAAGATGCACACCCATTACGTAAGGCGGCTGGCTTTTATGCCCCTAGGCTAATACATATTCATTATTACTTCTAGAAGAGACAGGGTTATTATAATTGGTTTTCGGAATCCGAAGCCCTCCCAGGGGTGCCTATCAGTCTCTGGTGGTCTCTTGGGGGTTGTTTGTGCTGAAGGCTCATGGTCTTCCTCCTTCAATCATCCTTCAGCTCCCCCTTCCTCCTTATTTGGTAGTCTCTTGGCCGGATGTCAGAAACTACTGCACATCCCCTGCAGTAGTCAGCAGTTTTTCTCTAAAAATCCCTTTGTTCTCTTATCACCTAAACCCGGGCCTCAATGTTAACCCTTCAAATCCCTTAGTGACATGAATTGCTAGACCATTCCTTACAAGAACACAATTTATTTTGAATACCTCAGTACTGTATTTCATATATCTGACTGGCTGTATTTCCCAGGGTAGTCCACTTTACCACACGACTTTGAAGCGTAGATTTTATGCGTTTAAAATGCTAATAAATAGACACATAGTTAAATACATTCTGTGTATGTAGGCCATTAAAATGGAAGAGTTTTTCATTACTTTTCATTAGGCCCAAATTTTTCATTTGTCAAAATGCTGGATTTGAGTTCATCAATTTAAATTGTCTCTACTGTAGAAGGTGAGGTAATTTATTTTTAAACTACCCTTCTGCCACTGGTTTTCTAAATTTACTGGTTTGTCAGCAATTTAACCTCAAGGAACATGGTGATCATTAACATATGGTTTTATTTTCAAACTATTCTAGTTCTTCAAATGTATCAGAGCATAACAATTGGAAATGTGTTTGAGTACTTCCTTTCTAGAAACTTTAGAAGTTATTATAAATCGGTGTATGAGTGAGTGTGTTGGTTCTTTCCTGATTTAATTGCTTCTAAATAATTTTTAAAGGCTTTCTGAATGTGGAGAAGATGTGTTAGAAAACATTTTTGACAATGCCAAGATTAGTTTAGTTTTTCTGTTTATTTGGTGGCATAGATAGTTATCCCAAGTGACAACTTTATTGAATGAAGAGGCCTCAGTATCTTTTTTTAACCACATTTCCTTAAAATCCTAATCATAATAGTCTCATAACTGCTAGTGCTACCCAATGAAGTACTTACCTTCTGTGAAGAATTGGTTATGTAGTCTTGGATAATACTTTTAAAACTCTGTTAACCAAGCTATTTCAGATACTCTTTGATATAAAAGTAGGAAAAGAAGCCTCACCATTTTAGGACTCCTTCAGGTCAACATCCCATGCAGGTTTATCCATAGTAGTTCCTGAAAATCACAGTCTGAGAGCTTGTTTTCAGTGGGCAAACACTATCTTTAAAATAAACCCCGTACTTCAACTCCATTTTCTTATAATGGAAATTTCTGCCTGCTGTAACTAAGGCATTTATACATGAATGATGGTGACATTTGCAGTTGTTAGACAGAAAAGTTTGCATGTATTTGAATCTTCTTTTTCCAATGATAATTTTCAATCTCTCTTCGCATTGTTTATTCTCTAGTGTATGTGAAAGGGAGAAGCAACATAAAAGAGTCTCCAGAACCCAAGGCTATCAAATGTATGAAGTAAAAGTTGCTGTAAAAGTAATGTTTTAATACCATTCCGAATTATGTGCCTGTGCATTTAATAGTATGGACATATTAACTATTCTACTACAGATAAGCTTCTATTAGTGGTTGTGCAATGGAAAGCTATATAATGTAGTCTTTACATGTATGTCAGGGTTATACCAAAGAACACGGGCTCACTTTAGTACGATCTTACCTTTCAAAATTCAGGCTTGGATCCTCCTGCTAGGATGCCTGACCACTTGCCAAATCTGTCTTTGAAGGACTGGAGGGTGATATAGTTTCCCAATGTTCAGCTACACTGAAGAGATGCAAGACCAAATTGCGATTACATCGCATTTATGACATTTTAATGACAGAATGCTCATATTGATGTGTCAAGAGTAGATCTAATACCTGCGTCCTTCAGTCCTAGCGGTCTTGCAAACGAAAAAAAGAAGTCTGCCTGTCAGTGACGCCCGTGCCACCTCGGAGCCCCTTGGTGTGGCTGCCTGTCCAGCAGTGACCGGTACTGGCGGGTTGTTCTCACAGAAAAAGTTCAACGCCCGGGTTGAGGTTCGCCCATAGGCACTGGGGGAGAGAAAAGCACCTCGAAATTCACTTTGAGCCACCGCCTGGGTGTTAGCATTCATGAAGACACATAATCCACAAAGTGATTATATGAAGGTGCTTTACTAGGCGCCAGAAGTTAGGGGCATGCCTGCCCAAATCTAACTTTGTCTGATTTGTTCACTCGGTTCTCTTTTATCTCCTAAAATATTACATATGCGTTAGGTGTCACAACACATCTATGCATATTCATTTCCTAGCTCCGCCTAGCCCCGCTTCATATGCTAATTATAATCAGTCCTTCTGCGCTTGCGTATTATTCTCTGGTGGTCGTCCGGGTGGTCGTCGGGATGAAGTAAGATGTCTTCATCAGAGTTGAATTTTTTAACCTTTTCTTCTTACGCATGATCTCTGAGCCCTTGGTCTCAGTCCAAACCGCAAGGCTGGTTTGATCCAGTTCCTGGGGTCCGAGAGGCCCCAGTTATCCAGATGTCTTGCAAATTGGGCATTCTTTTAGTCCTCCTCCTTATTCCTCATCATGAATCGGTGCATTCTCTCATGCTATCCTTGCACATCAATTTTGTATCTTCCAAGCGCAGCCCCAGAACAGTACATCGCAAATATAACACATATTAAGCAATATTGTATATTTCATCTGCTATTACCAACACGGGTGCCGGAGGAGCGGGCAGCAGCGGGGCTGACGATGAGGGGACGGCGATGACCGTTGGGCTCCCTCACAGCGCAGCCCCACCCCCAACGGCCGGGGGCCGCCGCGCGCCGCTTCGCGCCTTCAAGCCTCCTCTGTGAGGCGGCGTATCCCATTGGCTGCGCGGCTTCCTTCCCACCAATGGCCGGCTTGGGGGCGGGGCTTCTTGGAGGCGGGCGGGGCGGGCTCGGTAGCGGCGGCATTTTGTGAGGCGCGGGGTGGGGAGCGGACCCTTCGCGCTGTCCCTCATCAGCCGCTGTCACTGCGCCGCGGGGCTCAGGCGGGCCGAGCTGCGGGGGCTCCCCTCATGGCCGAAAGGTAGCAGCCGGCCGGGGCACAGCGCCTCTGGGACGGGAGGTTTGAAATTGGAAGCGCGGGCGGCTGACTGGAATAACGAACCGCCGCGGGAGGCGGCCCCGCAGGAGCTTTCTCACAAGCTCAGGGTTTGAAGCGCAGTTGGAGTTAGCTTTGGGATGAGTGCGAGTGTTTAGACAACAAATGGAAGCAATAGCTGCAATAAATAAAGAGCAGCTTATGTGCTATGTATGTTCATTAAAGCTCCTATAGTATTTATCTTCTTCCTTATGCTTCATATGTCTAAATAGTGTTTTTTCATCCTCTTTCAAAGAAATAATTTGGAAACGTTATTAGGAATTTCCTATACTCTATCTGTATAAAACTCAAAAAGCATGCTGTAGTTACCTGTCTATATACATGCACATTTTAGAAGCTTGAAGGGGGTTGAAGTTGGATTTATGCTTGAAGCTTGTTCTCCTCTTGTGTGTGGGTTAGCTCTTTTCTTCTTAAGTAGTCTAATGTCTTTGTATTCACAAATTGTTATTTCAGTTTTCAGAAGAAAGTGACTGACTCCTGTAATGCAATACTTAAGAATGGGTTGAACAACAGATACCGTGTGTTGGAGGTCAGCGTAAAGCAGAGGAATGGAAATGACTCTGAGAAGCACCTGACGGTTACCTCATCTCAGTCACTGGAAGATACAGAGTTGTGCATCCTTAGGAACGGCTGGTAAGCAACACAGGAATGTAGACATCTGAAAGGAGCATGAAATATTGTATTATTAGCTCAATTTTCTTTGTGTTGCCTTAGAGGAGAGTTTTACTGTCTTGAAAATGATTAGAAATGTTGAAACAACCTTTATCTAATGTTGAATTGTTGCCAAGTTAGTGTAATGGGTGTTTGTCTTGAGAAAACTGATGATATTTAACTTGTAATGAGTGGATATTGCTACCGTAAAGTTCTAGTTTGTTCAGTCTTGTTTTCATGTGAAGAAGTAGCAAGTTTAATCAGGCTATTTAGTTTCAGGTAGAAGTGTTCTTCTGAACAATAAAGCCTCACTGTACGTATGAATGTACTATGTCTGTAAAACACGGGGTTTTGAACCATCTGGTAAAATCTTAAGTTGAGCTGTAAAGTATTTAAAGTAGGACTCAATGAGGATTCTATTTTAGGTGTTTGTGCATTCTGTGGTATGTTGTAGAGGAAAGGACTAGTTTAGTCTTTTGAAACACATGGAAATGCACGTGCAGTTTGCTTCTGAAAATGGAAAGCACTGTTTTAAATTTTGTGTGCAAGTCTGGAAGATAGAAAAGGGAAAACAAAGTCTAGGAAGACTTTAGAAGACAAAATATAGAACATCTTAACCCTGAAACTTGTCAGTCAATGAAAATATTTTAAAATTATTATTATTAATAAAATATTTTGAAATTTTGCTGATCTTTTGAAAAAAGTTTAATAGAAAGGTTGCGGTTACGTAATTAAAAAGTGTAGCATGCTAGTATAAAATACAACAATACTGAAATGACTCAAAGCATGGATCTGGAGTGACTTGAAGTATGTTGAATCTGATATGTTAATGTATAATTTCTTATGTGTGGTGTCCTTTGTTTGCAAATGTTGGTTTTTTTGATGTATTACTTTATAGGGAGTCTGTTCCAGTTGTTCCAGGAGACATTGTTCATTTAGAAGGGGACTGTAGTTCTGGTACGTGGATAATAGATGAACAGTTTGGATACCTCATTCTTTACCCAGATCTGCTGCTTTCTGGCACTACGATATCAAACAGCATTCGTTGTGTAAGAAGAGCAGTGCTGAGTGAAAAGTTTAGGGTAAGTGTGAATTGTGGAGCATCCAATGTTTTATTGGGCTAATGTTTCACTGAAACTGTTAGTTTAGCTCAATGTTAATTAAAACTGTTAGTTGAGATGCTGTTCTGTAAAATTGTATTGACCTTCGTGATGTTTGGATTACTTGTGGTTTGCGTTTCTTTTATTTTTTCAGAGGTTTTCAGTTGAAATAATCTTGTGTTCTTAATACAGGTAGTGGGGACAAAAATGTTCTCTCCCCCCACCTCCAGATTCTGGCAACTTCTTTGATGCTTTTTTGGTTTTTAGACATGCATTTTGTGCATATGAATCTCTTCTGAGGGATGTGCCTCTTGTTGGCTGTGTGAAAACATAATGTAACCTCATTTGGCCAAGTTAAAAGCTTCTGGAAAATCAGTAAGTTTAGCCAGTTCACCCTGTGAGAAGAGTTCTTTAGCTCATGATCTAGCTGGAATATACCTATACTGGAATTAGGGTTGGTGTGGGCTAATTCTGGAATCTGAATCCAGGTACTGGAACTTGGAGAGAGGAAAGGTTTCTTGTGCTAGTGTCCTTACTTATATGTGGATGGCAGAGAAGCAACAGCTGCCCAGTTTCAGCTGAGGAAAAATTCCAGACATGGTGAAAATATAAATGTAAGTGGGCAAGGGAGCTGCAATGCAGTGGTGAACAGCCTGGCTGGGAGACTATGGCTGGAACAAGAAATTAAAGTACAGGAGATTAAGTCTGTGCAAAGAGATGGTGATAGGAGGACTCTGTAAGAGGAGTAATGGGATCAACTATTTGTTTGGAAGGGGCAATGCAAAGGGTCCTGATTGCAGGATAACACCACTCTCCAGTTAGGAGTGGAACACACAACTGCCAGGTCTGTGAAAGAGATCAGTAAGTACAAAACATTACTGATTAGTTTTCCAGTTGTTTCCTGGGGGCTTATGTAGAGGCCATAATTTACTGCTACGAGTCTACGGAACCCATCCTGGAATGGGTTAGATGGGTTTGAGCCATTCTGGTATTGCTTGGACTAATTTAATGTGAGTTGGTAAAACAGTGTGAAATTGCTTAATGTGTGCATAATGCAAAAATAATATTTGTAAGATCGTAAAGACAGTTGCACTAGGAAATGCTGCTGTTAATACTGTTCATGAGCAAAACTTGCTCACAATTCATTTTAATCTGTGCCTTTGTTCCTCACCTGTCAATCACATAAGGATTTTATCTTAATGCCGGGTTTGGAATAAAAATGAGAGAGAAAGCAGTAGGAGAGACCCATTTCATTATGTCTGTATTCACAGTCAAGTTTGAACAGATTAATTAGTGAGATGAAAGATAGAATGGTTTTGCAATTATTAAATAAGTGACATCCATCATGTGCAGCAAATAAACAGAAATTTTGTAGAGAAGTTACATGAAGTTAGCATAAATCTTGATGTTTGTTATATAATTTCTGTTCTAGGGCTCTGAGTCTGGATCACACCAAATGCTTGTTGGTACAATTCTTCATGAAATTTTCCAGCAATCAGTAACAAATAACCTGTCACCTGAAAAAGTAAAAGAACTAGCAAATAAAATTGTATACGGACAAAAGTATCTCAGAGAAATGTAAGTAGCATTGCAGATATCTGTTTTTGTTTGGAAGACTGGATAGGAATTCTTGAACTAGCAGATAAATTTCTACTTCAAAAAATGTGTTACTACTATCAGGAGAATGTTCTACCAAATGACCTTGCTTAATAAAACTTAGGAGTCTTTTAATGAGATATTTCACTGTTCCATAATGTAGTTTAATATACCCGTCCTGCTGAACTACCTCTATAGATGTAAATTATGCTTCTGAAGAAACTCCAGCACTGTGCTTGTGTGGGTGTTTTTGCCTGTAACATTTTATTTCTCGGCATTTCTGAAAGCTGAATTAAATTTGATGAGCATAATTAGTGTTGATACTTGGGAAAAGAAATGGTGCTTGGTCACCAACAAGTTTCTGAGATGTTTGATATATTCTTCATCGGGTTATTTAATGTCTCTGATGTTAGAGGACCTTTTAATTTATTTTCTCCGCAAGTCTGATGGAAATGCTAGCTGGATGAATAGTAGTCTTCATATTTCTGTCAGAAATGATGAGACGAGTGGCTGTCAGTTTTAAGGGATCCACTGCAGACTTGACTAAAATTGAATTCAAGTCACACAAATCCAATTATCTCTAGAACATTACAAATCACATACTGGGGAAAGTGTCAGCCTTGGAAGAAATGAAAAATAAAATTAGAACAAGATTTATTACTCTGGTTCTGATATGAAGGTGACTGTTTTGGATTGTGATTTCCTCAAGGCATGTGTGTCACACTGGGCTTCCATGTTTGAAACTGTTCATTTCAATTGGTCTTTGCATACGTAAGTTACTATTTGTTGGGATTGGAAAGTATGTTACATAAAAGCCTGATGTTTGCAGCCATTTGCACTTGTTTTGTGAAACTTGCTTTATTTCTCTGGTGCTGTAAAATAATGACATTATTTCCAGTGGATGCCAGCACTGAATTGTATAATGCCACATGATTGGGTTCTGTTTAATGAGGCTTCTGCTTTCTTGCATGTTTGTAACTGTAGCAACTGAAGATTGTGATTCTTCCCCATTTAAAATGGCCTGAAGTGTAGCTGGTGCTCAGCTGTAGTTTTATGGATTAATCAGTTGAGGTGAACATTAATGAATCTGTTGTCTGTTTTATAGATGGTTCTTGAAACTTGACAGTTATTTCCAGTAATGTTAGTAATTCAGTGTCAGAGGCAAAGCTAATATTTCTAACTCCTTAATGTAAATGGCTTTATTTTTTAGGTATCACTTAAATCTGAAACAAGCAGAAGTAATGCAGGAAATAGAAGAATACTTGCCATCATTTTTTAAATGGACAGAAGACTTTATGCACAATCCAGCTAACCAAAATAAAATGCAACTAAAACTGTAAGAAGAAATTTAAAGCCATTTAAAATTGTGTATCTTGTTTGGTTTGCTTTAATTTTTAGAAGAACACTTCTTATGCAAGTCTGTTCAGTGGTAAGGAGTTAATTCATCACCTCGGTGCCTAAATAGGTAATCTTGAGCTGCACATTTAGCTGCAATTATGAATACTGGGAAAGATATAAAGGACCTTTATAGGACTGAGGGAGAAGTTAGATATAATCACAGTGGTCTTAACATTTTTGTAAACAATGTGTTACAAAGTAGATATTTTAGTAATTAGGAGAGCAAGCATACTTGATCAACTGACTAAGCCTGAAGTTATGAATGTGTAAGACTGAAAACTAGAATATTAGAACTTATTGAAATAAAACTCCTCAGTAAGATAAGGTTGTCAGTGAAGCAATGTTTTGACGCAGCTGTTGCTGAGCTCTTCTTGTCTGACTTCTTGTTGTCAATGGTAACAGACATAAGGTGCTCAAGTTTCAGAGAAATGGCAGGTCAGGAAGGTGGCATAAAGTAAAAATGTATATGCTACCTTCCAGTGCATATATCACTAATCCTTTTGTAGAAATGAAATGTTTTTAGAGTATGTTGATTCAGAAAAGACCAAACACTGTTAAAAAAAAAAAACATTCAAAATTCTATTTTATCTTTTGAAGTTTAGGTGAGTAGCAAAACTACACGCAAACCTGCAATTTAAATTAACTTTCTGATATACTTTCTCTGTTAATGGGAAAATGGCTTCTGTGAGACTTAATATACATTATTTCTAAAGTGGGTGCCTGTTATAACACATTTTAATATTAAAGTATTAAGAACTAAGGGAATTTCTTAACTTCTGACTTCATTTATTTTTTTCTTAGGTCAAGTGGTGATAAAACTGGAGATTTCTCTTCGAAGATAGAAATTGTAGAGATCTTAGACATTGAAGAGAATATCTGGTCTCCCAGGTTTGGATTGAAGGGAAAGATTGATGTTACAGCCAAGGTGAAAATCCATCGTCAGTCTGGAGTACAGTCTAAGATAATGCCATTAGAGCTCAAGTCTGGCAAGGAATCTAACTCTATAGAGCACAGGAGTCAGGTACAAAAAAAAAAGTAATTTGATTCTCAGTGGCCATAAGTAATTTCTTGTTTTATTAAAATGACTTATTTTGTCTTAATGAATGCAAAGTATTTTGTGTGTGGTATAACCAGGATTTGTGGATGGCTGATCCTGGAATGCAAAAAGTTGCAGATATAAAATGAAATTTTGAGTGAGAATATTTACCACTTTCAAATGCCTTTGTCTTTTATCCTGAAGAAAAGCAAAGATCTCTTAATACATCCATGTATTAGCTTGAGGCAGATTGCCTTAAAAATCAGCATCGTACATCCTGGCAGATAGCTGGTCAGTGATCTAGAGGTAGTAGCAATGTACAAGCTTTTGTTAGGAAAGATGCCTTTTAATTGAAATATTTCATGAGGTGCTTACTACTTTCTAGATTCTTTGTGATAGCAATGGCTGCTTAAATAAATTTTGGAAATACTAAATTCATCCTTTTTTTGTAACACACTATAAAAGTTATATATAATGTTTGCAGGTTATTCTGTATACCTTGTTGAATTTAGAAAGGAGAGTAGATCCTGAAGCTGGATTTCTTCTTTATCTTAAAACTGGTACTATGTACCCTGTTTCTGGGACTCGCATGGATAAAAGAGGTAAAGCTGTTCCCTTGCCTTGGAAACCATACTTAACTATCATAATTAAAACTAAGCATTCTAGTAATAGTTAAACACATCAAGACTTTCTCTTATGGACGTATCTGTACAGATACGTACAGATGTACTGCGTGTCATATTTTTACGTATTCCAATAAGCTTACATTAAAGACTTAAATGTTTTGTTAATACATTAGGACTTTGCTATATGAGTACCTATGCGTTAGCTAAGTGTAGTGCCTGGTTACTTTTCAGTTAAGAATGAATGAAAATAAAACTTAAACTGTCTACTTAGTTTGTTCTTTTTTTTGGGCAGAATTAATGAAGCTAAGAAACCAGGTGGCCTTCTACTTAATGCACAGTACATATAAATCTGCTGTGGGAAGACAGCAGTCACAGCTCGCTGCTTTGCCTCCTGTAATTGATGACAGTCAAGCCTGTAAATACTGTTCTCAAATGCACAATTGTTTCCTATATAGCAGGTAAAAAAAAAAATAGTTTGACTCTCTTTTTTGAATAAGC
Source organism: Anser anser (assembly GCF_964211835.1). Classification (NCBI taxonomy): domain Eukaryota; kingdom Metazoa; phylum Chordata; class Aves; order Anseriformes; family Anatidae; genus Anser; species Anser anser. Next base: position 16,021,809 of record NC_139727.1, on the reverse strand, counting down.
TTTAAATGCTTTTAAATGATGCTGTAATTTGATTTTTGTGATTGACAGTTTATTATTTTTTGTAATTCTTGCATCCTGAAATAACATTCTGTTGAATCCTGCACAATGCATATAGTCTGTCTGATCTGGCAGAGACTTGAACATCTTTGCTCAGGTGCACTTTCAGCAGGACAAAATCTGAGAGAAGTCTCAACAAATCACTTGATGAAGACAACAGATTTCTACTATATTTAATAATAATTAGGTTAAAAAACTATATCCTTTCAACTTTTTGAAGTGGGCAGTCTTATGAGGCAGTAGGGCTGAGTTGTGACTGGGCAACAAGGAATGGTACGTCAATACTACTGTAATCAGTGGTGTTATTACGTCTCCCATTAAAAGACATCGTGAGCAAATACATGAGCAAATAAATTTTAACATAAAGTTACCGAGTTGGTTATAAAAGTATTACAAAGCTTAATGGTGGCTTTGTGTGTTTTTCTTGTCACAGTAAAAAAAAGAACAAATTTTATGCTGAAGAGATCAAGTGGGTTTTAAAAGAACAGGAGAACTTTAGGGGAGATCTTGTTTTTAAAGCTGTAGGGATAAAAGTGTTGAGGGAACTAGCTTTGTGGGTATATGCTATGTTTTTGTACAGTAATTTTAATGAAATATTACTTGTAATATTTGGCTGTTAAAGCATTACATTATTCCTAATTGAGAAGTGATCTTAACTTCTGAACTAACCTTTTTCTCTTTGACTGCATTTCTGTATGCATGATTTAAGTATGTCTATAGATACATAGTTCTGAGATGAATCCACTTGAAGTATGGTTTTTATATTAACTGTTAAATCTCATTTGCTTAACTAAATCTCAGTATAGTATTCATACCGTACTAAAAAAAGGTGTGAAAGATCAAATATCTAAATGTATTCTAATGTATTCACAGTCAAAACTGTGTAAACTACCTTTGAAATATCTTTACTTTGTCTTTAACTTACTGTCCTTAATTCAAAATCATAGAGGTCATGTAAAGTTATTAATGAGATTGTTCATATGAACGAAGGATATATTCAACCCCATTTCAATGATGATAGACTAATTTAAATGGTGTGTTTTTCAGTGATTAAATGTAGATTGGCATTACCTACACAGAGACTTGGAAGAAAAAGATAAAAGTTGATTCTTTCCTGTGTTTGGTTCTACTCCTAGGGCTGTAGAAGAAAAGATTGCTAGTATTTCTTTTCCTCCTGCCATGGTATCAATTATTGAAAAAGAGACCCAGCACCTGAAACCCTCCCATTTGGAGTATTTTAGTCTGTGGTATCTAATGTTAACTTTGGAGCTGCAAACCGGAGAGGGTAAAAAGGGGTATAAAAATATATGGATGATACCTTCTTTGGAAAGGTAAGATGAATTTCTAACCTGGTACAAATGATCCTCCCCTTCAGTAATTGGGAGTGGAGCACTGTGAACTTGTAGTTTTCCCTACAAGGAAACTAGATGTTCTCCATTGCTTGTAGAAATAGTCAAATATGCTTTTTGCAAGGTAGTTTTTTGTGAGATGTGACCTAATGAAGGCATTAGCTTACTACATTCATAGGTTTTGTATTTTCAATAGGAGATTTTTGGTTTTAATTCATACACAGGAAAAGTAAATTAATTGCAGCCTCAACCTTCAGAAGCAGAAGTTGTAGAATTTTGTGTTGTTTTAGTCTCTGAGGGTTGACACTGAGCGTTGACTGTGAGTCCAGCTCATTGCACCAGTTTCCTGAGGGTTTATTTGATAAAGAATCATCTGTTTGGGGCCGTACTCATAGACATGCCTAAGAACATGGACAAAAACCTGTCTAAGGGCTTTTGCTGGCTGAAGTGGCATGCTATTTTACACTGCCTAATCTAGCAGCTGCGGAAAAATTTGCTGTTTTTGGGCCCATTTCAGTGTGTCTGTAGAAGGGAAGTGTCATTGTGTTGTTTAAGGTGAAGCAAGAAACTCAAACAAATATTAAACACTTCAGTGAAGTGCATCCATTCATTTCAGTGTTCAGTTTTGAATAGGAAGTTATAGATAACTTTAGATACCACAGTCTTTTCTTGAAACAAGTACGAGGGGTTTTACATATTTCTACAATCCTTTTCTTGTCAGAGTGGCTATTGTAAAGTGTCTGTTTAATCGTTTGTTTGTTTCTTCTTACATAATCTCACTTACCAAGGGGATTTTATATTAAAATATTTTTTTGTAATATCTTCACAGAGAGAAGGCTGGAGATTGTGTTGGAAATATGATCAGAATTGATCAAGTGCAGGAAATTTCCGAAGGACAGTATCTGCATTCTTTCCAACGTAAAAATGGTGCAATACCTGGAGCAAACCTCTTGGCTGGTGATAGAGTGGTTGTGAGTGGAGAGGAAAATGGGTTACTTGGTTTGGCTACTGGCTATGTTAGAGAAATCAGTGCAACAAAAGTCTCCTGTTTGTTGGGCAGGTAATAGAACAAAAGGAAAAACAGCTGTTTGAAGGCATTGTGATAGGGGCTTCAGGAGGGGTACTTCCAGGCCTCGAGGCAGCTCTCACATGGTCTGACTCGGGCCTGGGGAAGTACACCCCTGAAAATCTTGTCTTGATTGAAAATGTCTGACCTTGATTAGTGACTATGCCTATATATTTAGCTAGGTTGACTGATTAAGAACATGTTTGCAAACTCAATTTACGTACTTCTCCAACATGAGACTATATGGATACTGTGATTGTTGCTGTTAAAGGTAACTTTCATTATTCAGACTAAACTACCTTTAAATTTGGCTCTGATTGTATTTTGTTTGCATCAGTTAGTAGTGTTTCTTCTAGCTATTGCTTTACTCTGTGACCTCTGGGAGCTTAATGCTTAGTAATAAGTCTTTCATCATCAACATGCTGCTTGTAAACAGAATTAACTTGTCCATGTTACTGTTATCCTCCAGGAATTTATCAAAGCTCCCCAAGGATACCATGTTTAGGCTGGATCACGAAGAAGGAGATTTTGGTACAGGGGTCCCCTTTGAAAACCTTTCCAAATTGATGAAAGATTCCCCAGTCAGGTATGAAGAATCAAATTCATTTCCCACTTTGAAGGTTTTGGGGTAGTTTCTCAGTAGGCAACTCTTAATTCTTGTTTTTTCCATCCACAGTGAAAAGCTCCGCAACTTGATTATTGACTTCTACAAACCACGTTTTATTCAGCATTTGAGCTCAGTTCTTCCTGCAGAAGCAAAGGAAACTGTTGCAAATATTTTAAAGGGTATAAAATCTTTCTAAATCCTTCCCCTCACTCCCCCAATCTTTTGTTTAGTAGCATAAGTCTATTGCCAGAGCACTTACCACACTAAATACAAGTTTGTTTTTTTCCTAGATCAGGGCCTAGTAGTAGTTTTCTGCTTAAAAATAAGACAAGTTCTAACATTATATGTCTTTCTGTGATTAAAATAGTTAGAAATTGCTTGAAAGACATGACCAGATGTTTGCTTAGAATTTCACTTTACTTTTGTTACTTCCTGCAGCTTGCTGTTTGCTCTCTTAACTTTACAAACTCAGGAACTGAAAAGACTCTTGGGATAGGGGAAGTGGACTTTTAGAGTGGAAGGAGATGGGCTTTCATGTAAGCACTCACTTGCATAAGACCTCTTGCTGACTTGGCTGTGCTGTAATATGCAAAGCTTTGTGGCACTCTTGGTTGTTTTTTGTTTTTTTCAAACAAACTTTGTATGTGGTAGTGTCATGTATTCAGTGAAAATGTTTCATTGCCTCTGACAGATTTGTCTGTGAAAGCAGAAATTTAATTGATTTGTCTTAAAACAAATAAAACTCTGAATACAAACTTTCTGAAGACTAAAAGATGTCTTGTTGCTTTGAGGTCTGCTTCAAATAAGAATTTGCCCAGCCTCCTAGCCAACTGCTGAAAGAATAGGAAATGAGAGGAAGGCATATATTCTGAAACTTAAGAATGACAGATTAACAGGTACTGGAAGACAGAGTAACAGTTCCTTCCCGTACTTGCGAGCCATATGTGTTCTTTACAGTAAGGCACTGATAATTCTAGATGCTTCTTGTTTTTTTGCTTGAGCTTTGCCTAGTCCAAGGCACTGAAATATACTGCTCATCTGCATCAGACAGGGAAAAATAGCTCTGGTTTCTTGCTTCTTTTAAAAAAGATTATGCAATCTCTGCAATTCACTTCCCTTTGCTGTTAGTCCTGTGTTTGAACATGAAAGTGGGTATGATAAAATAGAAATGTCCATACAAGATATCATATGGAAGTGGTCATTTAGTATATTAGAAAAAAGGCATAAAAGGCCTACAAAGAAAAATGTCTTCCATTTTTAGGACTGTAGTGCAGACCCTGTACTACTTGTTTATGTATATTATAATGTTGAACATTATAATGTACTTTATAATGTTGAACTTCATCAGAACGTGCAGACTTGCCCTAATATTCCCTTAAAGAGTTTAAGGGGAGGCAGAAACTGTACTTTTGCTTTATTATGTTAGCAAATGTAATGATTAGGAAGGACAGACACTTCATTGTTATTTTAATTCTTTAAAGGTCTGAATAAGCCTCAAAAACAGGCAATGAAACAAGTGTTGCTTTCGAAGGACTACACGCTTATTGTGGGTATGCCCGGAACTGGAAAAACTACTACAATATGTGCTCTGGTAAGATCCTGTGCCTAGATTTTGAATTTTTTATGACACTTGGAGGAGAGTATTAAACACTTTATAAAGCATACTTTTCTAAAGTGATTGTCATGATTAGTGTACTGCTATTTGCATAATTCCAAATAAGAAAATTGATTTCTTTTATTGAAGAACCTTTATTTGGTACAACTAAAAATTTGTTTTTGTGCACTTCTGCTTTTGTGGAAGTATGTGGAAGGGAAGAAATTCAAGAGTAATATTTAGTCTTGGACATTTTAATGTTGAATTCTTTGGCCCCAAATGTCAGCAAGCCCTCCAATCCTGACTCACGGCTCAAAAAAGGACTCCTTGGAGAAGTCTGTAACTTGCCTGTGTTTAAATTATATAAATGTGTGGTGCTGAAGCATGTGTAGACTGTTAGCCAGCTCCTCTGGCTAGTGGTTCTCGCTCTGGGGATGGACTGTGGGGGCATACTGGATTCAGGCTGTAGGTTGAGTGAGTTCTTGACAGCTGGAAGTGAGATGTCACTATTGTTTCATCTTTCCTAATTGGGTATTCTGCTCTTGTTCCTCCCCTGCTGTGTGAGATCTGATGGGGAGAGAGGAGGACAGAGCAAGCAGCTGCTGCTATCAGATCAGCTCATTCTACTGAATCTGATGTAGTTAAATTGTCAGATAAATTGTCCCTTCTTACAGTAGGGATGTTCTTTGGTGTGCTGCCTTTTTAGTGCAGTTGGCAAGTCTGAATGGAGGTTATTTCTGTTTTGCAGCATATGTTATACATGTGCTGTTTAGGAGGAACATCACATCTCTTGTCTGTGTCCCTTTGATAACAGCTAGGTAGCAGATTTGGCCAGGACGAATGATATAAATGAAGTCATACTTGCTCTTGGTTTCCTCTGAAACTTACTGTTCCCCCTAGGCAAACTTGGGATTGCTGGTTCTTGTATATAAGCTAACAACTTTGTCTTTTCTTTCCCTTTGCCACTTGTTAGGTGAGAATTCTCTCTGCTTGTGGCTTCAGTGTTCTTCTGACTAGTTTTACACACACTGCTGTGGACAATATTCTGCTGAAGCTAGCCAAATTCAAAGTAGGCTTCTTGCGTTTGGGACGAGCTCAGAAGGTTCATCCAGATATACGGAAATTTACAGAAGAAGAAATTTGCAGGTCCAAGTCAATTAACTCTGTAACAGATTTGGAAGAGCTCTATAACAGTCAGGTGAGAAAAGTGTTTTTGCTAGCCCTGTGAAATATTCAGGATAATTGTTAGTATTCTGTTTGTTCAGATACTGCAGAGAAAGAACCTATCCCAAGTTTGTGTTACTGGTTTGAGAAGCCTGAGCTGAAGAAGATACTCAATTTCTGCCTCATTGCAATTTCATTATAGCCAATGATGACCAACATTAGTAATCTAAAAGCCAAAAAGCATTTTTTCTGCTTAAATAGCTACATATAATAACACGTATGTATTATACATGTAATTACATATAATAATTCCCAGAGGCTCCAGTCCCTCTCACTTGTGCTGGTTGTGGTGTTTGTAGAATCAGGGGACGGGGAAGAAGAAAAATTGTGCTGTGGAGCTGATCTCATCAAACACTAATTTTTGATTGAAAGATCAGTGCTGCTCTGTGTGTTAATGCAAAGGACCATGCCATGAACTGGGGAAACAGTGGGTGGCAGCTTTAAATTAAATTCATTGAAAGAATGAAGTGTCATGGTATTTGGAATAAATGCCATATTGCAAAACCTATCACTTTGCTGTTGATAGGCGTTGCAGGAAGATTATTGAAGTCGTAACAGAAGTGTTGTAACATTTCATATTTAGTCACTTCAGATTGCATTGGGAGCACAGAGATGGGAAGAACTTATCATAGAATCATTTAGGTTGGAAAAGACCTCTAAGATCACCTAGTCCAACCTTTATATTCTTCTGAAGCACAGCAAGAATATGTAATGCATTGTGACTACTTAAAAGTCCTATAAATGGGCAAATAAATACAAAGCTGAACTTTCAGCTGTTGTTTTATTGTCTATGTGAAAGCTTAAAAAAAGGGGGGAGAAGGGGAGAAAAATATGCTCCTACTTTTCTAAGGTAGTCATTTTAACACACTCTGGGAATTGTGTATGCACAGAACTTGGTATTATCCTGAGCACGTCAGGAATGAGTTATTTACCAAGTCCTATTCTAAAGCTGATTTTTGTTTGTCATTTGTTGTTGATGCAAAATTTTAGGAATATGAGGCCAATATGTATGCAAAGAGTGAACTGCTCTGATCTCAAGGATTAAAGGTTTTTCTTTTTTCTTTTTAGTTAATTAAAAATAATTTTCTTCTAATCTAAAAATGTACTGTTAAAGTGTGTGAGATGTCTCTTATTTTTACTGTCTCAATTTTCAGCCAGTGGTAGCAACAGCTTGCATGGGAGTACATCACCCCATCTTTGCTCAGAAGCAGTTTGATTTCTGTATAGTTGATGAAGCTTCCCAAATAAGCCAGCCCATCTGTTTGGGCCCACTATTCTGCTCCAAAAGGTTTGTGCTAGTAGGGGATCATCAGCAGCTGCCTCCGCTTGTACAGAATTCAGAAGCAAGGTAAGATAAAATGCTGCTGGACAGATATTAGTGATATGAATTCTGGGAAGTCTCTTGCGATGTGTGGCCTGACGCATTTTTGTGACTTTTCTATCAGAGATCTTGGTATGAGCGAAAGCTTATTTAAAAGGCTGGAGCAAAACCAGAACGCTGTTGTCCAGTTAACTGTGCAATACAGAATGAACAGGTATTTGTAACTTGTTATAGTAGGGTTTTCACTGTGGGATTGAAATTGCAGGATTTAAAATTTCTTCTCTTTTAAATCTTTAGTAAAATTATGTCACTGAGTAACATGCTAGTGTATGAAGGCAAACTGGAATGTGGATCAGAGAAGGTGTCAAATGCCACTGTTAACTTGCCAAACCTAAAGAAGTTGAAACTGGAACTTGCAGATGCTTCAAAAACATGGTTGAAAGAAGTACTTGAGCCAGACAAACCTGTGTGTTTTCTGAACACTGAGAAGGTAAAGTTCATTATGTTCTTCTTTCAAAATTGCATTTTTGATGCAAGTTTTCAATACAGCCAGCACATAAGAATTCATACAACTTAGGCAGGGTAAAGTGTATAGCTTTAAAAATGGTTTCTTGCTTTATATATAAACTGCAATGTGTAAAGATGATGTTAAGAGTTGATCAATTGGAGTGGTAGAGCTGCTGCTGGAAATATTGCAGCTGAAAAGTTTAATTCAGGCAGTGTTGCAGATAATGCTACGTGTGATATAGACTTTGTTCGTATGTAGAGAATGCAGCTGTAAGTGTGCAGCCCTACTGTGTCCTTGCAACCACAGACTGTTGTCATTTCCAGTGGCTGAGGATCAGTGGTGTCTAAGCTGTGCACCAGTGGCAGGAATAATTTTAACTCTATTAAATTTTGTGGACATTTTGAACTGGGAGGAGTAAGTTGCTTCAGATGTGTGTTTTAATAGAGACTGAAATGATTGCAGGAAAAATGAAACTCTAGAATCAATAAGAATTAGGCAATGAAACTGAGGTAAAATGAAGAAGAGTTTATTAATCTTTTTCCAAATATATTTTATACTAATATGCACTCACAGTCTCGTATTTGGAGACACTGTAGTTGGTGACTGGATTATAATGATTTGAGCCTAACAGCTTTGATGTTGATTCCTCTTGACACTACCTTTTGCCAATAACTGCTGACCCTGGAAAGAACTCCCCAGTCAGTCTTTGTGTGCTCTCAAGCATGTTTTCTGACCCTTTCATAGAAAAGTTAACAGTTGGTCATAGGGAAGATGCTTGTCACAGTAGGAAACTGGCTGATATTCTGTTTGTCCGTTAATCTGACCAAAATTGGTCATGTGAAAACTGGATCTGCTGTTCCATTTTAATTTTTTGCTTTGCTAGAAAACCCATCTCAAGTATATATAGCTGTTGTGTTTGTAGAACCAGCAGGAAAGTTTCTCTTTCCAAAATATTTTTGGTTTTGTTGAGGCTTTAGGCTCTGATGTCACATCTTTTTCAACTTGCTGTAAAAATTCCACTACGGTAGTTTATCAAACAAACCAAAAGAACCACCCACAAAAAAGTCTGTTTTTTATATGGTATATTATGTGAACTGTGAAATCAGATGATTGAGCCTTGACAGTTTCCTGAGGTGCCTTGCAATTACTAGAAATTTACTACTATTTGAAAGTGCTATTACTAGCAACTCATCTTTGTAGAGTGTTTCAACCACTTTGCAGATGCTGTGTTCTGAGGTTACTTTATGGTATAGGTTGTTATACTCTGTCAAATTTAGCTTTTACCCTTTACCCTTTTTTATTAAAACTTAATATAAAAATGGTATGATATGATGAGTTAAGGATCAGAATACAGTGTGTGATTGTAGACACTCATTATTTTCTGCTTGTATTTCTAAAGGTCCCAGCACCAGAACACGCAGAAAAAGGTGGTGTATATAATGTGACAGAAGCCAAACTTGTGTTCTTCCTTACATCCTTATTTATTAAGGTACATTTTACTTAATTACATTGCTCAAGAGGGACAGCTTTATAATGAATTCTACATTGCTGTAGAAGCTCCAACCACATGTACAGGAGGGATGACCTTAAGGATAAATTCAATGTTAGCTGCGTGTCACTATAGTGAGGGATCTGAGGTCTGCATTCAGTTCCCTGTTCCTTGCCTGGTTGCAGCTAGGCTGCATAAAAGCTGGATGACAATTTCTTTGAGATGATTTTTTTTTTGCAAGGGAGGGGAAAGGATTTGCCCTTGTTCCTTGTTTCAGCTAGTAAACTTCAGGGGTAATACAGAGTAATTAAGAGTAATGAACGTTCACCTTGCAGTCTGAGGAAGAAAGGAAGATGAGGATTTTGATATCTGTCTTTGCGCTAGGTTTAAGACAAAGCTTGGGGTCTTGCAATAATTAGTATTTTCTTTAGTTAACGCCAATTATACCTAGAGTTCCACTGACTTTTTAGTGTAGAGACGATAGCTTGCAGCACTATTTAAATATATAGATTAGCCCTGTTGAGGCTCTTCTGACTGTAAAGAATATCCCAGGCTAACTGCAGTGACAGTTTTTTTTTTTCCTTCTGTTTTCTTCATTTAGGCTGGTTGTAAGCCTTCAGACATAGGTGTGATATCACCATACAGACATCAGTTAAAAATAATCACTGATTTGATGGCAAGACTGAAGGAGAACAGAGTGGAAGTCAACACTATAGACAAGTACCAAGGAAGAGACAAAAGTATCATAATTGTATCTTTTGTTAGGAACAGTAATGAAGAAAATGTGAGTTGGTTGTACTAACTTGACTTTCAATCTGGGTAAAATTCACCCACAACCTTGAAGTTTTTGACACACTTTGACAACTAAATTATCTACATTAAATTCTACATCTTAGGTAGGAAAACTAATAGCAAATTTTGTTTAACAGCTTGGCACCCTCCTGAAGGATTGGAGACGTCTTAATGTTGCTATCACAAGAGCCAAGCACAAACTAGTTATGGTGGGCTGCATTCCATCCCTGCGTCGCTACCCTCCTTTGGAGAAGCTACTGTGCCACTTGCAGTCTGAGGCAATGATATCCTTTTTCTCAAAACTGTTTTGTGAAAAGGGGAAGGTAAGATGGGACTTGTTGGGATGGGGGTAAGGTTGGGAAGACCTCTGATCATTTAGGTCATAGCTGTAACGTTGGTTGACAGCACAGCACAGAATGTGTCAATTAAATGTACCAAAAATACACTTTGAGATAAAGCTAATAGGTGGATCTAGAACCTTTGCTCTATCTTCAAAAGTAGAAATAAGTCCATGGTGATTTGCAATTTAACTTTGACATAACTAAACTATTAATTTTTTTTGCAGTTTTTGTTGATCATCTTAGTTTCTTGGCATCTTAATGTCAGTGTGATTTGTTTTCCTCTGGAAGAACCATGTATTTAAATACAGGTTGAGAGAATGGTTCAGGAATAAGGTTGCTAGATGGGAAAGCAGTATGACTTTCATATGATTTTTTTTGTTCTCTCCAGCATTGTACCAAGTTTGTTCTAGTTATGGCTCCTTACATTTCCTATTTAAATGGGAAGGTTGAAAAGCTCTTAGTAGATGCTTTATTTTTTTTAAGCATCAATCACTACATACTCGTTTTTTTGTGTGTGAAAGCAATACCTTATTGAAATGTTTGAGAACTACTTCCTTAACTTGCTACATCTTCAATCTTCCAGCTGGGGCTTATGAGAGTATCCACAAATGTAACATTTTGTGATTATGAAGACTGTTTTAAAGACATCTCTCATCTATTTTCTTCTATTGCTGCTGAATGTAAATCACTGCTTAGTAGGGTGTGAGTGCTGATGTGCACTGTTCAGTCTGAATGAAGCCAAAACTGAAATGACATTCAATTATTTTGAATGGTTCCTTTCAGTAAAAGTAACAATACACATTTCTTTCTTTAGTAAGCTGAGTATGCTGGTCATTTTAGTACCAGTGTATTTGCAACAAATGAGGAATATGAAGTCTTCTGTTCCTTCAGCTACTGGTTGGCTATTTCTATATTCACTTTTATCTTGATGAACAGTTTTCTGTATAAGTGAATGGAGAAAAACTTGAAAAGAGAGGAGTAAACCAGTGCTGCATTGAGTCAGTTTTCTGGGCTCAGTTTGGTTTTAAACACTCTGAAATGTAGCTGACATACAGTTAATCCCATTGTTAGCATTCCTAATAAACTGTTGTGCAGTTCGGGGGGATGTGTTCTTTCAAAGTCTCGTGTTCTTTCCCTTTTTAAAATACTGATCTCTTATATTTATATACATGCTGTAATTAATCTCTCATATGAGGATCCCTTGGGGACTTGTCTAATCCCTTGATTTTACGTACATCTGGGAGGAATGTGATACTGATTCACTTAACTCCTTTTTATGGACTAATACATTTCACAGGTGAACCTGCTGAAGTGAAATGCTGCCTAGCTGAAGATTGTCATAAAACTCCTGCTGGTTTCAGTCTTTGATCTATAGTCTTTTCATACAAAATGAATTCCCAAGAAACAAAACTAGAGTTGCAGCTTGATGGCTAAGGTGTTAACATGTGCTTTTAATGATATCCTGTTCAATACAAAATATCTTTTACTTAAGTCTAGTTTAGTTTCCTTATGCTACCTCATATGCTAGAGTATTTCTGAAACGTTTCTTCCAGAGATCATTGGTGGAAATGTCAATTTTTCTTAAAAATCTTGAGTGTTTATTTTCTCTTGGATCAATGTCAGGTAGTTGTGTGTATATAGTTGCAGACACATTTCTAGATGTGAGATGTGGATATCTATGTACTTTTTTAAACCACTCCCTAACTTTTGTAATGTTTGAAATAATAAATTTTGATGTTGGTTTCATTCCCATTGTTCGCTTTACATAATTTTGAGCATTTTGAACAGTGCAGGAATACTTGGAATACATGACAGGAATACTTGGAATACATGACAGGAATACTTGGAATACATGACAGGATCTCTTCAGGTTACATGCTTCTTCAGCAACTCTGCAGGTTTGGGTTTTTCAAAAGATATAGTTTAACTGCCACCCCAGTTACTTTTTGCTTATTACAGTTGTAAGTTGAGGATACTGTATTCTTGTTCAAATAGTTGTTCTTTCTGTGGTTAGGGTATGTATACAAAAGACTTAAGATGTAGCTTTTTTCTTCCACTGAACTATTGTCATCCCTCCACCAACATGCATGGGAAAGAAGCATGAGAACAAGCCTCTATTTCCCTTATCTGGTTCTACGATGCATCTGTTCTTGATGCATGGTAAAAATCATATTACAAGTGAAACGATGTTTTGGTCTGGTAGTCTCATACTTAAGCTGCGCTTTTACATTCTAATGAGTATCAAAATTCTAATGAGTATCAAAAGCAACTCTTAGAAACAGTGATTCTTCTTTCTTTTCCACGTGCTTTGCCTTGAAAACTGGGCTTTCTGCTGGCATGCCAATTGCCATCTATTTCACTCAAACGTCAAAAACCTTATAGCTGGGACATTTTTATTCGGAAAGCGAACACGAGCGGCGCCACCGCAGCAGCTCTGTCGGGCCTATCGCGATGGGAGGTTGGGGGCGGGTCCTCCCGCAGCCGGGGACGCCGTGTGGCGGCGGGGCGGGCCGGGCTCACGCAGCGGCGGGGCGGGCGGAGTGGCGGGGCCCGAAGGGAGCGGCCGGGGCGGCGGCGGCTCCTCCTCTTCGGCCATGGGTGAGCGGCGGCGGGGCCGGGCTGGGCCGCTCGGGGGGCGCTGAGGTGCTCGGGCCGGGGGCAGCGGGGGGCGGCGGGCGCCGCGCCTCAGCGAGCACAAAATGGCCGCCGCGGGCAGGGGGGCGCAGAGGCACGGCTGCCGGCGGGTGCTCTGTCAGGGGCCGGTGCTCTCCCGTCCCCGGGGAGGCAGAAACCGGCCGGGAACGGCTGCGGGTGGGCTCCGGGGAGAGGAGGAAGTGGTTTCTGGCGGCTGTGGGCAGGCACGGCGACACCTCGCTTCAGCCTGTGACTGCACGTTTTTATTATTTTCGCAAATCGTTAGCTGGTGGTTCTAAAGCAGTACGAGCCTTGGTGGTGAGGCTGGGGAAACGGGCGCTGCCTTCAAATAGGCCCTTCAGCTGCTGTTGTTTTGGGTTGAGAAAAGCCCTTTTTGCCACGTCCTACGGCGGGGCAGTCTGCCTCATCTCGTCCCTGAGCAGCAGCTGTCAGAAAGCACACCGTGTAGAATCCCAAGTCGTGTTTTAAGAAGCAGGTGAAGGAAAATAGTTCAATGCAAGCAGATGGCATTTTAAAACAGACCTAAAATTTGGTGTTCCTGCATTAGAAGGGCCAGGCAGGAGGGCTGATGATTAAAAGGACAGTGGGTGTGGAACTCTGCTTGGGGGCAGGATCAGCTCGAAAGTCAAAATCAGGTCGCTTGCAAAAGGAATTTGTAAGATGCCTTTGAGCAGATGGACCAAATGCGTGGCAAGGGGGAGCTGTCCACCTGAAGCAAGCAAGGCTTTTGCTACGATGAAGTTTGAATTTAGCACTGTCAGTACCACACCTAATAAAAAAAAAAAGCAGGAAATTTGACATGACATGACCTACGCAGAAATGCTCGGGTTGTTGCGAGCCTGCGCCTGTTGCAGAAGGGGTATGGATGCTGCTCTTCCTAGGGCTGGCAGTCAAGAGACAAACAAGCGAGCAGTGACTGCTAACTGGGGGAATCCTTGTCACAACACTGTCGCTAGTTGTCTGCTGTGTCTGCCACCATATCTTAATATTTTCTGTCGAAGTGCTGGTAAATTGAGAGAATGTAAAACTGATTTTTAAGGTTATCTTGGGTATATCACCTCAGTAAATTGTTTTTTTCCTGGAAAATTGAGATAGGTTAGGCTATATAGTAATATGGTACTTTGGCATTTGATGGGCAGTCATGAATATAGAAAATTAGAATGCAGCTTTCTAAGTTTCTAATATCTAATACCTAAATACCTAGAGCTGTGCTGCGTAAGAAATCAGCCAAATGATTTCATTGCTGTTTGAGGAATCCATCGAGGAATTGTGTCTTAGAAAGATATTTTTTTTTGTACACTGCTACATGCTTTCTGATATCCAGAGAGACAAGGATACTGACGCCAAGATCTGCAGAAGAAGAGGTTTGGGTTGTCTCAGACACAAATCTATAAGCATATTTTGACATCTGTGTCTCAATGTTTAAACAGGTGTTCTTCATTTGTTTGCTTTTTTTGTTAGATTTAATTGCAAATAACATAAACCAGTAAATCATCAACTTTTTTCTTTGCAAGTTCCTTTGATCATGGTGAATAAACAGAGGGTTGCTTTGTCTCGTTTCACTTTGGCAAAATAAAAGGTGGCCTGAATGCATGAAATGCTTAATTACAAATGAAATTAACTGAGAATCTCCTGAACACTCTGGTTTCAGTAGCTGGAGCTCTACAAAGAGGAACCTTGTCCATTCTGTCAGATTAGAACAATTTTAAAAAGCTGTGGGAATTTTACTGCCAAGGTTTAATCTCCAAATGTAAATTTTGTGGTGTGCGATTTGTAAAGTGTACCAAGAACATTTTTAAGTGGAACTTAAAGCGGAACCTTTATTTCTTAAATTTTCCTGTGTAGAAATTAATTTGTAGTTATATGATAAACTTAAATACTAATTTTTCAGGAAAAAAAACAACACACAAATGTGCATATGTAATGTCTTCGTGAAATCACTCCAGATTTACTCACTGAGACTATGTGCAGACTAAAAAGGAAAACAAATGCTTCTGTCATTGGAAATTAGGGCTGCGGTGGAAGATGGTTATATATAGAAGAGAAATATCATGTCTCTTTGTCATTAGCGTATTATACTATAATACACCAAGTAGATGTTGGCATCAGTAGGAATGCTGCTTTGATGTCATGATAAGGGCACTGATTGCTGTTGTGCAGCTGAGTATTTCAGGACAGCAGTGATACCTGTGTTAATTTGCAGTTACTGATCGTTACTGGGAAGTACTGAGACAAGAAAGTAATGGAGAACTGACATTCCTGGCCTCATTTTTTCATTCACCTACTAAAACAATCTGTAAGGGCATTTGTTTTGGACTGTATGCTTTTCCATAATGTGGCTTATAGCTCTTACTAAATTATTTCTTGGAATTTATCTAGTTTAAGATAAGCATTCCTTTGAACAAGGCAGCCAAGAACCATTTTAATATTTTGCATCTTTTCTAAAACTTGAACCATAACTTTTTGTTTTCTTTCTTGTCTTAGCTGTAAAAGACCCTACAGCAGTAGAAAGAGCAAATTTACTGAACATGGCTAAATTAAGTATCAAAGGACTCATTGAATCAGCTTTGAGCTTTGGCCGCACTCTGGATTCTGACTACCCTCCTTTGCAGCAGTTCTTTGTTGTCATGGAACACTGCCTGAAGCATGGCCTTAAAGGTGTGGTAATTATGCTAGGTGCATCTTTCACTTCCCAAACATGCAGTTTTTCTTCCTTTCTTTCTTGAATGAGATGAAAACAAAGTGGTTTATGTTGCCTTAAGAAGAGAATGAAGTATGAGTCGTCAACTATTATAATCAATACTGTTATTAATACTTTACAACATATATTTCTACATCTGCCAACTTTTTGTTTTGTAAACCGTTTGTTGTAAGTGATCCAAGGATTCCACAACTGTATCTATGTATGTAGCTTGTATTTCTAGCTAGTCATACTTTTTGTTACTATTTAGTTCTAGCATCAGCAATAATTCTATGTTCATGGCAAAGTAATTTGTGAGAGGGCTTTGGACACTGGTGAACTGACTAGCTGTTTTGAAGGAAGCCAGTCTAGTGTTTAAATGAACTCAGTTACATTTTTCTTCCCCTAGTAAGAAAATCCTTTCTAAGCTACAATAAAACCATCTGGGGTCCTCTGGAACTTGTGGAGAAATTATATCCAGAAGCTGAGGAAATAGCAGCAAGTGTCAGAGATTTGCCTGGCCTCAAGTAAGTTGTATTGGTAAAATATAACAAGAAGATACAAAATCTGATCTACAGATGTCTCATGATTTCATTTGGCACTAATCAAGCCTTTGAACACTAGCACACGATATTGGGGGAGAGCACAGGTGGTTCTTGGTAGCTACTTGAAAAATTTTACTGTAAAAAGTGGGATTTTTGTGTTCTTTTCTCACAGGGATATTAGAAAAGTCTTCTAAGTGGTAGATAAAAACAGTAGAAAAAGAAATGGGTTGTGTATTGCAGTCTGAAGTCTAGAACTGCGAAGAACACATGCTTCTAGTCAGCAAAAGCTGTATAAAAACAGAAGGTACCATACTGAAGAGGAATGTGTTGGGCAGTTCTTTGGATTTTTGTAGGAATATTCTCCAGTACAGCATCCTTCTCTAATGTGAATTTATGCTGTAGACTACAATCTCCTTCCATCTCTCTGCACTCCACTTTTGTGTTTAGCTTTATAATTGACCACATATTAAATTCTGAAAGGGTTTGGTTACATTGTCATTGGTTGTATGGCAGCATAAGAGTTATAATTTATAGCCATAGACCTCATATAAAGCAGATAGGTATATATATTATTATTTACTCTTGTATCAGGCTTGATGAAATAATACTCTTTGCTAAGTGTGTTGCACTTTCTATCTTGATATAGCATATAGGTGTGTGTTTGTGTGGTATTTTTTCTTTTTTTTTGGGGGGGGGGATAGGGTTGTTTTTATTCTGTTTTGGCTTGGTTTCCTGTTTTCGTTTTTATTTTTTCTTCCACATACGTGCTTATCACTTAGCATGCAAGCACTAGAAGAGGAGGATGTGAAGTTTCAGGTTTAATTTGTTAGATATTAATGTTTGCTGATTACATACATGTTCATTTTCTCTGAATTGTCTCCAAGATACCACAGAATTTGTAAAATGTATGAGCTCAAGTTAGAATTCACTATGTTTTGAGAACAGGATTGGGAAGGCAAACTTGCATGGCAAATTGTAGTGGACATTCAGTAACTTTTCTCACAATTCCTCTAAAGTCTTTATAAGTGAGCTGGAGAAAGGAATCTGAATTGTTGCAGACATTTTACTTCAGCTAGAAACTGGACTTTCAAGGTCATTGTTTACGATCATCACTGTCAGGTTAGGAAGCAGGTATTTACAGGAAAAAGCACTGCTCTTAAAAATTCTTTCCATTTGGCTAGCCATGCATTGTGTGAAAACAAAGTACAACGGTGTGTAGAAAGTTGCATGTTTTTACCCTCTTGAGCTAAACAGCTAATTTTACTGGCAGGCTCCTTTGCTTTTTCTACTGTTCTTTCCAGGGTCTGCTCACACATCTGGCTGAGTCAATGAAAAATTTTCTTGTACTATCCCAAAGCTTGGAGTCAAAGCCTAGAAATCATATCTGTACAGACTGTGTTGCTCAATCATTTAAAATAACCTTTCAGAAATCTCAGTTGCTCTACCAGTATACTGATAAGATAGTTAAGAAAATAAACTAATTGCTATATTGTTGATTTTGAATTGCTTGTCTTCTCCATCCCCTTTGTCCAGAACACCACTGGGCCGTGCCCGGGCCTGGTTACGGTTGGCACTAATGCAGAAGAAAATGGCTGACTATCTTCGCTGTTTAATCATTCAGAGAGATCTTCTCAGGTAAACAATTAAGCAAATTCTGTTTAGAACTTTTTTTATGGGTTTAATCTCCTGAAAAAAATACTGTCTTGTATTTACTACTTTTTAATGTATCTTTAACATAGAATGGCATAGTTTCTGGCCTGTGGGCTGATTTCTTCCAGTCCTTGGGGCAGAGGGGCCAAACGCTGTCCACTCATCATGAGAGGGCCAGCTGATGGATGAAGAGATGATATTTCTCCAAATCATGGTAGAGGGGCCTTCTGCAGTGTACCTGCTGTTCTTTCGTTGGTGAGGGTGGTGGGGTCCTACTGCGTTCCTCAGCCATCCAGAATATGGACTAGAAAATTCTGTACAGGAGGTTAATTCACCCTTACCACGTGCATGGTTTTCTACCAAGCAGCCATTGCGTGAAGGGCTATTGCTTTGAATTGGATTTGCTTTCACAATTCTAAAACTGGCATTGCTCCCTTCTGTCATAAGGTCTGCTTTGTGGTGGGGTAGATGAAGCACAAAGGGAAAAAGGACTTACCATCTTATTTTCAAATCTATAACCTGTAAATATTTTGAAGAGCTGTTATTTCTCGTAGATGATGCTGGTGTGTGAGGATGACACTGTTGGTCAACAGTTGTGGACTTTTCCACGGAAAGAACAGTTTCTTTCATAAAGGCTAAAACTTTATTTAAAAAAATACAAGGAGGAGGAAGTAAATGTTGATATTCTGTGGCTTAGTGCAGTATTTTTCTTTTAAAAACCCTTTCATAATTTCAGCCCTTTCCATATTTCTTATACCCATTTACTCACTTGAAATTAAAGAAACCAAGTAAGAGCGTCTTTATTAAAGTCCAGAGCTTTTTTTTCACTAGATAAATTTTCTATCAGAAGTGGCTCAAAGCAAGTGTACAGGAAAAAAGCCTTTTTTAAGGTAAGATAAGTCTTACCCCCATCTTGTGTACCATAATCTTGCAGCTTAGATTTCTGGAGCCAAGGGTAGTATCTATGTTTTTATTAGCCTCTGAGACAAATTGTGCACTTCCTGCTTTTAAATATTAATGAAGCCAAAATATGGGCAGACTTTTTTGTCGTTAAGAATGTTGGAGTAAGGTTAGAATAAGAGAAACAATTCAAATTTAGATGTCACTTACTGTTAATTTATTGCACCTACATATACTGAATGTACCAATTTAGACAATCTTTTTATTTAACAGTGAGTTTTATGAGTATCATGCGCTAATGATGGAGGAAGAAGGAGCAGTTATCGTTGGATTGTTAGTTGGGTTGAATGTAATAGACGCTAACCTGTGTGTGAAGGGCGAAGACCTAGATTCACAAGTAAGTCAATAGAGGTAAAGTAACAAACATGCACTCTGAAGATTTTGTGTACAATGAATTTCATTATTATAGAGCTGTGACTTGTTAGAAATCTTTCTAGATAGTTTAGGGTGTGATCTAGGTTCTGGATCAGTGGGGATGTTGCATTAACCTCAATATCGGTTGAATCAGACCTTTGCATGGTGATAATGATCAGAGTGCAAAGGTGAAGTTTTATGGCTTGGTGTCAAATGGATGCAGCAGTAGCAATGGTAGAGTTCTTCCCATTTTAATTGCATAAATCAGCTTCTTTCTTTGAGTATAGTTCCACTTTCACATTATCCCATTCGATTCATTTATTGTTGTTCTGGAACACAATAGGAGGAATGTGACTTGAAAAAAAGATAAAATGCTTCACACAGTGTAATAAAAGACTTTACAAGAGTGCGACTGCTTTCAATCTGAAACAAGACTGGTATCAGTAGAGCAGCACTGCGTGCTTTGCAAACTGTGTTGACTTTGAACTCTGAGCTTTTCCAAGAAAATCTTGATGAAATCTTTTTAAAGGCATAGGCACAAGTATTTATAAGTATATGTAAGATGTGTTCAGCCCTGATTGTTTTTGTCCAGATTGTTTGTGGAAAAAATCATAATTGTTTAAGTGATTGTTACTGTATTTCAGCATATGTTTGATGAAAAGCAATTTTTATATTAAAGAAAAGCTGTAGCTAATTGGTTTTGTGTGCTCTTGAATCATAGAGTTAACTTGTCTTCAGCATTCCTGCCAGTTAATATCTAATGGTTTAGACACTGATAGTGACTAACAGAAGACACAACATTGAAAAGCATGTAATTCTAGAAACCTTATCAAAATGCTTTCCCCAGTACTGAGAATTACACGTGTGTATTATAAATTACAAAACAACTATTGCTAGCTGCACTTTTGTTATCTAGATCACTTGCTGGATTTGTTCTATGAGGGGGGAGAAAACTTGATTTGAGAAGGTGATAGTGGCTGCTCTGGGGAGGTTCTACAGTAATTCTGTTTATGAAGAGCAGTGTGAATAAGGCGTCTTCCTCAGAAAAGCCAAAAGCAGCAAGTTGTATTGAGCAGAAAGAGACTTCTGAAGGATTATGGGAGTCACATCCAGGAGGATGATTTTGGTATTTGAGAAGAATCCTCTTCAATGGAGAAATGTGTGTATGCACATACAGAGGATTAAAGCAGAGTACATTTTATAGAGATGGCATTTTGCCTTTTTGTAAAGGGAGAATATTTTACTTTAATAAGCAAAATACATTTAAATGAAAGCTTTTGGAAGAGGGACCTTTTCTAAAGGTGAGGAAAGAACAAATAGAAGACCGTGATAGGAAGTGTGCAGGAGACCACTGTACAAACCAAGGAAATGTTAGACTTAGCAAGTTATCTGTATTCAAAAGCTAAAGGGAGCTCAAGAAAGAAGCAGTGGATCAGAGAAGTGGAAATAATTTTATAAAGAGGCTGCCAGAGACCAGAAACAATTGGTTTTGGTAAAATAAATGGTTTAAGTTCGCTTGTAGGGGTTCATGAATAGAGTGGAAAGCAGAACTCAAGGTAATGTTATTCATGGTGTATATGATTGAATTACGATTGAACAGAAAGTATATGAATTGGATTCAGGTTTAGCAAGGTATAAAAATATGAATGGACAGTTGAGTGTGCACACCTGGGAGTCAGCAAGCATGGAGAGGTAGTGCTGTTTGGCAAGGAATTTTGAAAAGCTAAACATAGGAGAAACGACAGTTTTGGGAGTTGTGCTGCAAAAAGAAATGGCGTGAAATGCTATAGACAAATTAATCTTAAGTCTCGTCAATCAGTGATAGGGTTCAGTAGTGTCTGATAGTCTCCCAGAAAAAAATCTTGCTACGAACTCTTGGCAAAGCTCCATCAGATGTAAGAAATCATCTTTTCTGAACTTGACTGAAGGGTGTTTGTTTCACGATGTGTTGTTTATTTTGTTTCAAAGGTAACATCGTTTTTAACAAACACATGAGACTAGGCTTTTGTTTTGTTCTGTTTAAAATATTACTGTTCAATTTTTTGAGCTTCACTTAAACACACTGAAACTGGACTAGCCTTTGGACGTTGATGTAGCTGAGGTTTTAATAAATGGAGACAAGACCATGAATGACAACAGCAGTTACTTGCATGATATGAAACTGCATACGTTTGCTTTCCCTTAGGTTGGGGTGATCGATTTCTCCATGTATTTAAAGAGTGATGACGACATTGGGGGAAAGGAGAGGTATGTCCTCACACCAAATGCCTCAGTTTTTGCATATCAACAAATGTTTTCTTGATTGGTGCCCTGTTCTTTGTAGAAACACAGCTCCCTGAAGATGAAATTTTCTGATCTCACAGTCTTGACAAGGATGGCACGCTACTTTGGTCTGTGTTACTAGTTGGCTGTCAGAATATTTGCACCATGTAGCCAGCCTAAGCAACATCACCTGCTGCATTTACCTGATGAACAGTATTGAAGGGTTGCAAGGTGCCAGTGTTAAAGAACCTGCTAAGCTTTTAGCCCTCAGCTTGTGATTTAGTCAGTATATCAAAGAACCAGAGATATGGCAGTGTAAATAAACATCCTTTTTCTTTTGAGACTGTATATATTTTTACATTCCATGTATAGAAATTGTTTGCAGTTAAAGCATTGGGTCTTTTGTCTCTCACTGTTGTCACAACATATAAGTTACTGACTTCATGACTGTGAGACAAAGTTGCTTCATTTTATTTTTTTAAGCACACAATGTGGACATTTGCATATGATAATTCATTACAGCATTTTGATACAGCTCACTTTATTATGTTCTTGCTTTAGAAATGTTCAGATTGCTGCAATTTTGGACCAAAAGAATTATGTTGAAGAACTAAACAGACAACTGAAGTAAGTATTGTTTTGAAGTATGCATGTCAGTCCAGGCTTAAAGGTAAAACACCTCTATTTCCATTTCTAGCACAGCTCTGGGAGAGAGAACCTCAGGGAAATGGGTGAAAATTCTTCATGCTTAAACTGGGGATGCAGTGAAGTCGGAAAGGAGTCTACATTTTCTGGAGAGATTGAGGGGAGGAAATCTTAATTTTCATGCTTTTGTTTTTGATAAACATAACCTTTAGAGAAATGAAAATCATGAGGGCAAAACTGATCGAGGTACTTGGGGGTCATAACATCATAGGGTTCATAGCATCATAGGATTTATCTGGATACACAGTCGGAAGTACAATTTTAAGTGCAATCTGTTTTAATAATAATTTTTGAAAAATTTTACTGTTCTGGATGTGTCCACATGGTTTTGTTTCTTACCTTTCATAATATAGTTTGCAGTTTTAATAACTAGGACCAAAACTGAATAGATTCATTGCTGTTGGAAACTATTGTATAGGTCATGGTTCTTGTAGAACCAAAGTTTGCAGGAAAGCAGACTTAGCTGCTAATATCCCATGGTGCTTGAAGAAAGTCAGTGCTGTGAGGTGCTTTTTGCTTTCCCATTTCCCCTTAGATTGTAAAATACATTGATGTCTTCTACCTTGCCATTCTTAATGAATTGGTGGCTTCTAAGGACACCATACTAGAAATAGGTGGAAAAGTAAATAGTTTTACAGAATAGAGATTTTTTCAGTGCATAAAGGGCAGCCTAAAAACGTGCTTACAGCAGAAATGGGCAGCTGGGTAATGGCAAGGTGCTGGTCAAAGGGTGTAGTTGGATTTTTAAAAACAAAAACCAGACAAACAGAAAGGAATAAAATTCTGATGCGTCTTGTTAGTGAAGTCAATAAGCAGCAAGAAAGAGGGAGCCTGAGGATAATATCTCAAAAAATGCAGAGAAGCCAATGATTTTATACAAATAAATGAATTTTGGAGGAAGAGAATTTAGAGAATGGTTTTCATTACATGGGACTGGGGGAAAGCAAGATGATGATTACAAATCGCCTTTTAAGGGAACTTGTTAAACATTTGGATATGATATAACCTGTAAGGATAAAGGAAAGGGAGGAATGTAAAATCACATCCAAAAATGAGTTTAAGTGACAAGGATGACGTTGGGAGTTGGGAAGCAGTATATAAACATTCAACAAAGGAGACTAATGTTCTTATATTTAGGAAAACCTCAAATAATGGGAGAAGACCTTGTAGCACTTGTTAATGGTTAATCACTCTACCTTGCTTTAAAGCTTTCGAGCTTGGTTGAATGAGTTTGTATGTAATTTTGAATAATGCTTTCTTTCTTTTTCTCTCTCAGTAGCACAGTTAGCAGTCTACATGCAAGAGTTGATTCATTAGAGAAATCAAATACTAAACTGATTGAAGAGGTATTATTTTTTAGTAATACATAATACATATTATTTGCACTCACTATATTTATCAATATATTTAACTTCTTTTAGTCTACATCAGTTCTTTATAATACGTTCAGATGCTTTTAATTTGGCTTGTAGAAAAGGTGTAGTAGCTGCGGGGATTTACAGTCAGCTTGCTTCAGTAGCATGCAGCATCAGTAAAGGAGTTCTATGGAACATCAAAATTTCCCGCTTCGGACAAAAACAGAAAAGAAGCCTTTCTTAATGCCAGCTGTCAGGACAATTTTGTGCTGGTGACTAGTCCATAACAGATGACACCAGTTGCTACATAGAGACAGGGAGTAGTTCAGCGAGCAATTTCTGTTACTGTTCTCAGCTTTAGCCGAATGTTTCTTTCTTGCTTATTCACCATATGCTTATATACAGGTTTTTGGTCTGCCTAGCTCTGGTTTTGTATTTATATCTTATATTTTCAGTTATTTCTGTTGCTTTGCTAGATTCCAATATATGTTGCTTTTTAAGAGAGAGCACAATTATTTTTTAACCCAAACTGATTGAAAAATAGTTAATAGAGTAGAAAATTTAAATGTCCAAATTCAGTGACTGAAGAGGTAGCTAGCTTGCTGTGGGTATTGATGTATCCACAGAGAGGAAAACACTTTTTCTGAGTGCTAATTCTCAGTTTTCTGGTTCCTTTGCAAACCTTCACTTCAAGGTGTCCACCTGTTTTGATCAGCTGGTTTATATTTCTGTCATGGAGGTATGTAGTATAGGGCCCAGTTGTAATGTTTTCCTCTTTTGTGTGTGTGTTCTCACCACGTGGGAGAACTTTTCTTATGTAAATTGCTCCATATGATATATTAAGATGAGCAAAAGAGTCAAATTGGATATATTTGAATGCAAATAGAAAGAAAAATGCAGGTTGAGAAAAGGGGACTTGAGGGTCTCTGCGTCATAACGAAGCAATGGAAAGAAAGCATGTTCTTCTTTACCAGACATGAAATAATGAAGTATCTTGGATACATATGGTGTTGTGTAATAAAAGTTGCACATTACTAAATAAGAGACCTTTATGTTTTCTTTAGGAATCCTTTATTTCATAGACTGCAAGAGTAGGGCAGAGAATGTCTAGGTCTTGCATTCATCAGAACATTTATTTGTTGTTTTTTTTACTCACAAACATAGTTACTCTATTTTTTCCTTTTTTTTTTTTTTTCAGTTAGCAATAGCCAAAAACAATATAATTAAACTTCAGGAAGAAAACCATCAATTAAGGAGTGAAAATACTCTGATTTTAATGAAAACACAGCATCATCTAGAGGTACGTCATAGCGTGGTTCATTGTCATTCGACTGTGTTTACATTGCAACTTGAAGTAAGCAGTGCCTGGCCAAACTTAAAACAGCTCTTTTGGGGAAAGAATCTATTAGATCTTGGAAGCTTTATTATGGCAAAAATATGTTGAAATTATAGGTCACTAGGTTGTTTTATAAATGTTTTTTCTTTTTTTCTTTAAACTGTAAGCTACCTCTTAAGGGCATTTAGTACTGTTATCTGAAAATCTCGCCAAGGTAGTGTGTGTTTTAGTTGGTGAACAGTCTATTCTGATCTGTCTCATTATAAGAATGTTACATCATTTGGAATACTTGTGTATACAATTGCTAAATGTTTTTTAAGCTGTAATTTGTAACTCCTTACATAACTTCCTACACAGGATAATAAGTACACTTCATTTACAGGAAAACAAGTAAAAGCACAGATTAGACAGATATTTGGATTGTTCAGTGTTGAAACAGTGATGTTTCGGAATGATGTTCTGAAGGAGTACTGTACTGGAGTACGGCTTAGTTTGCTCTTTTACTCAGTTCTCGTAAAAGTGATGACCACGTAGCAGAAACAAGCTGCTTTCCTGTTCCTACTGTGCTTGGGGATTATGCTGTTAATTGCTAAACTTGTAATGAAAAAAGATTCTGCATATCTTTGTAGGTAACTAAAGTGGATGTTGAAGCAGAACTTCAGACATACAAACACTCCAGGCAGGGTTTAGATGAAATGTACAATGAAGCACGTAGACAGCTTCGAGAAGAATCACAGCTTCGACAAGTGAGTACACTTTTCTAGGAGTACACAGCATTTCTAGAAGAGATTATACTTGAGAAGAGTCTGAAATTATTTCTAGTTTTGCTTTTGCTCAGGTTAAACACTGACTTTAATCGAGTGTTGTTTCTCTAACTGCATGTAATAAAAAGGTTTTCTAAAAGAGCAATTTGTACATTAGCAGTTCTGTAACAATGTTGCTAAAGCATAGTAAAGAAAATACAAGTTCTTTGAAAAAAATTTAGATAAATTGTTAGTAGTACTGTATGCTTTGTGTATGCATGCTAGGTATTTCTTGCAAAACTAGAAATTCTGTAGTTCTATTTTTGTAATTAATACTTAGTCAACTCTATAAGAAATAATGCTTCCAGTATTGAAATGAGTTGTCTTCTCTAAGCTTTTTAAAGCATAAGGCACTAAGCACGTGACTGTAATGTTTAGGTAGTGGGTCAGCAAAACTCAGCAAAGTTACAGAGGGGCAGAATCTCTGACGTGGTGAAATATAGTACTGCATCTCTGTTAGAGTTAGCTTCGTACTTTTTCAAAACGTAGATAAAACGTTGCATAATTGTTTAAAGGTTCTGTGTGGCATTGCGTTGGTGTGATTTTTGTGTGATTTGTAGGATATGGAGAATGAGCTAGTAGTTCAAGTTAGCATGAAACATGAGATAGAACTTGCCATGAAGTTACTGGAGAAGGACATCCATGAGAAGCAGGATACACTCATAGGCCTTCGACAGCAGCTTGATGAAGTTAAAGCGATTAACATGGAAATGTACCAAAAGCTGCAGGTAAAGTCTGCTCTCTGGTGAAATGATTTTGACAGAAGTAAGAAAGATATATTACCATTTTCTTTAGATACTGCTATTTCCTTAATTTTTAGTTTCTTTCCACTATATAGGTCAGCGTGCTTTTATAGAATGTTACTGATGCAAACATGATTTCACACAAAGTGAAGTTTAAGGAAGTCACTTAATTTTATTGGGATTATAGAATAATGGAGCATGAGAATAGGAGCATGAGAATAAGAGCATGGCCTTGTAACATCTTATGTGAAATATCTAGCGGTATTCATGCTTCTTGGCCTGTGCTGTATAAAAACCAAGAGAACTATAAAAGGTACAGGCACATGGTGAGGAGTTAGAGGAAATGAGATGTGAGCATTCAAAGTTGGGCATGGCATTTGAAAAGAAGGTTCATTGGAGAAAGCTAATTACAGCTTTTTTAAATCTGTTAACAAATAAAGAAAATCTGTAACAGTGCAATGCTAAAAAAAAAAGTCTTTGTGAGAATACGGATCTCAGAGACCCAAAATACATTTAACAAAACACCAGGGAAGTTTAGTATTAAATTATTTATGCACTAAGTAAGTTTTATTTATGGAAGGAATTATCAAAAACAGCACAAGAAACCAGTCAGATCTGACAGAATGAGGGGAAAAAAATAGTGTGCTGCTGAGAGTTAAGTGAGATGAAGGACAAAGGATTCTACTCTTCTGCTTCCAACTGTCAGGAAACTGGACCAGAAAATGAGAAATATAAACAGAGCTAGGAAGAAAAATAAGAAGGGAATGTTATTCATTATGTTAGGATTTGTAGGTTTTTGTTTTTCTTTTAGAGATGTACTTCTGGGGACCGTAACACAAATTTCACTTAATGACATTCAGACCCACTTTCTGGACAATGAAATGAGTCAAGCAGTTTAATCATGCTGAATTTCCTGTTCAGGGGCCAGTTTATAGTGTTGATCTGTATAGCAAGGATAATGTTCTCCCTTGCATTTAGATCTTCAAGCTGAGATTGTGATAGCTGTGCAAGCAATCAAAATTGTAAAATGTGCTAGTAAAATTCGCCAAGTATTTTTAGGCACATATGGTAAAGTCTGATAGTGTGAGAACTTCAGTGATTTCCAGGCCGAAGCATCTTAGTTCTTGACTGGTTAGGACCTAGTGAGCTACTGAAAAATACGGTCAATGAATTTAAGTTGACTTGCAAAATGATGAACTAAGAAAGGAAACCAAATAAAAAATACATACTTTCTAAATAGCATCTACACTTGTAAAGTACAAAACTACATGTTTTTAGGCATGAAATTTTGTCTAAGTACTTTGTCAAGTACATTTTTTAGATGGGAATGTTTAAAAAGAATCCAAATATGAAGTCATTCTAACATTTATTCCCTTCAGATGTTGAAGAGAAAAACTCCATGGGGTAACAGTGTGCAATACATACCTACTTCAGTTTTACCCTTTTTTATAACACAGGTCTCTGAAGATGCTATGAAAGAAAAGAATGAAATAATTGGTCGCTTAGAGGATAAGACCAATCAAATTAATGCAACTATGAAACAACTAGAACAAAGGTACAGGTCTATCTTTATTTTTCTTCATTCATTTCTCCATCCCCTTACATTTACTTCATTCTCACGCAGTTGCCACTGAAACGTAACTTTCAACTAGAAAATTGAAGACAGTTTCTGAAACTCTAACTACTGCTTTACTGTTTGTTTGTTTTTTCTTTTTAACAAATACACTTATTTAAAATACAAACTTAATCTTTCATTTTTCTTCGTCCACTATCTTTCTTCTGGTCCTATGTTTTTGTGCTGACACCAAAAGCTGTTCTTTCAGCTGTTTCAAAATTTGGATTCATATTACCCTTTTTCCCCCCCCAAATGAATGAAATGCAATAGAAAGCAAAGCATTAATATTGCTTATACTTAAGCGTGGGCTTAATATAAACATTTAATGCCTTCATGGATCACTGCTGAATTTGCTGAAGCTCTTAAAATTATTGTCAGTTGCTTTAGAACTACCATTATTCTAGCCATGTAATGAGTGTTTTCACTGAAAGCTTGAAAAGTGAAAGACTAAAATTCCAGTGTACAAACTTCCGTTATGGTTAGATTGCATGTGTAACATAACATTAAAATGTGATGCATATGTTTAATTTAATGGCCTATATGCAACATTGGTCTTTTTAATTGTAGAATATAACACATCCATAAACATTGTCATGTTGGTGTTTGACATGTCTTTTTTTCATTTAAATCTGATTATAAAAAACATGGTTATGTATTTTAAAAATTAGTGACATGAATATTCTTTTATTGACATCCTTTTTCCTCTTTTTTCTTTTTCTTTTTATCCTTTATCCCAATTTTTGTTTTTACTGTTTTGCTGCCTTCATCTGTCTTTGATTTTTGTCCACTGCATTCATGAAGTGACAAAGATCTGTTAACTCAAACTAGGACTATTGCAATGTCATTCGTCAAATGTGCCAGCCATGAAGCTCAGCACCAGTATAAACTTGTCAAAGATATATCATTCTGAAAGCTCCTCCTGATCTGTTGTGTTTAAATAATTACTGATAAAATACAACTTAAGCATTGTAAAATAACAATTTTACATATAAAGTGGTATTAGAAATCCTGCACTATAACTGATCATAGCTGGGTTCTGTTTTGTTTTCTGAAAGAACATCATCTCTGATCTCACTTTGCCCCTCTTTGAAAAAAAAAGAGAGAGAAAATAAACTATTGCACTATTATTAAGCAAATGTAAGCTAGTTTTCTAATGCTATTTAATCATTTTTAATTGTGAAAGTTTATTTTAAAAGGTTAGCTATCTTCATTTTGACTGTACGTATTTATGACATTTGTTGCTAATCTAGCCATTTTTCCTGTTGTTTGCAGTACTAAAAGATTTAAAAAGTAGCCCTTCTGACTAATATTTCCCTTCTCCCCTGCTTATTTCTTTCACTTTTAGGCTGTATTTATCCCAAAAGCATGCTCTCTGATGGTTTTTTTTGTTTGTAATTAGCACTGTTTTCTTGAACAGCATGAGCAGGAGATTTGGGGAAGTGCTGTTTCAGAATAGTATGTTTAAAAAAGGGGGGACGTGTAAAAATATATGTTGAGTACGTACAGTTGACGAATTTGAGGGTTTGGGGATAAAACAGCTAAAGCACAATTCCATTCTGCTGATATGACGAAGGGTAAAGCATTTTCCCAGAGGTACATTGTGTTTGGAGCCTGGACTTAGGCAGGGTTCCAGAAAGGGAGGGCAGCCTGCTCCAGCACATTTTGTAGCTGTAGCTCCTGCCGAGGATAGCTACAGTGGAAGCTGTAGCAGTAGATAGGATTTACATTTCAGGCACAGATCCTGAACTTGTCTAACTTGTTTTTAAGCTGAGTTTCTTTCAGGTCGTTGTAATCCTAACCTGTGGCTTTGCCCAGCCCCTTTTCCCTCTCTCCACCCGTCACTAGGCAGTCTTTACAAATCATATCTCTGCTTTGAGTTGCTGCTTGCCTGCACTGCTGAAATAAGGGAGTTTTAGCTGCTGACTGCCCTTCGTGCTCTTCTCGCTGTTTCCCCTGAAGTGTGGAAGGGGAGTTGACTGGGAAAAGAATCAGCAGGAGGGAATGTGTTTGCAGAAGTGGGGGCAAGACACCATAATTCAAGAAGGATTTCTTACTTTGTGATTATATATCTTATTCCTTGGTTTGGAACCAGCAAGAGCCTTTAAAGTGAGCTGGCTACTAAAAAACAAAAAAAAATAATAAAATCTTCCATCCTTGAAGAAAACCCAAAACAGAAACAATGAAGAAACCCAAAACAGAAACAATGAAGAAACAAGGTAGACCATAGCAGAAATGGGAGCATTAACAATCTCATAGTCAATTAATGTGAACAAGTATCTGCCTCAGTATCATCTGAATCTCAAATCCTGCTGTGAACTCAGTCAAACTCAGCATTTGTCTGAATGACAGCTGTGCTGTTGGCCTTGGTGCTAGTCTAGAGGATGGTGCTGTAGCCTGGGTTGGCTAGCATGTTTCTTGGGTTACAAGCTGCCTTTCTACCTTGGCTGTGGAAACTGCATGGCAGTTTAATTGGTAATTTAGAGAGGGTTTTAACTTGCCATGTCTTTTCCTGTCTTGTGTAACTTGATTCAGTCTTTTGCCCAGTAAATTGACCCTGCTTTTTCCAAGTATTCTCCGTTCCACGCATCTGCTTTGGCCCCTTTGTGCACTACCTCTGCAAATGTGACAGGGAACACACTTACAACAACTGGTATAGTTGAGTGAGATAGTACATACTTCAGAAAGTATTTTAGTTCCAGTCTTTTATCACTTGTTTACTGGTAGCTTTTGGAAATTCCCACTGGTGCAACTTCATCAGTGGAAGCACAAATGTAGACGTATTGCTGACTTAATTTCTTTTTAACTGGGAGATGAGAGTTACTCTTCATTCAGCTAGGGAATTGTCAAATCAAGCACAGCAAGAGAGTTATCACAGATTTCTCCCACCTCTTAGCTGAGCTGGCACTTGAAACATGTTTGTTAAACCAGACACAGCGGGTGGGGGCATTCAGTGGTATTTTACAGGCCTTTTTACTCTCCTGCCTTTTCAACAAGACAGGTGTAGCCACAATAGCACAAGTTCCATCTCGACACCTTTATTTTTGTTACATTACATCCATCTGTTTTTTGGACTTGCAGAGGTGGTCAAGCAGAGAGGAACCACAAGGAGCTAATGGATTCCAAGGGGAGCTGTAGCTGAAGCAGAAACAAACCCCTAGAATTCAGAAAGGAAAGATTAAATTCAAAAGAACAACAATCCCTCCCTTCATGATTAATCAGTTTTATTTATTTTGTCTGTAGTATGGAGCTATTTAAACCACTGTAAGAATGTATTATTTTTAATACAGATTATTTAAGTTAATTACTAATGTGATGTAGTTGAGATCATTCTCTAAATGTAGTAGGACCTGTCAGGGTGTGTCTCGTATTAGGCTAGTTAAGTGTTTTGCTGTCTGATTGCAATGCTCTGTATTCAGCCTTATGCTTGAATTGTTTTAAGCTGCTTTTGCACAACACATGTTCTGCCCTCTCTTAATGGGTGATTAGTACAAGCCAAGTACTTTTACAGGGTTTATTTTAAAAAAGATGAGAAAAAAGGAAAAAAAAAGCTTCTAAAAATAACACAGGAACATATACTAGAGAAAAAAAAACATAAAGGTATATGCTTCAATTCTAAAATGTATCATCATGCTTTGTCATCTGTTATTGATGAGCATAAAATAAAAAAAAATGATTACTTACAGTGATCACTCTCTTACTGTATGAAAAACAGGAGCTAGTTCTCTAGGCATTGTATGGATTTCTCGTTTGAGTTTGTGAGTTTCCCCCAAGCTTTGTTTTTATTTAGAGATGTTTCTATTTCCCCATTTTTCTTTTATTTGTCTTCTTCACCCTCTACACCCTAGTTCTAGCTTCAGTTTTACCCAAAGTTGATTTGAATTACACCAGATTGCAGCAAGCAGAGAAGGCTCAAGTGGAGGCTGAGAATGAGGATGAGAAACTTAAACAGGAATATGTGAATAAATCTGAAAGTCTACAGAAAGAATTCTCCCAGAAGGAGAAACAGCTGTAAGTATATCTGTCCTGTTTGGAAAAGTATATAGCCATAAACCTTCTGCAGTGCAGCATGTCTCCTGTGTTAATGCAGGCTGGTGGTTGATAAATGGTTTTGAACAGAATGTAAATACTAAAGATGGTAATGTTAGGTACTGGCAAGGTGACAGAAAATACTCCATTCCAGGGAAGTCAGGCTACCTTTGGGCACCTCTGAAATGGCGTGCAGCTCAAAAGGAGGAGAAAGAACAGAAGTATTTTTTGGCTAAAGGTGCTGGCATAATTCATTAGGAAATTATCATAAGCAGGGGAAAACACACAGTGTAGTAGAAGTAATCCACACTTTTAACAAACCCCACAAGTATGTAATAGTGTAAACTTAAACAGAAATGGCATAATAGTACAATTGATCAGGCTTATGAATAAGGTAAAAGCCTTTAAAATGGATTAATTTACCACTCTGCATGAGAAGAAACCCACAGGAATCAAAAATACTAAAATGCAACATAAAGGCCAACCCTCTACCCTTTCTCCTGTTAAATTTTTCAGTGCTAATCTAAATAAATATCTAACGTAAAAGGTCCCTGTAGGGGCAGGTGTTTTCTCTGTTGGAAAATAACAAGTAAACTATTTAAGATAGTTGCAGATCTGTGACACGAGGATTGGAGCTTAAATATTAGTGAATTCCAATCTGATTACCAGCCCACCCTGCCTCTCGTACAACTCTGAATGTTAATAAACTTGTTTAACTGTCATGACAAATGTTCACTTTACTACCACAGTCATCTTTGCAGATTTTGGGCAAAAGAACATTTCAGACCCCAACCTTAGAATTCTGCAATTCTGAAACCTCAAGGTCATGCTCACTTCTGATCTTTTCCAACCAGATGCTGAGGTAGTGTCCCAAATGTAAGTCTTTCCTTTAAAAATGATTTTGGTTTTAAAACAGGGAAATTAATGTGGATACAGGTTTTTCCATCAAAAAACCTTGCATGACTACTCTCAGGTTTTTTTTCCTCTTCTGGTGTGTTGGCAAGATTTAGATGTAGAAGGTTGGGCAGTGTGCTTCTGTCCTTTGTTTTCTGTGACATTCTAATCACCAACTCTTCCACAAAACTGATAACAAAACTCCAGCTAGAGTGGATCTTCCATCAGATTAACCCCAGTGCCAATAACTGGCCTCCTATTAAACTAATAGGATTTAGATCCCTCTTTATGTTGAACCTCAGCCATGTAGGAAGCTCAGTTAAAATAGCACTTTAAAGTCCTTCCTTCTTTAGTCTTAATTCAGTTCAAATCTCCATAAACCTTATTCTAAACAAGAAGATTAACACCTGAAGATACAATATTAAATAACTTCTGTGAGCACACTTCTGTGAGCACCAGAGATGTATGTAAACATTCTCTGTATCACCAATGGCAGTGTGGTTTGTTTATTTTAGAAACAAGGTACGTAAAGTTAAGGGAGGGCATTCCCTTATGCATGTCTTAATAAATGCCTTAGAAGGTTGTGGTTAATCTTCTCTTGCTCATTTATTGGACAGCTCTTCAAAACAATGCCATAGTCTTGATCCTTTTAAATGCATTTCTTTTTAAAAACACTTTCTAAGTGACAGTGTTTTGTTTATTATGAGGTCTAAAATGTTTTGATAGTGCCGCACTATTTCTGTTTTAAAAAACATATCAGCTGTTTATTATGGTAATAAGATATTGCACCCAGAAATAAACTCATTTTTGTTTTATAAGTGATACTGTTGTGCTCAGTGATTGTTTTCTTCTGTTTGTTTGTTTGGTTTGCATATTCTAGGCTTCAACTGGAAACTGATTTGAAGATAGAAAAGGAGTGGCGGCAAACCCTAGAGGATGATCTTCAAAAGGAAAAAGAAACTATATCTCATCTACGAATAGAAACTCAAGAAATAGTTAACCTTAAAAAAGTAAATTCTGCAATATAACTTCAGTAGTAATTTAGAAACTGACTGCAAAGTTAATTATGAATTTAGGCATGGTATTTCTAAGGATTTCTGCAAGTAGATAGGAGAGATTAGACTAATATATTCTCACAGATTGATTAAGAAAAAAATTGGAAACATTGGTTTTCTTTTTACTCCCCATTTATTCTTCAGATCAGAACCCCCTCCTTTGAATAAGGAAAAATGAAATTCTCATTTTCCTTTCTTAGTTTTATTGAACACTGTCTTCTTATGATACGCCAGAAAGTGCTTTAGGTTCTCTCTGACTTGGTACATGGCTATATAGTGTTGTTGATCTCTGCAATAAATTGTATTTATTTCCTGGAGAGGACTGAAGAAGCAAAAATGCTTCAACTCTTAGGGTCTAAGAATTTAATCTTGAATTGTTGCTGTTTGAATTGGACTTAGAAATCTTTATAGAGAGCATATCATGAGCTGATATGAATCATCAATTCATTTACTTTTCTCAGTAAGATCAGCTTGGGTTAGGAGCAGTTTTCTAGCCATTAGGCACATACATCTATATTTGCTAGGCTTTAGGCATATACATCTATATTGTGTGAATATTTTTTTTTCTTTTTTTAAGGAGTTCCTTAAACTTCAGGAAAAAAACAGGCAACTGAAAAGGATATGTCAAGACCAAGAAGCTGCTCTCCAAGAACTGGCATCCAAGCTGAGCGAGTAATTTAATTATTCATGATGATTTCATTTGTCATGTTAACTTGGATTAAGAAAAATAATAGGATGGTGGTCATGTGAAGTTCAATGTATAAGACAAGATTACCTAACCAGTTATCAGGAAGAAATAATGTCCAGTTAGTTGAAGTCTGTTTATTTTTGACTTGTGGTCTAACTGTGACCTCATATGCAATTGTGCACAGTGCTCTCATAAGGAAAATCCTAGGTAAAAAGGGTATGGGGAGTAGGAGGAGTTTTTCATTGAAAGTGGCTGACAAGTTTGCATATCTTATCTTTCCTAAAGAAGAACCCAAGCAGAATCACAGAATCCCCCAGGTTGGAAGAGACCTCCAAGATCACCTAGTCCAACCTCTGCCCTAACACTAACAAGTCCTCCACTAAACCAGATCACTAAGCTCTACATCTAAACGTCTGTTAAAGACCTCCAGGGATGGTGACTCCACCACTTCCCTGGGCAGCCCATTCCAATGCCTAACAACCCTTTCAGTAATGAAGTTCTTCCTAATATCCAACTCAAACCTCCCCTGGCGCAACTTTAGCCCATTCCCCCCCCAAAAAGAAGCTCCCACACAACCCCTGAGAATCAGCAAGAGCTGTTTATTGCCAGGACATCTTGCAGGCAAGCCTGCGGGATGTCCGTGGTGTTTGGTGGCTCCGAGCTAATGCTTGCGATGGAGCCTGAGCAACGGGGCAACTGAGTAGGGGGCTCGCCGGGCACTCCTGCGATGCTGTTGGTGCTCAGTGGTGCTGCCTGTATGTGTCTGTGGGCTGGGCGCCAGAGGTCCCTTGGGCACTGGTGTCTCTTGTGACGCTGGCGCTATCCCTCCGCCCA
The DNA here is from genome assembly GCF_964211835.1 of Anser anser. Classification (NCBI taxonomy): domain Eukaryota; kingdom Metazoa; phylum Chordata; class Aves; order Anseriformes; family Anatidae; genus Anser; species Anser anser. The sequence continues at coordinate 15,986,301 of NC_139727.1, read as the reverse complement.
CGACACATCTCCTTCTGCTCAGGTGCATTCCTTCTTGGTGCTTCACAGGACGGCATCGCTGTCCTCGCACACCAAGGAGGCCTGCTGCTCGCCTTGCTCTTGTAGTCTTCCTCCTGCCGCACAAGCTGGCAGTCAGAGGGCCTAGATGCTCAGCGAATGCTGGGCCAGCTGCAGGGGGCCTGTTTTATAGGGCCCGCAGCAAAGGCGGGGCAGTGGTGGCCACTGTGACCTCAGCAAGCCTCTGCGATGGAGTGGCCCACGCGTGGCCAAAGGCGGCTGTGTTGGGAGCGGCCTGGAAGATGCCCTCACGTGGACAAGGAGGAGGGGTGGGGGGCTGAGGGCCCCTTTTCTGGGACTAGCTTCCCTGGGCCATTTGGCTTGCCAGAGAGAAAGGCTGCCCCTCGGCCACAGGGACTGCCCTGCACCTCCCATCCTGTGCCCTGGGTTTATTTTTAACACTGCTTTTTAGGCAATTTCATTCTATTCTTTACGGAAAAGAACAGAAGCAAGGTGCAACTGCAGCCCTAATTCCCATGTGTGCTTTGTGCTCCGAGTGAAGAACTTCTTCCTCATGTCACATCTAAAAGCTCTGGCCTTAACAAGATAGTGCTCACCTTTTTTATGAGGTTGCATGCTCATAGATTCCTTTATTTGAAGAGATGAAGGTTCTCTGTATGACAATTGTAGAGCATTGTTTATTGCAACATCTTCAGAGTATGTAAAAGATGAACTTATCAGAACCCCTTCAGACTACAATGAGCAATAAGCTCTGAGCACAGTTGTTATCCTCCTCCAGTGTTGTTAAAGTTTCATTTAATGATGTGTCTTCTGAATTGTTTTGCCATGACTAGTGTGGGTTTTCGTGCCCTGTGTAAAAACTTATTGTGTATATTGTAGTTTAGACAATTCTGAGTGGGTTGGCACTGGATTGCTGGGGGAAGGTTGGTTTTCCCAGCATGACAGTCCAGAAATTTGAATTCCTGGTTCATACCAATGCCATGTGCTAGCTTTAGGTATTTGCCCAGAGCTACACTGGTACAAATTTCTTTTATCCATATAATCCCAAACATATCTGCAGCCATTCAAAGGATTCTGAGCTCTTTGGAGAGAGCTTGTTGTCTTTGTGTAGTACTTAGGACAGCATCTCCTAGATGCTGCTGTAATATGAAATATTAAGTAGAAGTTCAGAGTACTCTGCTTAAAAGTTGTTAAATACCTACACCTTTTAAAGTTGTTGGGAAGTAACTGACAAAAGTTTGAAATAGCAATATCTTTACTTTTTAGATCAAAGCTGAAAATAGAAGATATAAAGGAAGCCAACAAAGCATTGCAGGTTGGTAGGATTTGGAGGAAAGATACTTTTTTCCCACTGTCCCCATTGAACTGTTTTGCAAGCATGAGAAGGCTCCTCTCCAGCAGCAGCTCTACAGAAGACACTCATTGTATGATATCCTCCACTGGGACAGAAGCACAGATTCTCTGTAGCCTTAGGGAAAGAAAATATTCAGTTGTTTCTGATTTTTATTGTTTGACATAAAAGTATGCATTTTGACACTTCTTGCAATAGTACACCCTTTTTATCGTACAGTGTATCTGGGAAAAAATATGTAGCCAACTGAGCTTAAATTATGTGCTACTTGTCAGCAATCACTAAATACTTGATCATCCAAAAGCCACTAAAAATATGATTTGTAACATTGAATGATTGGTAACTTCCTTAAAACTTGCTCAGGGAGCGCTTGAGAGCAGCGGTTGTGTTTACACACACTGGATCACGTGGTGTGTGACCTTAGGTATTCTTTCAGTCCAGGTAAAGGTGTGCGAAGTGGTTTTGCCAAACACACTACTGTTTTTATGAATTGGTTTAGACAGAAGGAAATGAACAGCTCTTGATACTGGTTTTTTTTTGTTTTTTTTTTTTTTGCTCCCCAGCATCTTGACTGTTCCTCTGTGACAGACAAGGAAATAGGCTTCAGCTTTGAGACTTGGATAGCTTTCTGCTTTTCCCATCTCAGATGTTGACCATCTTTACTGCCCCAAGCATGTTCTCTTTGCACCTGTTCCCTTTCTCTTAGCAGTGTTTTGGAGCAGACTTATTCTGCATTAATGTCTCTGTGACATTAGAGTGGTGTCAGGGTATTAAGCAATTCAGGCAGTAAACGCTACTCCTATTGATTTGTTCTGTCCTTTGAAACCCAAAGTTTATCGGATACACATATTTATGATCTTTTTTTTTTCTTTTTTTCTCCAGGGCCAGGTTTGGTTGAAGGACAAAGAGGCTACACATTGCAAGTTATGTGAAAAGGAATTTTCCCTTTCCAAAAGGAAGGTAAAACTAAAACAATTTCTTCCAACTTTTTAACATGTATTATGAGAAATGTGTTAGCTATCTTAGAGATGCAGTGTGAAATGTCAACCTTCAGACGAACGTGTAGATATTTTCTGAGATGGCTTTCTAATTCTTTGATATGTGTAACACAGTCAGGCCCTGCTATCAAAAGAAACGCTGCCTTTGGGTGAAGTGTCACAGAGGACCATACTTAAAATTATTCAACCTACTTTGTGGAATCATCATCTCAAGTGCTTGTCAGCTGTGGCACTGTTAAAATTTGACACGTGCAAGTCATCTTATTGCATTTTTATATAATAAACTTAAAAGGTTATGAATTCATTGTGGTTTGAAAGTGGTGTTAATTTCCAAGCTTTATTAATGTATGCAGAAATTTTTATTTTACTTATTTTTTTTATGTTAAATCTCATGAGCTGCTTGACAGAATTGTCCACTCATGCTTATATTATATTTTTATTTGGCAAAGTATGTTAGTTCATGTTATTCTTGGGATTGAAAAAAATCTGCAAAGTTTAGAAATTTGGTCTGTATAGGATTACATCATAGATTGCGATTTAGATGAATTGTCTTTTGAAAACTGATTCCATGCTTGGACCAAAGAATTGGAACGAATCACAGCTGAGATTGCTCTGTATATGTGGTTTATTGGTATCCAATTACAAAGTATATTTCCACGGTAATTTTTTATTTTTTTTTCTTCACAAACACTTCTCCCTTCTCCCCATTATTTAGCATCACTGTAGAAACTGTGGTGAGATCTTCTGCAATGCCTGTTCGGACAATGAACTGCCTCTGCCTTCTTCGCCGAAGCCTGTTCGTGTCTGTGATTCCTGCCATGCAATACTTATACAGAGGTGCTCTTCTAATGTGCCCTAAGATCCTTTTACAAGTAATTTATCACCTTTTGGTATTTAGCTAATTCTGTAAAACTGTACCAGCTACAGAATGTACAGCACTGTTTCTGGAGTTTCAGGTAAGCAGTCTGAAGTTGCATTTTCCAAGCACCATAGAGGAATTTGTTGGCTGCTTCCTGTTCATACAAATAGAGAAAATGGGACCCAAACATGGAAAACGTGTTAAAACCGAACATGTTAAAAATACAGATCACAATGTTAGTCTAAGAGATTACTTGTAAGCTTTTCTGGAGGAAGGAGGGCAGTTTATACAGGAGACTCAGTGTTAATATGTATTTGATAAGTATCTTAGTCATTTTGATCTTGAAAAAGGTGATATATTTACCTGCTTTTACAGGCTAGTCTGCAACAAGTCCAACCTAATTCTGCTGCACAATTTGCCTGCAGTATGCTGTTGTGAAGTAAAACTCTGCAATAGATAGTTTTAAATTGTATTTTAAAATAAGTAATGAAATTAATGCAGGTGGTCCAGTAAGTTATTGCCAAATATCGTATTTGTTTGCTTCCCCTCAATTCTCAAGATTTGATGCATCAAAGAATATTGCACTGACAGCTCTGTTCTTTGGAGTCACAGGTGCAGAAGATTTTATCAGACAGGTGAGAAACAGCGCCTTTAGGTACTGGAAGAAAGGAGATGCATTTTGCGAAATTATTTTGTAAAATGAACTATTAATTTGGCATATCTGTGTTTTCATGGAGAGATGTGCATCCCAGTTGTTTTGCTCTATGTTGTCTGTAGCTTCAAATGAGTATCTGCATTGTTTTCATGTAAGTCATACTTAGCTCTAGAAGCAGCATGAATTTGCTGCCAAGAGACACTAGGATTAAACACTGCAGCCCGTGTCCTTTGTGCGGTGCCTGTGTTGACAGGAAGGTTATTTCTGATTTTGTCACCATCCTTCTCAAATTTCCAGTTTGTTTCTAAACCGGTCTTTCTTTTCTTCAAGACAGCTTTTGAGTGTTACTAGGTCTGACACATCTCTCACTCCTCTAATTGTTATCCCATGGTAATTTCTACTGGAATGTAAATCTTTATTCTTCTAGTGGCCAAATAAGAATACATCCTTCTGGGTTGTATTTAGTATTGGCCTCACTTTGATGTCACTGCACTAGAATCACACCCTCTTCCCTTCAGCTCTTCGTGTGACTGGATCCAGCTGTGGAATCTCTGCTCAGTACTGAGGAGCAGTCGGCAGAATTATCAACTCCCTGGTTCTTTCATCCATGGGCCTGTTATATTCCTACTAACAGGAGCATGGAGGCTTAGAAACAGGTCTTTTAGTCATTCTTCTACTTTGTTTAGCTTAGCTGTGTCTTTTAAGGGCAGGCATTTAGCTAATATTCTAAGAGCTATCCTGTTAATTTTGACACATCAATGTAGTTGCTTATGTAGCTTTTGTAAAGAAGTGTTTTTAAAATTACCCAGCATAACTTTTTGTAAAATGCAAAACAAATATTTGTAAATCTGTAAATAGCTTTTGGAAAAAATAAATTTAATTGATCTGCAACTTAATCATGGGAGCAATGTCATATTAAAACTTGCAATTCAGAATATTTTGAGCATTTTATTGATGTGATCAAGTTGCTTAGAATGTCTTTGCACATGTTGGACAGTGGGGAGCTACCCTACTGATTACTTAAAGTGCTGCTCACTTGTCTCCTGAAAGTACTCTGATCTGAGGATGTTTTCAGGTGGGTTTTTATTCCTCTGCAATTTAAATACCAAGTTCCTTGAAAGGTTCGGTACTGAGTGCTGCTCTTGTTACAGGATGAAGCATTAGGGGGGACGGGGTAGTCGTAAGGCATTCACTGTCTCATACAGCAGAATTTCATTCAAGACTCACATTCCGTGTACCTTTTGTAACTTACACTTCAAACTCCTTTGAATAACTAAGTAACTGCCCCTGCTCTCCCAAAGGTAAGTCTTAAACCAGTGTTCGTGTGTTTCTTCTCAGAAAATAGAATGCAGAGCATACTTGATTGAGGAAAAGGTTAGAGCTGATGCTATTTTACAGTATTCAGACGCTATGCTTTTAGGAAAATCTTTAAGTAGACGTACTTTACCTGACTCTTAAGATATATTGTCCTGGCACTGGATTAATTTTTGTCCTGACCTTTGTTACCTTAGTTTTACAAGGCATACAAACCTCAGTAACTGACCAAGAACCCCCTACTTACATTGTGAGTGCCAAGTTAAAAACAGAGCCCTGCACCATCCCTGGTATAATGATTTCAAGCCATCTTTCCTCCCCTTCCTATCCCAAAGTATTTCACTAGTTGGAGAACTTCCTATGGCAAATGCCCCTTTCGGCTATTACTTCCAGTCACTTGGACACAAGCACACACTCTCTAGTGAAATAAACTCCATTCTACTCTCTCCCACAGTAAGACATTTATTACATATATAACACAGTACTAGCAAAACAGGTGACAAACTTTCAATACCCAAGATCACATTTGACATCTTAAGGGAGGCATTGAGGACAAAGCAGTTAGTTTGGGAGATCACACTGGCTCAGAATAAATACCTCGTTACACATCAGGTATGTTAAGTGTCTTCAAACAATTGTTTCTTACACATCTTACATGTCACAAATGCACAAAAAACTTTTCAATGTGTTTGGGATTGTGTCACTTAACAAATATTGGGCTTACAGTTGTCATTTTAGAGACCTGGCTTCTAACAAGCTCATCCATAAAATGGGTTGCCAAGTTTTGAACAAATACAGACAAATCAGCTATGTGCACTAAAGGAAAAAAAGCTCAATGGTGTTGAAATACAAGTTTGATGAAAGAAACTTATATATATCTTGCTTCAAAATCCCCCACTCTTCCTAAAAACACCCAAAAACAGTTTGTGAAGAAAAAAAGCTAAGCTAACTTGAAATGAACTAGTATTTGACCTATTTCATGTTAGCTGAAAGCTGTGCTAGTGTTTTAGTTTGATTAGCAACTCATTTGCAAGTTAAACATGTGAAATGCAGCACCTGGAGTTCTACAGCAAAGCACAGGACTACTGTAGCTTGGTGTTGTGGATGCATACAACTTGGGAACTAAGCATTTATGCAACTGTGCATTTGAAAAGCACAGTAGATTCTGATAGTACAAGGAAGGAAGCTGGAACTATGACTTTTAGCCTCCACAGCTTTAGCTTAATGCCATGTTGAGAAATTATTACATACAACTTATCAAAAGGATTTAGGAAAGATTGTTACCAAATAAACTAGTCTATTAATCTACCTTCTTCCCCTTAAACAAGTGAATTTTTCAAACTCATTCACTACACCAAGATTACATAGAACTCAGTGTTCATAGGAGTTACAGTACAACCACCTTTATTGAACCATAGTACAACATCTTAAACCGACTGTTTCCTGAATATGTAATACATCCTTAGGAGTAACTAGTATAAAAAGTATCAACATCAGTGGTTTGAATATAAAAATTTATTTAAAGTCAGAGTATGCAACAAATAAAACCTACAGAAAACAGATTTTCCCATCACAATCTGTTGCTTACCAAATAATATTGTGAAAACACATTCCTTCAGTCATTATAAAGTTCTTAAAATACAAAAGAAATTAAATTTTGTAAGAAAGTCTAGTAGACCAGAGACTGTTTCTTCCAGGATATTACGCAGAAGCAAGGCTATCCTTCAATACATTCCACGCCATCCTCCTCCACCCATACTGCCTTGCCCATAGTATCCTCCACTATTTCCACTGCCACGACCTGCAAACAATTGACACAAGGTCACGTATACATACCTTAAAAAAAGAAAAGAATGTGATGGGTAATACAAAACTGTTCAGCACCAACTTAAGTTATACTAGAACAACAATACTTCAATGCTATTTTTCTAAACAAGCATTTGCTGCAGTAGCCAAAGGTATAAAAAACCAAAACGTGTGATTAATAATTGAAGTTAAACCAATGCCCTCCCTTCCCTTTCTCCCAGCACATCCTACAGCACCCAGAACCCACCCTTCCAGATCATGTCAGAAGACAGATGTAGCAACACAGAAAATAAATTTAAAACAGAACATCTACTTACTGTATCCGCCCAAGCCATCAGGAGTTCCGTACCCGCCGCTGTAATTGCTACCCATGCCCATTCTACCAACAGAGCCGTAACCTTGATCTGAAAAGCAGAATGTGCACTGTTACACGCTGGGAACCACACTACGTTTGGCAAAACGAGCTCAATCTGGAATTGATGCATACCCATGCCATCTCTGCCATAGCCTCCCATTCCAGATCCACCTCCAGCAGTTGAATTCAGGAATAGTTCAATATATCGATGTTCTGCAGGAAATCAATATGTTGTATTTTGATTCAGAAAACAGAAAGATTCAAAGAAAAAAATCCACCCTGTAGAATTAGTTGGAAGTCCACAGGATTTTTTTTTTTTAAAATGACCAATTAGTCGTTATTCTGATAAACAGCAAAAAAATACCACGATGTGTGTATTTAATGCAGTGTAACTTTAGTTATATTGAGTTTAAACCCTTACATTCAATTTACCTATATATACCATACCAAAGCCTGGTCAACGAAAACCTCATTTGAACACAACACTCACGCATGTGATTCTTATCCTTTGACATAGCAGCTACTGCATCCTCATGTGTTACAAATTCCACATCTGCCTCTCCTGTAGCTCGTCCATCTGCCCCAATATCAATGTGAACTCTTATAGGATTCAATGGCGAGAAAAACTAAGAATAAAAACAAAAAAAAGTCACAAATTTAGAATTTAAGCCAGGTACATTTTTTGCTGTCCCAGGGATTACAGCACTAAGCACTATCTAATGATTTTGTGTGGTAGAATGAGACAAATTTAATTACTCATTTCCAGAGCATTACTTACAATCCCTTTTATACAACTTGAAGAACTCCAGCCACAGATCTTAAGTAGCTCTCTTTAAAAACAGAGATACAAACCAAAATACCTGTCCACACACATCTCTTTAAGCAATATGTTCTAATAAGATGCTACTCTGGAAAAGGAAAGTCATGACTTAATTTTCAAAGAAGCAGAGCCAAATAAAGATCCTGAAGTAGGGACATGTTTATGGAATAACAACAAAAAGCTGTTAATCAGATTTCTCTTCCTTCCCACAGAAGTCATCAAAAAGATGCAATGGTGTATCTGACCAACTGCCCTTTTAATGGACAGTATGTGCAAATGAACTTTTAGGATAACTATTCATGTACTATTCATCACGCTTTCAACCCTTGTTCTCGAAGAGTCCTTAGACTGAAGGAAACAACCAAACTGATGTTACAACTCAATTTCAAAATACAGGAGAAAAAAACCGAGCACAACCTGCTGGAGATCCACATATATGCTATACAACTAATAAAGAAGGTGCCCCCCTGTACAGAGCCTATGGTTAAACCAGGCCCACCGTCCCATTAACACTTCTCTCCCTGAAATCGCAATAGACATCCACACTGACTCAAGATTCCCAAAATCCTGCATGTGTCCCTCTATCTGCCACCCTGATGTCTTACGGGTAAACGTGATACTTCCCCCTACTAACACAGCTCCCTACTGTTTTCCCACTTTGTCCATCCTAAAACAAGTTTCACGTCAACATACAAACCATCATCAAAGTTTCACATTTACTATCACTGTATCTTCAGTTAAACTTAAGCTTCTGAAAGTCTTAGACTGAAGATACTGATTGCAACAACTGTATCCATCTTTTAAGGAAATGAAAAAACCAGAAAAGTACAGGAATTAATGTTAAAAATGATCTGACTTCTTTAGTAACCTTACCACAGACATTACCTTTATAAAAGCTCGTTTGTTGTGAAGTTCTGCAGAACTTGCATAAATAACCATGACTTCAGGTAGCAGATGTGTTAGAGTTATCAATCACTCACTGGAGAACCGTAAATTAGTTTGGAATAGGGAAGACAAGAACATGTAAACTCTTGGTGTTAAAAAAGTCATTTTTTCCTACTGTACTTACATTAGCAATGTCATTTTCTGTTGCTCGAAAAGGCAATCCTCTCATGTGAACAAAATGACCACCACCATGGAAACCTGAACCTGCATCTCCAGCCCCACCATACCCATGTCCTCCCATGCCTAGAAAAACACAACCAAGAAAAAACACACCTGTAAGTACATCATGAAAAGCAAGAGAAGTGATTACTATTTTTTTTCTGAAATTGCTGACTTTAGGCTATTGAAGAGGTTTACAATTCTAGTGTATCAACCTCAACACTTATCTGTGTATTATTTCCCAGAGGTTCCTCAACTCCCCTTTCCTAAGTAACCTTCCTTCTTTACAAAACAATTTAATACAGAAATCCACTACTTCTGTCTTGAAAATACTATGTCTTACAAGTCAAAGATAAAAAATCTTTTTAAACAGTATTTTTTTTTTACCTCTCCCATCTCTCATTCTGTCATCATAGCCATCATTTCCATAGCCATAGTTATTATAGCCACCATAATCATCAAAGCCACCATACCCTGTACAAGTGACATAAAGAAAAAGAACGATTACATTGTTACTGAAAACTCCAAGTGATGCAAAAGAATCATTTTTTCAGTCTTTGGGCACCAAGATATCTGTGTTTGCCCCAACAGGCTGTTAAAACTGTATTTTTGAACAGCGTTCAAGTGCAGAATCCCTTTTATACCATAAAAAGACCGAAACATGCAAACAAAATATCCAATTCTAATGAAAATAAAGTTTTCAAATATTTTCCATTACTCTTAAATAGAAAGCTGCATTTTTTGATATATTACAAGTAAAATTTCTTTTTAGAGAAGTGCATCAAACCTAATAGGAAGCTACTGCCATTTCGTTATTTCTTGACAAATATGTCAGAAACATGAAACTGACAACAGAACCTCTATCATTAGGTAAACATACCACCGTCATATCCACCACCTCCTCGACGCATTCTGTCATACATACTTCCACGCCCAGCTCCATAATAACCCCCTCTTCCTCCTAATGGTCTATCATATGGTCCAGGTCGCTGTTGTCCCATCATTCTTCTTGGCAGGTCACAGAATCCTCTGATTTCACTCTTACTACTTTTGAAGATTTCAATATATCTGAATAAGAGAGGATTTTCAAGGTACAAGTAAGAATACATGCGTAAGCTCTCAGAATATTATAAAAGGCCATACTACGTTTTCTACAACTAGGTGTTCAATCCAATAAAAATGACTAAAGATACCACACAACTTAATTTTCTCCTCAAAACCGTAAGAATCTTTAGCGTATCAAAGAAAAACTTAACAATAGCAAAAATTACTGTGTGAAAATTCTAGCTGTGCAAATTAAGCATAGAACATGTCTTTCCAGTATGAGAAAGATACTGGTGAAAAACAATGTCTGGCTATAGTAGCACTTAGCACAAATTACCCTACACATGACACAAATGACTGAAACAATTTTCTGAGTTTAGCAAGCTACATACACAGAGTAATACTGTCTCCCCCACCCCCCAAATCTACCGTATTTCCCCAGTTAACTTAGAATCAGTTACAAAAAAAATCTTTAAAATAGCCAGTTCCATATTATGATCCCCAACCCCCCCAAAAGCATTACTGACCCACAACCCCCAAAAAATAAAAATTTAAACACCATCCCAAACTCTCCATCCCCACCTGTGCCCTATTCTTTCCTTGTGTTTCCCCAGAGCATTTTCTGCTATCTCCTTTGAAGCAAACTGCACGAAGGCCTCCCCTGTGCTTCTCCCCTGGTAGTCCAGCGTCAATGTTATCCCATTTGGCACGATTTCCAACCCTTTAACCCAAGGACAAATAACCCCATCAAGGGGAACAGTGTTAAAGGCTGAAACATTCCCATCTGCAGCAAATACTTTAAGCATATCTAAACAACAACAACGAAAAAAAAAAAAGTTTCCCCCATCACCCAACAATACAAGCCAACGATCTTTCATTAAACATTTATGGATTTAGCCATACTTGTTTTCTGTTTTACTTATGCAAAAATACAACCACCTAGGTTACATGAAGAAAACAGAGCTACCAATCAAGCAATTTAACTGCTCCAAATGCTAACATATAGATTATCTCAATATGCATAATACATTTACCACCTCGACAAAAATAGATACATACTCGGCTTTACTACATCTACAGTTATTTGTACTGTAATTACAAGATATAAATCTTAAAGTAATCTAATCTGGCACAAACCCTCCCCTCCACCCCATTAATGGGCATTACAAATTAAAGTGTTCAAAACATTGTGTAAAACATACAAGAAAAGTCAGTCTCTATACTTTGACTATACTAGAGATACCTTGGAAAAACTGAACAATCTCTTCTTTGCTGCATCCAAATGGCAGGCCTCGAAGTCGTACCACCGTTCCATCGTTAGTTGTATCATTTGGCCCATTGTGTTTTCCACTCCAGTCCATTTTTATTTAAGTTAAACACTACCAAGAAAAAAAAAAAAAGTTTTTTTAGATTCCATATGTACCCAAGTCTGCCCCGCAAACCTCAAAGGAAATCAAGTAGTTTTCCTCCTGTAAACTAGTATTAAGTATTATTATGGACGATAAACTTTATTCCCGTTACGCATTTAAATTTTACTTTGTCCTATCTTAAGCACACACACATCTGAAAACATCCCCAAGTCTGATAGGGAAAACCGCACGTAGGGAGTGCGGTACGTGGGCTGCAGCAGCACTAGTTATTTACTCAGAGAGCTCCCCGCGTTAATCCTGGAAGCTTTTGTTTTTTAAAGCCTGGCACTCGGAGGGGCAGGAACCACGCAACGGCTGCGGCGTGGAAACACAAGCCTTTCCTTTGTCTGCGAACCGAGCGCCACGGGCCACGCTCTCGGCCCCTTTTTGTGTGTGCGCTTCCCCCCTCCCCTCCCCAGCCACACAGGCAGGGCTTTATTTCGAATTCAAGGAGCCCGGGTTGGCGCCGCGGGATCACCTTGAGAGGCAGGGGGAGGCGGCCGTCCCCGCGCCGAGCCCCCCCCGGCGGCAGGTGCCTGCACGCCGCCCCCGGCTGAAGGAGGGGGGGACCCGAGGAGCGCCCCAAGCCCACCGCAACGCCGCGACCGGGCTGCGAGCGGCCCCGTCCTGCCGCCGGCCTCCTCCCGCAGCGCCGGCCCCGCCGCCCGCTCCCTCCCCGGCGCCATTTAGCGCGCCTCCCCGGAGCCCCCTCACGGCCGCCCCTTCCCCCTCGCCTCCCTTCTTCCCCTCGCCGTCCCCCCGGCACCTCTCAGCCCCGGCGAGGCGCCTCAGCCTCCCCTCAGCCGCCGCCGAGCCCCCGGGGAGCCGCCGCCCGCCCGCCGCAGGGCCGCTGCCGCCCTCCGCCTCAGCTCCGCAAAATGGCGGCCGCGCCGGGGACGAGGCGCCGCCGAGCACCGCCCCCTCCCCCCCTCCGCCTCCCTCAGCCCCTTCCCGGCCGCGGCGAAGGGGGGAGGGCCCTGCCGGCCCCGGGGGCGCTGCTGCCGCCGCCCCCTCCCCGGGCGGCCCCGGCGGGCTCCGCTGAGGCGAGCCCTGCCCTCCCGCCGCCAACCACCGCTCACCGGCAGCCGCTCGCACAGCCCTCGCACGCGCCCCCGGCAGCGGCAGCTCCGTCCCGCCGGGCAGGAAGCTCCTCCTCGCTCCCGACCGGCCGCCGGACTCCGAAGCGACGCAAGCAGCCGAGGCGCGACGGCGTCCCGAGCGCGCAACTATCGCGACAGCGGCACCGCGCTCCCCTCAGCCCCGCCCGAGCGGCACATGGGCATGCGCGGCCGGCAGCGAGAAGCGGCAACAGCGCAGGCGCGGCGCGGCGGGTGGGGAGGGGAGCGCCCGCTCGTTCCTCTCCCGAGGGCGGCTGAGGGGCGCCGGGGCGCATGCGCGCTGCGCTGGGCGGGCTCGGCGGAGGCTTGGCGCCAAGAAGTCTCTCAGAGAGGGGCGCGTGCGCCCCTAACGGTCGCCCCCTAACGGTCGCCGCTAACGGCTGCGCGGCCGTCGCCTCAGCGCGGGTATCGCCTCACGCAGGCATCGCCTCACGCAGGCGGCCGTGTCCCGTCGGGTTCTCGGGCGTGTGTCCCTCCCACCGTGGGTTAGGGAGGCAGGACGCCACACAGAGGTTAAAATCTGCCGTCATGAATCAAAACCGCCGTTGGGCGCCCTCTATGTGCTCGGAAGTGACGAGCAGCGCCCCGCTGGTTCCTCCTGGCGGTAGGGAAACATTAACTTCAGAGCTGGGCTCCCTTCAGGGGGTAGAACGGGTTAGAAAGCACCGAGGAAATCAGCGTAAAGCTAAATAGGCGCAAGCAGCAATGCAGATTCCTATTTTTACGGTTGATGCTTTTACAAACCGGCCGTTTTGTGGAAACCCTGCGGCAGTTTGTCTGCTCGAAAATGTAAGTTTAAAAGAAAAAAAGTCAATGTAAGTTGAAAAAAAAAGTGTATGAGGGGCTGCAGTGGTTTTTACCACTCCTGACTTGAGTGCTCGGTACTGAATAACAGAATCAATACTCAATAATTTTCTTGTTGACTGAAGTTTTGTTATTCGTTTCTTTGCTTTTCCTGTGGAAGAAAAGTGTGTGTGAGGGGAACCTGTAGGACTGGATCTGGGTCACTGAACGTGCTGGGCTCAGCTTTTGCCAGGTCTAAGCAGCCAGCTTGCAGTACTTCAGAGCAGCCTGGTAGTTCTGTGGCGTTCAACAGCAGTCGTTCTCTTCACGAAGATGTTCTGAACAAATGGTTCAAGTTGATATGCTGTTGACAAGTTCTACCAAAACCTAGTTACTAAATAAGAGTAGAAATTTATACACCTTGTATTTTTGTGTGGTATCACTTGTTCAAATTTTAAGTATAAAAATATAAATAGTCAGTGGAAGTACCTTATTTTGACCACATGAATCCTGCCTAAATCTTTGTAATCCTGTCTAGATCTTGTACCATATAGCATACTTAACCAGCTCAGCTAAAATTGTGATAGAGAGTATCTTACTTCAGAGGCATTGTAGCCCTCTGATATCTAACTGCTCCCTCTCAGGACTAACTTAACTTAAAGTTAAAAGCTTCTAATTGCATTTTTGTATTAATTTTACTTTATTACATCAATGTATTAAGAGGGCAATTTGCATGTCGCCTTTGGCATGCTGAAGTTTTAACTTTTTTTTACAGTACAAAGGGCTAGGGGCTTTAGTGTCATATTAAAGCTGATGTTCTAATAGTTTTATTCTAAGCTCCAAAAACATATGGTGCAGGTAACAGCAATGTTTCTGTTCCCTTCAAAGGCTCAGCAGATGCTTTACAAAAACTGTTGCGAGTGAAGCAAGAATGGCAAAGCAAACTCTTTCTGTGTTTCAGAAGTGCCACAGGATGGCAGTATTTCAATAGAATTCTAATATTAATAAAAAGTTTTCTTGGTCAGTGTTCTGGTTTGGTATCTTTGGAGTAATTAATAGCAAGAATTATTTTCCTGGAATAAAGGAGACACTATTGGTACTGTAAAAGGTTAGGATGTTGTTTCATTGTATAGAATTAACTCTTCAAGGACAGGTCTATTGTGCCCATTGGTAATTGTTTCATATCTATAATGTGGGATCATTGGTTTAAAGGATTAAAATTATTAAGGGAAATAGGTAAAGTTAGCAGGGCAAAATTCAACCCGCCAGAGTTCGGACTTGTTCAGGTCCACTTAGTACATCATCGTTTGTACTTTGAAGACCAAATGCTTATACCTGGCCAGTCTGCATAATTGTGGGGAAAGAACAATGGAACAAGGGTTAAGTGAAATTTCATACTGTCACTACAGCTCATGTGTCCCAGTATCAATGTTCACTGGTTTAAACCTGCAGGCAGTTAGAGCAGAATGTAGTGAGCCCAGCATTTTTGTTTTTTTTTCAGTTTATCTCTTCTCAGCTTCTACTGACTTAGCATGTTATTCCTGTTGTTCAAAGAGCAATATTGAAGGTACAGCAGTAAGTGCTGATAAGCTGCCTTGGCCATTGCCCTAGCCGTTACTACATACCCTTTGCTGACATTGATTTTTCAGAGTTACAGAAGGAGGTTTTAGTTATTTTTTGATTGTTATTTTTTGATTGTTCATAATTACTTCAGTGTGACTTTCATCATAATTAAGAAAAAAGATGTACTCATTAAATGGCTGAGTTTAATATTTTTGTAACTTTATTCTTCCTATAGTTCAAGGATTTGTGAACTTACAGAATATATACTGGAAATGCCTGTGTACAGTGACTGAACTAGTTAACCTATTTTATGCTGAAAAGCTTTTTTTTTTTTTTACTGTCAAAGTAAAAAATGAATTAAAGTAAAAAATTGAACTAAAAATGAATCTGCTTTATTACAATAAAAATTGGGATGACTGCATTTGTTTGACAGAGTTTGATTTTGCTTTTTATGGCCTGCTTTTAAATGGATTTGTCACTTCATTGTTAGGACTTGGATGAAGGTTTGCACCAAAAAATCGCAACAGAAATGAATCTTTCTGAAACTGCCTTCATCAGAAAACTGCACCCTACAGATGACTTTACTAAAAGTGAGTGGTTCTGTTTAAGCACCAATATTGCTTTCAAAAGAATAAGAATATACTGTGGGTTCATTTATAAGGAATAAGCTAATTTGTAAGACAGCAAAAGCAAAATCTTGGAGTTGGGTTGCATCTTACAATAATAATATTAAGCTTTTTGCACATGGATTCTTTAAAGTACTTGTTTTGCATATCAAATTCATTTTATAATATGCAAACATTCATAAATTAGAACATTTGTATTAGTATCTTTCACTAAGTAAGCAAGTTGTATACAGAAAATCTGAAAGTGCTATGCAAAGATCCTTCAATTAATACTTCTACTAATTATCTCTTGAGATAATTCTATTATACAGCCAGGAAAAGAGAGGCAGAGCTTATTCTGTATGCACAGGACTGCAGAGTGAGCAGAATCTGGCTTGGCTGTTCAGGAAATCATCACCAGGGTAACTGTAAGCTGTTCTTTGAGTTTGCACGAAGTCTTAGAAACTGTCTGTGGAGCCAGTACTGGAAAAAACAGGTTTCCAGCAAAAACAAGGAATCTGGAATTGCACAAACAAACACTTTAGGCTGCTTATTTGGTCAGTTTGAGTGGATGGAATTCACTCTTCTTCTTTGGTAGGGCTTGTATATGTGAGGGGTGAGGAAATGGGTAGATGCTGAAAAAGGCAGAAAATATCAGACAAACACAGAGCCCAATCGGAATTGCTTTGTGGATTAGTTTTCAGATGAATCAGTTTGCTGATTCTACTCACTTTGCAGCTGTGTTATCCTGAAGATAGATTTCAGATTAAGGTACTGTGTTAGTATCTAGTTATCTTTGATTTTTTGATTTTTTTAACAACCAATTGAAATCAAATTTTTAGTGAAATAAATGGTTAGAATACATTAGTCTTTTACCATTGTTAACTGGTAGTTTAAACAAAATAATTCATAACTGATCTAGCTGAGGTATAGATTCCATTATACCAGCAAAACTCTTTACTGGTTCATTGTGTTTTATTCATGGGGAAAAATCTTGTTTCACACTTGTAAGCAAGGAGCTTCTCTGCTCTGCAAATTCTTTGTCGTTATAACAAAGTAGCTTTCCTCTGTTCGTAGACTCAAGTTGTAGTCCTGGCTCAAAAGCAATGGCTATTCCAAAAATTAGTACAAAATAGATTCCTAAAAGGGTGTTTGAGACTGAGACTGATTATAACATGCATTTTGACTTAAATGTTCTTACTCTGTATAAAGTTTTTGAAATAAATTGAAGAGGAAAAAATCCTCTTCCACTAAATAACAAACTTTATTTTTAAGGTTCTTGCTTTGGACTCAGATGGTTCACTCCAGCCAATGAAGTTCCTCTGTGTGGTCATGCTACACTTGCCTCAGCTGCTGTTTTGTTTCACATACAAAGTATGTTTACAAGCTATTCATTTTATAATTTTTCATTAAAATTTGTTTCTAATTAAGAAAATCTCGATTATTTTCTACAACAAAAGCGGTTAAATCTTCAGAACATTTAGAGAACAAATGTGGAGATACCTTCAGTATTTTTGTTTATCAACTGCTCTGTAATTGTAAGGTTGTAGTCTGATGTCTGCATTTAGGATTCTGATGTCCTGCCATCACTCTTGTTAAAGACTAGTGCTAAATATGCAAATGCCATCTCGGAGAGGTACAGTAGAGTTTGATGAATAGGGAATATCTCTGTTTCTGATAAAAGGAAATTCCCATTTATTCTAGGTACATACAGGAAAGACATACTGGCAGTTGCTGTATTCATTAGCCTCAGCAGCTTATTTACTAAGTTAGCTGGGAATTTTTTCCTGGAATACAGGTTTACTGCAGCTATTAGGTTTTTAGCTGTATAACTAACTTTTTTGAATGTACTAGGCTAAAAGCTATAATAATTTAGATTTAAATTCTTATGCTTGACAACGTTGCAATATTATGTCTCTCTAGAAAATACAAATTCAGTTCTTACTTTTGTTACTCTGAGTGGGGAATTAAAAACGAGACGAGAGAAAGATCATATTGTCCTGGACTTACCGCTTTACTCAACCTACCCACAGGTGAGTCAAAATTTTATTTATAAAAGGCTTTCAAGGAAAGCCTGTGTTTATGTTTGCATGGGTGTATGTATATCTACCTATCTGTAGCCGGATAGCTGTATAGCATACATGTTCTATCTTTTACAGTTTTTCTTTCTTTTTTTTTGCTTTAGGCACTTGAGGAAGTAGGAGAGTTAATAAAGGTAAGTAGAGAGATGTGCTCTTAGAAATACATTTAAATTAGCTATCCTTATTTTTATATATTAAAATGGCTGAATAGTGACAACATCACGTTGCTTGAGGTACTTCATAGAAATTCATAAAACCTGAAAACTCCTGAGTCTTGCAATTCAAGAAATGGAATTCTCCAAAATGCTGCAGTGAACCTTTTTGTCTTCCACTGCCGGTGCTTGGCATGTATTTCAGTGTATGTGTGTGAGGGCACTCTGGTGTCCTTGCCCTGTTCATAGTTCCCGGATTTCTTTCCAAGTTGACAAGCTCTTGGCACCTGCCCATATCCATTCATGCACTTAGTGAATTTAATTTTCTTGCATGTGTGTTCTCAAGGGCTGCGTCAAAGACCTTGCATGAGCCCTATTCTAGCAGAGAATTTGTCTGAGGAATATTTTAAGGAGATATTTTATATTCAGATGACTCTGTTTTTCTTTGTTCCTTTAACTCTTTTTGCCAGGCAGCTGTTGGTGACATGATCGTTCAAGATCTCCGTTATTCTCCTGACACAAAGAAGCTCCTGGTCCGCCTCAGTGATGCTTATGAAAGGTTTGTGATACTTTTTTGAAGCAAGCATGTAGAAATTGATTCCTTTCGTTTAACCACTCTTCTTTATAGGCTAGGCTCACTTATATTTCTTTTACAAAAGATTAAAAACTCTAATTTAAACTCTCATGTTAAATAATTCTGTAATCTTCCCATGTGAGCTTACAGAACCAGCAAAGCTAAACAAGATCAATCTGAAACCTATCTTCAAGAAAGGGAGATGTAGGAAGCACTTTTAACATTGTTTTTTTCCCCATCCCTCTGAGTCAAAAGTGGTCCAGGAACCTAGCAAGAAATTGGGAGTCTAGCTTCACAACTGAAGAACTATTAGTTGTAGAGCTGTAGAGGTCTGCATAGTGAGAGAAGACACATCGACAGAATGCCATGGATTCACATGCCTAATTGACTGTAATCTGCTTACACATTCTTTACAGCATCATAAGTAGCTTTACAGAGGAAATTCCAATTCAATTGATTTCAAAGCATTTGTTAATCTCAGAGACCTGAATTTCATTGTTGAGTATGATTTGTGTGTGTGTATATATATATATCTATCTATACGTATATGTATATATATATATTGTCCAAGCCTGAATTCTTTAATCAGGTCAAATTGCAATTGTTTTTACTTAAAATTTGGCCAAACTACTGTTTATAGAGTGAGGTAATGGGGAGATTAAAAAAAAATTCAGCTGAATACTCAGTATTTTTACTCTTTCAAGACTTCAGTTTTTAGGGAGGTATCTGCAGCTTCATAGAGGCTGAGAGAAATGAGACTATTGTAGAGTGCTTTACAATTCTCTGAAGATCTGAATAGTATTAGTTGTTTCCTTTTTCTGGAAGCAGGTGGAGTGCTTACACTTTGCATTTTGTAGTGGTGAAATATTTTGTCCAGTGATGGAAAAATAGAAATGAAAGTGTACATTTCTAGAGCTTTTTTTTTTTTCTGGGCATTTTATTTCTGTTTTCAGAAATAAGAAATACATGGCTTGGCCTTTTTTCTCTGCTTACTAGGAGTGTAGTATATTCAGGGTAGTCTTATATCGAAAGACATTGGGAGAACAATGCTAGGAATCCTTTGCTCCAACACTTCGTTGTGGCTGTTTTGAGAGTGTAGAGAAGACAGTTTTGTAGCTTTCTGATGCTTTTCAATACTTGAACTCATGTGAAATGAAGTTTTAAAATACTCTATAATTAAATTCAAGGTCTGTGTTGGAAAAACTGCAAGTGAACGCTCAACAATTTCTGTCAGCGGAAAAGACTGGAAAGGTGAAAGGACTCATACTCACTCTTAAGGGAAACTGCAGTGGAAAAGATAAAGGACATGATTTTCATTCCAGATATTTTGCACCTTGGTATGGAGTTCTGGAAGACCCTGTTACAGGTGTGTATTTGCATGATAGATGAATTATTCTTGTTTCAATTCAGTTAAAACGTTCTTATTAAACTTCATTAATTAGTACTTTAGAGTCTCTCTTATAAATTACTGCTTTCTATGGACAGCAGGAAAACTTTGACTGATGCCAAACTCATTCAGAAAAAATCAGCTTCCTGCTGTCAGGAAGCCAGGTCAGATGTTCCTGCCTCTTTTTTTTCAGATCTTTTCCCTGAAGTATTACAATTACAGAAAAGCAGCAGAGTGCTTTGGTATTGAGCAAGTACTGCAGAAGTTCATATCCACTTCTTTCAGTGTTGTTTATTCTTTTTGTGCTTCAGCTGAAAGCACTTCCTGGTTTAAGAACATTTTATTGTGTGTATTCTCAGTGCTGCAAGTTGTAAGAACTTAGCTAGGTATATTTTTAGAGGCAGAGACACTAGTTCAAAGTCTTCCTTTGATGTTCTGCTCCGTAGATGTGATAATATTTGCTGCGGAATGATTGAAGTAATATTATTTGCTTAGGTACCCCTTAATCACAGGTTAATTACTAGTGTGATGAGAACTCAGTCAGAAATACTCATTAAGTGTTTTGCTAAATAGAAGCAGGTCTTTATTGGAATAACGATAGTTATTCTGCTCTTCTAGCAGAAAGGTTTGCAAGTAAATACAGGCCATGTTTCAGTTATTAAACTTGCAGTCCTGCTTTCCTGTTAAACCAGGGGCAGAGTGGTGGATGTATCTGATCCCAGAGCTCGTTCCTTAAGATTTGTGAGAAGATTATTATTATTCTTATGTAGGAAAAGCTACATGTTCCCTGAATCTCTGTGATTCTTCTAGGCTTGTAGCTCACAGTTGCTTGTCTTGCATTTGCAATCGCCCTTTCTTTTATAGAAACAAATCTCTTCATTATACTGCTGAATTGTACTTTTAAGTGTTATGACTTTGTATTATCTTTCTTCTGTGAGAATTTCTTAGTTGTTACATGTCCTGGTGTCCCAGAGGCCTGATAATTATAGTTAGTTCACAGTTGGGTTTCCAGCAGAGTGTCTTTGTCCCTAGCAGCTAATGTATACTGAAGCAGCATGTCCAGTTAAAAATCCAATAAGTCATTCTACATTTTTAAGCCATCTGCCACTCAGGAAACAATGAGTTGGTCTACCAGAGGCTGTAGTGAGACCTTAAAAGACCACCATGAGTTACATCCTGATACTTAGTGTTCAAGACTGAAAAAACCCCAGAGGTTTGCTTGTGAAAACTGTTAAGAGAGGGAATTCTTTCTTTTTTGCACATTGACTTCTATCCACCTATTCTTAAAAAAAAAAAAAATAAATCCAAGAATCCAAGATCTATTTTTTTTTGGGGGGGGGGGGGGGTAGCTGTTTGTGTTTAATTGAATAAGATTATGTTTAGATGAATAGTATTATTAAGCTTAATATTTTGAGATTCCATTGTTAGGAAAATTCACTTGTTTACCAAAAGTGAATACTTTGGCTCAAGTGTTTTAATCTGTAGTATCTGTTATTCCTACCAATTGAGCCTCGTTTTGAAGCCCTTAGGCAAAATTTCCAGTGAAGTCAGAGGATGAGGAAGTAATACTGCTTGATCATAAATAAGTGAAATGCCAAAGCTTCAGGTTCTGTCTGCTCTGCAGACTCCTAGGCATTTTTACTCTTAAGTGCACACAGGTGCCCCTTGATTTGTATATGGTATTTACATTTTGAATCAGTGCTCACTACAGCTCACAGTAGTGATTCTAATGTAATTCTGTACTTTATGTTCTAATTTCTTTTCAGGATCTGCCCATGCTGTTTTAAGCAGCTACTGGTCAGAGCAGCTGGGGAAGACAGAAATGCTTGGTAAGAGGGACTGTTTTCTTGGAAAGCTGTCCATTTATTTAAAAGCTACCAGCTTTAAAATAAATAAAATTATAACCCCAAAATATAGTAATAACTCCCTATCCATTTTCCTATCATGAGTAGAATAATGTATAATAATTTTGTGTGAGATAATCTTTAAAAAATTGCTTTGTTTCCTGCCTACTAACGTGACACATCATGTTTGCATAGAATCTGAAGTGTCAGTTCTGGATCCTAACTCTCGTTAGTTTTTGATCTCAGCTTCTGTATTTTAGCTGTCATGACCTTTCATCATGGCTGAAGCTTGGTAAACTTTAGATGATATCCTAGTAGTCCTCTGTCTCTCTCAGTGGGTGGCGATGACTGCGTTAGAAATACTATTTTTTTGTGCACTTAGCAACAATTGGTAATATTTAGTCTAATCAGAGAATGGACCCTTGTTTGTAAAAGTAAATGCTTTTCCAAACAGCCACCTTGAATATAAGCCTTCCTATATTTAGCCAAATGAATCTCAGAGTGGACTTTTTCTGAGTGATAATCTCTTTAAAGGATCTGTTAGCCCTCCATAGCTTGGCATGATAATCCACAGTGACTGAGACCTTCTCCATCATGGATTGAGGGAAACGTTTATCAGTCTGTTCCAAGGTCATGTTTGCATTTACATCATACAGATCTGTGATAATTATCATAAAGTTGAGGAAAAAAATATTTTCTGAAGAACAACTGTCTTTGGTATTGCATCTTTATGGACTGGCTGTTTCTCATAAGATTTGATGTTTTCAGTCTTTAATGTCAGGTGCTGAAAGTCTTCCTTCACACCTGTCAACAGTGTTGCTCTAAACAATCAGACACAAATTCTGTCTGTATTTTTATATGGTACTTTCTACTTTTATGTTTTCATTTGTTTCATCTGTGCCATGCTGTTTCCTCTTTCAGAGAAACTATCTCAAGCAGCAAAGGCAATTTATACTATAATCTACTCTCCTAGTATTTTTAGTGGGGAAAAAACCAGTCCCATCTTCCCATAGGCTAGATTTTTTCATATTTCATGCGTATATGAAAAATACTTTAGTACAGGTGAAAATAAATTGCCACTGGAAAGTCTTCTTATGAATAATAAAGCAAGTATATATTAAGCTTTTTCACATTATTACCACAAAAGAAAGTGTGTGTGTATATTATATATTTAAATAAAAATAAAATCAGTAGTGGCAGTAATCAGTAGTAGCAGCAGTAAATAATATTGCAGCAAATATATATATTTGTCTTACAGGTTACTAAAAACATCACTAGTAAAGTAGCAAATGTATTTGTGGTTGATTACTTATATACACAAACTGTTACTGATAGCAAGCAAGTACAAATTCCATTTGTAATTTTGTTATTTGTAAAAGATAACTTATCACCAAAAATTTATAAATAAGAGCATATTTTGACTCTTTAGGAACTTTCACAACAGCTTTTGTAATATCTGGTATTTTTTATTGCAAGAATTACGGCTTTCTTCCAAATGAAAGATCTGTTGGTTCCAAAATAGATTAGATATGAAATGGTATAAAAACGAAGAACATTACATGTATTGTCAGTTCTCTCTGAGTTTTGGGACCTCTAGGAGGAGGTCAGCTACATCTCTGCTGAAGTATCAGACATAATATCCTGTGTCTAGGTTCTCTTCTATTTTTATTAGACCAAACTGTCAAACACTGACAACTCCCATCAAATACAAAGAGAATTTTCAATTCTTTTTTACAAGGTAAAATGCTTTAATCAGTTTTCCTGGAGGTATGTAAATATTCTTGTGTTTAAGTTGTGTTAAATGAGAATTCACTATCAGTCCTTACCTTTTTTCATTTGAAGAGTCCCCGAAATATATTTTAAATAAAAATAACCTGTCGTATCAGGTGTTAGATTTTAATTGCTAATGAATACAATATTTACAGTATTTAGCAACTGTCACTGTATCCAGTCTTTCAAGTAGCTTTATGATATTTATAAACCTACATGAGCAATATGATATATCCAGACAAATTACAGGACTTTCCAAATTATTTTAAAGAGAAGGGGCCTGATCCAGGGCAGTTTTTTTTTTGTATTTGGTAAAGCTAGAGGAGTCTTTTCTGTACCTCTTTATTTCAACTAACTAAATTATTTTATTGTGTGGTTCCTGTTGTTGCCTCTAACTTCTGTGATTCCTTTCCAATACAGAACAGGTCTATAAATTTTAGTTGGGAGATTTTTTGGGGAGTGGGGTGGGGGGCAACGGACCTTACTTCAATTGTAAGATCATCCTTTAGAAACGTTTGCCAGAATTTCTTTCAACATAAGGTCCTGTCTGTTAGCTTTTTAGTCTCCTCGCAATTTTTGAATAAGTTGCCTCATAAGGTGGAATAAACGTGTATTTATTTTTCTGCTGATTTGAAGTCTCGTGAAGTGAAGAGTTCTGCACAGTTACAGTCACAGCTTTCATCTTTCCCAGTTAATCTCAGCATACAGATTGATGGAATTCACTGCTTTTAGTTTTAGTAGATGTTCTCTTTTCCTAGGACTACATTAGATTTATACAGAAGTGTGACATTTCTGCCAAAGTGGTTCCCTCCATCAGTCAGTAGATTTGTCCACTTTCTTTTTTTAGAGAAGATTTCTTAGAGATATTAACTTCATTTAAGTGATACCTAGAAGAGGCCTAGGAACAAATGCTTTTTCAACAGTCCTTTTGTAGGGATCAGAATTTTGGCCAAAATACTGGTGATTTCTAAAAACAAATATCTTTTCAAGAATGGCACTTGTTGCTGATTTGATGTCTTTATCAGGACATCACAAAGAAAATCCATTAGTCCTCAAATTTTGTAACCATTGGTCATTTAGATGCACCTACTCTAAGAAGTTCCTCAAAACAATAGGTTAACATTGGCACGAAGTCACTGGCCTCCTTCTGAAGACAGTGGTGCAGATCAGCATGCTAAAGTTCAGTCTGTGTACATACTCTTGAAATTTTCCCCTCTCTCAGGTGAATCATAAAAGAATTTAAGGCATTGAATTCAGCTGTGATATATTATTTCTACAGATCAGAATGTACGTGTTTGTATTTATACTGGGAATAGTGTGTGTAGTATGAGAAATTCCTGGCAAATCCACACATGGAAGGATGTGCAACAACTGCATGATCCAGAAAGTGAGTGTGCACATCAGAGATGCTTGAATCTCTCTGAAGACATTGCTATTAAATAAAATCATCTAGTCAATGAAATATTCCATGCAGGTCTGTTTCCTTTCAGACACAGTGTGAAATATCATTGTTTCTGTGTGAGAGAAAGAAAAGATAAAGTACCATTTATATACAGGCTTGCATAAAATCTTTGTCTTTTTTTCCTTGTATTTTGGAGGTTTCTTTGAAAGTAAAATAAAATGGACCAGTATCAAAATAGCCTCAGTAATCTTGCCATGAAACATACAGCACTAGTTCCACATTTAAAGAAAGAAAAACAAAAACCAGGCAACCTCTGAAGATATGAAATAATTTAGCTCTTTTCTTTAACTGTGCTATCACAAAGAGGTGGGGAGGGTTTAGCTGTGTAACCACACTTGGCAATAACAGTTTATCAAATTTATCATGGTATGGAATATTCTAATTGAAGTTATTAGTCCATAAATAGGTATTGTTCTGATAAGTTAAAAATGATAGCCAGTAGTTCTATAAATAAAGACCAGAAGGTATCAGTAGCAATTATTATAGAGCTCCTGTTCTTACCGGTTTTGGAGCCTTGGGAATCTGATATCCTGGTGTAAGTAAGAGCTTTCTTGTCAGCTGTGGCTGAGAAACCGTCTTAAAGCATACGGTGTATGTGCCATCTGTTGGAGATCCTGCACTCTGCCAGGAACTAAATGCAGTCTCTACCCAATTACAAATTGAGGAATTGTGAGGAAAAGGTTGTTTGCTTTGAGAAACCTTTGTAGTTGGAATTTCATTGAGTAGGGAGACTGTGAACATCAGTGGCTTGTCTCGTCCGTTTACAGCCTTTTACAAAAACAAAACGGTATGAAACTCTAACCTTTGCAAGATGACTTCTTAACGAGAGCATTTGCTGATCAAGTAATTATGCAGCTAAAATTGGACTACTGAAACAAGACTACGGACTCAACATGCTAGCTAAGCATTATCTTCCCACCTGAATATGACTTAAACAGTTTCAGCAAAAATGGAGCTTTGTGATTATTCATGGGTGGAAAGGTATTCTCTGTAAACTTTATCTGGCTGTATTAAGTGATATTTTCAGGATTATATAAATCAATATCTGTTCCTGTCTACGTAAAAATTTGTTCTCAGTTTGTGACAGCTGAAGCAGTGTCTATGTTTCTTCGTAGACTTTTCCCACTAGTTACTTCATGTTTATTTACCCTTTAACCCAAAACATGCTTTGAACCTTGTATCTAATTGTAGTTCAGTACTAGAAAAGTGGTTCTCTATTCTTGTACAGATAAGTGTTCTTCCTTCTTGCTTATGGAAACTGTCTATTCCATGAATGCGTGCATTCAAGACATACCTAAATATGCAAAAGAAACTTAGTTGGCTACACCACAGCAAACCATCCTTCATTGCTTAGTACTACTTACATAGTACTTAGTACTACTACATAGTACTTCTGTCACATTCTGTATGTGTCAAGTTCTTGTCTGAGATAGACCCTCAGCTAATCTTCATCTGTAAAGACAATTCATCCAGGTTGTCTCTGGTGCAGTGACTGACCTGATGCTGCTTGCTTTCTGGAGACAGAGGTATCATTAGCCTGAATTTTCATGCATTTAAAAAAATAATTTTTATTATATACTATAATTTTAACTCTGAATTCTTGTTTCTATTTAGCTTTTCAGTGTTCTCGCCGTGGAGGAGAGTTGAAGATTTCACTGCGTAATGATGGAAGAGTTGAAATTACGGGGCAATTTGCTATTGTGTTGAAAGGAAACTTGACTTTATGAAGAAACTGATACTAACAGTTTCATCTCTCACACCTTCATATTATTCCTATTGTGTTGATTATATCTTAGTTCTAGACACTGAATCACCATGGTCATCAAAAATCTTTGATTACTTACTGTCTGCCTTTAGAAGGTACTTGAAAACGCTCACTTCTAATCTTCAAGAACCCTGGTATTGTTTTCTTCACTTTCATCTGATGACTTCATGTGTGCACTAATCTCAGAAACTGTCCAAGGACAGCTCTCTTGTTTTTCTGCTCTAAAATGATTATTTTATTTGTTTCCGAATTCCATGTTTTAAAAGCCATTTCTGCCTCCTGGATTGATCTGTAAACTTACCTGATGGATAAAACAATCAAACTTTTTCCGTATTCAGTTATTCTCCTTAAAATCTGACTGTCATCCTTCCAAGAAAAAAATCCTCTCTGCCACATCTTGAGATGTTCCTCATGTTTGTTAATTTACTTGAATTAAAATATGAAGCAAATATAAAAGGCTTAAAAATATGCTTTATGGTTCTCTTTTATGAACAGTATCTTCCAAAGACAAATGGTGTTGCAGTGGCTAATAGTACTGCTGCTTAGTCAATAGTTTAAAGTTTTAACAGAAAGATTTAAGAGATTGACATAGTGATACACTTAAAAGTAGCTGAAATTTTAAAGAAAGAAAACTTTATTGGTTACTGTAATATTTACTTTTCAAAGACTGAAGATTTGCTCCTAAATTAGAAGTTTCTTCTGTAATGTTCTTCATAGAGCATACTGCTTCAGATGTCACTTTTTCCATTTGTGTTCTTATTTTTCTCAGGATTTATTAATAATTAAATTAACTATTAATATTAAAAATTATTTATTAATAAGTAACTGTTTTAGTTACTTTAGCTAAAATCTGTTTTCCATTCCAAATCACTTTTATCCTAAACTGAATTAGTTCTTCTTCTTTGTGATCTTTCAGGATAACCGATTTTAAATTCAAAGGCATTGTCATACTGTGGAAACAGCTGGGTATATATGCAGTCCTTTATAAATGATAAGGAACTTAGTTGTGCCAAATTACCATCTTTCCAGCTATCTTGAATTTTATCACAACTTGTAATTTACATTTTACTTAAGCCCAAGCAGCTGAAGGCAAGTAACAGTGTGAGAATCCTAGGATTCATTTAAAATAAAAGTTTCTGGTTCTTGTAGCTGCTCAGCTACATATTGAAAATGTGATTTAAATGTACCTCAAAGATTTAGAGTAAGGCGGCAAGCGGATTTCCAAGTTCAAATGCATGTTCTGTATTCAGTTTTGCCTGAAGATCAGGGATGTGATGTTTGATTTACAAACATGGAATCATCATGTGCAAGACACAGGAATGACGGCAGTTCAGCAGCAATGTTGCGATGGCATATTTTGCAGTCACCTTTACCTTGCCTTCTCGTAAAGAAAAATGATCACTTTCCAGGTAGTGACTTGGATTCACTTGAGGAGCAATACTGGAAACTTGTTTTCCTGCTGGCTTGTGCAAAGAGTGAATCTCATAATCTGAGGTGCTTTGAAAACACCCCAGCACTTTAGGAATATAAATGAACTAAAGAAACAATTACTGTTCACATGTCTGCATTTAATAAATATTAATTTTACTTATTTATTACCCAGGGGGACTACTAACGAACCAAGCCATGTAAATTTTAGTTATATCTGCTATCTAAATTTCCTGACCAAACCAGTATACTTGTGGCTTGATGCTTTTTTTTTCTTTTTATACTTTGCTGCTACTTAGTCTTTCTTTGTGTTAAGGGTAGAAAAATCACCAGAGCTCAGGTGGGATACTATGCAGTAATGTGCTTGTAATCAACAGATTAGTTAATCAGCCATGATTTATTAATGATGAATTAATTATACCTGATTGTGCAGTTCTGCTGCCTAAATGGAGCTTTAAAGGAGTTATTTTATTAATCATCATTGTGCTAATTGCAGACACTTACAGAAGGATCACTAATTAAACATGCAACCATATGCAAAATAAGCAAGGCTGCTGAGAGTGGCAAGAAAAAAGAGCATTGATTTTCCGAGTAGCAACTTTATGTTAATATTGTGTAGTTGACCTGGTGATCCTAATTACTCACTGAGACTTATTTTAATACATTGCATATTTTCAGTGAACAGTAAAGGAAATCAGTTGGAAATCAGTAGTAAATTTTGTCTGTCTTTTCTAATGCAAAAAATAGGTTGTGTGCACTTCCAAAATTATTTTGAATTTGTGTGCCCTTCTCTCCCATTTTCATTCAAAGGTTTTACCTGGTAGTTCTACTAGCTGTATATAGTTAACGAAACATAACTAACTTAACTTTGAACAAAGTCCTGAATGCTACTTGATAGTTGCTAAGTTACTGTGGCACCACATCAAACGTCCATTACACTTGAAATGAGAACTGTGACTCAAAATTGCATGAGTTTAACATCAAAAAGTGAGAAATACAATGATGTTTAAGTTAATTACCTAAATTAACTAATTTAAGCTAAATTAAGCATGGAAAATGCAGAAAGGAAATAGTACGTAAAGGTAGGTTTCCGTGAAGAAAATTGATCTTCAGCTTAAGCAGTACAGGTTTTATGTCCTTGTAATTCTAAAAACAATGTTTGAAGGCTATAAAATTTCGTGCAGATGTCGTCATCATGGACTTCCCTCTTTTTTAATTCAAGTTTTATAATATTAATGCAGTTATCAATATAAAATTTAGGAATGTTATGTTTTTCCAAGAAAATATTTAGCTTTAGTGTAAGCTTAGTGTAATTTTGATTAAATTAAAATGTTGAGTCAAAAGTTAAGTGAAGGTAGTAAATGGGAGGCTGGAAAAATGCAGTGTCTCTTTGTTTAGTGTTTCGGCTACCCAAGTTTACAGAACTCTTTCATGCTGCTTTCTTAAGTAAGATTGTAGCATAGGGATGCATTGAAGCAAGCACAAATGCTTCAAAGGGAAGATACAATTCTGGAAATTCCTGTGTGCTTAAGTATTATTTACCATGAGAGTGTCTGACAGAAAACCATTACAAGTCACTGCAAGTTTTGTGTAAATACCTGGCTGTATCCAGCAGCCAAGACATGAAAATTTAAGTGCACTTCTGCACTTCTTTGGTGTCTGCCTTTGCAGAGACAAAGCTCACGTAGGAGCCCAAAAAAAGTACATAACCTAGAGGAAGGAAGCAAAATAAGTTACAAAAATAAAAACTGAGCAATAGAAATCATTAAGTCTGTTGCTATAGAAATGAATGTGTAAGTAAAAAGGAAGAAAGGGAAATGGGAAGGCATTTTTGTTTATAGTAAGCCATCTAATGGATATGCTTAAAGGATTCCTGAGAATATTTTGCATTTCTTCTGTGTTACCTAGATGAGAATAGACTGCATATATCGAAAAGCTTCCAAAATTGGAAAAATTTTCAAAAATTTGAAATAAATATTTCACAAATACATACACTTGGAGGTCATAGACAGGAGCCATGTTTTCCATAAGGGACAGGAAGGAAAATTAGCAACAGAAGAGGCAGTTATTTCTGGGAAATGAAAGATTTCTTTGTTTCTATATTCATCATAGTGACAGGGAAACATGCCAGAAATGAAGGGAAACTTCCTGGGAGAAAAAAAGAAAAATAAAATAAAGGGTGATGCCAGATCAAGTAAAAATTAAATTAGTTTAATTAAAAACTGAGAAATTCCCAAAAGAATCAGATTGAGTCTGATGTCTGGAATTTTTATTTATTCTTGCAGAAGAGTAGATCTGTCTTTAAAATTATTACTAGTCCTATACAAAAAGACAGAACAAGAAATTTTTTCAATTCCTGAGTCACTCTCCAACTTTTCTTCCCTAAAAGTTATTGCAAACCATAAGTAAAAAGTTACAAAAGAATGGGAGAAATGGTACAACAGAAAATGTCATTATAACAGATAGTTTAAATGTGTAAGAAAATTTGGCTAGAGGTCAGTTTTGACCTAAGATGTTTAGTTCACACTTAGTAAGCAGAATACTAAAACATTGAATTATAAACATTTCTAACTTTGTTGGTTTCTTTAGTGAGAGATTCGGTTTGACTGCTGTGGTTTTGCCTTACTTAAGGGCAAAAGAGGACAGTACCTGGTTATAATGTCATATAAGCAAAAATTTTATTCGCTTTCCTCTGTTCTGTGACTTCTTTGTTACACCTCCAAACCAAGAAACCACTAGCCCATATGTTATTTTTGTCCTATTAAAAATTAAAGGGTGGATAAAATACATTAAGCAAACCCAAGAAAATTCTCAAGAACACTTCAAAAATTACGAAGAAAAAGAAATTTGTAGGGTACGGAGTAAGTGGGTTTGTGAGGTGGCAGAAAATACGTATTGCCTGCATAGAGACTAACGTGTGAGCAGAGTTAAAACTTAATGGGCATATCCTCAGTTTTGTCACTAGCTGAAGTTAACGATGCTCTAACAGTTTGGATGCTCAGGGAATGTAGGTTGAGAGATACTAGGCTAGAGAAGAGGTTAAGTAGATTATAGCAGAGCTGGATCAGTGTCTGAGGTACGAGGAAGCCAAGAACGTGAATTTGAATCCAAACGTGTTCTCTGCTGATGCTTTGCAAATCGCTTTTTGGATCCAGACCAAAGGGGGTATTACTTGAATGCCAATCCAGCCAAGCTCAATTCAGGTGGGAAATTACAGCTGGAATTCTTGGATTTTTATTTTGTTACAGAAGGGCTCCTTTCTCCATAAATATTTATGGCTATAAATACAAATACATTATAATCTTTATGATATTTTCAGTCACCCATATTCAGAAAGAAATGACAAATTTCTGAACAAAACCATTCTGTTTTAAAACCAGCCTTTTGGGCTTCAGTATGTTTATGTGTAGTAACTTTCTGAAGACACGATTGATTGATACAGGCATTTAATATCTCAGCTTCCATTCTTTCCATGTTCTTAAGGGGTATGCTAACTACAGCTTTCAGAGACTTCGGCAGTTAATAACATCAATAGACAAAGTACCCTCTTAATATCCGACTGCATGCATTTTCTCAATAAAGTTACAATTTCAGCAGAAAAAAAAACACGTAGATTAAAAGGAAACACCTGCTCCTGTAAATTACTCTGCTGCAGGTACCAACCCAGGAGACTCTGCAGATGGCTCTGTGTTTGCAAACCTGACCTCAACACCCCTTCATCAATCTCTGGCTGATTGATTCTCTCTGAAGTAGAGCACACCATATCCCAAGGTACTAGAAGACACCTTTGAATTAGTCCCAGTCAGAATACCAATTAGTTGATGCTTTTGTTTCATTTCAGAAGTTCTTAACAAAGGATTTAATTGTCTTATCAAGCACTAGCACTGACTGAAATGCAGTACAGTCAGGCAGTTCTAGGAAGAATTACAAATGTACTTCAGGAGGTGTAACCTTTGCTACATTTCCCTGATAACTAGGAGTGTGGGTTAAACTGTGCTATGCCCTAGGATTATGAGGTAGAGAAAAAGAAGGCAAAATCTTGACCTGTAAAATGGTTCAAAATGACTTCATCTCCTGCCAGCTGAGAAAAAATAAAAGAGTTCATGAAGTCTCTATATTCATTTTCTTTTCTCAACTGTTTCCAGTCATCTTACTTCTCGTATTGAGACCTGACACTGATCATACCGGTCTTTTCTTAATAGAGACAAACTTTCTCATGTCATCCAGCGTGTGCCTATGCAGAAGCCATATACAATATATTGAGTCTAATCTAATTAATTCATCCTTTTTCTTTACAGAAGAATTCATTAAAATCCTTTCTGGAAAATAAAATAATCCTTCTGATAAAAATAGATACCTGCTTGTGTTCCTATTTTGTCACCCATCCAATGCAAAACTCAGAAAGACACCAAGTGATGGTTGCAGTGACATGTTCTGAGCTTCCGTGATATCAGTAAAATATTTGGATTTGTTTCTTTTCATTGATCAATTTGAATTTTACACCTTTGTTCTATGAATGACTGATTTGCATTGAATGGCTTAAAGAAGGTATGTGCTTTCCCTATAGAAAAAGATACAGAGAGTAAGGGAATTTGCATATGGTTTGCCAGAATTCTTTGTAGTTTCAGACTCTTCAGATTTCTGTCTTGGATTATTAGGTAATTTTGGTAAGTGCATTTCATAGATGCGTAGGTGTAAGACCATTATCTAATCTGTTGACCTGAATTCATATCACAGACAGTAATATTCCACAAAGTAATCTATGCACCAAAGTCAATACTTTATGAGTTGGGTATAGTAGAAAGACATCCAAATTTAATATAAAAACGTAAGTTTATGAAGAATCTATTCTATTTCTTAGTAAAAAGTCTAGGAAATGTCTGTGTTTTCTGTTGAAAATATATTTCATGTTTCCAGTTCATGGTTCTTGAACTTTGTGCTCCAGGTATTGGATCATGTTGTTTTTTCTGTTAGATTAAGTAGCTATTGCTGTAAAGTTTACATTCCCAACATTTTGATGTTGTAGAACTTGGGCTGAAAATTCTCCTGGTGTTTGATTCTAAAAGCATCACTGATTTTTTTAACTGATAGGACTTTTATTCACTGCATATTTTTCAGCCAGTCTGGATTACAAAAGTATAGTTGTTACCATGCTCAGATGTTTTGTGAGCTATAAGGAAAAACAATGTAATACTTACCTTTTTGATTCTGTATATGAATCAAAAAGTATATGAAGAAGACCAATTGCAATAGAAAAACATAGCTGGCTTACTACATTTTTTGCATCAGGAATTAAAGCCTGTGAGTAGGTGATGACACGTGCAATTAAATAAACAAGATTGTCATTTATTTTCTACATTTAAAAGCACATCTGTTTAACAGGAGTAGCCGAATAATTAATTAATTAATTGAAATTTTTACCACAACATTAACAAAGGCTGAGCAAACTTCCTGAACCTCAGGTTTGGATCATTCAAGAGAAAATGCCAGTAAAATCTGATACAATGCTGTCACTTGAGATTCTTAGTATCTCTAAATAAGGAACGAAGAGAAACAACTAGCTTCATGGGAGAACAATAAAACATATAAGAAGCTTTTTGATACTGAATACTCAATCCTTGTTCTATATACATTGGATGAAGTGATTTTTTTGCTTTTCTTCTATTTGGGTTTTATCAATTTTTGTTCTCTTGTACCTCATGGGAAACATTGTCCTTTGTGCATTCTAAATCCAGCATTATATATGACCAATCACTACGTTAAGTGTTCCTTTATTCACAGCCAGCTCTAGTACTAGCTTTTAGAATATATCTGTCACATCTAATTCATTAGAGTTTGGAAATGTGACACTTGGGAGATTTGAAAATCTGAAACATCACATGTTACTATGTGCCTAAATAGAACGTCTTAATCTTTCAGGATTGCATTTCTTTTGATGGAAAAACCTCTGTGGCGTCCTGCTGTCCATTTGGACAAAAGAGCAGATGTGTTATATGTGTGTATGCTGTGTGCTCATCTGTCTAGGGCAGGATGCAAAACAATATAGCTACCGAAGTTCCTAGTTAAGTTGGAAGGCATTAAGTGCAACATCAGGCCTTATAGTTAATAGTGTAAATTTTACTTAAATTGAATGTGGATTACTTAATTTTCATAACAGCTTAATTATAAAGTCAGAATGTAATGGTAAAGTACCATCAAAAATGAAGATGTGTGTATATATGTTTGTGTGAATATACAAAAGTAAGTGTGTATATATGTATACAACAATCTGTTTTAATGTTTCCTTTTCTTTTATCTCTGTTTATGATCCTTGCCATCTCTCAGAAAGTTTCAAATTTCAGCAAGGAAAGATAATCTTATTATCATATTTTTAATTTTTTTTTTAAATAAGTAAAAATATGCATATGGAAAATAGAAAGACTTAACACGTGCCCTCCCAGAAAAGATGAATGCTATTCTTTCATTAAATCAGTCACTGTCTGGTTCACACTAAAATCATTATGAACTGAGGTCCTAGATGGCCAAGTCTTACAGCTATTTTTAACTTGGCACATTCGTCTAGTCCTGTTAACTACAGTGGTATTACATAAACATGTAAGGTTAAGCATATATGTAAAATTAGTATATGGAACATCTAATGAGAATTCTCATCTTCTTTACTAACAGGCTTTTTGAAGGACAATATTTAACGTTCTAAAACATATTATGGAGTATTTAGATGATAACTACTATACAGTAGTAAAAGAAAAGTTCAATTTGCAGTAGAGTATTTTAAAATATAGTATAGCCTTATAGACACAAAATGATGCCATGAGAGAGGATTTTTAATTTAGAAAAATGATATACATCAAAAGCATTTGATCCATTGTTCAAATATTTTAGTTAATTTTTAAAATACTTTTGACTCATTGAAAATGTCACTTAGCTAACAATTTTTACAAATATACTCTGAAATGAGTGAATTCTTCTATTTCCTTTTTATGAAGCAGCATTTGACAGTTTAGGTCCTTGAAAATGTTATTGAAAATACTGTAACTTCTTATTTGTATGTATGTCTTTGAATGGCAATATTTATTTTTTGTATTTTTTTCAGGGTGAAAGTTGAAAGTTAAGAATACTTCCACATAAATACGTGGACTGTGTGGCTCTTACCCCAGAAATGCTGTTGTGAAATATTCTGAAAGCTGATGGTAAGTACATTTACGTAGCAGTTTTCTAAGTATATGAAGTGAAGGGTAATAGACAAAAGTCTCATTTATTTAACAGCTTTGACCCATTAGGGGCTTTTAAATCATGCACCACTGACTTCAGGGTTGGTGTTGTCAAGCTACTTACAGATCCAAGTTAAATCAGGCATTTCATATTTTTGCCCTCATTCTCTTTTGTTTACCAGCAGGAGACAAGGTATTTAATTAGTTTTGGGGCATTTATAATCTCCCCTGGGCCAGCTCCAGCCACAATGCTGGACGCCACTTCTGAGTTAATTTCAGTCAGACCAGCCCCTCCGGTACAACATATGGGTAACCTATAAGCCTTTAGCAAAAGTTGCAACTGAACTATTAGAGGGGTGGGACCTCCCTGCTGGGAAAATACAGTGCAACAAAGCCAAAAGAGGCCAGCATCACCAGTGGAGGTCAAGGCAACACTTAGACCAAACAGCATCTGGCAAACTGTGCCAAGTAGAAATCAATGAGAAGCAGGGCAGTGGGTAGTAATTTTATGCCTGTTTGCACAAGAAAATAGCTCCTCCTGAACTGAAAAAATAATAATAAAAAATTATGAAAAGCTTGCACCATCTTTTGTCATCACCCTCTCCACTGTTGCTTTATATATTTTTATTCCAGTCAGTAGACTGAATGGTACAATTTATACATATTTTGGGCAGACAACATTAGTCACAGCATTAGTTATGTTTCTGAAGATGAAGAGTTTTGAGTGTCTTCTTCCGACTTGGCTAGGTACCCAATGTATAACTGCAATTCATTTCCAAAGTGCATTACATTCTCTTCTTCATATTACGGTAAGTCAAAGATTTTGAAAAGGAAAAAATAAGAAAATTCCGTATACTATAAACTGTAGATCCCAGCCACTGTAAATTGGTGCAGCTCAGCCCACCTGAATCCTTCCTTTACTCTTCATCATCTTTTATTCTCACATTCTGTTCCTGCCTATATCTCTCCTTCTATCTCACCTTATGGCTCTAATTTTTCTCCATTGTCTTTCTTTGCTTTTTCTCTTTCCCTGAAATTCCAAATGCTGGTGTTTATCTTAAATAATATAAATTGACTGCCATTGAATTCAGTGGGATTACTCAAAGCTTTAAACATACTCAAGTCTTTACAAGTTCATGACACAAGACTTCATATTTTACCCCTCATAGACCTTCGTGCTGGTGCACTGTTCTGATTCTCAGGGCAGGGATAATTCTCCACATTTTCTAGTTGTTAAGATCCCTTGTCAAGAAGTATTTATATTTTCAAAAAATTCAACGCTTATTTTCATACTTTTCCTGCACATTAATTCTTTTTGAGTGAAGCATGTTGCAGATTGTAAAGCTTTTATGGTATAGAAATGACGCACTAATAGCATTTCATAAATAGATTGATGATGCTGTAACACCCACTTACAGGTCTCATTAGTGTTCCGTGGTTATAGGTGCAGGGGAGATGTCAACTTTGGTCTGAGGGATCATGATGCTTCTTGATACAGAAAAGAATAGACTGTAGACAATGACTTTTCACTGCAGGAAAAAAATATAGACAAAATGAATGCTCCATCACTTTGCTGGACAGAATAATAAGCAGAATGTAGAGAGCATTATTGGTCCTGTCCCATGGGGGGCTGCTGTATGAGAAAAAAAAGAACTCGTGAGAAGTCAAGTGGACTAGCTTTTGGCATCCAGAGAGAGAAATGGTGCTTCTACTCTTAGAGACTGCTACTTTGTGACACTTATAAATTACATAGAAAAGTTTTAACAAAATAGCTAAAATGCTGGAAGTATTTTTTTGGTTCTGCCTTTGAAGTATGTCAAGCTATTTGCCTGACCAAAATAAGTATGTGCATGCAGTTTGTTCGTTCGTTTTTAAATAGGAATTTTTCTGCTGATGTATCTGGGAAACTCGCATGGGAGCACATTCTTACACTGCTGTGTTTTAATACCGTGAAGAACCTTTTATAACTTCCTTTTTCTATTCCTCTTTCTTCCCTCAATAGTAAACAGAAAACTCCACTAGTGTAACAGCTGTCTCTTCCATGGCTGTGATAAAATAAGTTAATTGACAATGCAGAGTCTATAGTAGTGTTTGAGCAGCTTTAGTTTTCTCAGCAAGATAATCCCAACATGTTAAGAGAAAAAGGTATATGAGAAAAAAACAAGTTGTCTTTTCACGCATTGATAATTAATCATTTTCAGTAGCTAGCTTGAGAAAGCCCTAATGCCACACAGCTGTAAGAACCTGCTACTGCATTGTCTGCAACATATAGTTAGCATTGTTACCTATGGACTTGTGAAAGCTGGAAA
The DNA here is from genome assembly GCF_964211835.1 of Anser anser. Lineage (NCBI taxonomy): Eukaryota > Metazoa > Chordata > Aves > Anseriformes > Anatidae > Anser > Anser anser. The sequence goes on along the minus strand of NC_139727.1, from coordinate 15,948,516 downwards.
TCACTGCTCTCAGCAAAGTCCAAGTAAAATGCATTGTTACTGATTAGCAAGTCAGTTGGATATAGGCATATTGGAATTGGAAATTATAGTATTTAGCATTTTAGGTAAAGGTGTGCACATATTATTTAGGATGAATATTGATAAACGTAATATGCTGAAAAAAAAGTATAGGTACTTCTGGGGAAGTCATTTCATTCCAGGATGAAATTCTGAACTGTCTGTCAGCATAGTTAGTTACCTGCTCAGTTTCTCTGTTTAGGAATTCTTACAGCTTTTGTTCTGAATTCCAAATCAAAAATCAATTTTAAGGGCTAATTTGTTAATGATCTTGGTATTCTTTGTCTAATTAGAAAAAAAAGAAAGAAAAGAACAACTAAAACTCTTTTTTTTTTTTTTTTAACAGTAATTATTTGCAATAAGATCAATGTACTTTTTATGGCATAGGAAATAGGTAATGTAGGAATTCCAGGATAATATAGCAGTCATATGCATTATGCATATGAGTACCATTACATGATTCAGATGTGCAAATCTAATAGCTTTTCTGTGGTCCTAAAAGGAAGATCCTGCCTGCCCTTCTACTGTTCTCAGCCAGGTGGTCCCACAAACACACCAAGACCTACTTGACTGACTACATGGTGAACTGATTCAACTTACTAACCCAGCAGAAAATCAATCCTTAAGAAATTTTTCTGATGGGTATGAGAGAGAAATGGCTTACTGTGTAGTCATGTAAGCATCAGAATGTGCAGAGGGAGAGTATAACCACAACTTCCTGTTGGACAGTCTCAAGCTGTTAGATCAGCTCAGCTGTTGAGCCTGACTGTACTCTGCACTGCCTGGTTGACTGAGATGGCTCTAATTTCTTCAGTCTCTGACTAAATTTATGTAAACTCGCAGTATCCACAGTTATGTTGCAGAAAGATTGACAAATTACTACTTATTGTGTGGAAAGATATCTTCTTGCCTTTGTTTTGAACCTCATTATAATTAACATCATTTGATGCACTTCAGCTCTATATTAGAGGAAGGAATGGAGAGCTGATTCTTAAGCACCCTCTCAATACAGCTCTTAGTTTTGCCAACATCTCTCATATCTCCCCTTTGCAGTCTCTTTTCCAGTCTAAGGAGTCCGTTCGCATTGAGTTGTCCCTTCTATGAAATCCATTCCATACCTTTGATCACCTGGAGCACTCTTCTCTTGATCATCCTTGCTTGCTGTTTAGAAGATCCCTTTCTTTGATTTTTCATAATTTTGTTAAACCAGTCAGAAATTTTCATCTTTGGACATCTGCCTCAGGCTGAATTGGTTGAAAAGTTTGACTGAATTGTAGCAGTTTTCACTGATATTGTAAGTTGACCTCTTTGTTTATATTAGTGGAATAAAAGGGCATAGACTATTATTTTGTCTCTTACCATGACATATATCACACCTAAAGTAGTGAAGCTGTAGAGCAGCATACCTCTGTAAAGTCTGTGCCTACAGTTTCTGCTGTCTCTGCTTCCATGCAGCCACGTGGTACTGCCACTTCCTTTGCACTGAATCAAATGATTGTGTGATTTTCATTTAAATCAATTCAGCAAACGTTCGTGGTAGAGAGCTGTACTGCAATGTAAGAAAGAGTATGTTTTCCACAGAGTAGGCCTGGGGAACTGACTCACCCTACAGCTGCACGATAGCTTACCTTGCCAGTGTTTGGGAGTAAGCAAGACACTAGGGATAGGAAAGGAGTAAGAGTACCCGTTTTAGTAAAAGCCCAAAGTTTCAGCATGCAAGATGTAACATCAAATCACACCCTCTGCTAAGATGAGATGATGCTTTATCTTTGTTGTTTGAGATGGTGTGACCATAACTTTTGATTGAGGAACACCTTGAGCTCATTTTCCTGTTAAGTTTTGGTTCATCCATTCTATTTAACAAGCTTAGTATTTTTTGTTTTGTTTTCTTTGTAACATTGGTATTGCTGCAATGTCAGGGCTCTCATTAAATTTATTTACGTTTATACGCTTTTGAAAATAGGCAAATAAATCCAAGTTCACATATGCTGGTTCATCGCTTGCTGAGCTTTGGTGCCACCATATCTGCAGAATCCATTTGTAATCTGTCAAAGGTTTTTCGTTGTTGTTGCTTTAGCAGTACACAGTGTTGCAATATCCTACTAAGTTTATTTTCATGAGGTGTATAATTATATATATATATGTATGTAATAGTAATCATTATTCAATATATAATATAGGTGGGAAACAGGTTCAAAACATGTTCCTCTGCTGCCATGATAAATGAGCTCCTTCTCTATTTTTATGGTTTTTTTTTTTTTTTTTTTTTTCTGAGGTTTTTAATCCCCCAGTTGTATAAGCATGCTTTAAAACAAAGTTATATTAAAAGACTGCTCTGTGTAGGATCACCTGAAGGGAAGCTACTTAAGTAAGATAGTGTGGCATAGAAAAGGGTGAATATCAAGGAGAAATGACTAAATTGAGAAGAAACAATAGTTGGAGGGTAGTATGGTAAGTAGACCGATAAGTGTAGCTGGTAGACTTTCTTGTTGAACTATTGAAGGAAAAGCTCACCCCAGAGAGTATTTAGAGAAAAATGAAATGTTGTAAGAACATGTATAAAAAGGTGCACACTACGATGTTGGGAAGCACTAGGAGAAACTATTGTAAACTCATCTTACTGCTGTAGATTGCTATTCAACTTCCCAATATGAATTAGTGTCTAAATTTTCCTTTAGCATACAACATTCACTTCAGATTTGTTCTGTTTGACAATAGTCCTACAGCTGTGATAGGGGAAACAATGTAAATATAACCAAGGAAGGAAAATACATTATTCCCTACACCACAGATTGCTAGCCTGTCTTGTGAGCCGAGTCGAATATTACTAGAGACTGAGCCCTTAAGGATAGTCGCATTTTGGTAGTTACCCACCTGCTATTAATTAAGCAGCATACGGCATGCTAGTCTTTCAGCTTTTCTCTGAATAAACTACCTTTGAAGATCCTACAGTTGTAAGAAATCTCAATGAGGCTTTTAGAAAGGATGTACCTGAAATGAAATTGTGAGATCTGGCTAAAAGGAAGAGGTAAGATTCTTGCTTTGATGTATTGTTTGTATATGCTGTTTTAGTACAACTAGAGGAGAGAGGGTGTTCAGGAAATAGATTTTAACCAGAAATGTTACTCTCACTTCATTTCAAAATTAGTAGTTAGCCAGAGTCATTCCCCTACAAAAGCAATTAAATTGTGTTTTTCATAGTAATACAGGTGGAGGATATCAAGTTCCTCTTAAAGGGTGCAGCATGAGTTACTAACTTGGATATCTAGCAGAAAACTTTTAATGTTTTTCTGTATCTAGTCCTAAATTCTGAACCTAGTTCATTTCTCAATGGACTGAAACTATCCCTTGTTTTCCTAGTATCAGTGGTGACTTAAAGGTGATATAATAATTTGGTTTATGAAAGAAAAATCATTCTTACCTGCCTCTCTTGTTTTTCTCTGACGAAAAACACAACATTTTGATTTAAAATATCATTTTGGAATTAAAATGTGCATCAAGAATAATGCTGCTAGGGTCACGGAGCAGCTCTAAATTTGTATTTGCATAGTAAGAGATTCAGAGATTGAAATCTGAGTGAGCAGAACTTCTTCCTGGTGATTTTAATGTTTCTTCTGGCTTTAAATTACATTATGACAGAACAAAATAAGAGTAGAAGGGAAATTCTTGAGAAATCATAGATGTATGGTAGAGATGAAACTAGCATAAACGGGGATGCAGACATTTTTTAGTACCACACGCAGCAATATATCACACTAGAACATATTATTAGTTTTCTGCAAACTGATATAAATATCTTGAGAATTGTTTGAAAGATAATTTAAAATAATAAGATCTCGGAGAAATTATTAAAAATAAATGGAAGAGGGAGTAGAATTACATAAGTAATACTCAAGACAAGATGAAATATTGAGAAAAACAAACCAGGTGATGGAAACCTGGGAAAATTTCACTGATAGCCTTTCTATTATTGACTGAGCAATAAAGCAGTTTGTTTTCTAGCTTGAGATGATGTATTTTCATATAGCTAATGGACTATGCAAATGAATTAAATTAATTGGTGTGGATAAGACCCTAAAAATCAATTTTCTGTGGAAAAAAATAGCCTTTTCATATAAGCATAAGTGTTTTTCCTTGTGCACATCATCAAATAAAAGCAATTATATTCTCAAATAAATTTATTTCTCTATTAGAAAGCAGAAACTTTAAAAAAAAAAAAAAGTGTCACAAAAAACAGGCATTTTGACCTGCCAAGAAATAATTTTTAGCCTCACTTGTAAGTCATAAAATCCTGTTAGGGGGTCTTTGTAAATCCAGATGAACTTAGGCCCTTATCCTGTGATTTTTATACTAAGTCATATAAAGTGAAATTACACTTTGTTCAGGAAGAGAGATAAATCACAGCTTCTCTCAGGAGGTTATACCAATGTGTTAGTCAAAGCATGATAATCGTGGTGAATCAGATAGAAAGGGGGAAAAATAACAGTATATTTTATTCCACTAATGAATAGTAAAATAGTGAACGACAGTAAAGTTTTTAGGAGCTGTGATTTTCAGTATATTTGAAGTCTTTGTAATTCATACTTGCAGGACATTAAATTAGAAATGCTTTTTGTATTTCTGGTATGAAGTTAACAGCACTGTTTTAACACTGATTTATTACTAGTCTGAATTGAGTAATAGCTATCCCATGAGAATGCACAATATTGATTAACTTAATAAAGGCCTTAATTTTATTTTATTCTTCTACATTAAAAATCCCTTGAATTTATTTGTGCGTAATAGGTTGCAATACTAAAATATGCTGCAGCAATAGCATGAAGATCAGACTTGTATTTTTTTTCTGCTGCACATGCATTACTTCCCATGAAGAGTCTTCAGAAAAATAAATACTTAGTAAGTTCTAATTGCTGATCTTTCTGCAAGAGACATAGGGTTATGCAGTTTTCTGACAGATGCTGTTATTAACTCTCACACGCACTTAAGTAAACAGAAATTGTCATTCAGAAAGTAATGTTTTAATGTGTGGTAGTATTTTTTTATGTTTGGGAGAACATCTGTCAATGCACACAAATAGGAATGTTGAACATTACCATGAAATGTGATAAAGTTGTGCTACTTTAAAAATTGAAGATGTGTCATACATTTTGATAATGGAATAATGGAGACTCCCTACCCCAACTATCATCTCTGTTCAAGACCATTAGGATTCAGAATATTAAGAGCAGAGCAACTGGGCGTAACAGCCCACGTTCAACATCTGTCATGCTGGAGTCCATTAGTGTTCAATTGCATCCTATTGTTTTTGGATTATTCAACCTCATTTCATTGTCATTGCTTCTGCTAGGGATTAATCAGCTGTTTACAACCACACCAAGTTTTAGAGTCATAATGAAAACAATTGAGCCATAGTTCTAAATAAATATACAGTATTCAGCCTCTAATGAAAAAAATAAGTAATTTATGAATGCTGGTAACAGTTTAATTAAGTTTGAAATCAATACAGATAATAAATCTGTGTGTGACAGGTTTTTTTGTTTTTTTTTTTTAACCTTCTGTGTTTATCATAACATGATCATATGATGTTTCCTTGTAGGTTCATGTAGATTATGGTTTTAATAGTATAAGTACAGTAAAACAGAGATGTTTTGATTATACTGTGTGCGTGAATGGTTCCTTCACTATCGGTACAGTTAATAGCAGAAATGGTCTCTTACCAGCAAGCAGATTCTTTTTTTCACATCTTTTATTCTCCTTACCTACTTAAGGATATTCCTAAGAAACATTTTATGTTTAAAACCACATAAATATGCATGTGTAGTTTATGCACAGTACATTAAAAAGGACAGTTTTCAGACTATTTGTATGCATATGTGTTTTTGCATGTCTATATCACAACCTCTCCAAATACTTTTACAATTATTCTTAGATAAATCCATAGCTACATTTTAACTGTTTAAATATTTTCTAAATTATTTTCATAACATCACTGACATGGAAATATATAATCCCAGTTTTTCTCAAGATACTGCTCTCTGCAATGGAGTGTACTTGAATCCTAAAGGGTTTCTGATAATTTCAGTCTTCTTTCAGCACTGTATAGTACAACACAGTAGTATTCTCTGCCATCTATCACCAAGCTAATTTCTCCTCTATTTCATTAGAATGATTATTTTTTTTAGCCCTAATACTATCTAACTAGAATTTTCAAATAGGTTAATGTATGAATACTGCAATGCACAGTGAGAGGTTTTTTTTTTCCTGAGTTGCAACAGATTATCCATTGAAAGAATCTTTTGCTTAACTGCCTAGAGTCTTGTGGGGCCAGCCAGACACTGCTCCAGATGGCAAGTTGTTAGGGCTGGACAGAATGGCTTTGGAAGACTTCTCAACAGATGAAGGCTGTAATGTTCGGGTTTTACTGTTTTTTTTTTCCGTGTAGTTCCCAGGGTGGGAAGGTACTGGGATAGAAGCAGAGTGCCGCCCGCCCACCTGCTACCACCTGTTTAGCTTTTGCAGTTTCTATAAAGCCTCTTCTTGTCTGTAAGACATGATCATTGCTTACCGGCAGGAGTCAAGAAAGGAGAGATTTTTGTTACGAAGTTATGTCTTCAGATTGCAACAGTTCATCATTTCAAAATACTCTCCTACGCTGAATCAGAACTTTTTTCATTCAGAATGGCCATTGGAAGTGATGTGTTTTTAATTCAGTAAGATCCTTGGATTAAAAGGACTGTCTTCTTCAGTAACTCATATTTTGAGAATGGAGATTTCTTTGTTTTCTATCTCTCTGAGTTCACAGAAATGAAAAGAATGAAAGCATAAGGCATTGAAAACTCTTTATTCTTTCATTAAGCAATAAGAAGCAATTTTCAGACACTTCCGGAAGAGCCAGAAGACCTTTTGTTTTGTTATTCTTTGATGCTAAGAAAAATATCTCCTCATTGCTGTTTGGAAGAAGACTCGAGAGGTACACAGGCTAGTCATAGGAGTGCCTTCCACTACCACTGTTCAGGTGCTTCATTTTTAAAAAGTTTTTTTTTGTGTGTGTGTGTTTGTGAAGCTACAACTGTAAATCAAATATGAAAACCTGTAAATCCAGTAATTTGGATTCAGGTGTAGAATCAGACAGCCAGTGTGGAAGTGGACCAGGCTGTGTTGTGAAGTGCAGTTCAGAAAGGATGGAGAACGCTGCCAAGAGAAGATTGGCTGCCAATGCGAGGGAGAGAAGACGGATGCAAGGACTGAACACAGCCTTTGATCGTTTGAGAAAGGTGGTTCCACAGTGGGGTCAGGATAAGAAGCTCTCCAAGTACGAGACCCTTCAGATGGCTTTGAGTTATATCATGGCTCTAACAAGAATACTTGCTGAAGCAGAAAGATACAGTACTGAAAGAGAATGGATAAGACTTCACTGTGAACACTTTCATCCAGAGAGCTACCACCATTATACGGGACAAAAAATGGCAACGGACAGTGATCCTTACGCACAGCGAATATTCAGCTATCACCCTGATCACTTTCAAATAGCTAATTAGAACTTATTATGAACTAAGAATATGCAGCAGGCCAGATGTGTAATTTAATAATTAGCAAGAGTTAATCTGCTTGAATAAGGTAATATTGGCATTATAATAGCTCATTTGTGTTTGCATCTTACACTACTTTGACAAAATAAATTTGCTTTGAGAACTTTAAATCAATATACATTTAAGAAGATTGAATTTATTTAATGCTGATGGAAAGCGTAGTTTTAGTTCAGCATCTTTCAGGCAGTTGCTTGCTAGTTCATTTGACTCCTTTAAATAATGCTTTTTCTTTGTTAATCATGATTCATGACAGTATTTTCTACCAGTCACAGGACAAATTGACCCATGGTGTGACTGTATAGAATAACACTAGAAATGAATTTAATTCCATGTTTTATTTTTGCATCAGCTTTAAAGTAATTCTTTGTTTTACTTTCATATAAATGGCTCCCATGGGAAAAGTTTTATAATGTATTGGAGTTCTAGTCCTCAGAGAACTAACTTTCTTAAACTTTGTAAGTTTGACATATGGGTTCCAAAGTTGCGTAGGTTTGCTTTAATCCAACTTATGTTGTATCTTGTATGCTCGAAAAAGAGCTAGTTGCAAGTCATGAAAAGAATGGTTTTATTTTTAGTGGATGTAAAAGCACATATTATTATATACTGCAGTGAATGCTCGTGTGAAAACAATCTAAATTTCTAGATTTTTGTAGAGTTTGTGTTTGCATTTTATTTTTTAATTTTATGTTATCTGGAAACAGTAACAGATTTTTTAAGTCATAAATAAAGTGTTTTCTATGATATGTCCTCACATGCTACCTTAAATCCCTACTCTAGGAATTACTTACTAGTGGCTTCCTTGCCCTGAATGTTCTATTGCTTCCATCACAGTCCCGGCAGAAAAATGAACTAGCAAATGATGTTTGCTTACCCAGTTTTACAGTAGGAAGTGTGTTTCCTGTACCCTCTGAAAAACAGCCTTTGAAGATGAGTTTGGTTTAAAGGCATAGAGCATTCTTGCAAAGCAGTTGAGTTAATTTCATCCCTGCTGATGCCCTGAATTGTCTTTTGTTTGTTTGCTTACTCCTTCTGCTTTGGAAGATAGAGGGATCTGGGCAGAAAGGGCAGAAGAGGAAAGGAGTTGGGAAGGTTAAAAAATGAGAAGGAGCAGGACAGCTGGAGAAGCAGATGTGTTTGTAGCAGGATGTAGAGTCCACAAAAGTTTGACTGCAGATGCCTGTTGTGATGGCAGCAGACTGTGAAGCTGAAGGGTACTTCTGCTGGTGCTGCTGATGGGAGTTTCCAGAAACAAGCCCCTTGCTAGTGTTAGCCATGTGGGAGGAGAAAAGGAGCTGCTGTCTCAGAACAGCTGTTAGTGGATTTCCAGCAGGGAAGGCTGGCAGGTTCCCTGCTGGCTGCTGCCGTATCTTATATTTTAGAATTCTTTCAAATGACAAATGAATAGCTTTGATAGAAGCTATTTTCAACAACTGAGCATCTTTCAATGAAAAACAAAAGCAGCAATAAGAACTAAGCTCTGTTTTGGGGGAGGGTGACTCTGCCACAGGAACAGTTACATACAAAGACCTGACCTTATCATTTGCCTTCTCTCAGAACTGCCATTGATATTTTGCCCTTGCTCACTGCCCTGCAGACATTTCCAAAGCCAGGAGTCGGACTGTCTCTGGAGTGAAAGCTGCTGGGACAGACTTTCAGGTCTAGGTTAAGCAAATATAGAAGAGGCAACATATATTCTGAGCAACTTTCTCCCTTAAACACTGGTATTCTGGTGTGTTTTTTAATATATATTTTAGCCTTTCTAAATGTGGTAGTAAGTAGTGGTAATTTTTAAAATGTGGACTTTTTCTTATTATGAATTACATTAGCTCTTTATTGGCACATAGAAAGTGTCCTTTGGCTCTGTGCATGTGGATTCAAACTTTTGGGAATTTGATGTTGTGTTCACTGATTTCTTTGCAGAAATTTATAGAGAGAGACAATAGAATTAATTGTTGTCCATCACATACCCAAATTAATACAGTTGGAATTTCACTTACTGTTAAGTGTTCAGTTTATGTACATAATCAATACAATCCTCAAATAATTAAATGATGTGCCATCTTGTACTACTTTATTAGCTGTAAACTTTGGGCAGAAATTGTATCACTTGCACTATTTGCACAGCAGTGGGTTTTTCCTCCTGAAGCAGGAATACAATGCAAATAAATCATGCAAGACTCAGCTTAGTGAAAGATAGCTTTCTTAACCCTATATGGCAAGGATAACACAATATAAAAATATACATACCAGAGTAGGATAGAAGAACAGTACCAATGTGTTTCTGCACTACTGGCAAGTAATTTGATTTTGTGGGATGTGACTGCAGTTTATATGTAAGTTATGTAAAAGTATGTGACAAACCTCTCTCATCCAGTTTTGTTTCTTCCATGCAGCATTGTAATTTACTGTCTACTGATAGTGGTCTGATGATAGAAATAATTACAATAATAATGGTTTAGTATGCAGTGAGTGATTAAGTGGTAGTAAGCTCACATGAAGAGCAGCAAACTAACATAAAAGTTCAAAAATGTGTGGTCATATTACCTAAAATTGTTAAGAATTGAAACCAAAGCCCTAAAGAGCACTGTGAACACTTTGTAGATCAAGTCATTGCATCAGTCTCTGTTGAATAGTATGATCCCCATTCTCTTAGATTTGGTTGTTCTAGGGAGAGTTGAATGCTTTATTCTCTTTAACTGAGGTGCAATCTATTAATAGTAATTAGTAATGCTGTTAGTAACTGAAATGTGCTTTTACGTAACGGTGCAGTATTTTTGTTTCTTGGGATAGTGCGGTGTTAAGCTGAAAGTTAGGCTTTCTAATTTACTACAGCACTTACGGCAGCAGAGTAAGTTCTTTATAGTGTGTAGATAGCTGTCTCTCTATTGATTATCTGTCAAAGCTTTTAGGGAGGTGTAATGGGGGCAGGGAGAAATTTAATTATTCAAAATTATTTTTGAAGGCAATGTGAATAGCAGATATTCTCCACGCTGGTTTGGACTCCTCAAACTCAAGAACTATTTGGGAAGTCATTTGTTTCTTTTCCTAGCTTTCCTTTACAAATACTTTAGTGAGACTGTGAAAGGTAAACTTGACCATTTAGCTTGGGTTTGATTGTTGCTCCAGTAGATTTGTTCCCCACTGGCTGTTTGATGCTCCTCAGATAAGAGCAGTGACCCTTTTTCTGTACTAGACTTTTAATAATACAGACATTTGAAGCCCCTTCCACTTAGATAATTTTTTGCTTCCAGTAGGTCTCCAAATGAAAGAAAAATGTAGATGGGCAGAGCTTGGTGTGTTCTTAGAGGCTGAGTTTTGTCTGCTCATAGATTTCTGTCCCACTATACAGCAGTGCAAACCTAAGATACTTCTACTTTTAATATCAGTACATAGCAATTCTAGAATCACATTGTGAATACACTGAAGATGAGAAATGCTTGCTTCATTAAATATTTGCTGCATGCTAAAGACATACGTGTCTTTAGTGACATACTATTGAAATTCAGTGCACAGTTCTAATGAACTGTCTGTAGGAAACTAACCTGTGTTCTTCTAGAAGGTTCAGACCGCATTCCAGGGTTTTCTCTTTGAACTAGTTATAGGTGCTCTTCTACAATTCTTTGAATCGTGTCACCCTGTTTTATCAAGGTGGCCAAAGTTATTTTTGAACTCAAACTGGAGTGACATTTTTAACAGCAGTGACTTTTCAGTGCTGGAAATGGAACTAGGGTAGCATGTTCCCCAAATGTATGTTAGTAACTAAAAATCACTGGTTTATTTGTAACTATTGAGGTTACCAGTGGATATGTATTAGCTAATCTTATAACTTTAATTTATTCCCGCTTTTTAAGATTCTTTTTTCTATCTCCCCATTTATAAGGAGCAGTCCATCTTGTACTATACACACATATGAGGTAAAGCTCAGTTCTTGACTGGAATTCCTAAATGGTGCTGCAGTACACGTTATGAAAAATAAAAATGTTGCTAACCTTAGTTACAGTCTTATAAAGTCAATGACATCGCAACATGGAGAAGCATGAGTATTGTTAGATTGTTTAAATATTTAGCTAAGTTTCCAATACCTTGTTAAGTAGAACATCCTTGGTGAAATCTTCATTGAAGTCCCTATTGCAATTCACTAGGCAAAAATGGCAATTAAACAATTCCTATCATATTTTTATATTCCAAAATATGCTTCTGCCTTATGATAATGTTCACCCTTGCACTTAGGTTTCCATCTATTTTGCTTAAGCAATACGGATGCAGTTTTCTGTAATTTAAGATTGGATTTATCTAGATTTTACAGATTCAATAAGAATCTTCAGAATAAGATAAGAATCTTCTTTTTGCTCTACTTATGTTCAGCTGTTGTATCTCTCCAGATATCCAGACAGAAAAACAAATGTACTGAAAATAAAGACATGTTTATTCATTGGAGAAACAGTCCTCTGCATAGATGTAACAGACACTGATTTCACCCATTACTTGTGCATTTAAAAAAATAAATATGTTCTTCTTTAATTAAATTTCAAGAAGATATTGCTTTGAAAAAAAGCAAACCCCCTGTATATTAAAATGTATTTTCTACCAAATAATACATTTTAGTATTTTGAATATTAATATTTTTCTAATTTGCAATTCAGTTTTCATTTCTACAGAATTAATCATGCAAAGTATATTTTAACTTTCATAGGATTTGGTCAAGATGTCTGCATATGTAACTCCAAAGAATAAAGAGAAGTTCATGCTTGAGTGGCTTCCCATAGTCCACAGTGCATAGTCAGTTTTTCAAAATTTCAAAATGTCTTCATTCTTTTTCCATTTCTTAAAAAAAAGTCACATGGTGCTAAGGGATTATATAATCCTGAAGAGTCTGTTTCTGAACATAATTTCACACTGATATAAATAGAGAACTCCACTTAAATTCGTAGCACGTATGGCCCAAGATTTCTTTGTATTATGCAATAAATGGTTCTTTATAGTAGACTTGAAATATAAAGGCATTAATAAAAGCAGCTTTTGCTGCTCAGGGGAAATGATAACATGTTGCAGCTGCTTTAGCTCATGGAACTGTAGCTGAGCTGAAATGGTCTTAAGAACATTGTCTCTGACCTAACAGATATAGATGTACCTAAAAATCAAGCCATGCAGGAATAGAGAAACATGGTTAAATGGGAAAACAAAATCAAGACCAGCAAATGTAATAGAACACTTCCTTTTTTTCCCCTGTTGTTTTCTATGTCAGGGTTATAAGATCCAGCTTCCTTGAAGTGTTCATTTTGCATCTGCTGCTCATTTAAAATGCATTCCAAAGTCTGATAATGGACCCTTATACAAAGAATATGCATAATCATTCAAGTTGAAGACAATTATCAGGAAGAGTGAAATTTGGTGTGGTTTGTGTCCTTGGTTGGCCTTCATTCAATTTTCACTTATTAAGTATTGGATATACCGCTAAGGGTTGAGAAAGTAAGTTCTGTATAACATTATCCAGTGCCTACAGCACAAAGAAACTTCTGGGAGCTTTGGTTTATTCCCAGTAACTGGGTATTTCAGGGAGTGTTGAGTGGGGGTTGGATGACCAGTGTGGCAGACAGATTGTACAAGAAATTTTGAGACACCATGGACTTCAGGTATGACAGTCTGTAAGAACTATATACCCAAACATAGATTTGGGGGACTAATTCTACTAGATGCTGATAATCTGACAAGTCTGTTGACCTTTAAAACATGCAAATTGTCCAAAAGACTCCTTGGCTTTTGCTCTGGTTGCCCTGAGAAAACTTGATGGAGGGGCTGCAGTTATCACATAAAGAAAACATAATTTAAAACAAGCAAACTGATATTAAGAAAAAAAATAGCAACTGCATCTCACAACTATATGCTAGAATCATGTCTAGGATATCTCTAACTTGATGGGTACTGTATGATTTTCTTCTAAAAAATGTAAAGTCCAATTCCATTAATGTCATCGGCTGTCAAAGCCAAGTTCTGAAGAAACTTCGGGTCTTGTTCCACACTTTCTCAATTATTTGAACACATCAAGGACACACTCTTGTATGCAACTCTGAAGCATTTATTTAAGTTCAGGTGAGATGAAGGGAAGTACATTACTAAACAGTCAGGCGTTTGTTTATTTTTTCCATTTATATGCATTTAAAATGTCCTTTAAAACTGATATTAACATTTTTCTTTCCCATAGAGAATAACTTTGGATCAAAAAAATAAAAAATATCAACTTTAATCAAGAAAAACTTATAAAATAGAATTTTAAGGCTCAAAGTGAACATCTATGTATTGGAAATAGTAAGGCAATTAACAGTGAATCACTTCTTCAATATTTAATAACTAAAGTGTTTCATTAGATCTTGCTAATCATTTTGTACGAAGACATTTTCCAGAAACTAATGCTTTTTTACCATTGTAGCAGTAAGAACGTGGTTCTTATAGGAATTCTCATTCCAGATTTATTTCTTTGCAGTATCTATCATTACTGTAAACAGTTGGAATTGGCAATTGTTTACATGTTAAATAAAAGACTGCAGACTTGGCTTTTTGTATTCTGAAGTGTGCTCTCCTCTTCTCATGTTAGTGTACGTGAGGCATTCAGAAGGTATGCTCCACCTTCCATATGGAAGCAAATGATCTCAATCCAGGTGTTTTAAGGCAAGAAGTCTGTCAGTTCAATGCAGACTGCTCTATGATGCTGCTGAGGACAGGGTCTGTACCAAGGTGGACCAAAATTTTAAAGCCAAAATAATACTTTAGCCTTCTAGAATTACAACACAGAAATTGTGATTTCTGATATGGTTTGAAATATATGGTGCCTCTGGTCATATACAAAACCAGGACTAGAACAGATCAAGACATTAAATAAACCTACAAGATTCTGAATCAGAAAATGACCTGTTATTGAAAGTTTACAAAAATAAGCATTTCTATATCTTATTGATATAATGTTATGCTTCACATTGTGGTGTTTTACTGGATTTGTGGAAGATGATAGCTAACTATGACTTCAGTAAAGGCTCTAACATTGATTCTTGTTGTTGTAGTAGCCTGCCCTGAATAAGAGAATTAAATACCATGTTAGCGTGAAGTGTGAAATCAGCTATTCAATTGAACAAAACAATGAAAAGACAAGCTGTTCAGGAAGAGAGCACAACTATGTAGTCTCTAGTGCGTCTTGACACAGTATGATACCTTCATGGCACATGAACTCAAACATCAAGTTTTGTGAAAACTCAGTGTTGTCTCTTCTGCTTACACAAGTGATTTTTCCCCTTGGCTTTTCCATCAGTCAACAAAAGCATCATTCGTGCATCTTCTTTGTGATGAGCACATCAGTATTACTAATTAACAGCATTTACATCCATTCACATAAGCTTCCTTTACACACTTATTTTATGGGCTCAGTATATGCAGAAGAGAAATGTGTTGTAGCAGTTAATGAGCAAAAATTAATGACTACAGACCATTTGGGACCAGATACTGATTTTGTTTGTGTCAGATGCACTGAAAGTAATTCTACTGACTTATGCATTACATGGGGAGGTATGGTAGATAAAGTTTTGATCTTTTTGTTAGTAAATACCGTCATGAAGATAACGTTATAGTTCAGCTGACAGATTCTGGTCACCCACTCTCTGTAGCCTATTTCTCAATGGGACTTCTGGGGCCTCTTGTTGAATGACTAAGGATTAATCCTTCTTATACAGATTTTTGGGAAAAGTCTTTCAGTAGTAGCTTTTTGTCTTTCCCACCTCCAAAAACAAATGTGTGTGCATTTTAAAAAATTGTGTACCATTTAACTTCCAGCTTGTCTGTTCAGGTTATAATGATGTAAGGCAGGAGATATTTCAATGAAATCATTGAAAAAATCTCTCTGTGCACATTGTCCTTTGATTTGTACCAAGTTCTTGGGCATGTTGTCTGATGTTATAAAATGTGAGAATCACTGCTAACATCAGTAATATTAACAAGTATGATTCTAGCACTGGTAGCCAGGTATTTGCTAGTAATAAGTACTACTATTCCTTTCTTTTATACTGTGTAAAGAAATCAGGTATCAAGACTAGTGGAATATATCACAGTGAAAAAGGAGAAGCTCGTGCTTCTTAGTTTCTACTCAGTCAGTAACTTAATCTATACAGGATATTCAGACAGGCAGTGGAAAGTAAAAGAATTTAGGAAGTATAGGATGATTTAGGTTGGAAGGAACCACAGGAAGTCATCTGGTCCAACCCCTTACTTAAAGCCAGGCAAGGGGGCCACAGTGGAGTGCTAGACAGGAAAACAGCTCAACTGAGCCTATACTAGGTGGAAAGCCTGATGAACAATATCCGGTTTTGAATACTTTGGATCAAAATTCACTTTTCAGTTCTGTCATGAAGTAATGGGAAGACCAGGGCTGTAGATGGTGGTTGAACATTACCTTTTGTGTCTTAATTTCCTCTCTTCCCACTTCCCAACAGCACTGGATTAAGTAAGCAAAAACTAAAAACTTCCCTTGTATTATTTTCTCAAGAGAAGTTACTGACATGGGAAACTTTAAATTTTGGGTTGCCCAAATTTGACTCACTCTAGGTTTAGCTTTCGAATCCCTAAGCCATCCTAGAAACAAACGGATTGGAGGAACAATGGGTTCTCTATCCTGGAGACCCACAATTTGTCTTAAATTGGGCATCCCATAACTGATGTCACTTTAATCAGTGTATCACTTTTAATAGCTAGTAGTTTTATTTTGTTTGCCAGGGAGGAGATGCAACATCAGCAACAACTGGCATTTCTGCTTTCCCACTGAAGTCACTGTACCTTGTTTTGTCGTTCAGGATAGGAGTATATCTTAGCTTCCTGGTCTGCTCAGTCTGGGCTGAATCACTTGAGATTTCTAGCAAAGGCACTGAAGTTGTAATGGTGGTTTTGTGATATGGTCTCCACTCAGACAGGAAGTGGAACACTACTATAAACTCACTTCCCCTGAACCCTTAGGGGGCCAACAGTTAGTGACATCAAAAGCTGTTTTTGTAGGAAACCAAGGGGTGAGAGGCTTTCTCTTTCTCAGTCTCTGGCTACTTCTAGTGTTGGTTTGCTCTCAAGATAACTCCCCTTTTTTTTCTTTGCATTTGCAATTTTTAAGTTACAATAAGTATTGAAAAAAATCCAAATGAGATCTAAAATGATAGTATCTGTTAATTTTTCATCTCTGAGACTTTGATCAGGACTTTGTTGTATACACTTCAGCCATGTTGAAAGCAGGAAGCAAGAACTGCTTGAAAACAATGTCTAAAGAAGAGAGATAGCAATAACATAAAGGTGCAAGAAACCATCTTAGATATTCCCAGATTCTAAGTGCTGTACAACTGTATAGATGCTAAATGAATTTAAATCAGTTGTTGTGTTCTTAGCACCTTCTGTTGCACCTTCATTAAATTGCCTTATTTGCTATTATTAGATACAGTAGGGCTTTTTAGCTCTTTGTACATAACTGTTGCTTGAATTCATAACTTTTTGTGTATTAACGGAATTTTCTCTGTCTTAATAGTAGACACCACGCTTGTGATTGTTTCCTAAATGATGGTGAAATCATTTAATTCTATTGGATCATAATTCCTTTCCAGTTAGTTAAAAAGCAAGCTAGCTGGTAGATACTTTTCTTTCAGTCACATTAAAAATGAGGAGAAAGAGATTGATATTTGCAAACCCTGAAGATAAAAGTTTGATATAATCTGTGTTTAAAGGCAGAGAATCACTATCAATGTAAAGAAAAAATATGAAGCACATCTGGAAAATACTTTCAGCTATGAGTTCTACAGAACATGCTTCAGACTACAGGAAGTTTAGTTTCCTATGTTAGAGTCCTAGGCACGTGTCCTGTACCTTACTTTATGAATCATTACACCATGAGTACACAGTTCATGGAGTACACACACACACAAATATAAATATATAGGGTACGCAGCTGTACCTACATGAAATGCTCTACTTATCTAGTCTTGAGTCCAACAATTCTAAAATTATCTGGCATAATCATATATAAAAATGAGTTACATCTTTTCCCTTTTACTTGTGCTTTGTGATTTTTTGGCATTTTTTTAGAATTACATTCAAAGTCATGTTGTTTACCCTCATTCTGGATTGTTGTTACTGTAGTGTTGATATTTTCACTGGTAGTTTTCCAGCTAAACATCATCAATCCTTAACATGGCTTGCTACAACACAGTAGCTTTAATTCAAGCAGAAGTGGTATTGGCTTTTAAGTGCTGAAAACTATGTTTACTATGTAATTCTTAGCAAACTACACAGTACTGAATTTATTGCACAACACTCCATACCACAATTATCCTGCAGTAAAATACTATGCAAAAGTCTTGTATATGTTACTTGCAAAATTCGCAGCAGCAGTACACTTAATTACAAACAGGTTGCTTGTAAACCTTGGCATCTTGACTTGTACCTCTTTATTTTTTTTTCACAGTTGTTCTAGTATTTCTGCAGGTGTAACTGGAACCATTGTTTGCTTATATCTTTCAAAGTTCTTCACTTTCCACCACCTTTTGAGTTGAGGATGAAAACAACATAGGGCTTTCAGTAGTTGGAAAGGCAGAAAAAATCTCGAGTCCTTGACCAGTAAGGTTTGCATACCGACCACCACCAGCTCGAAGCTTTATTGGCTGTGCAATTTGATGGTGCCACTGAGCTGAAGCAACAAAAACAGAATAGACCACGTAAACATCTAATTAAGTTAAAAATGAAACAACAGAAGCCAATGTACACAAATGAAAAGTTGTTTCCAACATCCTTGAAGAGAGCACAGCATTTTGTTTCCTGTTTTAGGGTCTGTTCCTTCAAATATTATCATCCATATAATTTATGAGATGAGTGTTTTTATTGCAGTATTGATGGAATTCCATCCCTGTACAATTCAATGGCAACACTTACATGGATTTCAGTAAGTCCAAAATTTAATCATTTAATCTTCGGAGCCTTCTCCAAAGCTCTTGCAATTAACAGAAAAGACATACTGTAGTGTTAACAGAGATGAACAAATGGAACATAACTCTGATTTTGTACTATTCCACCCTCTGGAGGGCTTTTTTTTCCCTCCTTTTTTCTTTTTCTTTTTTTTTTTTTAAATAAGTGATTATGGTTTTGATTTTTCTATACTATTTACAATTAGTAATGTTTCTGAGTTTTTTTATAATATACTGAATGAAATGTAATTATATTAACACTTATAGAATCCAAAGTTAACTATTTAATAATTTAGAAGTAAGATGCAACATGTTCCCATATAAAAAAGTACTATTACAATTTTGTGAGAACATTTGGCTATTACATGATAATTAACGGCTATAATTCTTAAAATATTTTACAAAGGGGAAATGAGTAGTATCTTAACCTTTATTTATCCATACAAAACCTCCAGGTCTGCATTCAAAATTGACAGGTATAGAATCACAGAATGGTTTGGGTTGGGAGGGACCTTTAAAGCTCTTCTAATTCCAACCCCACTAGTAATTAAAACAAAAAAGTACAAGTTCAGGCTACGATAGTCTGAGAATAGTTTAGTGTGGGAGACATATAATCTGCATATTAAGCATTGATAGGAAATGTTTATTATCTTTTCATGCTGAATATTGACCCTGTCTTACTGGAAATTTTTGAAAAAGAGCCTCTTTTTTTTTTTTTTTTATTTCTTTTTTTTACCACCCCCAACATGTTTACATTTGAGCCATGCTCTCATTACTGTAGTTTTTTCTTTACGTATGGAATCACAAATTTAAGACCAAACTTTCACTCCCCACTCATTTGAAATTGCACAAAGAAAAGTGGTTTCTGTTACTCCCTTTGGTGTACAAGACTTGCAGACTCTTTAGAAAATAAGTATTGAATCAGGAAACATTTCTTATTTCCCTTCATTTTCTGGCTTGTAGCTTGCATCCTTCGTATGAAAATTTAATGTCCGTCTTGCCACATTTAGACACCTAAGGAATTATTTCTCATTTTGTGTATTCTGGTTTGAATCAGCCTCTCACCAGCCCTGTCTTGAACATTACATTTCTGTTGTCTATATCACCACAAGGTGGCAGAAAACTGACAGAGATGTGTGGGTGACTTGTGGTTATCCCTGATATTAAGTGTTTTTTGTTGTTGTTGTTGTTTAAGTGAGAAATACAAGGTTGAAAACTAATTTTTCCCTTTCAGGGTATGGATATAACCCCATAGTTTGTGCCATGGTTTTTTAATTATTTTTATTTTTTTTAATTATTGCTTAAGTAATCAAAGTATTCTCTCTTTTTTGGGGGGTCTAGATAAATTGCCTTAACTATTACATACATGCTGCATAGATAAAGAGAAATTAAATGACATGCCATAGTTCTTGAACTAAGCTTGGGCCTTCTGAGTCCTGAACCAACACATTATCCTCTCAGTTAGCTTGCATTAGATAGGCAGAGTTTGCATCACACGTGTTGCCTGGAAGAAGGGGTCTATTTTCTGGTGTGCAATGTATTGTTCCATCTCAGGTCAGTGCTGTAGCACTGCTGTGTGTGTGTCAGAGGGAACGGAGTTAAGGTTCAATATGAATACGTATTCATTGTATGTTTACATGTTTAGGGAGGTGGAAAGCGGAAAACAGGAGTGGAGAATACTGTGCAAAACTCCTCTATTTTTTTCTCTTTACCCAACTCTAAACTGATGTGGGAGAGCTAATCTAGTTGTTAAACGGTATCATTCTGCCTCCTCCTGGTGGCCACATTAAAATGAAATCATGTGGTGACTCTGTAATGTCTTATCCATTGCAAAACTGGCAGTTTAAGAACTAAGAATTGGATGAGGGCTGGGACCTGTCAAAGAAAATACTGGTTTGTTTTACTGACTAGTCGATACCTACCGTATATGTCAAGTCTAGCAGTACAAGAGACAATACCAGCTTCATTTTTTGCAGACAAGGTATACCAGCCCGCATCGGCTTTCTTGGCAGGCTGAATCAGAAGGCAGACATACCCGGTTGTATCTTGGTGCATGCTGGGAAAAGAAGTGTTTTCGAGTTAGAATTTCTCAAGAGCACGTCAACTTTGAGATTTTACAGTATGTACGTTCACTATGAAACAAATACACCATAACTTCTATTCTCAAAGAGGTAGCAGACCAAGACCTTTATACTCAATAGGCTTCCTTTCAGTATGGCCCCAGCCAATGATCTGAGTTGCTGAAATCTATTCTTGATCCTCTCAGCTGTGCAAAGCCATGGCGTGACACTGTAAGCTGAACTTTTGTTCTGTATGTGTTAATATTGCAATTGCTTACCGAAGTCCAATGTACTAAACCTGTGCAAAGCTGCTGCAGGGTGTTTTGTCCTGGTTCAGAAGCTGGAAGAATAATATTTGTACAAACTTGTGGTATTTTTCACAACAGTAATCAGAGCCAGTCAGAAGCTTTCTCATGGCACCCATTTGTTTCAGGCATGAGAAAAATGCCTGAGTGGCAAAATCATGAAGATTCATTTGGACAACATTGTAAATGAAACCTGTTTCATTGTTCCCTCCTCTTCCTTTGCTTTTCAGCAATCCAAGGCTTTCTGGCCACAAGTCGCAGGAAAAACTATTCAGTAGTTTATCAGAGAACTGAGGCTCCTCTGTTCTCTAGGCTGTAGCTGGTTGTTTTTATCAACCCAAGCGTTTCCCTCACTAAAAAGAAACAAGTGGGAGATGAGCACATCAGAATACTTGGAGTTGCAGGATGTTCTGAAAATTGACATTTTGCTTCCACACGAACTGGAATGAAACATCAAACCACAAAATTTCAGGTCAAGAGGACATTTTGTGCTCCTAAATAAAAAAGGGAACATTCAGCCTTTGCTATCTGCAGTACGTAATTTGCCTTACGCTGGTGACACAGAAATGTAGAAGCTCATGCATGTCCATATCATGATACAGAAAACATCTCTTGGTCTCCTTCCCAGCAGGAAAATAATAGGTGAGATAGGGAAAAGCAAGGAAAATGCTCATTGCACAAATGGATCTGTGTGGAGCCAGTTGAAGACTTGGGTTTAGACATTCCTGCAAGGGGCAGGACTTTATTAAGTAAAGTTTCCATTCATAGCAAGTGCTGCTGCTGAGCCAGTTTTCTTTACAGGTAGGCTTCAGTGTATGCATGTGAAAATGGCGCTTTTTGAAGTTGATAGCAGAGAGCCAATGACTGCATCAGATCAATAGTTGGAGCCAAGTAAAGTAAAATATTAAAAATCAGATTTATATGAAGGTATAAACCTCAAAACAAAACACGCTTTTTTATTAATCAGAGTCACATACACTATTTCATCAGTTTTTCTTTTTCAAAAAATAAAAAATAGTGTTGTATTTGAATGGAAGAGCTGAATCCAATAAATGTTGCATTTTATAAGCAAAGTATTTGCCTGTGCTTGTGACCAAACTTTATCTGCCTCTATATCTGATGTGCTAAGCTCTCTGTTATCCCATGCTCTGTGGCATTCAGAATCATCTTCTAACTGTTCTGAGTTTGAACTGTTTGAATTCATCTTTAGTTAGAGCTAAACGGTGGGGAAAAAAATGTTTAAAGAGAGAACAAGCTGCTAAAACACACGAAAAATACCATAACGGTATCTTTGATTACAAGATGTTTATCAGGCATGTGACCTGAAAGGTTTATTTCTGTTCTCTGAAGCAGTGGCATGTTATGTTCCATGCCTTTATTCTGAACCGCTCTTGTTCACCTGACAGTGAAGCCAGCATTTTAAAACTTTATGCAGAAGAAATAAATAGTTTTAAGAACACCACCTGTATTAATTGCACAGCTTTTCAGTGAAACAATTGGTCCAGCTGCAAGAAATTCCTAGTATGGATATGACGGTACAGTACCTCATCCTCTCTCTGTTTGATGGGATGGTTTCATTATCCTTCTTCCAGTAAAATACAGGGGGTGGCATTCCCACAACCCTGCACTCTAATCTGACCGGGTACCCTTCTGGAACACCACAGTTCTGAAGCTTCTCCAAAAACATGGGCGCTTTTTTTACTTCCTTTGCTGGAAAAAGAAGAAGAAGGATTGAATACCAGCTATTTTTTTCTTTGTTTGTCATTGAACAATAGGGAAGAATGCAAACAAAAATGATTCTTGTGATATCAAAATAGGTTGTAAATTTTTTATGAGATATTGGAAGGAAAGTGAAATGCCGTGATGCAGCCCCTATAAGAGAACATATAGCAAATAGTATGTATTGAAGAATGCATGCATATATGTATGCATGGGTGTAAACCTACTACCATAGCAGGAAATTAATGCCAGATCAGTGGATTTCAACAGCTTGCATCTTGCAGGACTTTAATAAAGAACAGTATTCATATTTGTATTTATTTTGTTCAAAAATACTTTTTTTTAAATCAATTAAATTGGAACTGGCATCTAGGAGACCTCAGCATATTTTATGAATTCAAACCCTACGAATTCCAGGGAGAGAATTAAGGATATAATTTTGCCAAGACAAGAGAAATAGCGTGATGATGATTCAGAATTCTTAAAGGCCTCTGCTAGTAACAGGACTGCACCTCTCAGCTGAGCACCGGGTCCATTTCTCTCCATCAAATGAGTGTTATAGCCATTGAACTATAACTGCTATCAGTGAATTAACTACTTATACCTGTCTGTAGGAAAACTAAGTGAGATATTTCTGGAGAAATGCATGTAAATAACTACAGCACTCTGACTAGTTTTTGAATGATTCTTACCTACAACAGTCAGCTCCAGAGTAAATGAATTTTGTCCTGCTCTATTAGTGGCAAGGCAAGTATAAGTTCCAGCATCATTTTGTGAGAGAGGATCAATGAGCAGAGAGTGAACTCCAGTCTCTCTGACCAGCATCTTGTGGGTGCCATCTGGTAATACAGGTTTGCCGTTCAGAAGCCATGTCAAGTCTGGCGTTGGTAACCCACTCACCTAACAGAGAGTGAAACAGCCAGAGGCAAATGTCAAACTGACAACTGGATTTTAGTAAATTCATAGGTAAGCCTTTCTTCAGATATCATCTGAATAATGTCAGCTTCTGGGTTGTTTATTTTACTGATTAGTTCTAAAAATGATCAAAACAGAAAACAAATACCAAGAGAAACAAATATATGAAATGCTTACATTTTTCTTAGTCAGAAAGGACAAAGCTTGATTACATAATTAGATTCACAGAAGGCTTCTAATAATCTGCCTTTTTTTTTTGTGATGATTATAAATCAAAACTACTCAGTTTAACAGACATTTAAAAAAGCGTTCTATACAAATGACTTTGTATTTCAGAAATTTTGATGAAGAATTATATAGTTCTTTGTAGCTTTTACACTTATATGCTTTATCACAAGATACATATTTTATAGAAAGGTTATTAGACTATTATACTCTTAAAGATCTTTCCAGTAGATAGAAGTACTTACTCATCTCCAAAATATTCCTTTCCAAACACTATTCTACAAACCAGAGAAAGAGGGAAGTGAAACTTGCCTTAACAAAGAGCTGCTTTCTTCCAGGTTTGCGTAATACCAGACATGCTCTAAGACTTCTCAAGCTCTGCTAGGACAGCAGAGCTAAGAATAGTCAAATTCTTTGGCATGCTCCCTAGCAAACTTTATGTTGTAAATTAAGTAGTAATCAATCTTACTCATCTTCAGGGAAGCATTTACATCTGCTCCAAAGCTTCTACTCTGTTCAGGGTAGGAGACATTCTGGAGCATCGAAGAGGTCAGTGTCAGCACTACCACCTTTCTGTCTGTACTACTGGGACATAGAACAGCTACCAAAATACATCAGAGAACGTCAGTTTCTTAATGCTGTTCAATAACTGGAAGCTCACTATGTGTGTGCTCTAATTTCTGACAACTCTGTATTTGGGATTTGAATCTATAAATTGGGATTCTTCAGCATGTGTGTGTGTTAGGGAAGCATAAAATGAGCTAGGCTCTATTCCTTCTTTTTAGGGAGTATTAATCTTCAGTAATTCAGTCCAATACAATGGAAATGCTAGTTTGAACAGAATAGAACATGCTAATTCTCTCATGATTTTGAGCTATTATGGATTAAGTTCAAGAATCTGATAGTACAGCAGGAAGACCTGTCATTCCCAGATGAACTTTTGGAGTTTGGACTGGTGAGGACATGGTGAATGTATTTAGTGATTTGAACAACCCCGTAAGTGAGCCTTCTATTTTTGGGGTTGTATTCTTTGTGTTCTTCGTGCCATACAGCATGTGTTGTACAGAAGTCCCCTGAATCCACTCAGAAAGAATGGCAATAAGCAATAATTTTTAAAAATGAAGCAATAAAACTTCAACAGAAAGTGTTCATGCAAGCAATAAAAACACGAAAACACCTACCAATACACAGATATGAATAGAGAGAAGAACAGAGGAAACTGTTAATACCTTACAATCCAATCTGCAAAGTCGCCCTTCGTGTGCTACCATATCACCTGGAGCCTGTAGAAAATAGGGCCTGAAAAAGCGTTCTTGAACTGCTTCTCTGTCTCCCTCTGGTACCCGGGATCGTGTTCTGCAAGACAAAAATTCCATATGTGTGTTTGGAAGCCAAATTATTTTATTTTTTTTAATGCTGAGTAAAGAATGAAATTGCAGAAAAGTAGGAACAGATAGTTTGAGCTAAATAAAAGGGTAGAAAGAAATCCACTGATTTACATTGTAATTTACATTGTAATTATTCTATGATTCTATGATTTAATTGTATATTTTCCATTTAGATTGTCAAATGAACTATATCAGGTAGTATCATTGGATTCCCAAGATGACCTTTATTTCTTTTTGCTTTTTTTTTTTTGGCTGAATTTTATCATGCTAATCCATTCCTTTCCTCTAACTCTACTAAAACAAGTGAAATAATACTTTACATTTAAACTTCCCTGCATCTAAAGATAACTTTCAAAAACATTACACTCTAGAATCGACTTGTTGGGAGGTATGTGCTGCTGTTATTTCCATTTAATGGTTGAGAACTGAAGTGGAGAGTATGCTGAAGTATAGCAGCCAGTTATTTTGAATACATTCAATAAGAAGCATAAGGAGGGTGTGAAGGGTTTTTTTTCCTTTTACCTGTGAGGTTGAATTGTTGATATTCGGCCCCGAACAGGGATACTCTGAACCATCAGGTGGCCTGAACAACTGACTCTTCCCTGCAGATCACAATGGAAACAGAATTAGTAGTTGGTTAATAGTTCATTTAACTGTAAAGTATAAATATTTAACATCTACAATGCACTAGGATTTGGTTTTGTTATGTAAGTGAACTAAGTGTAACTACTTTTTAGAAGCAATTTCTTTTAGTGTGTAGTGGAGTGCAGGTGAGGCAGGCGTTTCTTTGGGTGTCTAGAGCAGTGTTTCTCAAATTCTTCAAGGCTGTGTCAATGCTTTTTGCAGCAGCGCTATATAAACCGGCTTAGTGTCTGTCCTTGCTTGTTCATTCCTGCTACTGTGTCTCCACAGGTATTGTCTGCTGCTGTATTTGTATTAGCATAGTTGTTGTTTGTGCTACCACATGGAAACTGAGTATTTGGCTGAAGTATAATTCAGAAAAAAAGTGAAAATTTCAGCTGGAAAACTTGCCTGATCTAGTTGACTGTATAACTAAATAAACAGCTAAGCTAGCACATAGAGTGAAGAGGAGTGACTAGGGGACAAGACTACTTGCAGATGCACATTTTTTGCAGGCTAGATAAAGAATAATTGTGTTTGTTAATGCTTTCAAATTTGATGTACCTATTGGTTTCCCTTTGCTCTATTCTTCCTGCCTGAAATATGATGTCTGCCTTGTCATTATATCTCAAAAGATAGCTGTCTACAACAGGCAGGGTTTCAGAAAATCGGGCAGGGGTTACTCATGTGAAAAGAATATCCTTAATGATTGTGACTGAGATGAGTAAGAACAGGGGAGTAATTTCACCATTCTGCACTATATTTCCCTCTCCCATCCTCTGAAGCATCTGATCTTTGATACGGTCACCACTCAAGGTTGGACTAGGTGGCCTGATCTTTGTTACTATTGACACATATTATACAGAGACAAAAAAAAAAAGCTTTTTTTTTTTATAGAGGAAAATAAAACGCCTTACTTGTGGGTTTGCAGCCATAATGGTATAGTTTCCATCATCATCATTAGTAGAAGTTTCAATATGTAAAGAACATGTTCCATCTCCCTCTCTGCTCATTTTGAAACGTGAGTTTTTCTTTGAAATCTGCTTGCCATCCTTGAACCAATATACCTGATCAGAAAGAAGAAGTGACTTACTCTTGCTCTGTAATCAAATAGCAACTATAAAAATGTAGGTAAGAACACAACAGAAGTTAACAAGTTGCTTGTATAAATTTTAGAATACCATAAAATTTACAGATGGTTTACAAAGTGAAATTGAATGATTCCAGGCTGAGCTGAGAAAACAATATGTCTCCTTTGCACAGCTGAAATTGTCAGGTTCTGTTTTCTTGGCTGTAGAAATTTATTGGTTATCTCAGACCAACT
Organism: Anser anser; assembly: GCF_964211835.1. Taxonomy (NCBI): domain Eukaryota; kingdom Metazoa; phylum Chordata; class Aves; order Anseriformes; family Anatidae; genus Anser; species Anser anser. The sequence goes on along the minus strand of NC_139727.1, from coordinate 15,921,340 downwards.
CTCATCTTTCTGAGAAGTTAATTTTGTTTTGTTTTGTTAGGACTTTCTGTTTTTCTTAGTCAGGTGGTTGTGATGCAGTCCATACAGTACAGCAAGGCCTGATAACATCCTCAATAGCAAGTATTGTTACTTGCGCAAGTTGGGGGAAATAATTTGTTTTAAAGCTCTCTCCACAGAATTATGTTCTTCAGAATGTGACTTGCCATAGGGCTGTATAGGAAATAGCAGGTAGTTCATTTTTATTCCTCCGCAGCTAACAGTGAGAATGACCTACCTTGGGAACAGGTATTCCAACAATTTTGCAAGTGAATGTGATAGGAGATCCTTCCATTACCCGGAAATGCTTGAGTCTCTTATCAAAGATGGGTGCTATGTATTTGCCTGTAGGGATTTCCTCATGTTGCACTTCATCATCTGATTCATCCACCGGGGTGCGTTCAAGGCGAAATTCTATTTCGTTCATCAGCCTCTGCTCAAAGCTTGAAATCCTGTATTCCTGCAGAGTGAGAGAGGCACGACTCAGAGCTAGATGAGTCATGTTCTATGGTATTTGCAGTCATTTGCACTTTTAGACTAATGCTAAAATGAGTGAAAATAAAAAAACCTATGCAAACTAGGACTTACTGAAACAGTCTGAATTTGGTCTGCAGGAACAGATTCTCACTGCATATGAAGTTTGCACAATTTTACTAATGAAACTGAATGCCTTGAAAGGCAGCAAAAAAAAATATCAAAAAAGTGAAACACAAGCGCATTAAAACCCTTAGAAGATTTAATAGATGGAAAACTATTATATCCCTGCATAAACGACCATTTCCATATAACATGATGTTATTAGGAGCCTCCTCCATAATGCCCTAATGTCAGGTAGAAGCGTCTCATTACTTAGCTGAGCACTGTTCTGCATGAAGATGCCTTTTGTCAAGACCAAGAAACATTTGACCAGATGTTTCCTGCTGTAACATGTGAAACTTCATGCCAACAGCCAGCTTCAGGTTTTGACACCAAACCTGTATTTATCCTGTGCATGCTAAAGCAATACAGATACACCTGAATAGCTGCAGGAATATCTTACTCAAGTAATTAAAAATTACTTGTGGAGAAGTTACTACCATGTGTAGGCCTTTAGCAATAACCACATTCTTTTTTTTAGACCTGGTTTTGTGCAGTTTGTGAGTCCAGAGCTTGCATTCTGGCTTCTATTGTCTGACCACTGACATTTCTGAGAGCAGGCTTCTGTTTTCTTCTATTCCCACAGCAAGCACAGATTTTCAGAATCTCACATTATGCTGTCAGATATTGCTGTTATGATGGTGGTTTTTTTTTCTTTGTTAAAGAATTGATTAAAGAATCATCAAAAATTCCAAATTATGAGAAGTATATCCCTGATTATTTAGCCACTCCATCATACTTGTGATTGTGCTTTTGACCAATAGTTCCCAAGTATTAAGAAGCAAAAGTAGAGAAACATCACAAAATGTTAGCTAAAGATGTCTTTGAATTCTTCAGGAGTCCGTGGAGACAGAAGTGCCCAAAGGTTGAGAGGTTGCAGGGGAGTTCTGAGGAGATGGGGTCTAGGGCTCAGCATGAGAAATGGAAAGGATTAACATGACAGCCACAAAGCCTAAGTAAAAAAGTTGAAAAATGCTGCGGTGGAATAAATGCTCTAATAATATCCATCTTTGGTATTGTAATGGTAGATGTTGTTTAACACTCTCAATCTAAAATCTTTTTTTTGGGGGGGGATTGTTGTAAGGTCTGCTCTACTAATGTTAGCTATGGTAGGAAAAGACAGATAGTTCAGGGTAGGGAAGAAAGTACTTTATGAAAGAACTGTTTTTGCTGGAAACTGAGCCCTCCTTCCACTCATCCCAGTTTCTCTGATGCTGCAGGGCTGTTCCTTCCACACAGCTTTGGAGCACTGCCTGTAATTGCCGTGTAACAGCGTTCACAGGGAGCTCCGGTTGCTGGATCCCACCTTCAAGATACCTTCCTTGCCCATAACACTCTCTCTCCACTCTGACAGGGGACAGGCTGTCGCTGATACTCTCTTCAAATATACCACTGCGAGTACAGCTTTGCTAAGAGGGAACTTTAGAGCTTGCACATCTCTAGAAGTGTGCAAGACATGCACCAAAGGGGGAGAGTCGGCCACTAGATGGAACCGTCCACTTTCCTTGTCGGCTTTTGTTCGCTCTGGGGGCTGGCCAGCAGCTGATGATCAGCAAGCAGCCTTATAAAGTTTCATCCTGTTGAGCTTTTTTTGTTTCTCACAGCATGTCTCAGCAAATCACTTTAATAGATCAAATTCTGATATCAGTTAAGCCAGTGTAAAACCGGAGATTCTCTGATTTCTAACCAACCAGTGCTTGTAGTGGTTACACTGGTTATAGTGTCCTAAGGGGAAAGTTAAGCAATCAGTCTTTTAGCCTTGATGTTGAGAAAAGTTGTGTGTGTTTTTAGGAAGAATCAAGTAAAAATCTGGGAGTATCTGCTTTAAGAAATATCCCTGTCACCAAAAGGTACTGCAGTCATATTTTGTTTCTAGAATCTGCCATAAATTAAGGAATTCAAACATAAATGATTTGTGGTGACCGATGTACTGAAGAACATATTTGTAGTTTGGTTGTTCTTCCACTTCTTTGAAAGCTTTTAATAGATTCCTTCTTGTTGTTTTAGATAGTTCTTGACAGCAGAAAGCAAAATCTGTGGCAAAAAATTGCACCTGCTCAGAAAGGATTATCTCGAATCTCTGAGTTTTCCAATAGGACCTGACTATACTATATATAATTCACCTTAGAATTAAATTATTTTCAGTGATTTCACATATTGTGTGGCCTTTGGAAATGTGGAGGCTAATTAAGGACTAATTAAGCTAGGGGTAATCTCTTCCTCTCCCTTCCTTTCATTCATTTAATGAATCGTAATGTAATAAAAGGTCAGGACAGTATAGCAAATATGGTACAGATTCTCATTTCTGCCTGCCTAAACATGTTACTGCTTTTTGTGTAAGGAACTTCTCAAAAATAATGTAATTATTTTTGTATATTGGTCCTATAACAGCATATTATAAAGTTAAATACACTGCTTTGCATGTATGTTTCTCATTTGTCATATCTGAGCACTTTTTAGCAGTTATTCCCTTTGTGAAGATAAGCCATTTTTCAAGTGTTTACAGGGCAACAGAGCTGATGGAAAGAGTAGGTGAGGTGACCCACAACTTCATTACCTCAAAAACTAGATACAGTAAATCCATGACAGCTTTATACTCCAGAAGGGCAACTCTGAACTCAGATGAGAATAAAATGAATGCAATAGTCTAGAAGATGACTAAAAAAGCAGTAGTCTAGAAGACTAAAAAGTGGAAGAGGGCTTTTGCAAAAATCAGTTCCTTTTAGTTGTTAAGTACAACCTAATTAAGAACAAAGGTAGAAAAAGCAAAGGGCCTGTCTTCTCTCACATAGAAAACAAAGATGCAAAATCAAGAAGAGAGCAGATCAGTTATTTACTGCCCTGTGAGCCTTACCAACAATTAACATCGTTATTTTATAGCAGTACACAAATCTGCCACTAGACCATCTTAGTTGTGTACAGTTGTGTACAGCTGGATTGAGCTTAATACGTGTTAGAAAATATTGAAGTTAGGTTTCCCATAGCCTAGAAGTGTTGCCTGTGTGTTGTGTTTATACTTTAATCTTAGCCCTTTAAATGTGATTAGTGTGCATATATATGTTTAAGTTTACACACAAATCAGCAAAACTAAATTAACATTGTTATAAAAATTGTTATAAAAATTCTAACACCAACTTTCATAGATTGAAGGTGTTATACCACACTTCTTATGAAAAACAGAAATCTCTGAAATAAGGGGAAATACATAGTCATAGAATATAATCTTGGAGATTTTGCTTGGTTGGTAGATTTCTTTCTAGGCTTAGCAAGAACAGAAAATATTTGTTAATATGGCTTTCTGAAGAACTGTTTTTATCACGTAAGCCATAAAACTGTTTCTGAATGTAATTACATAAGTGGAGTAGGGCAAAGTGTTTGTGGTTGTGTTTCAGACAAGTATTTCGTAAAGTGTCACACAAAGAACAAGTCAATTTGATTGCTGGGTATGATGTTAAAACTAGGCTGGAGTTCAGCACACTGAGGAGACTAAGGCAAAGAGTACAAAGGTTCAAGCTCTGTTTCTGGGTAAAAACTGTAGGGGGCCAGCTGCATTTTGGCAACTTTTCTGGAACATGATATTTTTACAGACTAGAAGCCATGGAAATTACCACAATCATAAAGGTTAGAGGAACTTTAGTTGAGTGTTGATTCTCATATACCATATAAAAACATTATTCTGATCACCACTCATTGCCAACTCCAGACAAGTTTCCCAGTTTAATCCCAGTGTTGTAACTTCTACTAGATTGGCTATTTGGCAGAGTTATTCCAAATCCAGTTAGCAGTTTATCTAAGAAACTGACATATATTTCATCTCAGTGTCTATTTCTAAGCTGTAACACTCCTTGGCTTTAAAGTCTGATCTAGGCTACTCTGACTGAAGTCTTCTGTTTAGTTTGGGTTCTTTTCTCTCTACCCCCACACCACTCCTCCGGCAATCAGGATAAAAATACAACAGATCCAATGTGCATGCTTTTCTTGCTTTTCTTCATATATCATGTCCCATGCAGAGATAGCAGGGAAGTAACTTATTTCTTGCAAATGAATTATTTTGGGTCTCTTACATAGCATAAGGCCTGAATATCATGCTACCAATATGTAAATATCAAGCCCCTGAAGAGACTAGGAAGTCAGTTGTGGTACACAATAGATGATACTCAAAATACTATTCAGCTCAAAGTGACTGAGCAAGAGGAAAACAGAAGAGAAAAGAAATGAAGTTTGTATCTCTAACTCCCATAAACTTAGCTGGAGTGAATGGCTCAGGAGTGTATGCAACAGCATGAGGAGCTCAGGTTTCCTCTCCTAGGCGGTGAGTTCTGCAAGCCAGGATCCTTACCAGAAGAAAACTTATTTGTACTTTGTTGTTTAGATCTAGGTTTTGAGAAGACATCTGCAAGTGACGGTTCAATGATTCATTACTATGATTATTGAGAATTTATACCTATAAATACTAAGATCTTCTAACTTGTCTTGGATGGGTTCTTAAATCTCTTTCATTTCTAGTTCAGAGCAAACTTCCATGAGGACTCCTTGGGGTTTAATTCCCATCTGTAGTTCAAAATTATCTACATTTGCTGACTTCGGGATATGATATGAAGCTTGTCTTCGAGCAAGCTTTATGGAGTGGTTGAATTAAGTGTAATTATTGTGCTCTGGGGAATAGGCTTATTGATTCTTGGGACCTTTCTGAGGCTGACTTAGTACAGGAACTGCAAGAAGATGATTGTGTTTTATCACTGTTGAGGTATTAGTGATGATGTGGCCTGTGTGGTGAGTTGGGTTCTGCAGATGGCTCTACAGACCATGGTCTTTAATGTTCTAAAAGCTTTTGGACAAACCCTGCATTTCTTCTGCTCTCAAATTTATTGTACAGTATATACTAGCAAAAGTAAAGAATATTCATTTGAGGGCTGTGAATAATGGCATCATTTTCTAAACAGCTGTGGTTTTTCTCTTTGTCCTAAAAATAAGGCAGTGACCATGCTGCTATCTGGGTCTTCCATAAGACACAACCAATGAGCATTACCACATGCTATTCTTCACAGTAAATGACACAGATATATGGGCACAATTTATAATTCTTATTGAAAAAGGTCGTTAAACAGGCCTAGGTACTTCTTCCCTTCTTTTATTATTACATAGTTAATTGCTTTAATTTTGTTACTGCACAGGATTTTGAGGTTTAATTACCTCAATTTTCTGTTTGATATTATTTGTATAGCAAAGATTTAAGGGAATAATTCCTTTAGTTTCTAAGATTTGCCCGTAAAGCATAATTTTGTCTATTTATAGTCCCATTGATGTGAAGCCTGTTAATGTTTTCAACTAGAAATTTAGAATAATCACTTTGCATTACAAATTTATATATTTATTCCTTAGATTCTATGTCTGTCCTTTTCTTCCCACACTTACTTTTGCTTCTACGTGGCATATTCTGAATGAAAGTTATGAAGATATATTACTTGCAGGGAAGGTGAGAGGCCTGATGGACTGGATAGACAGACTTGGGGAAGTGGAAACGTGCTCTCTGTTCATCAAAGAGTGCAGTGACCTGGACATTCACTCAGCTTATGAGACTTGGATGCTGTGTCTCACAGGATTTCAAATTCAGTCTCCAAGAGGAAGCTCTAAGCTCCATTCTAATACAGCATTGTGGAGGTGGAGATGAGAGGGAAGTTCTGTCTTTGTTCTCTTTCTCTGAGTGTAAATAGTTAAACATCCACTAGAGCAAGGACAGGGACCTAGGTGTTTGTCCTAGTTCCTAGGCAGAAGAGTGGATTCTCCTTTTTTCTCAACCTGTCCCTACCTCTTTTCTCCAGCACAAAGTGGAAGAAAGAATTCTAACAGCTTCCTCAGACAACCATAATCATTAGAGCTGAAATGCTCTCTGAAAAAAAGTCCTGCTAAAGGAGGGCCTGTTCCATGCTGCCTCAAATTCTTATTTTTTATTCACTGAGCTGGAGAAGGCAAGAGAGGGACTCATGTCTCCTGGTCAGAGAGCCGTTCTGAAATGTGGAATTTCCAGATTTCTGTGCTGCTGCTAAAGAACAGTTAATGATCTGTGCAAGCTGGGACAGTACCAACCATTCACTGTACCTGCTGGCACGGAGTCATGTGGTCCTTCTGGGAGTTAAGAGTTGTACGTTGGACTGTCTTGAGGCTAAGGAAGGAAATGGGTTAAGTGTTCTCCCATATCTTGGGATTTGTCCTAACCTCTTCCTGCAATTGGATAAACCAACCCTCATTTAGTGTATCATCTCTTTGAAAGAACCGAGCAAATCTGACTTTAAGACATTTGGAATAACTGAACCACATTTTTTCCAGCACTTCCAGTGGTGATGAAATTTCACCTGGCAATCTAACATACTACCATCTGCATAAATGACAGGTATGGTATTATTTCTGGTAAAAATAACAGTTTGTTATTACATGTGCTTGATCAAAAGTGAAGCTAGAATCTTAGCAAAATTTTATCTGTATTTCTATCAAAACTGCATGATTATCATAGCTGTAGAAGACTGAAGGCTAATGTGTTCTGTTCTCTGCAACAGCAAAATCACCAACTGCATTCTGATTCTAGATTTCTGTATTGTTGGTGATGAATGATGTACTGGATGAAACAGGAGGAGTACATCTGGATTATTAGATACCATGCTGAGTGCATAATGCTGACACACAGGAAAATCTTGTAAGCTAAACACTTATCATATGGAAGTCAATGATAATAATAAATAGTACACCAGGATATAAGTCTATCATATTAATTACTGCACTTTATATAGTAATATTAATCAATACCAGTACTTTAAGGTATAGATTGTCATTTACAGCTTTTATTTTGGATGATCCCTACATGTTCTACAGATACTGTAAATGAGACCAAGTGCTGCAATTGAAATATGGGATAACAGTAAGGAAAATGCTATGGAACACATTTTATGAGAGGGAATTTTTGAAATAGTATGTAAAAAATGCAAGGAAGCCAACACTTCAGGATTCTTATTGGATGCTGTGCTCCATTCACTATGCAGTGATCTCATATAGAGGAGAGTTGCGTTTGTATTTATGAGAAAGTGAGTAAGAGGCTTTTTCCTCCCATTATAATAAACAATTTAATGCAAATGTGCAATATATAGGATGAATATGTCTCATTTTAAAATTTGTGTGAACTACAAGAAGAAAAAACAGGACAAAATCTGCAGGTGTGAATCCACCTCTACAACGTATGACTCTCATGACGTTGATTGTTTTATAAATGGCAAAGCTATAAGAATTCTGAAAAGTATTATGCATTGCCGAGTCTCTTTAAATAATGCTTCTTAAATAATTCACTGCTTTCACTGAGGAGAAAACTCAGACTTGAACGTTTTCAGTGTTTTAAGGATTTTGGAATCAAGATTTAGGTTTGGCGTCATACAAAATAGTAAATAAGTATATAAATAACTTTTGCTGTCAGCTGATAACTTTGACGCTGGTGGTGATCATTGTTTCTAAAGGGGTTATCATGCAGTCGAAAGACTGGTTGGTATTTCACAATAGCTCTCTAAATAGTTTGTCTTACTACCATAGCAAGTACAAATCGTAACACTTGTGATTCATCTGCAAAACATACTGCTTTGCCAGTTGTTTTACTCAAAAGTGCTGTGGCAGTATGATCTGTCAGAAGGAAGGGTCAAGAGCAAAATTTAAAAAACAGGTATTACACTGCAGTTGTCCACAGAGAGTAATTTATTCCAGAAATCCCATGGCTTTTTGCTTATCTTTGCATGTTCTATGTCAGAAGGGCCAACAAATGTGAAAAGTTCCCTTATTGATGACAGATCAGGATAAACCATTATTTGCTGTGTTAAGCATGAGCTGGCAGGATGATGATGGAGGGCTCCATGGTCAAGGTGAGAGCAGAATAATCGCCTGCAGGCAGAACAGCTATCTAGCAGTCCTTAGGGCACCTTACAAGGGTGGACGAACCTGTCTTACAGTGATTTTAACCTCAAAATATTTTTGATTCCTTCTTTAATTTTGTAAACACTGCCCAGACTCATGGATTTATTGATTCCAGTTAAGAATGAACTGGTATGTTTTAACTTCAGCTTTGTAAAAGGCTTGTTGTTTTCCTAAATTCTAATAATGACAGCCCTAAACTTAATGTCTGCCAGTAACAGCTACAAAAACTTCTTTGTTAAGTACTTTCCTAACAACTTCCTGACAATTCATATATATCAGGAGATTTGGAAAAACGTTTAATGCTAAAAAATGAAAAATGTATTTTAGTTCAATCAAAGTGAAAGCAGAAACCTTTTCGTTACAGTTTGATTACCTTTCTCCTTAGTTTGGGTTAGGAATGTACAGTGTCTGAATGTGTGTGTGTGCAGTGAGTTGAGCAGCTTGTAAAGTAAAAGATGAAATCCTGTGTGCAGGACGTTACATGAGAAGAAAAAAGTTTTGCATTCCTACCATTCTCTAATTGAGATTATCAGAAATGAAAATTGCTACACAGTCACAGAGCAAAACCTCTACAGCTGCATCCCCTTGGACTTCCTATTTAAAGCTCCAGTTTGCTATTCCAAAACAGTACTTACCACAAACGCTTACTCTGCAGAGTAGTGTAGCTGCTCAACCATGCAAACACTTTTTGTGCCACAAGTCATAACACATGACTTGTTCACAAGTGAAATTTATTTTAATGACACTTGTTTTTCTTACCTGCTGACTACTTTGTTGATTAATGTCCTCTCTGAAATGTAGTTTTCTTTCCAGGTCCTTTACAAGTGCAGCTTTATTTTCCCGAATAGAATCATCTGTTGCTAATGGCAGAGGCTTCAGATTTTTCTTTGTTAATCCCTGGGTTGAGCTATTAAAAGAAAATTCTCACACTAACATGCAGCAACCAGTACAGATATTTATATATACAGTCACCTTAGATATAATATGTTAAGCTTCAGTTGTCTGGATGAACTTATTATTTATTTATGTAGAAGCCAAAGCACAATACAGGATTTGTTTTTTTTGGTACTGTTTTTATGATGCATCCCATTCCCATTAATGCCATCAGGAATTAAAGATGCACATCTTAAAGAGAATAAGCATTATAATACTGTAATAAAATTCTAAGTTCCGTTTATACTTATCCTAGAATAATGATGTTGCAATGGATGCTGAAGAGATGTGCAAAGGTATTACTGTAGGTGTACAATTAGTGCATTTTATTGTATCAGGCAATAATTTAGAAAGTTAATGCAATTTCTTACTGATCTTTATCTTACAACTTCAGTGATTACTTATTCTTCCTATAATCCTTCATTTTTCTCACTCTTTTATGACACCTAACATCAACATCTCTCTTTGTTTATAGATTTAGTGTGTTTTATTTTAGCAGGTTTTGAGAATAGTTTTTAAATAATGTCAGGGGACTGCACAAGTGTGTTGCTGAAACACAACAGCCACACAATATTAGAGAGAGTGCAGTGTTCCAGTAGCTTTCCAGTAGTTGGGATCCTAATAACAGGGGTCTGGGTAAAAGGCATAACTGACTGTTGCTGTGCAAGATACCTGCCTTGTGATACCAGCAAGATACCAGCTCCAAGTCTCAGCACAATATGCTCTGGTTATGTGAGAACTCAGCTCACAGGGGAATGGTGAAATGTAAAAAACAGTATTTAACTGCCCTAGCTGGTAGGCATAGTGTAAGGATTTATTTGATAATACCTTCATAATGGTTTATTTGGTATGACAGTTAGAAAAAGTGAAGCACCTTGCGAACATTAAGTGTTATTAGTGCAAATTAATTGGGCATGAGCATTTGTGCACCAGCTCTGAATGGGAGGAAGGGTAGTGAATGTGCAGTTGCATTTGATTTGTGCTTTCTGGTGCAACTTTATGGAAGCAGGATGAAGGCTTGAGTTGGGTATAGTTAAAACCTTCACTGTGAATCTGCTTTATTTTATAAGGCCTGCCCATGATGCCAGGGCCTTGAAGTACCCCAGGCATGTGCCACAGGGTAGCTGTGATTACCTGCCTGTGCTGGGCAATCAGGAAGTCTGGGAGCAGAGGTGCAATTATGGATCAAAGGCAGGATTTCCCTGCCAGAGTGGTGAATGCTCTGTATGCAGGGACACTTTCTCTGTCACAGTTACAGGTCAGTGGATGTACTATCAGCAAGGTAAATAGGAGCTTGGGACCTACTGGTGGCTATCACTACTTTGAAGTGTACCATCGGTAAAAGGGGGAAATATTTCTTACTTTGTGCAGAATTTGGAGTTCTGCAGATAAAGAGTTTTATCAATCTACTGGTGCTAGCCATGCTAACACAAGTTTCAGTGTCTGCAAAAGGGATATTAATTTCAAGTCTTCTAGTGAAAAGGGAACTCATAAGGCCACAACCTTTCTAGTACATCATCGTCCTGATTTGCTTGTGTGGTGGTAGCCATTTTGTCACAGAAATCATTCTGGCTGTGAATTAAAATATTTCTGTGCAAGCCATTAACTCTCTTGAGATTTTCTAGGAGACTTTAAATACAGAAAGTATTGCAGCCAGAAAAATACCTTTCCACAAGTTATTTCTTCAATTTATCTGGCCTAAGAAATAACATATTATGAGGTACGATAGGTAAGAAAGTTTTTATAGCTCATATAGGCAGAAGGGCTTTTAGGCAAATAGTCCTTTATAGCTCATACAGGCAGATGGAGTGGCTTATCCTGCGAGCTCATGATGAAATCTCTTTTCTCCCACTAGAACAGTTCTGTGAATCTCTGACTGAGACCCCACATTCTTGTCTGTATCTGTTTGGAAACTCCCATTTCTCTATCCTGAATTTATCGTACCCTTAAGAGAGAAGATAAATAAAATGCATAACCTTAACCTTTATCTTTTTTTTTTTTTTTTTTTTTTTTTTAATAGAAGCAATTCTCTCTTCCTTTCTTAACTGGATGTAAAGATGAAGTGACCACAATATATGAGTTACTCACTTTTCTATTATATGAATGACTTGCGTTTCAGGAAAATCTCCACTGAACATTTGCACAAAAATACATCTTAGTTTCCTTTACAAGTATTTCATGTCCCTGCTTCTGCACATACAGTTCATACTACTTACGTGACTGGTGTACTTTTGGGCAGCCCCATAGCATTGGTTGATGGTGCAGAAGGAAGTGAAGGAAGAACAGCGCTAAGGAAAGCTACTGGATTTGGAATTCGGCCAGTTGGGGAGACAGGAGTAGGAGTCACACTCTGTGGCTGAAATTGTTTTACACTGGATGTAGACGGTGTTAACGGAGGCACCGTGGATTCTTTTGGGCTTGGTAGAGACTGATCACTTTTGCTTGTAAATGCTCCTGATGGCCTTGATGGTGTAGGTGGAGGATTTGCCGTGATATTTTCCTTGTTATTTGTTCTTTGAGTTCCTTGAGAGACGCTGCTGTAAATTGTCACCGAGGAGCTAGAAGAGGAAATGGTAGGCGGTGGGGTCTGTGATGGTAGGAACTGCTTAGGTCGGGTATAGTTGAATGCTTGTGAAGCAGAGGCTTTGCTTTGTTTGTACGTGGTTGAGGTGGATTGTTGATTGAATGAAGTAGCAGAATTCAATAAAGCTCTGTTGAATGACAGCTCTCTTGTAGACGTCTGATGCACAAGCTGTTGTTCGAGCAAGACTTGGTTGTGGAGCTGTTTTAACTGGGTCTGATCACTGCACACAAAACAAACAAGATTGGTCATGAGCCTGGTTGAAGCCCTGAACATGCTGGCTGATTATGTTTCTGTATGTGAATTGCGAGAGAAAAGACCTATGTCCTGTGATAGAGTAAGAGGCAGGGAAAGCTGCTAAATGACATATTCTCTAACATTATGAGAAGAGCATAGTATTAGTTGGCTACAAAAATAAACTTTTCCTTCCTCTGCCCTTCCTTGGAAGAGTCATGATAAAAGCTTTTTGACTGAAAATTATTTGATTGAAGATAATTCTTGCATTTTAACACATAAAAAATAAATAAAAATCTTACTTGAAGATATTTAAGGGATAACATTGTCAAGTTCTGCTCTATGTCACCTTAGTACATCTCTACTTGTGTAATAAAGAGTAGGACTGGATTTGTCAAAATGAGAATTTGCAAGCCAGAGTGCAGTTATTCACCTTCTGTTAAAGTGAGCTCTGAAACCAGCATTCTGGCTGATAGAACTTGGCAATAATCCACCAAAAGAGACACCACCAATGTAGTTTAGGTGGCATTGACATTTAGTGACAGGTAATAGTGCATCTTTCAGAGAGTATTTGCACCTCATGCAATTGTTATTTCTTAGATGCTCTCTATTGTATGTGTCTTCAGAGCTTTTTTACTTTGCAATTAAGAAAAACTATTTTACATTGTCAAGTGGTATATTTTGTTATTGCATGTATGAAAATACAGGCTAGCTTTTCTCCTTATGAAAACAGAAACGACGTAGAGGATTTGGAAAATTATCATGTAATAAACTGTCCAATATTAAATAAATATAATCAAAAAGTTAAAAATGTAGAAGTGGAAACACAATGGTACTGATAAACCAAATACAAGAAGTTAAGTGAATTTATTTAAAGGAATTACTCTTTCTATAATTTACTAAACAAAAATCACATTAAAGGTAGATTAAGTTAGCAATTTCAAGCTTTTGAAAATTACAGAGTTAGAGAATTAGAAGTTGTGCAATCCTGATTTTATCTCCTTCATATGCATCTGCACAATAATGCACTCCTGTGTAACATTTTGTAGATTGAGAGAAATCCTGGTTTATGCAAGCAGTGATGCGAGCTGTGGGCAACTTAAAGTCTGCTTCTACTCATCCCTTAAATATAGCTTTAAAAGGCAATAGGGCTGTGCGTCTGGGCTTCAAAAATAAATAAATAAATAAAAGCAACACTGCTCCAAGTTCTTCCTCTCCTACATGGTATGCAAGTTCTGTTCTCTCGCTTGTAATGTTTGTCCTATGAAATTACATCCCTGCTTAAGGAAATCAGTGAATTATTTTATAAAAGTCCTTCCTGAACCTTTAGTTAAAGCTGCTGCCTATTTAAGAAGTGAAATGAAGGACTCTGTGTGCTTTTTGTTAAACTAGATTTTAGAGGTTCCAAAAATACTGAAAGGATATTTCTTAATAAACTGCAGTATGCATTCCAGAAATCATTCTGTAAGAAAATTACACTATTCCTTAAACTTTCCCCTTGGACTCATAGTGCACTAATCATGCAGGTGCTCTTTAGTTTATGTGGTTTCACATTATCAAACACTTGCAAGTATTTTTTCTGTTTTAGGAGGAATTATGTTTGTGAGACATAAAATCATGAGGCATGGCCTTTGGGACTACAGTTGTTAGCCCATACTATGTGCAAGACGAGTACGTCTGCTTTTGGCAAAACTGCATAATGAGAATTGAATGAGATATATTGGAAGAACCTGCTTTTATTTTGCCTGCACAAAAGCAATGTTGTTCATCTGTTATTTGCAGTAGAAGAAGTTGTGGAATTAAATAAAATTTAAAAGGGAAAATACTTTCCTTTGGAGCACGCATTTCTCAAGAGCGATATACAGAAAAAAATCTCTATCTCTTTAGAAAGTGCTTTCTAAGGCTTAGTTGGTTAATTAGGCCAGCACCGTGTGATACTGTCTTTTTGTTCCGTGTTTGCATTTTTGTCTCTAGTGCTACAGTGTCCTGGTCTACGAATAGACATGTGATAAAGCAGATACAAAATAATAGCAATCATGCTCCTGAGACTTAGAATACCTTTTACTTACAGCTTTGGTTTAGCCAGTACTGGGGGGGGTTCCTTGGATGGTGATGTTGGCTCTGGTACTTTCACTGGCTGTCCATTTATCCTGTCCTGGAAATAGTTGGGTCTGGTTTGGTTTGTAGTGCCGAGTCCATCCTCTGGTGGTGACTCACTTTCCTTGTCGTCTTCAGGCAGCTTGAAGTGCACACGGAGACCTATCTTGGAACTCGATCTGGGTTCATTGTGGTTCACAAGAACACCTTCAAGTTTAGGTTTGGGAGGTTGATTTACACGTTGGGAAGGAATATGTGGAGGAGACTGATGTTCAGCAGCAACTGAGTTGATTGAGCTCATTGTGTGAAGGGCAGCAGCATTACTACTGTCTTCAGATGCTGAAATAACAAATATCAAACCTTTGATGATACATAAATACCATAAATTATAGTGAAATGAAATCAGAAAAGATACAGTTGGAAAAACTCTCTCTAATGTCCTGGCCAGCTGTTGGAATGAGTAATTTCACTTCATTTGTTCACCAACAAACTCCCTTAACAAAGGAATATTGTAAAAAGGGAAAGGTGGGAGGAACAGCCACAGCCCTGGTTTGGAAGATCCAGTAGTGGTCTACAACTATGAATTCCACCAGCATCTTTGCAGTACAAACTTTCTTTTCAGAGAGCTCTCAAACTTTTTAGTTGTTCAGAGCACTGCCAGGACTTGAGCTGAATTGGAGTCCCCAGCGTGCTATGCTTTTATGTACTGGTTCTTCACTCACCTACCTCCTTAGTGCCTTGGTAGCATAAATCACATAGGCAGTATGAAAGAATCTGTTTTGGGGGTTCCTCCTTTGGGTTCTGCGCTGAAGTTTTATTAAAGAGCGAAGTAGACAGTCCATGGAGATTCCAAAAATGGCTA
Source organism: Anser anser (assembly GCF_964211835.1). Classification (NCBI taxonomy): domain Eukaryota; kingdom Metazoa; phylum Chordata; class Aves; order Anseriformes; family Anatidae; genus Anser; species Anser anser. The sequence goes on along the minus strand of NC_139727.1, from coordinate 15,906,014 downwards.
TTGCCCAACTCTTGAAGTCAGCAAGAGTCTTGTTTTAGGAAGGGCTGTGTGGGATTCATTCCCTAACGCTGCTTGTTGCTTCATGTTTCTAACTGGGGAAAGATACTTTGAAAAGACACAGCAATCTGTATGTTTGATAAGCAGCCTGGCCCGCACAGCACATCAGCCTTCCCTGCTTGTATTTACTAGCCAGCAAAGGACTCAAACAATCTCTTACCTTTGACAGTTAGACGAGCTATACTAGATACTGTGCCATATTTATTGCTTGCAGTACAGGTGAAACTGCCAGAGTCTTCTGAAAATACTTCAGCAATAACCAGAGTACAAATTTCCTCTGCAAAGCATCAGAGCAGTATTATTACTTGAAATGAGCACACATTGAACAAACACACAAAGCCTTGACTACTGTAGGGGACGTTTCCTTAAGGTTTTCCACCTTTCTCAGTTTGATTTTATTTTCATCTGTATTATCAGTTTTGGCAGCCTTTGTGTGCAGCAGCTGTTATGAGCATTGTGTGCAGCAACTGGTACCCTCTGTGCTCCAGCATGCCCAACAAAAGTGAAGAACAGGTGGCAGCAGTGTTTGGAAAACATTAGAGAATGTCCTCCTAATCACATGAAGTACAGACTTTCTCTATGAAGAACTTCATATTGAATCTGGAGAAATAAAAGGCACTCTGTACTCACAAGTCCCTAATATATGTATATAATAATTATATATATATATGTATAATATATATATATATCTTTGCAGATTGAAAGGTTAGTTATAATTAACTGGGAATAATTCAAGTAGAGACAGTGTAAGGTGAAGAAATGCAAAATACATCCTTTTAGGCCAACATTTTTAAAAAATACTACTACAGATCAGCAGATAGATGGGATCATGCTAATTGTGCTTATAGGAAGTTGCCTTTTCTCTTTGCAAAGACGACTCATGTGGGCATGAAAAAATGTTAGTGCAAAATTGTAGTAACAGAAATGAAATTCTGTCTTGAAAAGTCAGTCTGGGGTTATGACATTCCTCCCCAGTCTGTGCCTGATGTCCAGGCAGCAGTACCAGCTGATAAATACCTGTGGTGATAGGATTTTACAACTTTTTTTGGTCAGGTAGCTGGAATGGGGAGGGAGGGTAACATCTAAAGGGTACTGAAACATGGGCTGATAACATTTCTTCAGTTAATAGCCAGTGACTGTTTTGCTACCATTTTGCAAGAAACTTCCTAAAAAAATCGCAGGATTAATATTTTATGAGAGTTCTTATAGAAGACCATACAACATTTAAACGTAATTGTTTCGTGTCATCACTGTGGAGAATCTAGTAGCAACAAAGAGATTATTTGCTAACAACCATAGGAGAATCATAGTTTATTATAGTAGTAGGATTATAGAACTAGTTTAAGGCATTAGAGTATCTAGTTTATAGTACTTGGATTTGCCAACCACTGCATGCGTGGAAATCCAAATTCCTTCTGAATGAGCAGCAGGTGATGAGGCAGTGACAACTGCACCCGACTGATTACCCTCTGAAAACTGCTTCACATTACTCAGCAGTGATGCCACTGGACACTAAAGGAACGGCATCGGTGGGTTCTGGTAGAAGCTCCACCTATTCATTCCTAAGTCTAAGAGACAGACATTGCAGAGAGGGGGAAAATCCTATAGATTTTGCAAGAGTCTCTTTCAAGATACTTTTTGGGGTAAAAAGTTTTTAATATGACAATGAGAAAAGTTACAGAAGTCCATATTTCATAAAAATTGATACTCCTTTGGTAATTTTCTGTCTAAAGAGGGGCTGCTTTATTTTTTGATAGTGAAGAGCATAACGGAGAGGGTGATTATCTCATGGAGAAGTAATCAAAATCTATGAGGCTCCTTTGCTCCAATCAAGCAGAGTAGCCTGTGTTCTCCTCTGACTGTTGAAATTAACAAATCCAGCCACTTTTATAGGATTTGCTGATATCAGGGGTGGAACACCTGATGTGATACTCTCATATTACACTGGTAGGGAGCAGAGGGAATGGCTGACATGGCTAAACATCTGATGCAATGTTCCCTAACCGGTGAACTAGATAAAAATAGCTCAGTCCTGCATCATCTGGTGTACTTCTGAACTTCAGATATAGGGAACCCTCATACGTTAATTTTGTTAATCTTCAGCTTAGTAAAAAGTTAACAGATCCTGAGTTAGAACTGGAACAAAGCAGAATGGAAACATTATTTTCTTGAAGTGATAAAATTCATTTAAGTTACATGTTTGTGGAACATTCTACCATTCTAGAAATGCCTCTCACTAGTAACTACAGAACATGGGGAAATTAAAAATTGCCTTAATTAAACTGTGGAGTTTAAATAATTGATATTTTTTGAGGTTAAACCACCATATTTGTATAAACAAAAAAAAAAGATGAACTTTTTGATGATCCTCACCTGGTTCGGCCATAGATCGTGGTTCTAAAGGAAAGAAAAGCAGAATTAGCAGATGGAATATGTTTACTTTTGCTTTTTTTTTTTTTTCTTGAACACTAACTATAAAGCTTGATCTTCTCTATATGTTAGGATACTCCCTTTGATGCAGTTTTCTGTTTAAAGGGTAGTAGAGACACCCAAGCATTGTGCTCAATGGTATGTCAAATCCACTGAACATTATGGACACCTTTGACCACTTATAAAGAGGAAATAAATTCTTCAAGGAGTTTTCTGCAATCTTAGTATTACTTTACTGTGTATTTAAGACAATTTCTGAAACTATTCCACACATGAAATCAAGTTATGATAAAAAATATCTTTCATTTAGGTTTGATTTAGTGTGATATTTAAGGAATTTCTACTGAGTTTTAGCAATTTTAGCTGTCCAGTGGCAGGAAAACCACAGACATTTCAACTGCATTAGAAAAGGGAAGTGAAAGTATGTTTTCAACCCTTCATGTATCATGTGCACACATGTATATGTGAGCATGCAAGAGTCATGCTATAATGTAACATGTATAAATCCAGTTACTTTTGTGGAGAAGTAAGCAATCACTGTCCATAAGTACTAGTATAAGTGTGCTTCATAAGCACAGTCACTTAAGTAAAAGATGGGGCACTTGAAAGGCGATGGAACTCTACATAAATGGTGCAGAAAGAAAAATAATCAGCAGAAGTAAGACTAAATTAGAAAAGGACATTGCAGTGACAATGGGATCAAAGCAGAAGGCAAAACAATACAACAGTCTGGGGAATCTCAGACACATACTACCTCTGAGTATGCTGTTCAATTCATCTCCAGTTTTGGCTTCTGTGACCCAGATTTATTGCTGTAAATAAGGCTCATATAGTTCTTACCATTCTAATAAGAAACTCAAAGTGTTGCTATATTAGCAGTTTTGTTGCTTGCCTATATTTTATATTTGCAACATTTCCACACAAGAAACTTACTTTTCTGTAGTATCCGAAAATCTGGAGAATCTTCTATCAGTGTTCCTTCTCTGTACCATTCAACCTTTGGGGACGGAGCTCCTTTCACCCGACATTCAAATACTACGAGCTGCCCCTCAGAAGCTGAGATGTCCTGTAACATCTAATAGAGAAAATGTATAAATGCAATCAGTAAATGCTTTATTGATCTGGAAGTAATATTGATTTCAGTAAGATTTCATAAAGTCACTCGAGTGCTTGAATGCCTTAAGAAAGACATTTTTCCCTTTCATAGCTAGAAAGTTTTAATTATCTCTCTACACAATTAATTGGCCTCTTTCCTTATGAAATATGTCATGAAACAAGTTACCTTTGTAAATACAGGAGCAGCAACTATAGGTCTTCCATCCAATCCTTGCAAATAGTTAGTGGGGCTTTGAGCCTGTGGGTTGCAAAACATCACATGGTATTTGAGTGAATATAGGATATTTTTCCACATACAGGAGAAACATGGTACATCCCTTATGTGCTAATTAAGTACTTTGAAAACTGAAAGGCTCAGGTACCCCCATTCTTGGCTGTTAAATGGAGAGAGCTTCCTGTAAATATTTTACTCTAGATTAACTAATATCTGGGACTGAAGAGTGAAAAATATACTGGGTTTAAAAAGCATTGCTATTACAGAACTATAGACTAAAGAATCATTCAGGTGCTGTATACTAGACACAAAGAAAGTATGGGTTCTGAACGGACATGGATACCTGGCTTTGTGTCAGATTGCAAGGCAAATCATTGTATGATCATCTGAGTGAGTGTAAAATGTGCTTTCTGCTCATGGAATGACACAAAAGAGATTTTGGTTGGTGAAGTCTAGAGCAAAATATTAAATGCAGTGAATAAAAGTTGCTCCATTGCTGACTACTGGAAAACTTTCTTATATAACTTGGTTAATAGAGTTTTTCTCTTTAGTCAAAATAGAAGTTGCTCCAGAACAGTAGAACTAGTGATTTGGTATCTCAGGAGAACACAGGCAAATTCTATAGATGTTGTCTTACAAGTCAAGAAGCTTGAAAGTGGTAATAAGCTTCTGAGATAGCTATCAAATTTGACTTAGGCAACCTCTGTCAAAAAGTATTACAAAGGCTTAGTTCTTTTCTCTTTGCAGTCAAAAGTAAACCTGCATTACTTCATCTATTCAGTATCTGTTTGCTGGTTACCACCTTAGTCTAGGCTGTAAACGTAAAGGCAGTATAAAGGGAATTTAACATTTCAGTTTTATTTTTAAGAAAATGTCGCTATTCTTTCCTATTAAGAAAGAATTCACAGTTATGATTATTCTGATACTTTGCAACAAACAGGTCTATAAATGCATGCTAACATTAATCAGAAATCCTTTAGTATGGATACTAAAATGATAGTATGGTAAATAAACATAACTACATATAAAGTAAACAGAGCCGTGAAATGATTTAGCTGGAAGTAACTTTCATTAAAAGAAAATTATCTGAAGTGGGTTCTGTAGGAGAGGGTGAGGAGAAAGGTATAGGCTGCCACTATTGAAGTGAGCGAGTCAGTCTGCAATGTAAGACGCCAGTGAGTTGACTTACGCATCCAAGTGCCCTTCATGGCATGCAGCGTCTGACCTGCTGGAGCACACAGACTCCCGCCGCTGGCCGAGCTAGCAGCAGCTGCTCCTTCTGCTCATTGCTGCAGAGATGCCTGTAACCCGGGGATGAAAGCTTCCCTTCCCTCTGCCAGGTGCTAAAGGTTAGCTGGCAGGCAGGACATCTCTTCTGCATATGCAATTACTGTGTGGCTGTAAGGTTCAGAGCTGAAGTACAACAGCAAAGTAAAAACTAGAAAATGTTGGGATTCTGAGTCACAAGCTGTAGAAGAAACCATTTTAAGTGCTTTCTTTTCATTCTTGAAATATAACACATCATCCCCGCTACCTGAGTAACTGGCGTAGACACAGGCTGGACAGGTACAGACACAGGCTGAACCACAGCTGATGGTGCCTTGGAGGTTTCTTGGTGCTTAGTTGCAGCTCTAGTAGTAGGAGATGCTGCCTTCAGGGAGGTGTCACCTGGCTTTGCATTGCTGTGAAATATTAACCAAAAAGAAGTTCTCGTAACTGGAAGTTAGAGCTATACGTGTGTCCTCTAGTTACATCTGTCACAGCTACGTGCCAACCCCAGCCTCGCTTCTGGGATTGAATTCTAATTAGTTTAACCTGATATGTACTACCAAGTAAACTTTGATTTGTAAGAATCAGCCTGCATATCTTGCCACTGTAAGCTCTCTTATCTAGTTCAGTTATACCAAATGCAATAAAATGGCCTGGGTTAACCCAGCTGTGGCTTGAAAGGTGTTGCTATCAGCTGTGAGCAGCATGAGAGGGCAATGCTAGTTTCTCCTGTACTGTTCCTTGTGTTTGTATGCAGATTGGAGCTCACAGGATAGTAAAAATACCATGGTCCACGGTATTGTATAAAAAAAAAATGGTATTAGTGTCTTAAAATGAAATTTGTCATGAATATAACCGTCACTAATAAATAATGGGAAAAAAAGTGCATAATGGGGAAAAAATGGGGAAAGAGTGCATAACTCTATCTAATTCAAATTTGCACTTTATAAAGCACTGGTTGCATTTGGGATTGAATTAATGCATGCAAAGGAGCTCAAACAAAACAGTGACTTATGCCCATCAATTCAGTTTACTCCAGTTCCTATGTATTAATTTCCATGTCTTAAGTCTGAATAATCTGTGTATAGCTGTCTTCTGTCAAAGACTTTATGACGTACTGGATTTTCTTGAGAGAAATTTTACTACAGTTTTTCCAAGTCAGACACTTAATTGACCATTTAACTTGTATGTAGTCAAATACCATGTTTTAGTAGATTTATTTTAGTATTTTAATGTAGCATATTTCTTTGTATGTTTATATTTAATAAGTTTCAGTGCTTAAGCTGAAGTTTGTTGTTCCATATTATTTGTAAAACGAACAAAAAAAACACCAACAACCCAAAGAATCCAAACAAACCCCAAACAAAAGCCAACATTTTGCAAGCTGCAAAATATTAATGGAAATAGAAATGTCTACACTTGTGGTTTTTTTAGCTATAAGAAATAAGGAAGATAAAACATCTTAAACTTACTGATCCATTTCGTCTTTGATGGTTTCACCTTCAGAGTCAGAAGAAGAGACTCCTATGAAAACCCAAAAAGAAAAAAAAAACACAAAACAGTGAAGTGGTTTTTGGAGAATTTTATCTAAGAATCATATTTATCATCTTTATTAAGATTTCCTCTAGAGCATTGGAAGGATGCTGTATAAGGATATTTATTATAAAGCTATGCCAAAACAAGAGATCCCATTGCAATGGAAGTGAATCTTCCTGTTCATTACAGACTGTAATCACAGAACTGCTCGTGACATAAGGCAGATTTAGGATGACGTGCAATTCAAATGAGGAAAATAGCATCCACGAGTGAACGCATACCTGAGCGCTCCTCAGGTTCTCTTTAAAATGCCACTAGTATGATTTAATCTTTAATTGCTGTTGTGGATCAGATAGAGCTTCTTTTCTCAGACACCTGATACTAACATTTTTAAAAAGGGGGGGATAAAAGGAGAGAGACACCTGGAATCATAGTTATTTTTCATAAGCTAGAGCCTCGTAACACAGTTTGGAGAAGACATCAGCTAGGTTTACTAACAGCTGTCTTCCTGAGACATTTTACACTTCTGATTCAGCCTTCACTACTTTTGGAATTTGCATTTTCTCTGCAGTTTCTGCCAGTGAGCATCTCCACAAGCCATGGCTTCCATCCAACATTGTCTGAGTTAGGTAAAAGCAGGCCTTGGCCCCAGTCTCAAGAACTTGTAAAGCCCTGCCAAGCACAGACATCTCCCATTAATGCCAGGGGCAGTGCTGATACTAAAAAAGGATTCGTCCTTTCACTGTCAGATTAGAGATGTGAACAAAGTATAACAGTAGAGCAGAAGTAGCCTTGTATGAAGTGTGGTAGGTGCTTTAATTTATGAATGGTCACGCTGTTGTCAGTGACGTTACACATAGTGTGATATTTCTCTGCCTGAGAAATTAAAAAAGACAAAAGGAGAAAAAAAAGATTCTATGTGTTTATATTAAATTTGTAATCCTGTTAACACAGTGACGAATGCAATCTAAAACCTTACCAAAAACAGTGTTAAACCTTACCATAAACAGTGTTAAAAAATTTGACATATAAAACTCTCTTAAGCCAAGTACGATATATTAGATAGCATAAGGAGAAAGAAAATAGACTTAAATCTGCAGGTATATATTTTGTTTTATTTACAGCATCTATTCTGCAAGTAAAAGATCAAATTGCTGATATGTACCTATTCATTTCAGTTACAAGGTTCAAGGTCCCAGTAATGGGTTAAGATCAAGCTACTTTTAAATTTCTCTGGTGGAAAAAGACCAGCTCTGACAAGATATTCCATCTATAATAAAGACTCTAGGGAAAAGGGTCTAATAAGAATTAGACACAAAGTTGAGGTTTCTTTTATTTATATAGAGTAACCACAGGCAAAAAATATAGGTGGCATCAGAATTTCAGTATTTTTCAACTTTGTTCTTGCAATCAGATAGATAAAATCTATGGGAAGCAACACATTAAAATGATATGTAAAGAGCAGTCACTTTTGTGAAGGTATTATACAGAGAAATAATAAAATTGTTAGTAGTGACTGAAACAGTTGACTTCCTGCTATGTATTTTTTTGTGACAAACCTAATAAGTAGGTAACATACACAATATATAATTGCATCTTAATCCTGTGTTACTAGTTTCAGCCACCAATTTCTGCAACAATTCTAACATTACCTTCTATGTAAATCTCCGCAGAGGTGGAGTCTGTTCCATAGATGTTTGAAGCAAAGCACGAGTAACGTCCTGTATCCTCCTCAAAAGCTTCAACAATAACCAATGAGTGTCGATCACCTGTCTGGGTAATTTGAATGTCTGGTGAGTTTTCAAGCTCCTTCCCTTCACAGTACCACCTGCAAGGTAAAAAAAAATATGGTTTGTCAGTGCAAGCAACTTGACAGCTAGAATGACAATGCTGGAAATCTTTCTGATGATAAAATGGGTAGTTTTTTGCCTGAAGGTTCCAACAGAATATTGCAGGCAAGTTGAATAATCAGTCATATGAGTAAAAATATTTATGGTTTTCACAGTATGGCAAATAATAGAACTCTTTTCTTTGCAGTATTTAAAACTTATTGACTAGTTTATGTAAGTGACTCTAGCACATACATTTCTTGCTACACAGATTTCAATAGTAGAGTGGAAGAAAAGGGAGCTATGAGTTTGAAATGCTATCGGTCTAGCACTGAATTTCTCTTGAGGTACATTCAGATCTGTGTTGTGGCTTAAAGCGTCGCAAAAACAAACAAAAAACTAAATAAACAAATTTCCCTCAAACTTGTGATTCCAAAGTTCATGTTGATTCAGAATGTGACTAAAATACACTGTAATATTAACCTTTGTTTTTTCATATATTTGAGAAAATCTTCTTTTAACAAAAGAGTGCATAAATGTATCATAAGGAAAGAGAAGTGATCTATTACAATATTCTATATTGTAATAAGCACTTCCTTACGGAGCAATGGCTAGTGAGAGCTGGACCTTGAATTCTTTTCTGCATGGTATTTCTGTGTTTCTCTTTCAAACCCAGCTACATATCGAAGTATGTTTTGGGCCCTTTAGAGACTTCACACTGTTATCTAAGATGCTCCTAAGCGCTCTCAGTTCCCTCTGTGTTCGGAAGGGTGGTGTTAGCAGAAAATGCAGGACTCTAAACAAAAGTAAAAGCAGCACGTGAAAGGACAGCTCCTTAGGATGTGTTAATGACAGCAACCATCAGCTCAACCTATTTATTGGTAGGGGAGAGCAGTCGTGAATGCTATTGCTTGTTCATATGGAAAATACAGAACAGAAAGAAAACTGCAGGTGGGTTTGCAGTACCAGACGCAAATTTAATTGGACAGTGTAGGTTTTATAGAGAAGGTGTAGTACTATGTATAGAAATCCAGTGTGGGTTAGTACGTAGAAATACTTATGTTTTCAGATAACTAGCTAAATTTAAAAAGCCAAACTGCAGTGTTGCCTTCTTCACTGTGATTTTTCTCATAAATACAAATGGGTATAAAACTTGAACAAAAAAAATTGTGTTTGCTGTTCATTGTTGCTTTTTAACTGAGTATGGTTGATTAATGCATTTTGTGTATATGTATATGGGGGCTATCATGCTGGTAACATTTTTTAATTTAATTGATTTTTAAAAATGAATAATATTTTTATCCATCTGGATATGGTAACTTGGTAAAAGTATCTGTTAGGTTCTGGGTGCATACAAATCCTATCAAAGCAATGGGAAATGTACTTACCATTATATGTTAGAGCAAGTAGAATTAATTGAGGAAAGGCTAAGGGTAGGCTTTTGATTATTAAATTGTAATAATTCTTATTTCCTAGCTCATACTATAAGGTACTTTGATACATTTCCATCTTACATCATTTAGAAGAACATTAATGAGTAAATTTGTTTAACCATTCAGTTATATTAACCTCTTGGAAACACAACTTTTTACAGTAGTTTATGATACAAATCAAGCATGAAGAAAACCCCAAATGAATATGACGGGGGAAAAAAAAAAAGGTAATATAATAGCTCATGTCACAGAAAACCAGAATTCCAGAATTTGATAGAAGCATGATGTAAAATTGAAAAAGGAGTCTCAAAAGGACAATGAGGTATAAAGGAGTACAGAACTGCAACTTAAATGCTCTTTACATGGCTAAGAAGTGAACTGTGTACTATTTGTGCACCATCAATCCTGGCTGTCCAACATGGCTTTCTTAAAGTAGACAGGGTGTTCCCCACTCTACCTCAAATTGCACACTAGTGTAATCTTTGGCTGTACAGTCAACTGACTTGAGTGTATAGCCTGGAAACCATACAGGTCAGCCTGATATGGAGGGAAGCTCCTTCACTGTAGAATGAATCATAGTGCATAACACAATTTCCCCTTTTAGAAAGGCAACTCTTTGTAGCTAGAGACGTAGAATTTAAGTCTTGGTTTGTGTCTACGTCTCCTTGCTATCCTCTTCTACAAGTCTCCATTGTAATGTAATTGAAAATGGGTCTCACAAAACAATTTTTAAGAAATTAACATTTCCAACTGAAGTAGACAGGCATGTAGTAAATATGATGTTAAAAGAGAATGCCAGTAGGCTGTAAAATGCCACAGCTCTCTTTTGTGACATTTCAGAGCTGAAGTACAGATTTGCAGCAGTAAAATACATCCACATCCCTCTTGCAGGGTTTTACCAAAGAGAAATTGGCATTGTTTTATATGGAGAACTTCACAATACAGTGTAAACACCACTGCGCGTATAAACCAAACCCATACAGCGTACAGCACCTTTGGAAATAATAGGGAGCAATGACATCAGCACATATCCTAGGATGCCAGGTGAGATGGCACATGTAGCAAGATAAATAAGAACTTACTGGGTGTTTGTTCTGGCTCAGACTAAAGTCCACCTAGCCCAGAATGCTTTGACAGTGGCCAAAACCAGACATTTATGGAAGAGTATAAAAACAGAGCAAGTATATACGTATCTATATATTATATATCGATATATTTCTCCAGAATATTTAACGATTTGCCAGATATCTTTTTTCACACCTTTTTATCACACCCATCTGAAGGTGTGAAGGAAGATTAAAATAGTTTTAAAAAGGCAAAATCACCGGTCTTAAAACAATTGTTTACAAACTACCTGTCTTTTAAACAATTTCTCTATCATAGTACCATTACCATTATTTTCTATAAGATTAGATTGTATGGTTCTTTGCTAACATTTCATTTGAAAATAGTGCTTTTTATTTGTGTTATTACATAATCCTATCAATTGCTCAGATATATATGTATTTATTTTGAAAGAGTTGTTTTCCACTTCTATTCAAAGCACATTTCCTTTAAAAATAATTCTTTCTTCAGACGGAACCATTCCGTTCACATTTCCTCATAGTTCAGTCAAGAACTTTCAGATCCTCTAATGTAAACCTCTTCAAACAGAAGAAACAGCTACATTTATTTTAGACTGGAATATTTTCCCCACTAATAGTTAGGTACAGCTTGCTTTTTGACTGGCTCCCCAGAAGTGCACATTTTCTTTTCTTTGCTGTTCAGTGATGTTTTTTAGTAGTTCCAAGGGAAAAATATAGTAATGTGCACTACAGGGTTGATTGAAAAGATCCTTTGAAATTGATTAGTGCCATTTTTAGGTTCAAGAACAGGAAATTATATAGGATTCCTGTGATCCTAAGGGATCTATATACTTATTCTATATAAAATATGGTTTCTTCTTCTGTCGTTTTCAAGATTTGCAATTGGTGCTAATTGGCAATGTTCGCATTTTCAGGAGAGAAAATGGTTGTGTGATTCATCACAGTTGTGTGACTGCAATCACATATGGGTATTTGAATGTACAAGTCGTCTTTTAGGAGGGTAATTCATGTAGGCAACTGTATACTTTGGGAGCTGAGTCATGTCACTTACTAATGTCTTTTTATATACTTACCTCATGCTTCTTCCTTATAATGTAGTCTTGTTTTAGCATGTTAAACAGATATAAAAAACTATCAAAAAGAATACCCTTGTTCTCAAATTTGATCTTATTTTCAGCGGTATCTTTCAGAACATTGCAATAGCTTATGTAGTACAATAACATTATATTTTGTGTCGACTCAAATGCGGTTCCTCAGTCAGGTGACAAATAAAGCAAGACCCATTACACAAAATGTTGTGATATAATCATCAATAAGATATAAGAACTCCGTGTTCCTACTGATCAACTTTTCCAAGTAGCCTGTTGTGTTCGTGTAGAGATGTCTGTACTGCATCCCCGTGTGAGGCAAATTTTAAATTCCTATAAGCAAAATTGCACGCATCAAGTAAACTACTTCTTCCAGTTATTTTAGTAGTATATGAGTAGTATATTCCTTTAATAGACTTAAACAGACGATGAAGCAGGATTGCTTTTTCTTTTTGCAGTTATTTTTACCTTTGACTAGTCCAAAATTTGCAACATAAATGATTTAAAATTTCAGGAGTAAACTTCTGTTTTAAACCTGGGTTTAGTTCTCTACACAGCGTGTTCTTTCAACACTATTTTTGTCATAACGTTAAATTATTTTGATATTAAGCCAAGAAAAGAGTGTGCTAAATATATGTTATTTCTTTGCAATGCTTACAGGTGAAAAAATTCTCTCTTGTAGAATTAAGCTTTGGGTAAATCTTTGGCATTGCCATATTAGTCCTTGCTTGTTAACATTTTATTTTATTCTTACCTTCAAAACGTTGTACGTGGTAGCAATGAAATGTCAGTTACAAGGGGAGTTCAAACATTGAGATACGTGGCATGGTTGCAGTAGCAATATTCTCTGTCACTGACATTTCATTCCTGCCATGAATTGTAATGATAGCTTCATCATACAAGGCAGGTTCACATTAAGCACAAGCAGTGTCATCCACTGTGCCAAATGCATCCGAGGTATTAATCCATTGACTTGATCGGAGTTGCATGTTAAGAGAAGTTTGGCTCTAGGCTTTGAGCACTAAAACAGATAAATGTCTTCATTTGGCAGCTGGGGGGGGGAAGCTTAATCAATCTTACGTGACTTTAAAGTCCAAAAATCTGTGATTAGTTGCAGATCTAGTCTTCTTAAACAAAGCAGCACTAAAATGCACTTTTTAGGCTTTGTATGCCTATGTTAAAGAATGCTTTCATGGAAACCTTATGACATAGAGCCTGTTTTTAGAACATTAAATCCTCATGACACTTCCAGGATGGCTGTGTATGCTACGCAATGTGATTCATAAGTAAAATTAACCTAGGAGTGATGTGCCAAGCAGTTTGGAAAAATGCAGACACCTCTGAACTTGAGGGAATAAGGAGTGCTCTCCTCACGGAGATGAGTGAGTATCATACCTATCATTACTCATACAGAAACAGAGCTTTAGAAGGAAGCATGGGAAGGAGGTCAACAAAACCTTTAACACTTTGCAGGTATACGACGCACATATCTTAAATGCTTATTTCTTACCTTTCTTACCCTTATAGTCAGAGTGAAGTAACGTATTGATAATTGTAGTAGTGCTCTTTGAATGTGAGCTGATGTTTGAGCTAGCTACAGGCCCTTGTACTACAGTGCCAATCTTTGTTCGTCTCTTCTATGTCACTGCATTCAACTGATGATACTGAAAAAGGGTAACATTTCACTCAAACTTCTTTATAGATCGATAGGCTGAACCACCTTCCTCTAACATGTGGGCTTACTACATTAAGGCTGAGTTATTTTAAAAGCAGTTGGATGGGCCTATCTGTATTCATCCGGCCAGGTTTTAGCTTTCCATGTACTGATACTTTAATCAGTTCCCATTTTCTTCTCTTGTTCCTCCATCCAATTATCTGTCCCTCAATGAGCTCTCATATAGACCAGATACACTCACCAAGTCTGTAAATTATACTGCTTTATCATCACCAATGGTATTTGACTCTGATCCATCATTAAAGTCATTTACAGCATTGTTTACAGCATCCATTTTGTTCTGTACTGTCTTGCTTTCAAACATGGTATCTGACTGTTCATCATATTTTCCAGACCTGTCCATTCCCGTGATCAGTTTATTTCTAAGTCTCCTGTCTCTAACATCCTCCCTTATAATCCACATTACATCAGTTTAACCACCTGATTACTCCTTATGGTGACCAAGAAATGACGTTACGGAGCTTGTCGGATCTTGTTCTTGTTTAACAATGCTCTGGGTTCCCACAGTACTACTACATCGTAAGTGTATATATTACCAGCATTATGAGTAACTTGGGATTCATTTCTGTGATTAGGAAGTCCAGGGTAAGTCACAAGACACAGGCAAACATGAATTAGCACACAAGTGCCTGAGGGATGCTTGTTTATTTGTGGGCATTCACATAGGTTGAGGGAAGAAGAAATCGTGTCTCAAAGCCAGCCAGCATTAAACTTTCTTTTGCTGGTTGCCACCTTACTAATGATTCCTTTCCTGGGACTACTGATTTTTGTATCTGTCTTGCTTGGCTGTTAGGATTCTTCTCTCCTTGGACAGTTCCATAGATGCTGAACTAACTCACCATAAACCTCAGAAAACTGTTACCCTAAAAGAAGGGCAGTTGCCAGTTGTGAGCCCAGTCCTGGACACAGTTCCACTACTATGGCTAACAAGATGCTTTCTTCAGTATTCTGGAAGCTCTACGCAGCAGATCAAAGACGAGCACAATTTTTACCAAAAAAGCCTGTGTTCTCAGAGTTCCCATAGTTAATGGGGTACATAACCTTGAATATGTTATATTTTCTGGTTCCCTCTTCCTGTAGCAGTGACTATAAAGGCCAGATCACTGGAAGCACATGAATATGTATCATTCATGCAAATGGATTTTTTACACCCTTTCTTAGGATGTAAAAACTCATACACATTGGTGGAGTTAAAAGAATCTTGGATGAACAGGACAAAAATCTTGATACCAAACAATGATCAGGAAACTGTTCAGGCAGCTAACATTCCCAGCTTTCTCCCAGCTGACAGCATGTACATACACACGCATGCACACAAACACAAGGGGAGAGTTTACACGGGCACCCTTGTGATTTATTTGTTAGTTTGAATTGTGAAACTGCAAGCCAACCCTGATCTTTCTCTTGAGCTTGACTGCTTGGGGCTGAATTTCTATGGGACTTCTTTCTACCTTTCTGGGCTTACATTGGCCTTAGGGTATTAGCATGTGAGTGAATAATTACTAAGTAACCTCTCTCTTCTGTCATGCACTCAAATCCTTATGCCCTAACAGGCTGCAGTGAATGCAAGGTACCTTCTGTCATTTAAATCAGGGTAAGAGCATGCACTGGAGCAGGTAATGCAACTGGCAGATAGATGCCTTGTAACCTGTTTGTGTGCTCACGCCCCTACAGAGGCATTCCCTCCCTTCTGGACTTCTGTGTTAGCTCTTCTAAGCCCCTAGTCTTGTTACAAGCATGAGCCGGTAAACCAAATGGGCATTTCTGATGGAGCAGTACAGTGCCTGACAGCAGTGTGCTATTGGAAAAGTCTGACGGATACCTATTCTATGAAAGTTTAACAGCTCCTGTATTAACTGTTGTGCACTTAGATTGTTTTATTATTAACAAAAAAATCAAATATTGAGACAGAAATTTCAGTGGAAAAGCTTCAGTTTTGATGGTATAAAAATAGACCCAAGTTACAACGATACCCATCACCCCATTCTGTGGGATCAAACAGTCCCTGAATTGGGTGCATAGGCATCCTGGCCATCCATGGATACTCCATGGGATGAGTCATTGTTCTTGGGTTCTCCGATTTGCCCTTGTGAGGCTTCAGTGACTTTATACTGTCAGCTTCTAATTCAGATACTTGTTAAACACCTAAACTTAGATGGCATGAATACCTTTTGAATTTCATGTATGTGTCAAAGGCATGGGTATGACATGCTTTTAAAAGGATGATGTAGTGGCCTTCTGGAGAAATACATATTATTAATACTGTGCACCAGATTAATTGTCTATAAATAAGCAAGGTGGTGTTCACCTTTTCTAAGTACAAAGAAAGCCAGACTGAGTTTGTGTACAGGTCTATCTATATAAGAGAAAATTATTTTATTTGTTCTCTTTGTATTGTAAATTATGAGTGATGGGAGAAGAAAAATAAATGGTTTCTCATGTCCAGGGATCCTAGTGGCATTTTTAATATCAAAAAGATTTATCAAGGCAAATGCCTGGACAAATAAGTCTCAGAGCCTTTATAATCAAGAGATTTATAATTCAGAGAGGGGTGTTAGTACCTGGGGAATGATGATATTTCCTGTTTGTTTTCTGTCAAAAAAGGCAAATTTCTGGCACTGTTTCATTCTTTGATCAGACTCCTGTATGAATTTAAGGGCTGAACACAATACAGCATTTATGACGCGAACTCCATCAAAGGAGTCTGTCAAAATTGTTCATTATAGCAGTGAGTTTGGACATGAAGCATAGTAGAAAGCATATTCTTCCCAAACAAGGTATTTCTCTAGCTTCAGCACAGATACCTCTTTTAAAAATAAAAATTTAGTCCTTCGCATTCTCGTCATGGGCAAGAGACCCTAAGTGGCACCATGGGTCAAAGTCTTGTTAGGGACTGAGAACCTACATGACAATAATGAATGCACTAGTAGGGCAAAATGGTCTGGCAGTCATAGTTCAGGGATCCTATAAACTGGATATCTTCTCGTCTTCATGACAAGATTGCCTGTAACTGATGACAGGCCACAAGAAGAGGATTTATTTGTAGATCCTTGTTCCTATGTACTTAAAATTGTGTTGTAAAAGCTTCTTCCTTCTGAAAAATAGTAGTTGGTGTGTCAGAAATCCAAGGGAGCAGAAGACAAAGATTCTTTACCACAGAAATCTTTGGAGCTTCCATACTTGGATGTTGAAATATTTTTCATTTAATGATGGTGCCTGTTAGTTTGGTGAGAAAGATGATAAAAGGTGTTGACTGCAGTAAAAGGGGCAGTAGTGCTGTACCCAGCATTGTCTTAAGTATAGAAGGAAGAGAAGGACCAACAATTGGAAAAAGAGTACCGTCTGTGAAACTCAGAGTCCCTTAACGGGATGCTGAGGACACAAACAGCTCTTTTCAACATTTAGAAAAGTAACACAGCTCTAAAAGGCCTATAGGATAAGCTTCCATCTAGACTTAAGGAAATCTATTTATGATACTGCAGATATTAGGATGAAGATATGTATAGTACTTCTCTAGAATAGCAAATAGGATAAAATTTTCCTTCCTAATGGATTGGTATAGTCCCAGCAAAGTAAATATAATTCCCACTGTCAGTGAGAGGGAAATTTGGCTAATTAGCTCTATGAGAACAGATTTGGATTTAGAAAGACTGCTGAGATTAATAATTTCTAAGATAAATTTAAAGCTTATAATGTTTCTTATTTCATTGATGTTATTGACAAATAAAGCATAGCCCTTTCACATTGCCTTTCATCTTCGGTGATCTTGGTAAATGTTACCTCTTTAACCTTCAAAATTCTTGTAGATACAGGTGAAAACTTAATCACCAGTTGACATCACACAACATGAGTAAGTGTCAGTTAATAACATTGTCTTCTACTTGGTAAAACAGAACTGATCTTTGTAAGTTTGTGGCAGAATCATTGTCAGAATCTGCATTAGAACTGAGCTGTTTGTGGTTATTTGTATAATAACTTAGATGAACTACTTTCTTTTCTGTTCATTAATGGATGTCTTGATTTATAGGGATCTATGTTCACTCGTCTGAAATACCTTCAGACATTGGCCTGAGGTTTCACGGTCAACAGTGGTTTTAGCCAGTTTATACAATCAGACTTGGTTTCCATAAAATTTCTCACTAAGAAGTTATCAGTTTCTTGTAATTACAGAAATGCAGTATTTATAAACAGTACTCTAAAGTTCAAAGAAAATAGTGTGCCCCAAAATGTGTTGTCATAAAATATAAATTAGCTTTTTTATGATTTAACGAAAGCGTTTGTTTGCCTTAATTTTGATAACCAAGATTAAGGGATTTCTGCTGCAGATTACAGAAATATATGCATTAAAATATCTGGAGAGAGTAAGGCATACACCTACTGTTACAGAAATATGAAATGACAAGTGCAGAATATGTTTACCTGACTTCAGGTGCTGGGATTCCTACCACAATGCAGTCCAACTGCACTTTGGTTCCTTCAGGAACTTCCCTGCTCTTCAGTTTTTGAGTGAAGCGTGGTGGCTGTCCAATGGGCTCATCAGAATATACAGATGCAGATTCTGACTCTGTTTTCAGTTCTGCATTTGTCAATTGATTGATAGATTCCAGGTTTGCTGCTGGTTGATCATCTAGTTTTTCAAATGCTTTCTCTGCTTTATTTTCCAGGTCTTGAGGCAGTGGAATGGAAAGCCTTTCTCTGTTTTCTGTTGTACTAGAGAGGCTAGAGCTACCTTTTTGAGCAGATTTATTCTTAGAATCGATTTTGCTCCTGTAGTTTTTGCATGTTCGGGGTCTTATTCTTTCAGAGTTGTGAGCTTTGAAAAGTGAAGAGAGCTCTTCAATAAAATCTGCTGCCTTGTTCAGGAATTCCTTTTTTGATTCTGATTCGGAGGGAAGGTGTTGTTTCTTTAGGTCTTGAGAGCTCCCTTTGGAGCCTTTTGTATCTCTGACATGGTCCTGACAAAAGTTTGTGTGCAGGCCATTGTCTGATGTTTTCAGAGCTGTAGAGTGGGCCATTTGTCTGTTTTTTCCTTTGTTTTTCAGTTGATCCGAGGGATAATGTGAATGTGTCTGAAGCTCATCCTGTTTAGTTTCGAGTGGATTCTGATCAATAGCTTGTCTTGCCAGGTTTACACTTTCATTTAGCTCTTCTTGGCTCAAAAAGGCAGAGAGATCTGGAAGGTCATCTTGGGTGGCTATCTCATCTGAATCACCACAAGTGTTGCCATAAAGGAAATTATGAGAAGTGGACTCTGATCTGCTTCTTTCACTGTTCCCTCGATGTTTAGTTTCAGCTAAATAACTTTCTCTCAGAAGCTGAGATATTGAAGTTGAGGACTCTAAGCTGTCGTCTTGCATGCTGCCAATAGAAAGGACAAATAGGACCACACCTTATCAATAGCAGATTTGTTGATTGCACAGAATTACAGGCTTCTGAAAAGCAGAACACAACATTTTCAAAGTGCATCTGGTTCCTGAATATTAACTTGCAAGTATGGCCTCATTTTAAAGGCCTGCTTCTGTACATACTGCCAGATACTATTGCTTTTGCTCAGTGAAATCCATCTTTTATAACTTTCTACCATTGGTAGCCTTGTATTGCTAAAGCAACTGCAAGTATGGTAATTTATACTCTGGTCCAGGCAAAACTTCAACTGCAGAGCTATTATCTGAGCTTCAGTGTCAAATCTTTATCACTGCTGATCTGTGAGCTAAGAAACAACCTCATCAGATAGATTAAATGCTGGGTATTTCAAGGACTGAAAGTTGTGGGGGAATAACAGTACTTTTAAATTAAGTAAATTTAGATTGAAAGGCACTGAAGTAGTAAGAAAATGAACCCTCAAAAGCATTTGAGGGATGAGGGGAGGAAGGCAAAGGGGAGAGAAGAAAAAATATAGTCTATAATGACAATTTTTCATTTAAAATTCTTAAAGATACTGCATTTTAGGAAACAATAATGATGTTAAATGCACTATAGCTTCTTAAATTAAGCATTATTTCTAATAAGCTATCTATTTAAAGTAAGTAAATTAGAGAATTATGTCATTATTCAATACAAACATCATTTGTACTACAGGTCTTTCAAAGTCATTCTCTTAGGTCATCCTGATTCTGAAAAAATGTATCACAGATGAGAAGACAATATCAGAAAGCCCATTTTTAACCTGATAAGTGAAGCTGTCATCCCTTCTGATAAGTAGGTCAGTACTTCTGTTTATTATTCTCCCTTTTTATTTACACAAGAGCTAATATGAATGTAGAGCAATTCAAACATCCTATTAGTGTGCTAATCTTGGAGCGGCTTAAATATGAAGACAAAGAAGACAAATACTGTTCACAACTACAGAGCTGATACCTCACAGATACTGAAAAAGGTGCATGATTATTTACTGACTCTCAGAATATGCAGTGCATGGTATCTGTCTTGAAGCTCTTCATTTATGGCCTGGCAAGTCTTGGTGTGGTGGTTTCAAATATTCCTACCCCAAAGTGTCTGCTTTGTCACACTGCAGAAGGTTCTGTTCCTGTCGTGGCATCAAGAGAAGGGAACATGCATGCCCTTGCCTCAGCCATTTCCATTCATAGCCTTATGTAACAGCCAAAAGTGCCAGTGAAAGAAAAGTTAAAAAGGTATCTCTGCTGTGAAAGGCTTTCTGCTCTGCTAGAGGGACAGTTGTCCCTGGAAAAGGGCTAGTAAAAAGTAAATGAGGCAGTAATATCTTGTACTGCTGCAGCGTTTCTTCCAGGAATGTGAGAGACAGCCCTTCTTCTATATTTACAGAAAGGAAGGCTTCCATTTAAACTTTTTATATTCTGCACTGAATGAGCTATCATATCCTCACGTGCATTTTGAGGCCTAAACCCCTCTGTCTGATGCACAATATGTTCTATTTCCCATGTAAATATTTAACATTTTAGAGGCATTGATTTCATTGTTTTATTTTGGTAATATGAAACAAACAAGCTAAGTAAGACAACAAAAGCACCCAAACAAAATACTGATAAGTTTGTGCCTGTAGGAAAAATGACAAATAAAATATCATATAAGTTATATACTTCTAAACAGCCAATTTAGTCCCCAGTGCAAATTACAGCTGTAAAGCACCACCTGCCTCACTCCTGCAACTGAGCCAGGATTTTCAATACTGATCGAATTCCTGCTGTTAAATTATCTGGCACAGTGATTCAGTGAAGCTGTAGCGCAAAAGAGAACATTGATTTGGGAAGCCCACATGAGATAATGCTGTAAGCTGTTTCATGATTGGACAGTGTATGTAACACAACCTCTTAAGAGAACAAAGAGGTCTCCCTAAGGCATAAAGTTCCTGCTCTATGGATACCACTTTTGCTTGCTCAGCTTTTACTTCTTAAACAGCTGTGCAACCTTACTGTAGCTGAATGCATTTAAGAGATTATATTATCTTGTTTATGTGCTGCTAGCACACTCTGTACAGTAAAGGTCACAGCTAAATCTACAGTTTCAGCTCTGAAGAGTTTAAATGTGTTCTGACATAAGGAATTACAGCCTGGGAGAGAAACTTTGCACATGAATGAATGTGTTTAGATGGGCAGAATAGCTTTATAATTCTAGTTTGCAAAAAAGTATAGTGAATAAGCCACTGTCTGATAGCCAAAGGAGGAAAAATAGATGCAAATTAATGCAAAATAACAAAGCCAGGGGTGCTTATAGCGGATGAAAATCTAAGATGATAGAGGAAATTAAAGTGGCCAAATCAAAACTTCCTTGCATTGATGGTTCATTTTGGCTAGCTGTAATGCAGTTGGATAAAGCATCTCCTGTTCAGATGACCAGGCTGGACAGTGTAGCCATACATGGAAGACCAAAACCCATTTGTTTGTCACAGTCCTGAGTGAACATGTACGAGGCAAATGGACAAATGACTGGTTCAACCCTGCCTCTGCCCTTCCAAGGAGATTTGAGCAAGTGCAAGTGGGAGAAATCAAACAGTTCTGCAGGAGAGGAGCTGGAACAGCTTCCTTCCTTGTGTCCATCACAGAGCAGAAGGAGTAGAAAAAAGCAGAGTGCTCCTTCAGGTGTTGGGAAGCAAGGTACTGATGAGAATAAATCTGAAGCCAAATTCCTCGTCCTTAGAGAGCCTTCAGTTTTCTTTAGAGCTCACCCAGGGTCAGAATGTTATATCTAACTCTTCTCTATTTTCAGCTAGTGTAGAAGATAACTTTTAATTATATTTTTAGTGAGGGAAAAGATGAGTACTAGTCAAATGTAGCACTTCGAGGCAGTGCATGGCTACCAAAGTTTTAAGATATTTTGAATGATGTGATATTTCTAATTAAATGGAAATGCTGAGTTCCAGCAAATGTTGCTGTGAGGCTGCCAGACATTCCACTTATAAGCAACCCTTGCAAGATGCTTTTTTTTTTTTTTTTTTTTTCCCCTGCAAGGAGTTATTCTCTCAAGTAGTATAGAGGGCTGATGACTGAGGGAAGCACTGGGTAGGCTGAAGCCATCCAGATTTCACAGTCAAGGGAGATCAGCTTTGTTTCAAATGAGCCAAGCATACAGCCTGACAAGGTCTGTGGACTAGACAATAATAAGTCTGAATTCAATATATTTTCTAAAATATCTGTTGAGACCAGCTTTCCAGTGAGCAAAAAAGATCACCAGAAGGAAAACTATGCTATTACAGGTTTGATTAATGACAAATGATATTCGTTCAGGCTTTATATAGTGAAAATAGGAATCTAGGCTTTCAAAATCAAGACCTGGGCTTGAGCGCAGTCTTTCTCTTTGCCTGACTTTCTGGATTGTTTAGATTGTGTTGTAGAATTGGCCTTAATATGCCTCGAGCCTTTCCTTTAATTTCTTCAGATTGGGACTTTGGAACAGAAGTGTCTTTGTGGCCACAAAGAAACCATCCCACGCTCACCCAGTGTGCGCTGGCACAGAAGGCTGGGAGCTAGCAAAGTATGCTCTAACTGCAGGTATCTCTGTTGAGCTGTAAGGAGTAAGCAGTAAGAAGACAAACTCTAGCAAAAACATATCCATGGTGTCAGTGGAAGCACCAAGAATTTTGCAGACCAGAAAAATCTCTCTCTTAATAATAAACCAGTGTCAAGGAGAGGAACTGTAATGCTAGTTATGAATACTAGCTCTAAACTGATGCTGTTTAGGACTGAGAGGGGAATGACAGTCTTGAATCTCCAGTCTTGACAGTTTGTTACTTCCAGCACCAAAAAGTGCACTGAGGGCAGCCTCTTTTGCTTTCCCAGGACACTAACAGTAGTGACCCTGGGCACCTATTATCTTGAGAGGCACCAGAGGATGTCATGAACAAAACTGACTGCATGTACTTCTTCAGTCCACTAATTGTGTTTTCTTGAGCAAACTAACTGCACAAGTTTTCTGATTTTTCAAGACCCTGTCTCTATGGCAGTGTTCTCTTATTAGCCAAGCAATCTTTAAGATAAAATATACACAGAGGTAGAATTAGATTCCAAAGATTGTTTAGGCAGTGCCTTGACATGAAAATCATTATATGGAGGGCAGAAAAATCACTTCAGCAAGCTTGTGCAGCGTGCTGCTGTATCCTTTAATTTCCTATTGCTGAGTCATCACTGAAAGAATCTGATCTTTTTCCTAAGAAAACATCAGTAATGAAATCTCAGCAAAACCAAAGGGATTCACAGGTTTATTTGAGTGCAGGTCCTCTGTTCTCTTTGTTAGAGACAGCTTTGACTGCTTAGTGCCCTAAAGATGTTCTTTTCAAACAGTCCTTCACTTAACCATAATAAAGAGGCTATCTGCAAATAGCAGATTTAATGCAAAAAGCATTTAAAAGTCTTCTTTGGCCTTCACTTGTACTTAAACATGAATAGTTTTAGTCAGCACTTGTTGCTTCTATCTGGCTTTCCAAGCTACCATTTCTTTGAGACTGCTGTTGTATGAAACCCCAGCATCAGAACAGCTAGCAAACTGCTGCTGCTTTCTTTGCGTGGTGGCATCCTGTGGGCTTTACACATCAAATGTGCTGTATGTCCAGCACCTCTGCATGGAAACTAGAAAGTTTAAGAGATCTTAGAGGCTATATCCTTTTCCAATTAATTTAATTGCAAATAAATTGCATTTACCCATCTGCTGTTAACACTAACAGTTACATAGGTGTTTCAGCTGTAGGATCGCAGCTATGAAAAACAAGAGGTGACACAAGCAGTCTGTCTCCCACACGTTTAAAGATCACAATCACATTCTTATGTGCTTGCAGGAATTCTCACTTGGCAGTTGCCATTGTCACCGTTTCCGGTTACTGCCTGTTGACGTGCTGTTGCTGCTGGAGGACAGACTTTGAGACTCCAGAAGTATGAAAGGTTAGGCTTGGAGCAGAGGTTGTGGTTAGGGGTTTGAGTGTAAGGTATTTTTAATAATTTTACCTAGAAAGCTCTGTACAAGAACGTGATTTACTTTTTTGTTTTAGACACATTAGTAGGTTCGAATTCCATTCCTTGTAATGAATCAAGAAAGCCAGGTAGCTAAACTCCCATTTCCAAGTAATGTAATTAAATAATGGAAAATGAGGAGAGAGCCTCAGAGCCCCAGGGTATAACAGCTTCTGATGGAAATAAAATCCCTTTAAGAACAAGTAGGCTAAAGGTTATGTCCATGTTTAGGAAATGTCCTACTTCTTCATGTGTATATTTCAAGATAATCTTTTCAATATTCTAAGTATAGTTTTAATTTTCTTCCATTTAACCCATTTAATAATTTCCAGATCTTAAAGCTGCCGTTTGATTACAAATCTAAAAGAGGCTGGTAGCTTTTTATTGCTTGCTGTAACATTATTTTGTTAATAGTGAAAAGACTGGTGGTGGTGTTTTAAATATCTTCAAATATTGCTGCTCTTGGCTTTAACGTATGTATCTACCATTTAAGAGATTTTTAATTGTTGTTATAACTGATGTATGGCTACTACTGCTTCTGTTCAGATAAATAAGTAGCGTCAGACCCTTTTCTGTAAATAAAACTTCGGATACTCCAGCTTCTCCCTTAGATATGTTGCAGTGTAAATCTAGAGTAACTTCCCTTACACTGCCCAGGATTTACCTGAAGCAACTGTGGACAGAATTACTAAGCCCAGCCTTGCAGGCCCTCTATCTGTAAATGCCAAACAGGTAATTTTTTCAAGTAGTTCTCAGGTAACACGCAAAGTTTTCCTTGATGAACACAAATCTTAAACATTGAAAAGTGTGACCTATGTACAACAAAAGGAAAGAAAGAAGGAAAAAAATAACTATAGAACATCCAATATTTAGAATTTGGGGGAAATTTCATTATTTTTAATAGATCTTTAATGTATTGGGAGTTGGATAATGCCTTATTTTTTGAATACTTGTGATAACGGGTTGGGGTTCTAACTGGTAAAACAAATTTTAAATTCCTTTTAAACTGAAATTGCTATCTTGATTTTCATAGAAAAAAAGGAATATAGGATTGAATTATTATCTATATACAGTTACGCATCATCTACATTAAACAATATTATGTTGAAGTAATAAATAATTTCAATGGGAAAATAATTTCATATAATTTGCCATGTGATTTTTTTAATGAACATGATGTAAATAATTTCAAATCAAATACAGGTGATTTGAAGCAGGCAATATTTAAGAGTCTAGATTTCTGTAGCAGAGGATCTATCTTGGCATTTTTGTAGTGATGTTGGTCTCCTTTAACACAGCTCTTCTCTTGTTGGGAGATATTCACTGTTTCACTCATAGGCATTTGAATGTTACTCAGAATGTTCAGATGTTAGAGCATTAATAGCGCCTATTTTGCTTTAAGAAACTTCTGATGAGCCTTAAGAGCACCTGTTTTGCAAGCAAATAGTGCTAGAAATATGAGATGTGAAATGTGTTCTTCATTACCACTGTATTTTGTCCCTAATGTCGCTTCCCTTTCCTACTGACAGCATAATTGTACAGCCCACAAAAGGAAAAAAAAATTGAATTTATCATCTCAGAAATGGGATGGGATAAATCCTGTTTCCAAATAATTGCAGAAGACACTCAAATAGGCCTTTGTGCACTTGGAGTCATGCCCTTGAATACTTAGTCACCTGGCCTGTGACCTCAGGGTTGTAGTAGTGGGCACCCTAAACAGTCTAAGATATCCAGCTCTTCTTCAAGAAAAAAGCCCCTTAACAGATCTTAAACTTTTTCAACATTTCTTTCAGACTGTCATAAGAAAAAGACCATTTTTTTTACTCTGATCACAAAAATTCTCTTTATATGTTCATAATTAATATTGTCCGATAGTAGTTCTCAAAAAAAAAAAGAACTTAGATCCTTTCTTACCCATATCTTAAGTTGTCTTTGCTCCTTAGTGAATCTCCCTGTAGTTCAGGGTTAAACAATATCTTTAAGAAACTCCAAAATAAATTTAATCTGATTTTTAAATTAGAAAGTGAAAAAGGAAAAGACATGACAGCAGTCTTTGAGAACTGCCTGGGATGCTTCTCTGTCCTCCTTTCCTGTTGGTCTGTGAAGGCTGGGACACAGATGTTAGGGCAAGCTCTGAGTGTAGCACTTCAAGTGCTGGTAATGTAGGACAAGTTTTATTAATTTAAGTAAAGTATGCAAGCCAGGTTCCTTCAGGAATTGCCCATGTGAGAAAGAGTCTATAAGAAAGGTCCAAAAACATACAGCACAAGTCCACAGTTTGGTGATGGATGTGCACACAGAAGTCCACAAAACTAAACTAAAACTAACAGGCAACAATATTCTTTTTTTCCTAGTCCAAACACAGGCATACTGTGCAATCCTTTCATGGCTGAAACTACAAATCCACTTTCATGGACAGTGACCCAATTGATTTAAACTAGGTCATTTCTGTTAGTCCTGCTAGCAGTACGTGTGAGCAGTGCAGAAATCCACAAATGCCTGAGGCTGAGGACTATTCCAAAGTTTTATTTTGGGACAACTTAGCTCTGTGACAAAAAGAGGTTTGAGTATTGCATGGCCTTGCTGTAGACTGACAAATTACAAGACTGCACAAGGTAGTTGTAATAAGAATTTGCATGACTTACATGCTGAACAGCTTTCTCTGTTCTACCCATGCGTGTAAACAGCACTGATGTCAAAGGAATTGTGCACGTGTATCTGAAGACCACTGCTTGTGTAGCCAGACTGAACAAGCACAAGCCAGACAAAGGGAATCCCTGAAAATCAATGGTATGCAAACTAAATGGTATTTGCACGTCCGCATTTCCACTTCTACATTTTGTCTGGTAATTTCAAACGTATGGGCTGTTTTGGTTTTAAAGTGAGATTAAGTTTTCACATAAATATTTGTTCCTAGTGAAAAAGCGAACTTGAGTCTTGAATTAGACACAAAAGAAATCTGGCTTGTATTTTTTTCCATAAGTTTCTTTTTTCCAGTTGTACCTTTCTTTTTTCATACTCTTATAGTATATTTTTTATCTTCTCCTATGTTTTTTTTATGCTTTTTCACAAATCTTCCCTAAGAACATTGTAACATAAAAACTTTCACTTTTGAATCATATATATAAGTTATGATGTTTAAATGAGATTTAAGTTAGGTGAAATAATTTGCCTATCCTCATAGTACTAAACAAGTATAGAAAAAATCCCTTGGATTTTTTTTGCAATCCCTGGATTGCAGTATTTGTTCATAAATAAGTATAGAAAATTAAACTAACATAGATAGATAGATAATCAGTAACTTAGATTGTGATTTAGATTGCATTGTCCAATTGCTGTTATGGTACAAGGTAAATTTTTAACAAACCATCTTAATGCTCATTTAACAAACCATCTTAATGCTAATTTATTTACAAATATACCCAGACTGCTAATTCTTGGCAGGTGTTGATAAGAAACATTCCTTCAGTAGCACAGCAAGACATATTGTAAAATCTCTAAAGAATGCACAGGAATAGCAAATCAGCACAGAACACACAGTTCTTTGTCTCTGATAGTCTGTCAAGTATAAAAACTAACCCCTCTATTGATTATAAATTATTTCTGATATGTAAATATCATTCTGCTCAGCTACGGAAACTAAAAGCTTCCTATTACTGTTTAATTTTGTTAGACATTTCTGAAAGAAGAAGAGAGAGAGAAAGGGAGAGAAAGAGAGAGAGAAAGAGAGGAAGAAATATTCTGACCTTAGGAACAGGAGGTGCAGGAGAGGGAGAAGAGCAATGTTGAAGTTTACGAAATTGTTCCATTAACATTTGCTGATTTTGTTTCCACTCTTAAACTCTAGAGCATCTTCCCAAATGTAAACCCCATGACCAAAACAAAACTGTTGATAAAGTAACCAGTGTCTTCAGGTCTTCAGCATGATTCGTATAATGTTCTGTTGACGTAAACTCAAGAGCTACTATATTCTCTTGTCAATTGTTGGCATATTATTTTGTAAAACTTAAGATGGGCTTCTGATTACTGCTTAATGTTGCAATATATTGAGCCAAACATTTGCTACTGACAGTCAAATACTTTTCTGAGAGAGAGAAAGAGAGCGGGAGAGATAGTGAGAGCTCAAGGGAGAGAGCTATGCCCTTCTAGCAGGACTGTTTCTGCAGCTGTTGTGCACATTAATCCAGACAGCAGATCTCCCAGCACTAAATATAGCCAGTGGGGTCATTTTACACGACAAAATAAATAAATAAATAAAGAGAAAGTATTTAACTATGGGGTCATGTTAAATTAGGTTTGATTTTGCTTAAGAAGGAAATCCAAATTATGGCATATTGGTTTAAGACTGAACACCAGAAAGTAAATAGTTCAGAAAGTGAAGGAAGGGCCAGAAGGCTGAAAGAAGATTACAGTCCCAGCAGTGAACTTTTCAGGTCATTACTATCTTCTGTTGATTCTTTGGAGGAGTCAGACTGGCTCCGAGGGATTTTGAGAACTCCCCCCCAATGCTATTCAAGCCCTTTATAGTGCTGCAGAACATTTTTTCTTTTTCACTGTAATACACACGCCTCAGCCTAATTTAAGTCAGTCAGTTTTATAATGATTTGTTCCCTGTATACGTCTTATCAGCAATAATTAGCTTTCAAAGATACATGCTCATCAACCCCTCTGCACCTGTGCTGCAAAATTAAAATGTAGACCAGTCTAAAGTTGAAGCATTACCTTTTTTAGTTCTTCCAGGTGTTGCTGCCCAACTCTGGCACTTAGTAGCGATGACAATTATCCAGAAATGTGAGATTAAAGTTAAGGAAGCGAGGGAATTCTTCCAGTCCTCAGGAACAGGAACAGCTAGGAGTCCATACAGTGAAGGAAGTTAACCTTCGTTATTATGAGGATGGCTGTAAGAAGCTGGACAACCTGTCACCACCGGGGCAATAGCATTTGTCAGTTTGCAGGTCCCAAGTTATTTTGAGCAGCGTAAACCATGTGCCTGCGGAGCATTCCACCTCATTGGACAGGAGAGTATCGAGCACAGGGAATCCACTGCTCTGACAGCACCTATGGGCACTGAGTGCCTTCTCCTCACCATGAAACAGCCCCTATAGATGCTTATGTGGGGTTTGCTGATGCGTCCAAGAGGCGCTGTAGTGGCATCTTGTCAGCCGGTTTACACTTCAGCCTTTTAGAATTATTTGTCACTGCTGTTGTCTTTACATTTTGATCAGAACTTGAAGAAACTGGGAAACCCATTAGTGAGTAATAATGTAAAAGTTTTGCAAATCCAAATGCAAATGCAGCAAACGTGATTTAATAGTAGAATATTCCTGACTTCTTCAAATGTTTGATTTAATAAACACATACAGCAATTATGCAGAAATCCTTAAGGATGGCCTGTGACTACAAATTCTCAAGAAGCTGGAAGTTCTAAACTTGTTATTGAGTGCACAGGAATAAATGCTTGGGGGAAAAGCAATTAAAAGTGGCAAATGAAACCTGGCTATAAATAGACCTGAGATATGAATAATTTAAAAATATTTTAACCAGTACACGGAGAAAACCTGTTATTACATAAAGAATAATTTATAAAACTGAGCGACTAGATAAAACCTTGAGTGACTAAAACCTACAATATCACATTGAAAATGTTGAGACTAGATTTTCTTTTCTACTCAACCTAGACACCAGCAACAACAACAAAATCTGAAATTCTAAATGGTACAGCTTACCAAAAATGCTTCTTGATTGTTGATATTTTATTAAAAATGCTCATCACAGTTCCAGTTTTAAAATATTAGTAAAATGATACATGTATATTATGGGGAGTTGATACATAGCCCTTCCCACAGCTAATGATGTGATTGGCCTTTTTACCTTCTCCCAATTCTCTTGAGTGTTATCACGTGAGCTCCTTTGCTAGGAAAGACATTCTCCTGGAGGATGCAGGTGCAGAAAGATATTTTATGAAGCATAACAGGAAAAATCAGAGGTGTAATGGCAGATCTCTTCTGAAAAATTGTGTGGCGGACTGGAAGTGGTTTTCTTTTCTCTCTCTCTTTTTGTAAATATAATTGTCAGAATAGCTTGTGAACATCATTTTATGACGTGGTTTCTTCAGTGATCTGGAAGTTGTATGGTGAAGTCAGACCTTCTTCTGGGAACAGGGTAGGCATTTTATGGGTTGAGTGATGTCTAATATTACTTTATTACCTGGATCAGAGATCTAATGTATTCTTTATAATGTCTGTAACAGTAGATGTGAGCCATACAGTACTGACAGGAACTGCATATTGATATTGTACCACACACTACTGTGGCTTGTACATTACAGTATCTGTAGATGAAAGCTACAAAGTCTGAAGCATGAAAATATACATCTGATAAAATAACTGTAAATCCAAGTGGACTCCTGCTGAGATATAATTATTGCAAAACATGCGGAGCTGTGAGCTGCTGTTTGTGCATGATAGGCAAAATTAAGCAAACCAAAGTAAGTATTCAGTATGATCCAAAAAAATATGCAAAACTTTTCCACTTTGAAGGACTTTTATATAAGATGCTAGAAAAGTAAAATCATTTAACAATCTGTGCAACAGATGAACAAAGAGTTATGCAGAAAGTACAGCGCTGAGAAACCATAAAGGTTATGAGCCTTTCCTGTGACTAACACACTGACCATACTAACAGCAGCTGGTACAAGGACAAAACTTTCAGGAACCATGAGAAGTCCAAGCACACATGGTAAATATGCAGTTCACTGCAGAACCATCATCTTGATGGAGCAACGTCAGAGAAATTCAGATTCACTAGTTTGCAAATAACAGAGTCCATGAAAATACTGTTGTACCTCTGTGACTACTTTTAGAAGGCAATCAACTGAGACCTTTGACTGCAGAACACTAAAAAGTTGTACTGTGGCCCTTCAAGATATTGACTTCCAGCTTTATGTTCTCCTGTCTTTGCTGGCTGACAGAAGGGAATATCTACCTCTCTAGCATAAGGCTTATCATCCACCTAGCATATAGCATGCATTTTCCTAATTAGTTTGTAAAAAAAAATATCTGATTCAAGCTACCTCAAGTTCACAGTTACACATGTACAACACTTTATTTTGGCTTTAGAGGTTAGTGCTGGAAATAGTGCTGACAGCTGCAGGTTGGCAGTAAGCTTTGGGACATAAGTTACAGGGCATCCCTGATTAGTTTGATACTTTTCACAGAAGCTGGTGATGAAAAGCAGCTGGACAAACTTCAAAATTGTCTTCTGAGCAGGAATACTGCCTTAGAACAAAAGGCATAAAACTGAGTGCTGCTGACATTTAGGGCTGGAACCAGGAAGAGGACAGAGGCAGGACCAGAAGACCAGGAGCCAGCTGACGCTGACCGTGCAGACGGAGGCCAGACTGAGCCTTGGGCTGGCCAAGAAGGAGGAAAAACTGCAACAAGCGGAACATTAGCAGTGCAGCTCATAGGAAAAAGGGTATCCGTGCCACAGGGAAAAAATTGCTGGCGACATTTTAACAGCTGATTTGTGAAGTGACTCTGATTTTAATTAAGCTCAACTGGACTAGACCAAGCCACTTTCAGGTCAGCTCCAGTCAGTTTACACACAGCAGCTGTCTGTGTGCTTGTGGGGAGACCAAAGCAGCGAGAGTTTCTGCTGTTACTCTTCAAGATCAAGTATGTAAAATGGTACCATATCTCGGGTGATGCCTCATAACTCATTCAACCATTATAACTTGATCTAAATTCTTAGCGAAAATTTAAACTTATCAACAATGTAATTGTGTACTGTGGACACAGCAGTGAAGAAACACTTGCAGAATCAGAAGATGCTGAAGTCACAAAGAGACCTCAAAAGCACAAGTCACAGAGCATGCCACAATCATGCTTCCTTCTGGAGCTGGTCAATCACTGTGACTTCCTCACCTAGCAGTGTCTATAGTAATGAAAACTCATTCTAATGTCCTCTTGTCTTTGTTATGCCATTATTTCAGAGAATATAACAGAGCTCAGTGGGTTTATTCTAAGGTGTTAGAAAGTGCCATCAGTGTCCATAGGAAGAAGAATTTTAATGTTTTACAGCTCACCAATCTCTTGGCTTAGTTTTTAAACCAATAAGGACCGGAAGGAATTGCATTATCATTAAAGATATGGGCAATGATGTGCATGTAACAGGTTGTGATTTTGTACTCAAAGTGTTGGCCGCTGGGCAAATGCAGATTGTTTTTGCCATGTCCACCTCTGCAAGAGACAGGCAAGAGTGCTGAGGCAGATCCAGAGATAGTTGCTATAGTCTACATATCACATTGGCAAAAAGAAAAGAAAATGATGGTCCAGTGCTGCTTCTACATTGCAAAGAGCAAGTGAACTCTGTAATTCAAGCAACAATGACCAATTTCCTTGCTCTAAAAGGACACCTGAGTACGCCTTGACTATATATAATTGTGAAGAAGGTCTGCATTTTCTGAGAATTACAGTGAAGATCCTCCAGGAGCTTTGTGTGGAAACCAGGAATTGATACACGAATGGTAGAAATGACAAATCTGTTTGGATTGTCAGCAAACTCATGTCTCATAGCCTCTCTGAGGCTGGCTGACAAAGAGGTTTACATCCAAAGGGCTCCAGCTATTAGCAAAAAAAGGTGATACCAGATATGTCACTGTAGCTTCTTGCCATGCTGTCACAAACGGGTTCGTAAAAGTATGCATTTTAATATTCTGATTCTTGCTATTAAGCTGATAAAGGAGGTATGCTACACAATACCAATTTGCTGTTGATTTAGAAGAACATAATATGTGCTTCTGAAAATCAAATACTTACTGCCTGTAGATATAATTATAGGTTTTACATGCACTTTATCAAAGCCCAGTTTACAAAAGAAAAGACATTCAAAAAAACCTGTGGTATTATACTGATTGTTATACTTCTGCTGTGAAATTTCATACGTAAGAAAAAGTTTAGAGAAAAGACACAAAAAACACCTTTTGCATAGAAGTTTTATTGTATTTCTTCTGAGTGATGCCTGGGAAACACCCAATGGACAATACAGCAGCAGACTGTATGAACGTGCAATAGCAGCCATAGTCATTGTGTGACATTCAGAGCAGGAAGACAGTGTTTATACAGCTATCTTACAAACAAAACACTTTACCTATTGCTGGTTTTATTCCTATAAAGTCTATATCAGATCTACCTAGACTGTTATAAATGTCTTAATCTGTAGCATGTAAGTTAATGGTAGCTGTAATCATAAAATGCATGCAGTTTGATGGTATTTCCCATGATTCTATTAAACCATACTGTTATCTACTTTTCACAAACAGATACTTATAAAAGATTAGTATTGAATTAATTTTAAGATTCACGCTTTCACAGAGGTTTAAAAATGTATCCTCTTTGGTACAAAAACAAACAAAGGAATTTTGTGTGTGTATTTTAGAAGCTAAGAAACGAATGGAATTAATTAGCATAGGGTGTGCTACTAAACCAGTATGACATGTACCATAGAAGTGGATAATGAGAAGCTTGGTAAGCACAGATAGGATGACTAATTGAAATATGAGAGGGCAGTATCTTTTTCTTGCCCTGTGTTACTTTGTATGTTTTTGTGTTTGCCCAGGAATACATTATTGTTGTTGTCAGTTGGTATGACTTTGTTTAAAAATCAATCACAGGAACTGAAGGGATACCTAGAAGTCAGCATGATTAAAAGCACGAAAACTTAGAAGGAGCGTCCAAACTCTGACCTACTTTAATATAGTAATCTACATTAATTATGACCATTAGCATAAGGCAGTTGTTTCCAAAGGTAAGGGGTTTATGTTTTGTAGTTAAGGGTGAAGGAAACTTGTTAACCTAAAGTTAAATTCTCAAAGTTAGATATTGAGAATATTGCCAGGAACCACATAAATGCCTTGCAGGATCATAAATTGTGCAGTGAAATTTCAAAAAAGGAAAAAATAACTATTCAGCAAATCAGTAAGTAGAGCTAGCATAACTAATCCAGCCAAACATTGTGATATTAAAGGTAAGAAAAAAAATCTCAGTTTTTGCATCCCTGTGTACAGAACTACTATTATATTTAAAGGTTCAGTAAATTGAACAGCATCAACCCTCTTTCTCTTTTAGGTCGTAAACTATACTGAATTAGATTAAGGCCACTGTTCTTTTGGTAAGTAAAGTGTTAAAAGCAATTTTCTGGATGCTTCTGGTAAGGCTGGTTCAATAGTGATTTGCAAACCTTGTGTAAGACAATATCAGTTGGATGTTTTCTATTCATATCGTTATGCAGTGCATCTCTTAGCAGAAGCCTGCCAGGTATTCTGTGATTCTAACTCAGATTCTAATTTTAGAAGTGGAGACATATCAGAAAGATGAAAGAAATGGTAGCTCTTTTCTGTAGAAGGCTCAAATAATAACATTGAAACATTCCCTCAGTTCCTGTTCCTTTTTCACCCTAAACAAGCTTTATCATTTAACAGGACAGCACTCATGTGAGGATTGCCTGAGTGTTACGACTGAATTTTCCAGTTGTGGAATTATTCAGGTGAAATATACAGGTAATTTATGGGGCCTGATGTGTTTCCACTGAGATTAGTTATTGTTCTGTCACTGACATCAATGAGAGAGGAGTCAGACTTTTCCAAAGAGTTAGTTATAGCCACAACAATGAAAGCAGTCTTTCGGTCATCCACACAGAACCACAGTCTCTTGTGCTGTCTTCTTCCAGTTTCATCCAATGTTCCACGTATTTGTGTTTTTTTTTTTTTTAATGAATAAATAAATAAAAAATACCAGTATTTTGCTTTGATACAAAGGAAATGGTATATCTGAAAAATGTTATCAATATTTCTATAAAATAGTAGAGATAATCCTCAGAACAAGAAATAATTTGTGCTATGGATAGCAGTTGTAAAAGGGGATTTGTAACATACCTTTTTTGTAAAAAAAGCTTTTGCACAATTTTGAAAGTGTCTCTTTAAGTTGGATTCCCTGCCTTGAAAAAATGAAGGACACTGAGTCTTTACTTCAAATTATGATCTTTTCTGTCTTGTGCTGTGTTATCCTTTGTACAATACTAACCTTTGTAATATTAGCCTTTAAAATAAGCTGGTCAACTTGCAAAGATATCTGTCAGAGAAAACAGTTAACAAAAGTATTCATGTTTTACTATTCCCTGTATAGTTAATATTTTACTAGGTTCTCTTAGATTGTTCCATTCAAACTTATTTATTTATCTATTTATAAAGTCAGGATATCTCAGCATTCCACAAGCACCTGGATTCTTTAATTTGCTAGCATTCAAATTTTAAAGCGGATCACGTATGGTTCAAACATAAAGTGCATGAGCTCTATCTGGAAGTGCTCACTAGGCTGAGTAGGATCTCCTTGAAGTTACCATCATCTCGGGGTGCAGGCTTTAGCTCACGTCAGCCTTCCTTCTGGGACAGGGTCAGTGCTACCAGACTTAATGAGTTGTAAAGCATACAGCAAGTACTGATATATAAAGGCTGACAGTTGTTCAACAAAGCAAAAGTTTGATGCAACCTGTTATATAAGATTGCTTTTAAAAATCAGAAAAAAATCAAACAGAAAAGCTGGAGATAATACTGATGAGGGCTTCTCTCTATAAAATCCAGTGACTTGGGGGATACAATGTCTGGCAATCAACAGAAATGTGGATTAGAAGTAAACGGATTAAAATTTATAACCCAGAAACTGGGCTTAATTACTGAACAAAATATCAAGGGGATATGCTGTTCAATTCATGACTTTCTTTGGGCAAGTGAAGCAGGAGGAAGCTTGATTTGGGTTAGATACCAAAAAACAGCTTGACTGCAAGGTGTGAGATTTACAGTCAGGGTTACTACTCCCAGCATGCTCAGACTACAGGATCTTACCTGATACTATAGGATTTCACTAGTCTGAAACAGACAATAGAAGGGGATCTGACAATGCCAGTTTACTGTCTTCACCTAATATGGGGCACTATGTACTTTGTAAAATCTGCATTCCTACTGTGACCCTCTTCATCCCTTTGTTCTTTTATTTCCTCACTTTATTTCTTGTCTTTCATGCCTTTCTTTTTTTTTTTCAATAAGAACCATTGAACCACTTGAACGATAAGAACCACTTGTCTGGCTTACCAGAGACTTACTTTGCCATGTTGTTTCAGGCCTCCAACTAAGAGAGCAGCTGTTGGCACCATCTCAAGTCTGATGCTGGTACAGGTTTGCCAGATCTTTGTGTAGCCGATGCAGTGATGGACTGGACACGTTTTCCTCAGATTACGTGTAAGAGATGGCACTAAGCCAAACACTGTGTTCTGACTTTTGCTGAACTTTTCTGGGTTCGTTCTCCCTCTTTTTGTAGCATGGCTAATTTGTTCTTCAGATAAGACATGATTAGACCTAGCAGCTACAAATCTATCCATTTCTGTTAGCTTCTTTACCTTTCTTTAGAATATAAATATCCAAAGTATCTAAAAAGGTTGTTTATAGCCACAATTAATACCAACTGAACAGATTGTCACTTGAAATGATAAAAATAGTGGAGGTATTTTGTTACCTAGTCTGAAGGAAAAGGAGATAAGGGACAGTTACTGAAGGGAAAGCCATATTATAAACTTCATATTTTGAGTATTTGAACTTTTTCTCCTTCTGTATTGTAATAAAAGTTTTAAAAATAATTTTCATGGTAGTTATTTCTATGGTTGATACTAAGCAGATGTGACATCTACAGTGTCTGCCTTTGTTAACTGCTTATTGTTCTCCAGTGACAGGGTCATACATGTGAATGCCTTTTGATTTTGGGTTGAGATTAACACAACAATGCATTAAAGGCTGTATTTTTAAAATTGGATTAAGAGTCAGGCTAGTGAGTTGCATTTTGTAACCCCATAGTCTCTATTTCTAACTGCACATTTGTCAAACAATGTTTTACAGTGCAGTCCTTATAACTTAAATGGCATCGCACATCTAGAAATTCTGAAAGCAGAATTTTGTCCAGGCTACTTACAAAGAAATTCCAAAATCCTAAAGGAACTGAGAGACTTCACTGAGAGTCCATAAATGCTTCTAACAAAAAAAGAGCAAAATAAGCCTTGCTATTATTTGTGGGAACCCAGTTAATGTGAGTTGCATGGCAATGAAGAAAATGTACTCAGAATTTTTTGCCTTCTGTCCGAACTAGCAATGTATATATATACCATTTATATAAAATACAAGGATATTCAGTATCTTTTTTCTAATTAGGTGTAGTGGCTTTCCAGTATATTTCTTTGTTTTATGCTAGAGGCCTTGAGGCCTACTGCAAATTAAATACAAGAAGGCCAGGTAGAGCCCTCTACCAGTGGGCTGAGGCAGCTCAGCCTAACTGTAGTGTAGATTAGGACCTTCAGAATTTTAGAGGGACCAAAACCAGAATCAGTGGCTGGTATTTTGAGCACCAGAGGCTTCGGCACCTGTTATAGGCAACAGAACTTTAGAGGAAATCAGCTCTAGATGTTTAACAGGATAAAACATTCACTAACTTGGATGCCAAAATTAGATTTC
Source organism: Anser anser (assembly GCF_964211835.1). Classification (NCBI taxonomy): domain Eukaryota; kingdom Metazoa; phylum Chordata; class Aves; order Anseriformes; family Anatidae; genus Anser; species Anser anser. The sequence continues at coordinate 15,868,252 of NC_139727.1, read as the reverse complement.
ATCAGATAGACCCCTAATTAGAATGTCCTAGCTAAAGGCTCATTGCTAGAAGAGAGTAAGGAGAGGGCACTCACAGATAGTCCACGTTTTTAAAATACTTTCTAGAGACCTCTTGCTTCCCAAGCACATTCCAGTGAGGGTTTCAGTGGTTTATCAGCAGTGTTTATGGTAGTCCGTGGGGTCACTGGCTCCCCAGGTAGGTAGGCCTGGGTTAAACACTCTGGAGAACAGCAACGTGATTGTTCAGTGAGGTGGCTAGAGGAACTAACTGAAGCAGAGGGTTTGACAAGCATAAATTAGGTAGCAGGAGAACACAGTTTGATAACAATTTGCTAAACTATGGTAGAAGGAAACTCCATGGAAAGGAAAGACTGTGTGTAGTGTTTTACCACGGTGCAACAGGATGAACTGAGAAACAGTCCTGTCTGAAGGTCTACAGCTGGGGAAGAGATTCTATATCTATGCTTACGTGGAATCTGTGATCAAGACACATGGTGGCAGCAGAAAAGCTTGGCAGTAAATCAATTAGTGGCCCATGGGCTAGGAGCGTGGTGTTTTCTGGTGTCAGCTGGGGAGATGAGCACAAGCTACTGTTATTTGTCCACTTGTGTATAGCATTTAAAAGCATTCACTCTGTCCTGCCATCTGCTTGTACAGACAAACAGAAACAATTTCTGTAGAAGTTCTAAGGCTTCTAAAGTTTTCCTCCTTTATATTAAAACAGTGCCATTTTTAAATGAAAATGGAACTAGGATATCATTCCCATGCTCTGAATCTCATTGGGTGACTGCTATGAGAAATAGTTAATATTTTACCAGCACTTTGGTGTGTCACCTTATTACACTTGCTTGAGATCAGTTTACCAGCCCCTCCCAATTATTCTGGCACTCTTTCCCTTATGCTGCCTCATCTGTCTGGAACTCTTTCCCTCAGGCCACTGAGTCACCTTCCCACTTTAAATGTTGCTTTCTTCATTGTAATTTTAAACTGACTGGCATTATAACATCATTTGTGAAAATTTATATTAAGATGCACTGCAAAAGTCGTATCTGTAGATATTAATGAAGCTTCAGAAAAAGATTTCCTTGGGATACAATGTTACTGACAATTTAAAAAGAATATACGTATGTAGTCTAAACACAAGCAAACTCATAATGTACAGATATGAGAATTCAAGTCATTTGATAGTAGCAGCATATTAAACACCAGTAAAATCTGAATGACTCTGTCTAGCTAAAGAACAAGAGCTATTCAGGTAATGCAAGCTCACTTACCAAAGTAAAGATCACTACTGAGAAAATTACTTCAGTACAGCAATAGAGTGAGATATTGGCTATTCTGTCCATACAGAATGCAAATTGTTGTGCAATTGTTGTGCAAATTGTTAACTGGTCCGAATGTGATTTTTTCATAAGTATTTAAGACAGAGAATGAGAGAAAGAGCAATATACTTTTCCTATTATGAAACTAATACCTCTAACTCATTTCAAAGAAATCACCTGGTAATCAAAAATGGTTATGACCATTTTCCCAGGCCACATTTAATCCAGTGGTTCTGCTCATGCAGTTGTCTGTTTCTAGAACAGTCTAGACTCCAAACAGTCAAATATCAATTTAGCCAGTAGAAGGAGTCAAAAGATATATCACCGGATTGAAAATATATTCTGATCTGATAAACCATGTGTATTACAAGCCAAGTTTAGACCAACTGGTACATCTGTGACATATAGTAATGCCATGTGCTATCACACAAGTTATAAAAAGGAATTTTCTTTCCGCCTAGTGTGCCTTTGAAAATGCTTTTTTAAATGTCTCACTTCTTTTTGCTTTAGAAAGAATACTGGAAAACTTCAAATTGATGCTGGTAAAGAAAATGCAAATATTATGGTAAGTATTTTTCATTTAATAAAATTAGTAAAGGCTTTTTAAAGCACAAAAATGTTTATGATATGCTTAATTGATGGTATGGGGCTGTGAATGTATTAATGTTTGAAATAAATTTTAGATACAATGCTCTTAAAGTATATGCTTAATGTTAAATAAGGAAAATATAGTGAATTGACAAAATGTATTTTGTAAAGAAATATTTAGTGGTTTGAAAATTCAAAGACAACCTATGAAGAACAAGCCTACATCTTCATTAAATAGTTAAAACCACATACTTCAAATTTTTGTACATATTTGTTGAAAAGCTCAGGGATTGCCTGTGCAGATCCAGTTGTGTATTCACATTTGGGGTGTTTATATAACCTGATATTTTCCAAGATTTTGACATTTAGGTGACTAGAGGCAGTCACCTGAATCTGTGAATCTTCACCATTTTTTGAAAATCAAGGTACACCTTTTGAAGAGACTTTAGAAAGTCTCAACCATGCTTATAACACACAGGTATCATATATGAAAACTGTTTCTACTGTATACAGGAGATTTATTTTGTTGTGTATTGAGCTGTTAAATAGAATTTAAGGTGTTGGAGTGGATAGAGAAGTGTAAGTGGTGAGTGGAGCAGGAAGGTGAGCCAAAACCGCTGATACTATGTTGTCATGGTTGGAACTGATGCGAAATGAATTTTGGTTTGCTGACTGCTCTGCATTAAAAGGAGTATAAACACATATATGTTCGTACTTTGCATCCTCAGTTGTGGTTTTGTACTCAGTTTTGTACTCGGTGATGTAAATCCATTCAAGGCTCAACTAGGTTAAATTGGCATTATTTCCATTGACTTCCACTGAGAAACAATTTACCCATCTGAGGTTTTGACCTACAGGAAAGGGCAGCAGGGAAAATTACAGCTTTGATTACTGGCCAGGGAAGGCCAAGAGAAAGAACTCAGTGGGAAGAACTTCCAGAGTTTTCCCAGCTTTAGTCAAGATAATAAAGTTTAAAAATCTAAGAACCAACTAATATTTTGATTCCCAAGAATAAGGCTAATAATAATAATAAGAAGAATAGTCTCTACCTTGCAAATATGGCTACTTCCTGTGCCCTTCCATGGGCTCCCTTTGATTATGTTCATGAAACTCTTAAGAAGGGATAACAGTGCTCCAAACAGTATTGTTTTCTTTCCTGAATTTGAAAAGCTTAAGAAAGTGTTTATGTATTTCCTATGTTATATTCTTCCTAATCCTGAAATACTTGCTGTCCACTCATGTTGAGCAACAGAAAGCCTTCAGTTCTTTTGCAGAGAAATGAAAATCTCTCCGGTCTAGATCCTGAGACGCAGGATTTGTTGCAGCCAAATGTTTACATCAGAAAATATGTGACAATTAATATATTATTGGCTTCAGGTTTTATTCTTTTTATGTTGATTACTGTATGTCCAAAGAAATTATGGCAGAGGCAAGCAATAGTCTTTGAATCTTTGATTTGAAACTTTTTATTTTACAAATATTTTTAAAAAATGCATTTCCTGAAATATAGCTATAAAGATAACTTTATTTGCTAATTTATTGAGCTTCTGAGTTTCCATTGAAATTATGTAAATGTACATATTCAAAAAAATTAATTGTGTTGTCAAATGGTATTTCTTTTAACTTGTGGTCTTGTTAGAAAACATCAGGAAAATTAATATTATAACTCTTTGTTTTATTGTTAATGGGGCAAATAGTAAGTTCTGTATCCAGCCAAAATTAGCTGTAAAATGAATGGCACATAGGAACAGCTGTAAAAGCATAGACTTCAGATTTTTATGTATTGCTATTAAATTTTCTAAACTAAATCTTAGCCATCAGATAAAAAGTTTGACCTGAAAGTTTGACCATAAGTTTTGACCTGAAAACACTGTAATCCAGAATCCTAGATTCTTAAGAGATCATTGCTGATATAACTCACTGGAAATTATGACTAGTTGTAGTGGTTATAAAAAAAACGCTTCTCAGGTCATGGCTATTACAATTCTGCAGGGAAGCCAGAAGGGATTATTAGAGTTATAAACAGACTGTTTTAATGCTTATGGTTATTATACACTTGGAAGATAACCCAAGCAGGTTTATAATGGTGATGAACTATTTAGAGGCTCAAATTTGAACAAGAGGCCAGGAAAAAAATATAAAGATCACATGTCATTCGTTTCTCAGGAAAAGTGATTTTTAATCCTAATACCGTTTACTACAAAACAACCACTTGGTCATCAGGTCAAATAAGCATTAATTACTATATATTAATTTCATTCATTTTATTTAAAAAAGTTATACTGAAAACAATTTGTTTTGTAATATTTATACTGTTTGTTAAAGAGTGTTCAGCTGTCTGAGTCTGCCTCAAGCTTATCAGCAATTATAGTATTGTAATACTGTTTGTATTGAATTGTTTGTATTTACAAAAGTTTTACCATATTGGGCACAATATTTTTAACAAGTCTACAAGCTAAAAGTTCTACAAGTTTACAAGCTAAAAAATATTGTGGAAGTGTTTTGTGATGAAATTGGAGTTTCAAGCTGACTCCTGCTGGCAATCTGTATGGTTTTGGGTGTCTCCACTGGGGTGTATGGAAGCTGCTATGTCTCAGTTTCATGGAAATGCTGTCTTTTCCTAAGAGGGTCTCAGGAATAATCTCTCTTGAATCTCCATAGATCCAAGCCCTAGGATTACTCAAATTTATGTCTATGTATGTTTAAGGGTCATTTTTTCTGCTCTAGAACCCTGCAGAAGCTGGAAGTAACCCTGTATTGTTCTTTTATGAAAGTTAAGGAAATACTTTTGTAAATAAGTATTACTTACTTACTTTCCCCCCCATTCAACACATGTTAAGTGGGGACTATCTAGTACTCCTCAAACAATCATTTCTCTTTGGGATCAATGATCATATTTAGTGGTGTCCTAGTGGCTTGTTGACATTAATGACAGGAAAGTCTTCATCAGTCAGACATGGGTGATTAATCACTGATACCACCCTCCTTATCCAAGAAAAAAATGACAGCTAAATGCAATGGAGGTTTGGCACAGGTGGCTGCTCAACTGTTTCTGCTTGAAAATGATATATAGTTGCTTTGGCCTCCCCTTACAAGTGTGAAGTTTTAAATTGAAGCCATTTTTTTGATGCTGACAGACCAAATAAACAAAGAAACAGTCTTCTAAAAACATTGTCCTAAGATTTTGTGGAGAGAAATAAGAGTCTCTAAATCACTCATTAAAAATCAAAAACAAAATTGTCAGCATTTTGCACAAGTCCAATGTCATCAAATAGAAACAAAAGATCACTAGTCTGCAGCAATTTTCCTTCCTAAATGGTAGCTTATTAAGTATCAGGATGCAAGATCTCCAGAAACATGAACAGCCATTAAGTTTATCTACATATGAATTATGCACAGGGAAGCAGTAGTGATCCCATTTTTTCACATAGTTATGAGGATTTGATTGCTCATCTTATGCAATTTACTTTGCTTCTCTCTCCAAAATGATGTGAAAATTTTTGGAACTCTTCTATTCCAGTAGTAAGGTTGAGACTTACTTCATAGGAAATTCAGAGTTAAGTTCTCCCAAGGACTCCAATCTCTGACTGCTCACATATAATTTCTGTGCAGCCCTTTAACAACCTCTGCAAGAAAAATCTAATTTTCCACCTGTCCAAGAATCTTCATTCACTATGAATATTTAATCCGTGTTTTGAACAGAGATTTCCTACGCTGTAGTTGATACAAGTGGCACAGGTTCTCTACCATTTTGGCACCACATTTCAGTCCATGCTATACCAAATATCAGTTGCTAACTGCACCAAAATAGATCTTAAAGTATCATGCCCCTCTGGGTTTCAGTAGTACATGTGAAATCATGAGTCTTATCCTGAACTAAATCATGAAAACTGCAAAGAGTACTGTCCAACCACCTTTACCAAACATAAATATCTGTTACGAAACAGTCCCATATTATTGAAAGCAAACTCCCAACAGAAGCAGCAGCATGTAATTTGAACATACTGGTCACAGGTTATGCCTCAGAGTTAATTATTTTATTCCCATTTATTCTTCTTATTCTACCATGGGAATAGAGAAAACAGCACATCCTGACAATCATGTAGGCACAGGGCCACAGGCTACTGCACTGAGCTGGTGGCTGAATCCTCTGCTTCCTAGAGACACATGCTGTGTCCTGCTCTCCTAGCAATTGGCCCTAACATCCATTCGATGTTTTGCCCGTTGTGCCCTCTGATACTCAAATCAAAAATTAAAGTTTTTTTTTTTTCTTATTTGCAAATTTCTTGCTGGTCCACAACCTTTTCCTTTACTCTTGCACCCAGACACATCCATGCATATCTTCCCTCTGCCTTTATGTTTGTTTTTTTTTTTTTCTCAAATCTTACTCCTTGTAAAGCCTAAGAAATGGGGTAGAAAGAGAGCTGAATGTCTGGAAAAATTCATTCTGGCTCAACAGAAAGAGGGGGCTTTATCGTGGTATTTCTGGTTCCCATACCAGTACTACTTTTTTCTTCCATTCCCAGTTCTATTCCATTAACAAGCTTCATTCTGTGAATTGAGTGCCAGTCCCCCCCCAACACATACACCCCTCTTAAGAAAAAAGACCACCTGTATTGTTTTCACCATTAGTTGTTCCCTCTGCTGTTTCCCAAGTCCCCTGAGAGAACAGATCCTCCCCCCTCCCTTCCATTTGCATGGTCACCTTTCTTCTTTCACAACCAGGTCACCCTGTGGTTGGGATAAGAAAGGACACTAAACAATCCAACATGGAAATTTGCAAAGAAGCCAAGAGTGCTCACCATGAAGTGCGGGGACCTGCCTGTGTGTGAGCCTCAGCTCTGGTCCTCTCCTGTGCCTCTTTGTTCTCCTCAGTGCAGGCTGCTACCTTTCTGCTTGCTCTTTACGAAATAGTAAGAAGGCTAATTTTAGGGTGCTTCATCATCCTGCCGTGCAAAGACACAGTGTCATGTCAGAATCAGCAGCATGTGGCACCACTTGGAGCTGCTATTTTATAAGCTGAGGTTCAGTGTGTTCTCAAATTGGTCTCTGCAGGGCAGAACTGGCTCAATTGTTGATCTTGTATTTCTGGAGGAGTACACCTTAAAAATCAAAGTTTGGTATTTCAGCCTGACCAAATGCCCAGTTTAATGACATGGGAGTCGGTGACTCAGCATCCAATACTTAAACAAACAAACAAAAAGATTACAGGGGAATTTCCTGGTGTGCAGTTAGTACCTAGCCTGCCATTCTATTCTTATATAATAGAAAAATTCATGTAATAGTATGAAACACCAGAGCAATAGGAGGAGAACGTGTCCCATGCAGGAAAGGGCTGCACTCCTAGCCCTCTGCGTGGGATGCTCGAAAATGTTCAGCATCTTCAGCCCCAACCTGCAGGCGACCAGGCATTTGTGCGGCTTTTGCCACACTGCCAGGAAAGGGGGTAGTTGCTCCAAGTACCAGCTGCTCTTTGTGTGGGCTTGGGGATATTGGATCCACGCAGAAGTTTGTGAGCACAAGAGCTGCATACCTAATGCAAAGGTCAGGTTATTCCCTTCATTGTAGTCTTCCTGTCCAGCATTCACGGTTGTCCTTCGCTGCTTTTCCATTTTCTTCACATCTGTCATTCTGTGAATAGCATTCTTTTGGCTGTTTTAGCTATTTTGTGGCCTGAGGGGTTGAAGGGAATGAGGTGTTGCAGCCTTTTGTTCTTGCTTATCTTATTTGAAGGTATGACTCCTGTGCTTCTAATGAGAAGCTCCCTTAATTAGATGCCTCAGGTTAGACACAGAACTTGCAGTATTTTATATTTAGTATTTACTGATTTACATTCACAGTACAAAAACTGTTCATTTTTTTTCACTACACTGCCATCAGTTAATAAAAAATTGGTAAGCGCATGTAAATTTGAGCTCACTAGAATCACTACAATGTGTAGGGTGGGCAGAGCAAGAACTAAAATATGCTCAGCTATAAAGTAGCAGAGCGTATAAAATGCGTACGTGTGAGTTATGTCTGCCTACATAGGCGCACATTCATTAATTCGCTAACACCCAAATATTGATCTTGTGAAAAATGTAAGGATAAAATGGAAAACTGAAACAGCATAAAAATGTCTGTGCATACCTTATTTGTAAGGCTATTTGCATGCTAAAGCCCAAAGCCTTTCCTTTGTCTTAATCAAGAATACTCTATACACAAAGGCTTCTCACAAATGTTAGCAGTTTCTCACAGCAAAATGCTGACATCTCTAATTTCATGTTATCAGCTGTTCTGGACACACATTTCTATTTTCCATAGACTGTGACATATCAGAGTATAAAACAAAGGGGTTAGAAATGAGGAATTACTGTATAAAAACTATATACTGAGTGTTGCCAGGAGAAAATGGAGGCAGAGAGCAGAGTCCATCTCTGTATTCACCATAAAGAGGTTTTATTCCACAACACAGTAGTCTAAAAAATATGTAGATTAACCGAATTATGCCAGTATTAAAACACAAGGTATATATTAGGTAACATTCCATATGTTTTTTATTTTTATGTTGTCTGAATATGTGATTAGCTGGGGTACAAATTAAAAAACCAATCAGTCTGACAGCAATCAGCAGGCAGTAACCAAGCATTGCTATTTTAATAATGGCAGGACAACTGAAAAGAGTTTCCTGTTTGTTATGACCATCAGTAAGAAGTCCTCTATGCTAAGGCACTTCGGAGAAATAAATCACTTCCCTGAAGTTGACTAAATATACACTTCTTGTTTTCACTGGATTTTGCATCACTGCCAAATCCTGTTTTTCTTTTTTTTTTTTTTTTAATGTAAGTACTAGAACGGACATCAGGAATGGTGAGGTGCAGGCACGCTTACCCACGGTTCTCTTGACCGCTGGCACTGCACAACCACAGTTTGGCAGAATTGGTTGTACTGAGCAGCAGGGAGTTCAAGCAGTGATGGGCACTCCCTTTGCCTTGCCCCTGCATTTATATCTTTAGCCCCCCCCGAAGGAAGGGGCTTTCTCAAGGCATTAAGATAAGCAGGATATGGCTCATCTGGCACAGAAAAAAAAATTCTCAAGCTGGGTAGTAAGTGGAATAAAAATACATTTTATAATTCATTTAAAGAGTCATATTTGAGTTATTTTACTTGCATTAATGTGATTTAGGAACTAAAAAAAAATATTTTAAATAAAATAGCAATTCTGTTACACAAGGAAGGTGAGATTTGTAGGATAACATTGTATATTGTTTCATGCTTTATATGTTTCTTATTTAATATATTTTATTTAATGTGTTAGGCCAGTTATCAAAATAATTTTCTACATAATAATTGCACTGGGCATATTAATGTTATCTTCAAGTACATGGACATATCCCCACATGCTGGTCAGAGGACACATTGCACAATGAATGACTTAATATTTAAAACCTCCTTCACAGTGTAATTATTCACAGTTACTGTCCTGATGGACAAGGCTCTCAGACACAGTTTGATTTTTGGGTTGTCCTGTGTGGAGCCAGGAGGTGGACTCAGTGATCCTTGCAGGTTCCTTCCAACTCAGGATATTCTGTGACATAAAAAAAAAAAGGAAGCGTAGAAGATAATGAATAAAATCTTTTCCTGTGTTTGCTATGTATAACAGCTGCTGCTAACTTTCTAATCTTGCAAGCAGAATGGAGAGACAAATTGCTTGCATCCCTCCTTTAAACAGCAAGGCTGCATAATTGCTACCCTGAAAAGTGCTGCATCACTTAGGCTTTGTCAGCCATGCAGCTATGTCATTTTCTCTACTTATGAATTTAACAGTTCTGCACAGGGATCTTTACTGATAAATTAGAACCACAAGTCCCGTGGAGTCTTAACTACGCAGGTACACAAAGGAACATTTCATGGCTAGACCAAGACATCTGATTTGAAAGAAGCAAACAAACCGTTTCCATTAGAGAGCAAAATGCTACCAACCATATCGCCTTTCTTAACGTAGTCTGTGAGAGCACTTACTGTGAGGTATGGCTGGTCCTAGCCCTTTTTACTTGCTGAGCTACGTACCCGCGGCTCACAGAACTGCTACAGGGAGGCTGCCGAGTAAGGAGCCTGCACCCGGATTCTCAGTCAGCCCCCTTACACGAAGGGCAGAGGGTTTTCCTTCCAGCACAAAACAGAATCCTAGGAAAACGAAACAAAAGCCTAAAAGATGCCTCTGCTGCGTTAACGCGTATGCTGCTGCACTGGACATACACGCTTAGTGCACACCAGCGTTTTAACGTGTCTGCCTTGCCCTGACGCCCAGAGAAGCCGGCACCCCTCAGCCACCCGCCTTCACTCCTGCTTGTGAGATGCGGCTCCGCAGGACGGACAGCCCTGCCTTGGCACCGCCCGTCCCGAGCCTGCCACCTCCGTTCGCCTCCAGCCAGCCGGGGGCTGCGCCGCTTCCTCGCCCTACGACACCGGGACGAAGCGAAGGGAAGAAGCGCGAAGGCTGGCAGGGCACGGAGAGCACCCGAGCTGCACCGCGCTGCGCTGCGCTGCGCTGCGCTGCGCCCCCGGTGACAGGTCCCAGCCCGCCCCCCCTCAGGCACCTGGGGCCTCGCGCCGGCCGTTAAACGGCCGCGGGCCGCGTGACGTCACGCCGCGCCGCCGCCGCCGCCCCTGAGCACGAGGCTGGGCGGCGGAGCGGCCCCGCCCGCGGAATTGGCGCCTGCGCAGACGGCGCCGGCCGGGCCCTGTCAGCGCTCCGCGGCGGGGCCGCTCCCCCTCTCAGCGCTGCCAGCGGGTGCTTGAGGCGGCTGGGCTGGGCCGGGCCGCGTCGCGCCGGGCTGGGCAGCGGGGGAGCGGAGCGGAGCTCGGCGCAGTCGGTGAGTTCCGCCGCTTTGTGACGCGCCGCCGCCCTCGGGCTCCGCGGGGCGGCTGGGGCCGGCGGGACGGCGGCTGCGGGACCGGGCGGGGGGAGCGGCGCCACCTGAGGGGGGGAGCGGCGGGGCGGGGGGCGGCGGGGCAGGTGCGGGCCGGCCGGGACCGTTACGGGCGTCGCCGCCTCGCAGCCGGGGTGCCCCCGGGGGAGCCTGGCGCCGCCCCGCCGCAGCGGGAGGAGGCCCCGGCCCAGCCCCGGCCTCCCCCGCGGCGTGGCCGCCCCCACAGGGCCCTGCCGAGCTCCGGGCTGGGCGGCCCGTCCCGCCCTGAGGGAGCTGTGGGCCGGCTGCTCCCCGCTCCCTGGAGCGAGCCTGCGGGAGGCGGCCAGGCCGGCCGGTAGCGCCGCTCCTGGGCCCTTGCTGGCAGGGGCTGGGGCGGGGGCTGCCTGCTTTCCTGCCGGGTGTCAGCGCTGGGAGCCTGCTCACCTCACCTCACGCGGAGCGGTTAGCAGCCTGCAGCTGACAGTGGGACGGGGCTGGCGTGACTGAGTGCGAGTGAAAAGCGCTGCCGGGATCTAAGGTTAAAGTACAAAACTTTCTTGGGTGCTGGCTCTTCAAACAAACAGACCTTCTGTGGGAAGCAGAGAGGAGAAACTTTCCTTTTTTTTTTTTTTTTTCCCCAAACGGAGATCAGTCTTGCTTGTGGAAGTCTTGAAGCACTGTAATCATACATCTTTTTAAACTTCTTGTATTGCAGGTTGAAGCTTGCATTGCACTTACAGATCTGTGAAAGTTGCTGTTGCACAGCTATGTCTTAACTGAAGATGTCTTCATTTTGATGTCTGCTTCTGAACGTGGTACGATATAGCTAGGGAAATATTTGATCATGCCTCATCTCCTGAGATAGGTAAACAGAATGCGATATATTTTAAGCTGTATGGTTGTTTGTTTTTTGTGAGATCATAAAAAGAGGCGTCTTTATTACTGTATTTTGACTTGTGCAAAGAAAAATAGTTCATCTTGTGCTAGCAGGAATTCTGCTGTTCTTTGGTTTACGTAACACTTTGATGCTAACCGACATCTGGCTTCTCTGAGCAGTCTTGTATGTAGGCGATTTATATATGTTATGGCCCTGCACAATATAAGTTTGAGTGCATGTGTTGTGCATTGTATTCCAAATTATGTGATTCGTGCTGACTTCTTACTAATGATCACAGATGAAAATTTACAGTGATTTTGCACTGTATTGCACTGATTCCTACATTGCTCTGAAAACATGGGGAAACTTCCTGTCGTGGAAGTGTGATACAAGTAATAGTAAATATCATCGTAAGCTCTTTGCCATCTGGAATACTGAAAATGAAAAGGGAGCGTAGCTTTGTATCTTCTCCAAATAGGTACAAAGTCTGTCAGTATAAATACTGTTACTTGCAATCTAGAGGTGTTAGTTAGGGATGCGAGTTAGCAGGGATGACTCTGCCTGTGTGACTTCCTGTTACTGCAGCAGGAACTGTGAAGCGCTAGCCTGTGTTCTGGTTCAAGATTGGAACTATCCTATTTATTCTCTTTTGCTGTGTAAGTTCACTTGACTCATACTTGTTTAAATATAATGATTGACACATCATTTTATTCTTTGTGTTGTGTAACTGGATTGATCAGAGCTGACCAATTTTTTCCAGGCTGTGAGTCAAATGTTGTTTTTGGGGCTCTCGTCAAAGTCATACGCAGAGCTTTCTGGAGCCCTGCAAGGCCTAATGTTAATTAACTAGCCTGTACTGTCTCCTTAGAAGACATTTGAGGACTTTTCCTCTGGTTGGCTAGAAATGGTGGTGATTGTCATTTAAATAGTTCTAGATAAGGAATTAGAGAAGCTTTACAGTGAATAATATTTAAAAAATTTTGAAACAAACTGATAAAACTGAGGACCTGCACATCTTAAAACTGAAATTTGAAATAGGAAGGAAAGCATCTTACTGCAGTTAATGTAAATATTGTCTGAGAAAGTAAATCACCCTTCTGAAAACTGTTCACTAATTTAATATATGGTTATATTGAAAGTGAACATGTGGTTTACATGCTATATAGGAGATAAACTTTGGGGACAATTCTGAAAAACTACATTTTCCTTTTCTTGAACAGCTACACACAAGGAAAATTCTAGAAAAGTGAAGCTGGAAGATCTGCAATCAAGAACATAAACATGTTGTGCTGGGGAAATGCATCATTTGGACAGCTTGGGTTAGGTGGAATTGATGAAGAGATTGTTTTAGAACCCAGAAAAAGTGACTTTTTCTTAAATAAAAAGGTCAGAGATGTAGGGTGTGGACTGAGACACACTGTTTTTGTCCTGGATGATGGGACTGTGTATACATGTGGATGCAACGACCTAGGACAACTAGGGCATGAAAAAGCCAGAAAAAGACCCGGTAAGTTTAGAAGTAATCCATCGTGGAGCATTATGTCTTTGAATTATGTGCCTTTTGTTTCATTATGCTACATCAAGCCCAAGGCTATCAGTGTTTTTGCCTGTGTGGAACTGTATGCACAGTAGTTCTCCCAAGAATGGGCGTATTTTAAACTTTAAAAGCATTCCCTTGGATCACGTGGCTGTGTTCCTGTACTTTTGCCTGCCATGTAGCGGGACAGTGCTGCTAGTTTTTGTTTCCAGCGTGGAACCCCTTCACTTGGGGCTGTGGAGGCTTCATTGGCTGGCTTTAATCCCAAGGGGAGGTGACCTGTCTCAATACGTGGATCAGCATTGCGCTGTACGGATGGGTTTGGCTACTGGAGTAAGGTGGAAATGAATACTTGGATGCCACAGGCCAGAAGCATTCTGTGTATTTTTAACAGTCCAATATATGATATAGAGCAGTTCTGATTAAAGCAGCGTGATTTATTTTCTCTTTTTAAGAACTAAAAACTTTTTATCAAAGACTTGTACACATATAGAGTGTTGTAGGAATGGGATTTGGAAAAGGCTAAAGGACGCAGTGTATCAGTTCCTTGGACTTTCTTATTCCTACCTGTATTATATGTGTGTTTCTGCTCCTTGCTAGTGCAGTTTGCTAGCAGAAGTGGGTAAGCGTCTTGTAAGGACTGCAGAGGAGTGTGCACATGGGCTCCCTTCAGAGCTGTGCATGTGAGTCATATCTGCAAGCTACTGAGAGATGGAGCAGTGCTTCTGACAGTATTAAAGCATCACGTAAGCAAACTGAAAAGGCTTAGTAAGAGTTTATTCTAATTGCTACGATTGCAATTTTGCAAGTTACTTGGCACAATAATTGATACAAACAGTTCAAATGGAAACAAGACAGTACCTCTATTATGCAATATTTTAGTAGTTCTTTGTTCAGAGTTTTGATTTTGGCACCAAGTAAAGATTTTTCTTGTAGTTTATACATAACTTTTAGAACTGATTTGAATTTCTGTTGGGAAGCAGTAAGCGCATATTAAAACTGATAAATTGAATCCTGCGTAACCCTGTTTCATGAACTTGAATAGAAACTTGTCAAACTTGCTCTGAACACATGTTATCATCTGGGAAATAATGCTGAATTGTCTTTTAAATCTAAAAATTACTATAAGAAATCCGACTTTTAATTTTGTTTTTTAAAACAGCCCTGCGTGAGCTTTCACATGTAATAGGCAAATACCCACTATAAATCTTTTTTTAACGTGCTCAGACAGCAGTCTTGAGGGCTGTAATGTCCTCCTCTATTTTTTTCTTAAATCCAGAGATTACTGACCATACTGTTGAATGTTATGATGGAAGTCAATGCTTTGGGATAATTTTAGTCAAGAGAGGTTCAGTGTCATCGCAAATGGATGTATGTCTGCTAACTAAAGATACTTTTATCACTGACTGCTCATCTTTGCCCCCTCAGTGTCACCAGTGGTGCTATTTAGCTCTTACCTTACCTCTTACCTTACCTCTTTCCTCCTCTCAAAGCTCTACTTGCCACAGGGATTGGTTTCTTAATCCATATTAGGCAAAGTCTGGCTGATTCAGCAGCCGGTGAAGATAATCAGCACCAATGTGCGTGGTGTTGGCTGAACTGGAAAGCATGTACATGACTTCTTCCACTGGCAGAGCTGGGGAGGCCTTAATGGGCTAAACTTGTGGGGGTAACCTCTTTAAGAAGACCAGCTGTTAGCAAAATGAACTTATGTCTGCTGCTTTTTTTAATTCTATTTTGGAAACTAATTGTCTGTTACGTTACAGATATTGTTAACTACTGTTTTGAAACTGACTTAGGCTGTGCTAGGCTGTGTTTACAGAGCATGTTACATTGATGATACGCAGGCATTTCCAGCGGTGTGGGATTCTCAGGCAGGAACAGAATATACATGTTGGAAAATCGGGCATAAAATGTCCAGGCAGGCTCTTATTTAACAGAACTGTTGAAAACTCCAGCTGTAATGACAGGCTCTGATGATATTTTTTCACATTTACTATTCCTGAAATGAAAATGGTAGACTTCTGATCACAAGTCATAAGCACAATAACAAATACATTCAAAGGTACTCAAAAGTACTGATGCAGACTACTGGGAAAAATCACAGGTACTTTAGTGTTTGATTTTCAGAGGTGTGTAGGGTATATCTAGAACACTAAGCTTTAGGATATGTTTCTACAGCAATTTGCATTATAAAGAGGATATTGTGTAGCTAATTGCAAAATCAGTAGCTTTAGCCTTTAATTTCCCCTGCCTTGTTTTGCAGGTTGTTTTTTTGTTGTTGATATTGAATAAGTGAATTTAATTTGTTGTGGTGGAATGTTTTCCACTTACATAATGTCTACACGTGTAGTCATTTGACAGTAATGTATTTGACCGTAATGTTAATTGAGTTTCTCTACTCATTTTCAGATGGCAAGATTAGAAGAAACAATTAAAAACCACAGAAACTGCAGATTTTGTGCACTTTAGTATGTTGCTGCTCTAAGTTAATTCCAGAAACTGTTTTTGTTTGGGTGTCAAATTTAACTTCTGCTAGGATAGCATGTTTATAATTTTAAATTAAAGATATTTTGGCAGAATTCTAGGGTTACTTTGGTGTCATTTTGATGGATATCTAGTAGACAAATGACTGTAACTGTCATGGACAATGTTAGTTTGTTAGTTGCCTTTTTTAAAGAAGAAACAACAAGTAATTAACTTCTTTTCTTGTCTTCTTAGAGCATGTTGGTGCATTGGATGCCCAAAATATTGTAGCTGTATCATGTGGAGAAGCCCACACTCTTGCACTAAATGACAAGGGTCAGGTATATGCCTGGGGTCTGGCTACTGATGGACAGCTTGGGTTGCCTGGAACAGAGGAATGCATCAGAGTGCCCAGGTTAAAAGCAATAAGTATATAATAAAGTTATTTTCTTTGAAAAAAATGTACTTAAATCACATTGCTTAGGCTTTAAAATTAAAAATACGCATTAGGAAGTGTATTTTAGCATTTTAGCTATGGCACGCGCGTGCCTCAGACTGTCTATTTCCTTTCTCAAAAAGTCAGCTAATGTGAGAAGTGTGGCATGGGTTCGCTTGGTTAGTTTTTGTTTGTTTTTAAATTGTCATCTCCTAAGAGTGGAGGTTATGTTGCAAAAGTAAAATGGGTGTTTTTTTATTTTGCTTTTGACATAGGAAAAATCACAAGCAACAGTTCCTCAAAACATGAGTAATTTATAACTTGGCCATGCCTATCTGTGACGTATAGATATGAAGGATATAAATAACAGTTAACCCTTAATAAAGGTTATTTATTTCTGTATCAAATCTAAAAGTCCATAGGCCTTTTGGAAAGTCCTCTTTTTTCTCATAAAAAAATGAAATCATTCTAGATTAAATGTGGTTCTATATAGTATTTGCAACTTGTTGATAATATTGTGTGATATTTGCCAGCTTTGTAAGCAGTTTTGACTCAAGTTAATGTTAATATACTGAGATAGAAAAAATCATTCAAATTTTAACAGGATGTAATTCAGCCTTTCTATCAAATACTGATGTAAAGAAGAGTGATGCATCATAAAACCTCATTTCTTTTGAAAACTAAAAAGAGCCTCTCTTCTTGCTTCCTGTATTCATTGGCTCCATTCAGCTGCGTGACATCTCCTTCCTAGTCTCTCTAAAGTACATGAACCTCCTTAATTCTTCATTATGTTTTTTTTTTTACTGAATTAATTAATTTGAAAATAAGACAACTTGTCATTAGATGTATTAGCAAAGAAGCAGTTTTGACTTAAGACTTTGCTAAATAGCTGTAATTAAAGTTAGAATATTTAAATTAGTTTCATATATACTTCAGTGGAAAGGATGCACTTGCTTTATGTTACCCTTTGGTGTGACTTTATATTTCATGCCATGACCTAGTAGCTTAATTCCTTCTCTGTTTTCTTATCCCAATAGAAATATTAAAAGCTTATCAGAGATCCAAATTGTGCAAGTTGCTTGTGGTTATTATCACTCACTTGCACTCTCAAAAGGTAAGCAAGATTCTTCTGAAGTTTTGTGTAGTTTCTTAGCTGGGGATTCTGAAGTTTTCAACATTTCACTTCACTGAAACTTGAATTTAAAAAATAAATTTACAAACAAAGGTAGTGTTGGTTATTCTGCTTTCTTTTTTCTTGTGCTTTTTTTTTTTTTAACAACATCTTGCTTTCAGGTAATTTCCTTTTTTAATTCATCATTGTTTCTCTCCTTGTTCCATCTCTTTCATCCTGCTAGCATACTACTTTGTCACTAGTCTTTTATTCTAGCCTGTAACTTCAAATTATTGAGGCTTGCAGGCAATGACTTCCTCATCTGCTTTTCTATTGCAAAGCCTCTATTTTGTTGGTAATTCTACAGTTAAAATAAAATGTCCCCTTATAACCCACATTTTGAAAGTTCTAAGCGTGTCCTCAAAACTTTTAGGGGGGCTCTGAGAATGTACTTATTTGGCCTCACTTGTTTGTGTAACAAATACAGCTCTCTGGAAATGAAGACAAATGTGAATTTAAACTTGCTTTGTGTTTGTTTTTACTGCAACAAAATAGAGTTGTGGCCAAAACTTGCTTTGAAAGTGGGTGCTGAACAAGGTGAATTTCCACCATGGAAACAGAGCATTAAGGGAAAAAAAAAATTAAACACAGAAAAAACAAGTAATGTCTGACAGTGTTTCTTAACAACCTGGGGTAGAATACAAACTACATAAACTTGGGTGATGTATTAATTGTATGCTGATTTTTTTAAAATAAAATTTATACCGATACGTGCCTTGATTGAGCACATAACTTTTTAAAGTAGGCTTGTATTGAGGGTTTTCTGTGCCATTCTGTATTTGCTGGCATCTTTGCCCCTTATAAACAAGTGAGATTCCTTTGTTTTCAGGATATGTAGACTGAGATATTAAAATAACGCTTTGCCTGAATTAAGAGCAGCAGTATAACGTGTTCAGTAACAGAATTGTACTTCTAAGTGTTGTGCTGCTCAAAGGTGCAAATTTAATAGGACTTTGTCATTTAAAAATCACTGTGTTTTAAATACTTTAAAGCTTTGCGTATAGCATTCCTGAAGAGTCCTATTACTAATTCATAGGTTTGCAGCTGCATGTTTCAGTTTGTCACGTTATTGTATTTTGCTTTTTTCTTCTGGTTTTGAGAGAACATGCAGAAATATTTACAGAGTATCAAGGTCAATCACAGTTATGGCCTTAAAATAGACCCACACAGGGAGGAAAATGATGTGAATTTCCATCATTTGACCAGCTTGAGTGGGGACCTTGTATTTTCAGTTCTGTGGGATATTGATCAGACAGATTAGTTCATCTGATTAGATTATAAATATGATTGGCATAGGATTTCTTTGGTGTTAAGAAGATTGTTTTTGCATTGAGGGATTTTTTTTGTAAATAAATACAGTTTGGACGACCTGTATCTCAGGAGATGGATCTCCTCGCTTTCTATCTTGATAAATGCTTGAATTGAAAAAGTGGAGATAGAAGGGACATAGGTAGCAATACTGTTTGAAACAAATTACATCAGCAAAAGCAAAGCATCTTTGTGATTAGCTGTTCACCTTAGGATAGTAAATACCTTGATAAAACATTGGTTGTTCATTAAAACATTTTATTTGGGAGGTAATATAAATAAATAGCTCTCTGAATTGTGAGTCTTCAAAATACATTTTTTTTTCTTTATAAGACATTAAATAGCTTTATAAACTTTGTGCTTCATCTGTCATATTTTTAATACAATATTTTAAAATCTAATTGTATGTGGAAAAATAAGTATGTTACCTTAAATGGGGCTTGTGTCTGGAAATGGGAAGTTTCTGCATGTCCATTATGCAACTTTGACAAGATCTCTGCATAAAAATAGGTACAGTAGTGGAACTCTCAATTGGAGAGCATTTTGCTTCGTAATAACCAAGCACAATTTATCTGGCATTGTTGAAACAGGCAAGTTAAGAGTAGAAAGTGATTTCAATATTTGGGTTGAACACCTGCAAATTACAGAATGCTTAGCTTCAAAAGTGAATGAGTCTGTTCAGTGATTTGTGTGCATTGTTAAATCCAAAAATATTTGAAGAGTAACTGTCTAACCTCACTTCTAGTTTCTCTTACAGTAAATAAACTTTATAGAATTAAATGATATTGATTGTACTTATTGTTATCTTTTTGAACAGGAAGTGAAGTGTTTTCCTGGGGACAAAATAAATATGGCCAGCTGGGCTTAGGTTATGAGTATAAAAAGCAAAACTCCCCACATGTGATTAAATCTCTGCTGGGAATCCCTTTTGCACAGATTGCAGCAGGAGGAGCTCATAGTTTTGTATTAACTCTTTCTGGAGCAATTTTTGGATGGGGACGAAACAAATTTGGGCAGCTGGGTCTTAATGATGACAATGGTAAGTAAAACTCCATGCTGAAGGTCTTGGTTTGTGAATCGAAAGATATCGGTATTCTTAGAAAAGGAGCAGACAAAACAAACCTTTGTTGAATATTTTCTGATAGTGCCAATGTCATGTGAGTTTATATAAGGAGGGCAGAGTTTCACCCCCAGCTATTTTGTAGTGAAAGTTTGGACAGCATTATGTTGAAATTCTAGCTGGCTTGACTTTTTTTCTTTCCCTGTTCTAGATTTTTCTGACTTAGGCTTTTTGAGTGGGATTGAATTAAGATACTATGCAGTAGCTACAGTTTGAATTGGCTTTTAGGTAGATTTAACTGCTGGGCAAAAACAGTGAAGTACTGAAACTATTTGATTGTCCTTAAAATATTTAAGATGTCTTCGTAGTTTATTCCCACTATACAGATACTGTCCTTTCTCAGGCCACTTCTGAAAATAGTTCATAATTTTCAGCTACTTCCAAAATTTCCTCCATTATAATGCCAATACTCAATAATAATAAAAAAAGTAGACAAAGGTTTGTTTCTTTGTTAGTTGTATTACATTACATATACGCCATCAGGGCACAGGGCTCCAAGATCGAAGTATATGATGCCAGATTCCCTCAATATACAGTTCATTATTCAAAAATCTACATCTGATTTCAGGAATTCATGCTTTATCACTGATTCCTTGTTCTCAACACCCTTTAAAATCAGAAAAAATACATTGCAGTTAAAATGTGTATCTGAATTCACGCTTTAAATCTGGGTGCAGTCATGTAACAAGAAAATTACACATTCTTTATCTGATGTTTTTCCCATGAAATTTGATTTAATGGGAATTTTTGGTTGCTTCTATATTCTCTTTGGAAAAGTGTATGGCCCCAATTTTGTATACAGCATCACTTTTCACTAAAATCCATTTTTTTTTCTGATGTCTGTATAGGGTCTTTTTCAGACAAGTGTACCTGACGAATTTTTAGGCATTAGCATTAACATTCAGGAAATACGGCGTTTGTGCAACTGGGTGACAAAGTTGATTTGTTGCCACACTAGAGGGAAGTTAGTTGTGCCTCCTAACCATTCAGTGTTCCATTCTGTTATACCTTTAATAATATTGAACTGTGACCAACTGATACTAATTTGTTGGAAAGCTTTACAGTTGTGAAGCTCATAAACACCTCAAAACATGTTACTTTTTTTCTTTTCTCATGGCCAATGGCAGGTACTAGTGAAACTGAGGCTCTTTGCTAAAAAGTACATTAGTATAGTAGTTCTTTGTTTTTCTGTAGTAGCTCTTTTGTCTAAAAGTAGTATAAACCCTGTCACAGCGATTGCATTCTGTTGACAATTGTAAAATGCTTGTTTGGTTGGAACCAAATAAGAATGAATAGGCAAGACTATTTGTTTTTGTTTTTTTGTTTTCAAAAAAAGCAATCTATTGCTGTATTAAACCTCTCAGACAGGTATGTTCCTACCCTGCTGAAGTCACTGAGAACTCAGAAGGTTGTTCATATTTGTTGTGGAGAAGATCATACTGCTGCCCTTACAAAGGTATAATATTTAAAGATATGTTTATACTTTGATTTTGAATGTTTTCAGGAGAAGATGCTACCTGATTAGGAAATAACAAACAAAATTCCACTTAAAATTTCTTCAAAGTTTATTGGAGGAAATTGAGGAAGACTGGAAGAATGGTTAAATATTTGGAAAAAAACTTACCAAATACAAGAAATCTTTCTGTAGTTTTAGATTTTTGTCAGATATAGTAAAGGTGAGCACACAAAATAAAGCATTTTTGATAAGACAGTGCATGTTACATTATTAAAATTGTGCAGGTATTGAAATTTATATTAGAATATACTAAAGAGATAGCTGTTTTCTGAGTGTAATGCCTCTAGCATTGTTTTTATCACTGATCAGGCCAAGTTAATTTCAAACTTAAATTACACGCCAGAAGGATTGGGGTGTGTGTGGTTGTTGGGAGGTACTGAATTGCAATTTGCTGCTTATGTCCTATTGGCGAACAGACAGAAGAGATTGAAGATTTACTAATCTACTAGAATTATATCGTGAGGTTCTATGGAAAGTTAGTCATTTATTTTAAGGCCATTTTTGGAAAAAAAGAAGCATATATTCTGTGTGAGTGTGACATTTTATATATATATATATATGTATATATGTAAGAATCAATCAAAGTAGTTGGAAAGTTTAAATGTGCCAAGTTGCTGTGTATATGTAACTGTCGGCTAAATGCATAATCTGCAGTCTCATGTTTGTTTAAGGTTTGGATGCTTTAAGGAGGAACATAGAATGTAATGCTAGAGCTCTTTCTTATACTCATGTTAGTGATGGATAGTGCTTTTCAAGCATCAAGTGATAAGTACCCTAATTTTGTTGTGGGTAAAATACACATCTTTTAAATGATTGACTCCTCTGCCTTCCTGTGTTCCGATACTTGAATTCAACCTCAACATTTAGGTATAAATCAGTAAGTATTAATGTTCGGATGTTTCATTTTGTTCATCACTCTTGATAAAATGTGTCAATTTATAAACAATGTTTTGAACTTGTAAATAGCAATAGACAAGTATTCTGACCAATTGAGATCTGGACGTGACTAAATATTCATTTATCTTCTGAGTCTGTATTCAGAACTTTGTTGTAGAAGGTGTTGGAATTTTTGAAGTAACTATTTTTCAGTTTTTTCTCTGAAGAAAAAAAATCTGTATTTACTCTCCTGAAGAATGTACGCTTTTTAATGTATGTTTGAATTTTTAAACTGCAACAAATGAAAGTTTTGAAGAGTCTGGTTTGTCTAAGTATGGCCATACCTTTGTTGCTTATACAACCTTAATTGTCTATAGTGGAAGGAGAAAACTGTTCACAAACAATTACTTGTCATAAAATATTCTCTTGCTTTGACTGGAAAAGACGTAGCAACTTTGCAGTCATGAAATGGATATTTATGTATTGTGTAAGGTTATGGAAATATAGAATGTAAAGAATTATATTCTGTATGTTTTCTGCTTTTTAATATAGGGAAGTTAACTTCAAACTTGCTTTGATGGACTCAATTAAGATATTGAATTTACTGTAAATTGTATGATTTTATGTTACCCATTTATATAGGTCCATTTTTCCCTTTCATGATAGGCCTTTCAGAACCAGGGGTCTTGATAAATCTTCTGTAGACAGTACTGTGTGTGAGTGAGCATTTTTCAATTCCTTCTCAAACTTGGAAAAACCTGTCACCGTTTGTTATCCTGATTCAGTGAATGAGGCTGTTGTTTTTTCTCAGTGGATGCTGCCATTTTAATGATGATTTCCAGCAGAGGTCCAGTCTGATGCAGAGTAGAAAGAAAGAGCTTTACAATTTCAAAGCATTTCAAAATGGAAAGTTTCAAAGTTGTTGTAAGGTAAGTTGTATAATTTATGAAAATGGTTCTGATTTAATATTCATTATTAAAGTTTTTGGTTAATTTATTGATAAATTAATCAAAAACACTTCTAAAAATGACTTGCCTTACAACAAGAGTGAATTTTTCTGGTTTGTCCTTTCAAATAATGAAGCTGGCTATTTCAGTCATACTCTGCATCATCTGTCTGAGGAGGGCAGCTTCCTGTTTGGTAATTGTTTTCAAATTTCTATTCAAGATTTAAAAGCCAAAGTATACTTTTTAACAGTAAGAATTTATGTACCATTAGAGTTCATCAAGAGAACTGAACAAGAGAAAAAAAAATGAGGATTAGTGTCTTGTAATAACACAAGTTAATGACAGGACTCCATTGTATGCTAGTATGGAAAGTGCAAGAATAAGGTTTAACATGAATAAGGTAATTCTTGATAGCTATGCCATGTTTTCATAACTGCAGTTACTTTGTGAGCCTTCTGCGTCTCAGGACCCTCTTGAACAAATTTTTCTGTGTTTTTCCCTGCAATTCCAAAATTATCAGACAAGGTAATTTATTAAGCCCCTGTTTCTGATAATTTTCTTGTTCCAAGATATACTATTATTTTAATCCACATAATTTGTTTGTTTAGGAAGGTGGGGTTTTTACATTTGGAGCTGGAGGCTATGGTCAGTTGGGTCATAACTCTACCAGCCATGAGATAAACCCAAGGAAAGTTTTTGAACTTATGGGAAGTGTTGTCACGCAAATCACTTGTGGCAGGTAAGGTCTATTCTGTGCTAGTGCTATGAATCTTATAAATTACTTGCTTTGTATAAAACTTCACATATATTCTAATATGAAGTGTATTTTTTCCTTAACCTTGGCGGTTAGGGAAGATGAGATAAATAAGGACTCTAAATACCTTTAGCTAGCGACATTACTGGGGTTTTAAAAACATTCAGTAGAAGAACTGAAGGATGTTACACTGAGAGTTCTGATTCTCTACACTGAAAATGTTAATAATATGGTGCTGTTTATTGCTGTCACTTCATCATTCCCTATTAAAGAATGAGGGTGTGTGGGGAGATACTCTCACTTCACTGAGGATAAATAAAATTTGGAAACATACATCATTTAAAAAAAATCTGTAAAACTGTACTGTACTTCAGTTCCTAATGTTGTTTGTTTGTTTATTTATTTTAATAATATATTATTAATAATAGCACCCAAGAAATTTGGAAAAATTATCAGTGCAGATGAAAATGTCCTTGTCCAAAGAACTGCATTCTAAGACAAAATGGGGGAGACAACATAATTTTTGAAGATATGGGCATATCTTGTTATTTGGGTTAAAAAACACATTATGTAGTCCTTTCTGCATTTTGGTTGACACTAATTGGACCTATTCCCTTTTATTAGTTTATGTGAACTCAATACTGGTTCTTCCCAGAAGGATGATAGGGGAGGGGACATCTGAAATTGAAATGAAGAAAAGGGGATGCAGCCAGTCTGGTAGAAACTGCAAATTTCGCAATGTCCAGAGATACGCGCTAAAGGTCAGACTGTGGATAGGCAGGGGTTCAAGGCAAAACCTGGCATCTCAATTTCCTGAATGTTTCCATGAAAACGGAATGTTGTGTATTGCACTGTCACTTGAAGTACTGCCATTGCCAATCAAGATGTGGAGTTTGTGATGAGACCTTTAACAGAGTTTTTAACAATTAACAAAATTCTTAGATTGCATAAAGCACGTTATGGTGCTTATGTTTTTGGTTTTTTTTTTCTTTTTTTTTTCCACTAGACAGCACACTACTGCATTTGTTCCTTCATCTGGAAGAATTTATTCTTTTGGACTTGGAGGTAATGGGCAATTAGGTACGGGAACAACCAGTAACAGGAAAAGTCCCTTCACAGTAAAAGGAAACTGGCTTCCTTACAGTACTCAGTGCCTGATACCCACAGGTAAGCAATACCTGGTGGATTCACTCTTTCTATTCCTGTTCCTTTTAAAGTGTTTCTTAGCTCTTGAGATTTCAACTGAACATGGAATATAATCACTTCCTTCCACGCAGTTTGTTTTCACTGTGCTCTAATTCACTGAAGTTCATTTCTGCTGTAAGAAATACTTGCAACAATTTCTTGCTTTGCGGTTGGGGTAGGTGCTTTGTTAGCACTGGAGCTAACACTTAAAGCTGTTAGTGTTTACCTCCGTTAAAGATAGTTTTAATTATTGCATTGCCAAGATCTGCCCAGAGCAAGGTTACATAATGAAGGAACCATTTCCTAATCGAGTATGTTGATTGCAGTGTCTTGAGTGTTTCTCAAATCCACATTTTCAGTTGACTTTTTTTTTTTTATTCTTATTGCAGATAGTGAGCAGTATTACTGTGTAAAGAGAATTTTCTCTGGTGGGGACCAAAGCTTTGCACACTACTTTTATCCACAGGTAATACATCAAATATACTTTAGAACCAAGCTGAATTTATTTTGTTCTGATGTGTTTTAAGAGATATTTCATATTGAAGATGCAGAAGTATGCTGTAAAATTTTAAACTGTGGAAGCACAAGACATTGCATCAATCAGCAATGACAAGACTTGGGTCCAGTCTATTGAGTGTCAGCTGTCAGTGAGCTAATGAAGCTTTTCACACAGGCTTTTTTCCTGAGTCATGAATGCATGCCCTTCTTTCCTTTTTAAAGAATCAGAGCGATTGAGGTTGGAAGGGACCTCTGGAGGTCATCTCGTCCAACCCCCCTGCTTAAGCAGGGCCACCCACAACAGGTTGCCCAGCACCATGTCCAGGTGGCTTTTGAATATCTCCAAGGAGGGAGAATTCACAACTGTTCTGGGCAGCCTGTGCCAGCACTCAAAAGCACCTTTTCCTTTGAAAAAGAAAAAGCCCAGAGCTCTTCTTCCCTGCCCAATAATGGTGAGGTGGGAGTGTGACGGAAAGGAAATGCTCTTGGACAGTGACATGGGAGGAAAGAACAAGGTGAAGATATATGTCTGGATTCACATAGAAGCTATTTCCAAATAATAGCCCAGCAGATTTTAGACCACAGGGATTAGTGAAGCAGGAATGAATTGAAAATGGGGGGTGAAAAAGTGATGACACAAAGGGAATCAGTAAAGGTTTAGGGGGAAACATGTTTGTTGCCAAGAAAAACTGGGGTCAGGCAACCCTGTGCTCCCACAGCTTATTCTGCTTGTGAAAAATTTTTTTTTTTCTATTTTCCCCCTCTTAATTCTGATTGAGTTTTGGTATCTATTTCTGTATTTAATAGAAGCTTGTTTAACAAGTGTACACTGGAAAAACTAACAGGTAGTGTAGGATCAAAACTTTTCTATTAAAATTCCACTCATGAAAAAAAATTACTGTGCAAATTTCATTATCAAAGTAGATTGTGACTGACTAATTGAGGTAAACTTAAGACTATGAATGCAGTTATTGTGGTTTGTTCTGTACAAAAAGTGTTAGCAATAGATGGACTTTGATGATGCATAAGCATCCTTTTTAGAACTCCTTAGTTTGCTAATTTGCATTCTTTCAAAGCTACGTGAGTACTGTACTCCTGGGACTTGGGTGTCCTTGCCAGCTAAGGGGTCTCAGCAGGCAAAAATCTGTTTTTTTTACAGTTAGTTTTTGGGCAGGTCTGTTCCCTGAATTGTTTCACTGTGATGCTTCTGCTGGACTCAAGGAAAATAGCAAGAGCATTTCTCGTTCTGATCCTCCCTTTCTGAGGATTGGGATCAGAAGTATTGATTTTTGGCAACAGCTAGTCATCGTTACACTGAGTCAGCTATGTTGTGAAGAGCATGTCCTCGGGAGAAATGTCGTCTTTTACTAGTTTAACCTTATTTTTGGTGCTGTTTGCCACCTCTTTTTGAATCAGTGCTCTTACTCATAAAGGTTTTCTTGCTTCTATTCCTGTTTTGTGTTAGAAATCTCACTGTAATTCATTCAGTTTGAGCAGCACATCAAAATGCAGCTTGTATGATAATGCAGTAAACATTCAGAGAAATGTGATTCATTCTCAGAAGAGTCTGATGGATATGGGGTGGGAAAGCAGCTGTCTGAAAAATTGAATGGGTCCTTTTCTGGATGCTCACAGCCTGGCGGTGAGCTTAGTGGCTGACAGTGACCAGAGAATAAACATGTTTGCTACTCTTGTCTAAAGCTTGTTTAGCGTTCATCTCCTAGAAAATTGCTTGTATGTTTAGGGTGTTTACCATGAATCTTGTGGTGTGAATTAACACACTAATCTGGATGGTTTTAGTTTATCATAGCTTACTTTGCTTTCATAGCAAGTGGGGAACTGCTAGAATATAGTAAATTGTTTCTTGGGCTTGTTTCAAATAATAGTCTGGGTAGGCAAATTGTTAATGAAGAGAAAAAGATCTTAGCCACAGGACTGTTTTTCTGGAAATTGGTTTAATGTGCCTGATTCATTGTTTTCTTTACAATTTAGAACATGGTGCCGCCAGATGATTTCAGGTATCCTGATGTTTTGAAGCAGATCTGGACTGTGAATGAAACATTTATTCAGAGATTGCTGACTTTCCCATCTGGAAGACTTCCTGTAGAGATCGCTAAGTAAGTATTGTAGAGGAAATAAGTTGTCTTCAGTAATTTTATATATGATTTGGGCGTGAATGTGGTTTTGTACATACATAGCAAGAGTAATCTTAATTACTGCTTTTATTACGTACAGAGCTTTTGTTGTGCTTTCATTGTCATGCTTGTCATGTAATTTATCTCCTTTGCTCTGTCTCATCTCTGTCACAGTTTAGGTCACTGCTCCATAAAAGATTAAGTATTTAGTTGCACTTTGAAAAATAATAGTGTGTGTAAAGGAATATGAGAATAACTCAGAATATTGCTGCTATCTTACTAAAGGAGGATGCAAAGAAATTAAAAACAAACTGCAAGTCTCTTGTTTTTAGCTGCCTTAAGCGTTGAGTCTTGAAAGGAGGTTTTACGGGATGTTGTTTGGTCATATTCAAGTTAGAGTTAGGTCTTATGTACTATGTTACTTATGAAGGATTAAATACATTAATTTTATAGAAGATGCTAATTTGTAAAAAGAAGTGTAACTTCTTCTTTCATGTGAACAATTTCAGTGAAATTGATGGAACATTCTCCTCAGCTGGGTGCCTCAATGGGAGCTTTTTGGCTTTGAGGTAGGTGGTCAGGCTTTTAAACAAGTATTCCTGTGAACAGAAGAATTAATGGTGGCTATCTTCCTAGTGTCTCTTGTTTCAACTATGACACCTTCCCACCATTTTCCCTTCTTAGTAGTACTCTGATGCTTTCAGTTTAACGTTATAGCTCCTTTGCTACATGTAGTTTGTCAGCTGGCCTAAGTGCAGTATGTCTTCTGCCAGTTCTTAGAAGTGTGTGCCACCTGGCTGCTGCCATTTAAGCCAGCAAAAATAATTACTTAGCAGCCACAAGTTGTATATAATTCAAGGAGAATATATTGTACAAGCTGGTTTAGATCTCGGTGATTGCCAAGATCTAAAGCATGACTGCCTTGCAGTTAGAGAAGACTTTTTTTCAGTTGCTTCAAATGTTGTGTAAGAGTGATACTGTGATCACTAACATTTTAATTCCCTGTTAAATAGGGTTAAAAATTCAAGGTGGAAAATTTGTAGAGTCCTAAGAATACAGGATTCAGTCTTTCTCTGATTTTTTTTTTTCTTGCTGTAGCAATGATGATCATTACAAAACCAGCAGTAGATTCTCAGGGGTTGATATGAATGCTGCTAGACTACTGTTTCACAAACTTATACAGCCTGACCACGCTCATATATCACAACAGGTTTGTGCTGCATATTTTCATTTTGTTTGGGATCACCTTACTTTGTAGCTATAGAGAAATACTTTTGGTATGCTTGCTCCAATCCTTTTAATATCTTTCTTTAGTCGATAACATATCAACTACAAATAGGTAAAACTGTAGTGCTGTGCCAGAATGTAACACACCAGGATATTGTATGTCTTTAAATTTCAAAAACAAGACAGTATATTAAATAATACAACACAGGTTAAAGTCTTGATTGTTCTCTAATTTACTTTTGATCTAGGTGTGGGATTTTGTTTAAATGCCCAATTGCATTAAAACAAACTGCATTTTATTATGCATTGCAGGTGGCAGCTAGTTTGGAAAAGAACCTTATTCCAAAACTGAGCAGCTCCTTACCAGATGTTGAAGCTTTAAGGCTGTATCTCACTCTACCAGAGTGCCCACTGATGAGCGATGCAAACAATTTCACAACTTTAGCTATTCCCTTTGGAACAGCTATTCTGAACCTAGAAAAAGCTCCTCTGAAAGTTCTTGGTAAGAAAATGAATTTTTTACTATTCAACTTAAGGATCTACAAACGAAGATGTATAGAAATTCCATCAGTGATGACGTGGTCTCAACAACACCTGCTTGTGTATTTGCAGTTCTGTAGAACTCCTCAATGAGAAAGTTAAGGGTTAATGTTGCTTGCTATGTAAGAAAACACCTATCCTGTTGCTTCTGAGTGAGCTAGCCGGCCATCCATATATATTCATCTGGTTTTGTAATCGTTGGACTCGTTCCATTTGGGAGGAATTATACTACATACATGAGAGCATTTGATACGTGTCTTTGCACTTTAAAGTGAAAATTGTGTGGTCAGACAACTAACAAGCACTAAGTAATTTACAGGAGTGCTACAGAGCAGATATTAAATTGTCATTGTTTTGACTGTAGTACCTGTTGTGTTTTTTTTTTCGAGATCCATGTTATTTCACTGATGCTAAGATGCATTCTTGAAATATGCAGATTAGAATAGTGTTTATTTTTAATTTCCTTGCACTTTTTTATTTTGACTCCTGTCACCAAGGATTCAGCTTGAGGAGTTGAGATACCAGAACATTTCCTTTGTACTTAGTATCTTTTTAAAAAGGGTACTTTCTTTTCATTGGGGTGGTGTGTTTTTGATTTTTTTTCCCCTTTACTTATAGCCCACCTCTTAAACTTGGCAGTAGTTTTCGGTGAGTGTAAAGCGTGCAGTCAGTAAAAAGCTTGCCTGCTATAAAGAAAAGCAAACTGATAATTTCTTTGGACTGCAGGTCCTTTTTTGTGTTGCTTCACTACAAGAAGTGTTTCCACTGTTCTTGTTAGGACTCTGTGCTTAAGGTTTCAAGGTTTGAGCCACCTGTGTCATGTCAGAAGTAACTTCATGATACTATTGTGTACTTTGGATAAACAGACTTAATTTAAAGAGTTGGTGTGTAACAGTAGGAGCATAGAAATAGAAGGTTTTTTTACAAAGAGCAGTTTATTGTTCAAAAGTTTGCACCACTCTTTTAAACATTTTTTTTTGAAAGAAGCTTTCCCTTTGAAAGCAGTGGCCGTTCTACATTACTTTTCCCCACCTCAAAATACCTTTTCATACACTTTGCTTAGTTGTCTTCTGCTCTCTAATTTGTTGTATGTCTTTTTTTTTTTTTTTTTTACTCTCCAGAGCTTCCCCATTTCAGTAATGCTTACACATGGTCAGCTGCTAATGCCCCTTTTGTGCTGTTTTAAATCCCGGAATGGGGTGGGAGAGGGGAGTAACACTGTAGAATAATACACCAGAACCATTTCAAAGTTGAAAGTCTGTTGCTTCCCCAAGTCTTATTGTATAGAGAACTGAATTTGTATAGAAGTGTCAATATTTTGTTGTTCTTTCTCTACCCACCTGTCTTTAGTTTTTGGTAACTGACAAGTGTGCTTTCTAATGAAACATGTTTTTTAATTAAGAGTAGCGTAACATACTGTTGTAGTGGCAAGTACTACATTTATGTGTTCACCGTTTGTTGACAGAAAATTGGTGGTCTGTACTTGAACCTCCATTATTCCTCAAGATAGTGGAACTCTACAAGGATGTTGTGGTCCACCTCTTGAAGTTGTATAAGATTGGCATTCCTCCATCTGAAAGAAGAATATTTACCAATTTTCTACACACAGCTTTCAGAGTTCTGGAAATATTGCATAGAGTATGTTTACATCAATTTTAACCAATTATTTTGTTTGTTTCTGTCAGCATCTGTGCTGTGTAGTTGTTGAAAGAAGTTAAATAACTAAAGAGTTTTCAATATTTAGACTTACATCTGCAGAAATATTTGTAGTTGTTCCATTTAGACGTATGAAGCATTGGAATTCTGGATTCCAATCTGACATGGTGATGGAATTATCACAGACTGACCCAGTCAATTGCACCTGTGAGGGTATGTTGGAAAGAATTGCCTCTTAAGTTTGAAATGATAGCAAATAAGGTCACAGTTGGAAGGTAAGAGCAAGTTACATTTTGAGCAAAATCTGAACAGTTTTGCCAGGACAAACTTTTTCTTCTCTG
The DNA here is from genome assembly GCF_964211835.1 of Anser anser. NCBI lineage: Eukaryota > Metazoa > Chordata > Aves > Anseriformes > Anatidae > Anser > Anser anser. Next base: position 15,836,861 of record NC_139727.1, on the reverse strand, counting down.
ATTTGTTTATTCAGTGTGCTAGTATGTTAACTTAATTCATAAAACTTAGTAAATTTACAAGCCTTGAATAAAAATAGCCCAAATCGTTCAGAGTGCACATCAGAAGCCTGAGAAGCTGTAATATCTGTCTGCTGCTGCTGTAATTTCCCCTCTCACCCTCTTTTTTTTTTTTCTTTCCATTGTAATTTATTCTGGTCATATGGCATTTTGTAATTCCATCCTTAAAGAGCTTTGAAGGCACTCCTTAAGGTGCTAATCAAGTACTGTATTCACACAATCTAGTGCAATGGGGACAAGTGTCTAAATTGGACATTTGTGTGCTATATGTACACCTCCCATTCCCCAAGGAAAACAGAAAGGATGTCGGCTTTGGAAGCTGGAATTCTTAGGCTTTGGTTTGCTGTGCTTTTATTTCATTTGTTCTTTATGAACACTGTCAAATTAAGGCTGGGAAATAAGGCTGTTCAGTACCCATCCTGTTTTGGAAGCACAAAATGTCCATTAGAGATTCCCATTTGGAAAGCTGTTGGTGTGTAAGAAAAGACTATTTTGCTGCCTTCAGAATTTCTGTCACTGCTCAGGGTTGCCATAGCTGTAAATCTTAACAGTTGAAGTTGATCTTAAAATATTTAAACCTTGTGGGTAAATGTAGAGTTATAATCTGGCTCTCCTCTTCTAAATTCCCATTTTTTGGAAACCCAGCTTTGACTAATAAGTACTTACATTGTAGAAATAATTACATTTATAAACAGTTGGACAACAGGGTAGGTATACTGATATGTTCTTAATAATTACCCGGTATGGGCCAAAGTAAGAATGGAAAAAATGGGGATACGTATCTAGGATATTCCACAGATTTAATATCCGTTTTTGTTCGTTTGTTTAGTGTTTTTTGGGGGAAGGATTGGGTTCTTTGGTGGTAGGGGTGTTGGAGTAAAGCAAGTTAAGATTGTCAGTTTTTAAAGAGAGAATTTGTAATCCTTCTGTTCTGGCAGTTAATGATGCTTGTCAGTCATTGAGAAAAGAAGCGTGTGTTAAGAAAGCAAATTTACTGAATCCTCTTGGAAGCCCTGGGTTTAAAATTACACTATAGAGACAAGCCTTTAAAAAATGTTTGTTTCCCATGTCATTCTCTTATTTTTCTAAGCTTAATGTTTTTAAATAGAAATTGTTCTCTGGTCACAGGTAACAGAAATACCATTCATATTGTAATTGAGAACGAAGTTTTTCATTGTAGTTTGTAAATCCTGTACATAAGAAAATACTGTTCCTGTGAAATCACGTGATGTTTCAAAGTGGCAGCACTGTATCGTGCACTATTGCATGATTGATTAATCTTATTTTTTTGCAGCTTAAATAGGATTGTGAATAATCCATGTTTCCATATCTTTAACATTGTTTTTTTATGCTTGTAGGCACTGTTGTTTTTCTAGTACTTCTTAGTAGGTGGGTGTCTGTGGCTGACATAACAAATGCTTGAAAACTACAGAAAAAATCCTCTTAAACTGTTATGCAAAGTGATAAAAATAGATTTTTCTTCTTTAGGTAAATGAAAGAGGGCAAGTTATACAGTATGACAGATTTTATATACATGAGATACAAGACTTGATAGATATCAGAAATGACTACGTCAACTGGGTCCAGCAGCAGATGTTTGGAATGGTAAGAGTTTGGATCCCTCCTTCCCCCCCATACTTGCTTTTGGTTGTCTCTGTAGAGAAGCCTGTAGATATTCTAAATAGGGGCACTTTCTTTTCGTACAAGTATCTGCACAGATCTCTGATACTGACCAGACTCAGCTTTTGTCAGGTGCTAGCTAAAGAAGAATTGTTAAATAGGTGTGTTTCTTGTAGGGTATCATTTTTAGGACTGACACTGTCTAACGTTTTAATTAGAATGCTATCAGTTGAGATTTGCCACATTGGAAAAGTTAGAGAAGTGCTAACTCTTGACAGGAAAACATCCAGAATAACCTGAATTACTATGCAAGCTAGGTTTAGTCAATGTTGTCAATAGAGAAAGCTGAAAGTGTCATGGAAAACTAAGTTTAGAAATGAAGTAGGGAGTTAAAGGGGACAGATAACCAATGTAATTTTCTACTTTGAGTGTAGTGACAAGAAGTAAATTAATTCTCGGATCTGTAAACTGAGGAGTGGTAAGTGGGAATAAATGACTGTGCACAGAACTAGTGAGTTGGATAAGGTTTTGTCACACAGTTCTTTGACTTAAGCTTTGAGAGAATAGAGTAGGTTTTTATGCTTGCTTTAGCCACCTAAATTTAATTCTGCAGCAGTACCTAGAAATTCCTGAACAGGGGAGACCTACTTTTGTTGTGTGTTTTATGAATACTAAGCAAAAGATAGCCTGTCTACTAAAGGATAAAAAAATGTGAAATAAAATAGCAAGAGCAGGGAGATGGGGGAGTGTAAAGAAATAGTGAGATGATAGTGGTAGTCATGACAGACTATGTTTCAGCCAAACATCTCTGAAAAAGTATTCCGTGCTTGATGTAGGCTGATGTTGGTAGCTGACAGGGGCAGCATACTAAATGAGATGGAGAAGGTGGGGAAAAACAAGGCCTTGGAAGAAGAGACAGGTTGTGTACTTGGAACAGAGAAGGATACGGCAGTGAAGGATGTAAAAGTGTTGGAATTAGAAAGATGATGACCTTTGCAACTATGCTTTAAATGGATATAAACAAACCAGAATTGAGTTTGGCATGATCAGACAAGAAAATTCTGAGATAAGGGAAAATTGATTAGTGTCTGAAGTCTTAAGCTGCATTTGTTAAATTGGAAAATTAAGCAGTAGCTTGATATTAGTAAGAAAATAATACTGAATTTCCCTTTAATCATCTTTATTCTGTCATGCATTTATACATCTTTCAGTTTAGCAGAGAAAAAAGACTTTGGTTTATTATAAGGCTGAAAAAAATCATGGCCTTAGTCTTATCACCTGCATAAGTGGTTTTGATGGCTTTTTCTTGCCTTTGTATCCAGCAGTTTGTGCTCTTGCTTGTAAAGTAGTAAGAATCTCTAGTTGCCTATGTTAACACTAATATTAATCAAAATTTCTTGTGCTAGTGTCATTTTTTATTGTCATAACTTGAGGCAAAGGTGTTTGTTCGGTTGCTTAATTAAAATGTGGAGAGGGAAATAAATACAAAAGAAATGAAAAATTCAGAAAAGTTTTAGAAATTCAGAAGAAAAAAATTCTAAGCTTTCAACAACAGAAGAATAGGGGAAAAACTGAAGTTACTAAATACAAATGCTCCTTAGAAGAGTTAAGTGGGAAAAAATAATTAGGAGTAAATGATGGTATATGCAGTAGGAGTACAAAATAGTATAAATCTGTCTGTGAGAAATGGGCTACTGAAATCTGGTGTTTCTTTTAGGAATTAGGGATGTGGAGAGAAAGCAGATTTTACAGATTATGATATTTTGGTCATCGCTTTCTGAACCATAGTTGTCTACATATTGGACTCCTAAGTCTCATATGTTTAGTCACAAATCACATTTAAAATTTATTAGTTTATCATTAGCTTTTATTCTTTTTTTTTTTCTTTCAGCAGCAGAGGATAAGGGTAACAGTACCATAGAGATAACTTAGTTTCTTAGCAGAGTTTATCTAGCTTGTTCTGGAAGTCTCTACACAGACCTAGCAATATGTATTGGTCTGTCCCTAATTTCAAATCTCAGTTCTTTTCTCATACGCAGTATCGTAGATCCAAATGATTCTTGAGATTTAATGACTAACTGTTTTTTTGTCTTTAAACTTTTGCTCAGTAAAAATACTTTGAATTTAATGTGATATGCTTCAGTCATTTGAGAGTGAAAATGCATATGTGAAAGCAAATGTCATTTTCAACATATGGAAATAAACATTTTAAAATGTTAACTTTTGTATCCAACAATACAAGAATACTTGATAGTCTAATGCTCCCCTTTTAAAGACACATAGGATGTTAAAAGGCATTGTTGTATTTGGTGGATTAATTAAAATATTTATGGTGGTTATTTATTTTTTCAGTAAATACGTTTTTTGTGGGGGGAAGCTGTAGCTAAATATTCTGAATTTTACATCTAAGATGAATAATTAATGCAGACACTAATGCTGCTTTTTCATCTTAATTGTTGCTACCTTTGTGCAAATGCTGTCATAGGATGTCAACCATGGATTATCTGAGGTAAGACTGGTTGCAATCTGATTTCTTTTCCAGAATGTAAGGAAATCAGAAATAAGAGTGTGAAGGATTGTGAGATGTGTTCTATTGGAAGTAAAGCCTTATATTGGCATGGATGTAATCTGAAAAGGTTTTTATGGGGCAAAAGTATGTAATTCTTTGTATAGTAAATTCAGAGCAGAGGTTGAAAGCAAGGACTTGTTTGATGATAACATACTAGCTGTAATAAAAGGTGTGAAATTAAAATGTACTAAGTGGGGGTGGGCTTTCTGCTGAAATGCTAAGCAGTTGAACATCTACTTTCCTGAGATATTTTCGGACCTGCATTGACAATGAATAAAGATTTCTTTCTCTTTTCAGTAAAATAGATATATTAAATATTGTTGTAATGACTTTAACCATTATAGTATTTTTTTTAATAAGCAGAGTCATGACATGGTTATTCTCATTCTAGCTCACAGATATTCCTGTTACGATTTGCACATACCCATTTGTTTTTGATGCCCAGGCAAAGACAACTCTCCTGCAAACAGATGCAATCATACAGATGCAGGTGAGAGTCTGTTTTTAAAGATCTGATTTATTTTGGATTTAGCTTAGGGTGCTTTGGAGAGGTTTTTTTTTTTGTTTTTTTTTGGGGGGTGGTGGTGGTGGTGTGTTTTTTCCATAACACTATCTCTTCTCCATGAAAATGAGTGATCTGTTTTTTTTTCCAGATTTGTATTAAACACCTTAGTCTTCATTTGCCTGTTAGAGGAATAGAGGAAGTTCAGGTGTTTTGTTTGAAGGGGGGAGGAGGGGGTAAAGGAAACACATTCCCTGAGATTAAAGGAATATGAAGATAATTTGGGAGGATTCAGTAGCTGTCTGCATTCAGGTCTTCTGACTTTTTTAAGATAAGTGATGGACGTTAATGTTGACAGCAATCTAGAGTTACTTAATGATCTTTATACTGTGGGTTTTTTTGTTTGTTTGTTTTCCAGATGGCTGTTGATCAAGCTCACAGGCAGAATTTGTCTTCTCTGTTTCTGCCAGTATTTGAGTCTGTCAACCCATGCCTGATATTAATGGTGCGGAGAGACAATATTGTAGGAGATGCAGTGGAAGTCCTAAGGAAAACAAAGAATGTGGACTACAAGAAGCCACTCAAGGTATTACCAGTACACTCTGGTCTAAGTGTCTTTTACTGACATGTGAGTAATTGAGAATATATTTTGGACAAATGTTTTGCTTCCTGTTTTTAATTCTGTGCTAATTGAAGTGTGTGTTCCAGGTTATTTTTGTAGGGGAAGAAGCTGTTGATGCTGGAGGTGTTCGCAAAGAATTTTTTTTGCTCATAATGAGGGAGTTGCTAGATCCCAAATATGGGATGTTCAGGTACTACGAAGAGTCCAGGCTGATTTGGTTCTCTGATAAGGTAGGGTGCAGTTGACAGTTTGTGATAATTTTATTTCAATAGGAGAAGCTGAATAAAGTAGTCTAGAAATATGTTTATTTTTGTCATTGTTAGATCAAAACTTTCCCCTCCCTTTTTTTCCCTCATTCCTTGCTCCTTACCACTTGTGCCCAGTCCAGGTGACTTCAGTGGGAAGTGCCAGCGAAAGTAAACCGATTCCAAGAGCAGAATTGGAGTGGCAGAGAAAAATGATGTGGCATGTTGAATATGTCTTTCTGTGTTCATTTGCATTTATGGGTCCGTTTTATATGTAGTCACCTGGTCATACTTGCTGGAGATTTTTGATTGTTGACATTTCAGTCCTTTTTCAGAGGAAGATACTGACTAGAGTGTCAGTGATTCCTGAACACTAAATGTTTCCACAGTTGTGTTTTAAGCCTTAGCTGTTAAGTCCAAGGGAGTCAACAGTGAGCTCCTCACCTCTCCATCTACTGCACCCCTCTTCAAAACACAAATTAAAATACAAGGACTGAATAGTGTAATAGCAAGTCACTGACAGAAACAGAATCTTTTTTGCAGTAGTTTCAGAAGCAGGCATCACTTACAGTACAAAATATATCATCTCTCTGCTTTTTTTTGTATGTATATACTGCATGCATGCTTTTTTCTGCACTCTAAATGATTTAAATAACTTAGTTTAACCTATCTTGTCTGTTTTCTGTTCTTAGACCTTTGAAGACAGTGACTTGTTTCATTTGATTGGCGTTGTCTGTGGTCTAGCAATATATAATTTTACTATTGTAGACCTTCACTTCCCATTGGCTTTGTACAAAAAGCTATTGAATAAGAAGCCATCCCTAGATGACTTAAAAGAATTGATGCCAGATGTTGGCAGGTAAGCAAGAAAAAAAAAGAATGAAACTAGGAATTAAGTTTTAATTCAAGACTTGCCTTTGAGAATTTCAAGAAAACACCTGGTATTCACACTAACAGAATGAACAGCTCAGAGTAGCTTGCTGCCATTGTGCCATTTCAGACAGGATACATGCTATTGTTAAACACCTGCTTCTAAATGTTTGATTTTGGTACTCATGTCTTCTGTGTTTTTATCATGCTACGAGACTTTTAGGGGAACAAAATGTTTGCAACTCAAAAAATTTGAATTTCTGGTGTTAATTTTATAAACTAAGCTTGAACATAGTTATAGTTCCAGACAACTTACTTAGTCCAGGGAGGAAATGTTTTTATTTCAGAAACAGATATATGCTAAATATCTGTCCTTGAGAGGGGATTTGTATCGAATTAACAGGTAGGAGTTTCAAATGGGGTGGTGGAGTGGGTGTTTGCCTCGGTGTTGTGAATGAGAAAAGTTTGCATAGGTTCGAGGAGAAATTGAACAAGTTAATGGAAAAGCTCATCAGTGGTTGTTAAGGACTTCTCACCTCTGGCTTGGGAATCCTTTAGCTAGAGACCAGGATACGAATCTTCTCTCTCACACGTGGATATAACCAAAAGGAAATAGTAGTACAAGTAATTGAGAAACCATTGCTTGTCTTTAAAGCTTTGCTTACCATACTTTTAAAAGTAACGTTGTATGGCTTGAGATTTCCCAGTGCTGTGCTATAGGATGCAGATCAGTGACTTAATAGCTGGAATATACCATTAGAAATAATTAAAGATTTTTCTTGAATTATCAAAGCATATTGAATACTTTGGGAAGATAAATTTATCTTCTTTTCCACTGGTACAAGTACTTTGTAAATTATTTTGTAGGGGAATGCAGCAGTTGCTGGACTACCCAGAGGACGACATAGAGGAAGCATTTTGTCTTAACTTTACTGTAAGTTTTACATGATGTTGGAGTCTTTTTTATTTTAATTAAGCTTCTACTGTCTGTTACAACTGCCTCTGATGAACTGCCTGAGCAAAAGCATTGGCTGCTGGTTCCCATGAGTTGTAGCACTCTCTGCTTATGTTAAGTTCTGCGTCTGCTGTTCATGTTGCAATTAGCAAAGTGATAGGAAGAAGTCCTCTACATGGTAAATAAAACTAATACTTCTTGTTTGTTTTAAATAGATCACTGTGGAAAATTTTGGTACAACAGAAATTAAAGAGCTTGTTCCTAATGGTGCTGACATTCCTGTAATCAAACAAAATAGGTGAGTTTTATGGGTCACAGAGTAGTTCAGTGTTACTATCTGCTTTGGGAACATAACTGGGCTGCTATAAATATCCTTTGCCAAGCTGTTATGCTAATGATAGGAGGCAAAACTACTGTGGTTGTTTTTCCAAGTTATTCTCATGTGTTGTTAAAATAGCTATTGTATTTAGGAATTCACCATCTGCCGAGTCTCATCTAACTTTGTAACACCTCTTATACCTTTTTTATTTATTTGTTTATTTATTTGCTTCAAAATACTTCTAAGCTCTTTAGGATCCATTTTGACTACATGGTCTTTGTTTTAGAAGATGAAAAATGGTTGTGGTTCTGCAGGAAGTTACTGAGTAACAATGTGAAAACATCAGCCTAAACACCATTATGTGGCAACTATTCATTTGTGAAGTAATATTTGAGAAAAGTCTTCCCTTTGTAGAGCAGATAAGTTAGGCTGTTATTTGTGTCATTGTCAAATGAGGGATGGTGTTTTTTCCCCTCTTCCATGGATTCTGGTAATTCTATTTATAAAAGCAGCCTCTGCCACCCTTTATTCCCGTTCTGCTCTTGGAGGATAGACAGAATGATGGTACTCTCATCCATTTTTGCAGAATACTGTCACTTTCCTATCTCTCCCTGTCTGTTCCTTTCATATATTTGCCTTGGTTCTTTAATCTTTGTGCCTTCTGTGAGTTTTCACTTCTCTGTGAGTGAAGGAAGAATCAAATGAGAAGGGCATACTGTATGAGAATAGAATGTACCTAGGCTGTGCATACTAGGAATAAGGGAGAAAATGTGCCTTAGGCGTGTTCCTGCTTTTCTCTGTTCTGTGTTTTGAGGAACATTTTCTGTGAGTAGCTAGGTCCCTTGTAGAGGACAGAGTTATGACAGAAGGTTCTGGAGGTATCAAACTCATGCGTAGATAAAGGCAGTGACAGTGCCTTCATTCACCTGACTTCTCATTACTGGGAGAGAAAGACTCCAATTGTAAGCGCAAGACTGAGGAAGTTCAATGAAGGGAAGAAAAAAAAAACCACACTGTAAGTAATTTTCCTAAAGATGCTAATACCATTCAGCAGCGGCAGTCACCACTTACACCTGTCAGGGTTCTTTCTTTTTTTAGTCCTCGGTAATAGCTGAGGATTTATGGTACTTCATCTTAAATGTGGTAGCTTCGAAGTTTTCTAAGGTGGTTTGCTGTGTCACAAAGTGACAATGAAACTGAACTATAAGAAAAGTTTCAGGGTGCCCGTGGAAGGTATACTGCGATGTCATCACTAGTTGTCTGAAGAAGTCCTGTTTCTCAAGACCAAAATACTCCATGAATCTTTAATTCAGTTTTAAAAATGTTAACATAGGGTATAATAATGTTAATTAATTTACTACTGTGAATTTGCTCTGGAGAAACATTTCTTTCCACTGTTACTATTTATTATACAAACTGTGCCTAAAACATATCTCATTGAGTGCTTTAGGAGGGGAAACGTTTTACAGCTTTAATAAGTGTGTCATCAAAATGTGTTTTGATGTTTCTTTAACTTACTGGTGATGTTATTCAAATACTGTGGATATTATTCAAATACTGTGGATTTCCATAAAGAAAGTGCACTGGTATGTTAAGTGTAATATATAACTGGAGTCACTCCACCAAGGTAGAAACTAACAGTATTAACTAGGATAATTTAATAAATATAAATATTGTATCAAGAAATTTTTAACTGCTAACTGCTGTGGAAGAAGGTGCTTTCAAGAAAACATGAAAACTTGTACTGAAGCACAGATAAAGCTGTCTGTTTTTTCAGTATCCTAGCTACTTTTCCCTGATCTTTTTTACTGCGTAGGACTCAAATGTATGTTTGAAGTCGATTTTCATCTTCAGTTTGCATATAGTAATCCTTTTAATAAAAACAAAACAAAAACAACCAAAACAATAGAAAAAAAAAACTATTTTGACATTATTTAGCTTCAGGACATTGTATGCAATTTGAGCTTTTAAGCTTGTTGCCATTCAGTTTGGTTCACTGTGATGCGTACAAATACGAGAAATATTCGTAGTGCCTGAAATAAATAACTCTAAATGTTGTATGTTTTATGTTGCACATCAAAGGCTCAGTCTTGGAAAAAAATATATATATACATTTATGTGCTATTTTCAGTCAGGTTATCTTCGTTACACCTGAAGCATAGAGCAGAGAACATAAGTATATGAAGATCCTTTTTGCTTAACTTCAGAGGAGGTGTTCTATACTGAAATGGCTACTGTTTTATTGATGGAAGTGTGACATACTTTTCTTCCCTCCTCTCAATATAACTTTTTTTTTTTCTTTTCTGTACAGGCAAGATTTTGTAGATGCTTACGTGGATTACATCTTCAATAAATCTGTGGCTTCCTTATTCAGTGCATTCCATGCAGGCTTCCACAAAGTATGTGGAGGTAAAGTTCTTCAGCTCTTCCAGCCCAGTGAGTTGCAGGCAATGGTGATTGGGAACACAAATTATGATTGGAAAGAATTGGAGAAGGTAAAAACCATAGCTATTTGTTTCATGTATGTTTAATTTCAAGATGCAAAACCAAAATCTGTAAATGTCCTTTTGAGCTCTGTTTTCTCCATTAATAAGTGATGAGTGTGAGTTCCAACCCTGATGGGATAGACTGCATAACAGAGGAACTTCTTGGTATAAGTTGTCAGTGAATGAAGACACCAAAATATTATTTATATTCCTGCTTAAAACTTTCCTATCTAATTTCTGAGTCAGACTTTGGGGGAATAGAGAAATGGCACAAAATCAAAAGGCAGCTTTAAATAATTTGTTATGTTTGTTAGAAGGGGAAAATTGAACAAAAATGCATGCAGCTAACAAATGTAAATATTATTGGTCACTAAAACTTACTGTGAGATTTTATGTTACAACTTCATTGGGGTTGAAAATGCTTTGGAGTACGTCTGTCTAGCATGTGGTTGAAGTCAGACTGAAGAGTTGAATAAAATTGACCAAGGAAAATTGTAACGTGTAACTTGCAGTGCAGTATCCCTTTACTTAAACCACATTCTTAATACTTCATTGCTACATTATCCTACCGTTTCTACATGCGAGGAATAACCTGATTTCTTGCTCATTTTAGAATACAGAATACAAAGGAGAATACTGGGCAGACCATTCTACAATTAAAATATTCTGGGAGGTTTTTCATGAGTTGCCTTTGGAGAAGAAAAAACAGTTTTTGTGTAAGTATTTGATGCTACTTTGCAGAAATTGCTAACTGAACAGGATCACTGTGATTTCAGGCTCTTGATACGATAGGGTAGATGCAAGTATTTGTCTGTAATGGTGTGATTGTATATAGGAAAAAAGTCACAGTAGAAGCAATTGATTATGAGCTTCTCTTTGTTTTTTGCTGAGGTTGTCCTGAGTAATTTTGGGTGGTGGAGGGTTATAAGATCACAGTAGACTGAAGCAGCATTTAAAAAAAAAATAATAAATTGCCCAACAATGTAAACTGCTAATGTCATCTGTCTGATGACCTCAAATTTTTTCTCTGTGGATTGACATCAGGTTTACATCCTCCACTCTTCATTGCACATAGGTGGAATAGTGGAGTTATAACTGATTGTAGTTACTTCAAGGCACTGATGTGAGAGAAAATGTACAGAGTAAGAGCAAGTTACAGAAGCTGCTTGTGAACAAACTGTTGAGAATAGATCATAGATTAGTTCACAATTTAAACAAACGTTGTGTCGAACAAACTAATTCTGTGTATTTACAAGATGCTCACAAGTGCAGCAAAGGTATAGCCAGTGGATTTTAAGTAACAAATGCTGATTCAAGAACAACTTCCTGCTTTTATCAAGGACTGTTTGTTTTCATATGCTATTACTTTGTGGGGTCACAGTTATGAGTTTATACGTGCAAGTTGGAGATCAGGCTAAGTCATTCATTGTTTTTCAAACTTATCTGACGTAATTGAAAAATGTAAATAATGATTAGAACTGTGTATGTGGGATACATAATATTTAGTCTTAAACTGCTTTCAGGACTTTTTTTTTTTTTTTTTGGCAGTGTTTCTGACAGGCAGTGATCGTATTCCAATTCTTGGAATGAAGTGTCTTAAACTAGTCATCCAACCGACAGGAGGTGGAGAAGGTTATCTTCCGGTAGCTCACACTTGCTTTAATCTTCTTGATCTTCCAAAATACACAGATAAAGAAACCCTAAAATCTAAGCTGATCCAGGCTATAGATCACTATGAAGGTTTCAGTTTAGTATAACTTCAGAAATGAGAGGTTTGTGTAATGTGGGATCATTAAACTAACTTTTTGTGTCTTTCTTGTGGTGGTAAATTCAGTGGATTAAATGATGGAGATGATAATATAACTGATTATTTGCAAGACGTTCAGTGGCGTGGATATTCATGGGAGCCAAAAAAAAAGACAGAATTGAGGAACGTTTTCTTGTACAGAACCATGTGGATTTCACCTTCTTACAATAAAAATTAGAGTATTGTGAATGGGAGTCAAGTTTCACTAACATGAATTAACATTTCACCTTATACAAACAATTTGGCGTGTGAGTGCATGAGAGACTTGCTTAAGTTTTTCAAATCACTTAGTAAGAACATCTCTTTCCCTGATAAAATTCACTTGGTAACTTTTCATTTTGTAAATAATAAATTTTTGTGATAAAATAATTATGTTCCAATAGCACTATGGTTTCTATTGCTTGTAATTGAATATGAGCTTATTTTATGGCTTTTAACAAAAAAGTGACTACTCTGATTTCTGAAGATATATTTTTCTGGTTTGTTTTAAGAACCTTAATAATGGAAGTATTTGTTTAAAGACATTCATCATCACAGTGTACAATCCAACAGTTTCCATGAAGCAGTCACTTAGTGCTGGTTTAAAAAAAAGAAAAAAGTACCTACATGCAATGGCATTTTTAATATATGGATTGACAAGCTGACTTAATACACTGTTTTATTTTTCAAGGACTGATTATGTAAGCAAGCGGACGCAATTATAAAAGAGGTTAATTTATCACTGGGAACCTCTGCAGCCATGTGTCAAGAATACAGCTTAAAAGAAAAAGGTGCACCAGACAGTTGTTGCTGTCAAGAGGTTAAACATTTATTTTTTAAATGCTGAAAGTGTAGTTTATGGTTTCTAATAGAATTTTCACTTTTTTCCAGATAAATGCATTTGAAATAACTCTTTAACACCCCTCTCCCCTTTTCTTAAGATTTTATTTTTAGTATAATTGCCCTGAGACGATTGTGCTTAGCTGGACACTTTCAGATTTGACTTTCCTTCTCTGGTTAAATTCCAGATTTTGTGGTGTTAATGCATATGTGACTTGCAGCTGTGAAACAAATATTTATTTTTTTTAGATTTTTAAATGCAGTGAAAAAAAATTCAAGCTATAATAAAAGACTTGAATGAAAACCTTTGTTGGTTGATGTGTATGGATGCTTGCATCATGCATATTTCTTCAGCTGGAGGGTAACTTGCATGCATTAAGTCAGCAATACAGCTAGGATACTAAGATCTCACTTTAAAAGTAGGGAAATTGATTCAAAGGAATTGTTTAAAATGCAGTTATTTGACTTGCAGTAGATGTAGATAGAGAAAGCAGTGCAGTTAAGAGCATTCTTCTTTCCGTAACACTGTGTTTTTACAGCATTCTGATGCAGTGTAACTTCTAGTAATTTCTTTGTATGCAGACTATGTTTCATCTTTTCCAGCCGTTTGTTACTTGGCTGGCAAATTCTCCTCGTGAAATACAAGAAAACGACAAATGCTAAAGCAGCTTGATCTTACTATACATGGAGGAAAGAAAGGAAAAAATATATATTATGCCTTCATTTTACCAGGTAATAATAAAACTGAGAATTATGGGACAACAAACTTGTAAAGGCAAATATTCAGAAATAAGGAAATGACTAATTTAAAGCTGTTTGTAGTGTTTTTTCCCTTGTGTATTATCACATGTGAAAGTACTGGTTTCTCCCCTGTCCTCCATCGAACCCTTAATTCAGTACACCCAGTTGATGTATGCGTTATTTCCCTGGTCGGTTGTGCATGACCAAGCCTAATGCATATCACCTAAACTTAGCACTATTTATTTTTAATTTCTCTGTAGGATTGTTTGCTATATTGAATTCTTCATCAGTATTCATCTGAGATGAGTAACAGCCTTATCCTGTAGATGAGGGCGTTTAAGACAGAATTCAAGACACATTTATTGAACATTTATTAATTTTTGGGGCCCAATTCAGGATGTGCTAGAGAATTTTAGATGTCCTTTGTCTCTGAAGTGCAGTTACTGTTGACTAGAAGTGCTGTGACAATTGCTTCATGTTGCTTGCAAATGTTTCTCCAGCATCAGAAAGACAGACTTCTGCTCCTGGAACTTGGGTGGAAATTGGTAAGCATGTGGGAGTTGAATGATTGGTTAAATTACACGTTAAGAGCCCACTGGCAGAGGAGGATAAGAGTCATATTCCTCAGGACAGCATTAACCTGAGACATTTTTACAATTTCAGCCTTGGTTCTAGCTGTCTCTGCAAGAAAGGGAGTTGGGTCTTATAGAGTATAACATCTGTTAAGCACTCCCAGCTGTCTTACAGGTGTTAGCTCGTTCAGTGCAGTGAAACAGGTGTCCTGTTGCAAAACAGACATTATCTACATAAGAAGGTAAAAGACTTTCATCTAGTACTAGAAGTAAAATAGTGACTAGTCATAATGTGTCTTCTGTCAAACAAGTGTTTATACTTATTTTATCATTAGTTCTGAGAACAGAAGAACTTATTTTTTTAACCAAAGTTAAACACAAAATGTTCCTCTGGTTAGGAAAAGGTGGGTAGTGTGAGATGTTTTCTCACCTTCTTGGATCAAGTGTAATTTTGCATACAATATTCAATGGTGTGTGTCATGCGAGGAAGAAAAAGAATCATTTTTTTGCTTAGCTAAAAGAGCCGTGGTGTTAAGGAAGACAGGAGTTTTCTTCCTTGACAAATCTCCAGTTAGTCAGGAAAGCTTGCATACAGGTTTTTATAAAAAATTAATGTGAGCAATTAGGGGAAAGCGGTATTCTGGGCTGTAGTGGGAATACTGTAAAATAATTAAAAATCTTTAAAGAAAGTTCTTTTGTTGGATAATAAGATCAACATTCTGATAAGTATTCAGGATTATCACTGGACAATGCTAGTTGTATATCCATTTCCATCATATTTACTAAAGGAAGACCTGTTTTTGTCATAGCAGTGGATTTACTGCACCTGTCACAGTGGTACAGAACTGCAGGTTGAGTTTGCGTGGCAGATCTACACAGGCTATTTCAACTACATTTATCACTGAAGCTTGTCCCTCCTTTTCCAGAGAAAATCAAAGAACTCCTGTACCACTGTAGAACTATCAAAACCATGAGCGCTGCTTAAGCAAAATGGCTCGTCTCCTTTGGCACTTCGTAGGAGCTACTACTATTAAGATTGTTTTAATGTAGAGCATCGAGACGCAGCATTCCCTTCAAGGTTTATGCTCTACAATGAATTTCAATCCACTGCACTGCTCTGTGCTGGAATGAATTCATACATACTAGTACATATGGACCTACCGGTCACTTAGTAAGAATGGACTGACCCATCAGAGTTTCTGCATGTCCCTTGGGTTTGAACATGCTGTATGAATTTTTTGCAAAACAGAAAAATAACATGTTGTCAATGCCAGGAGTGTGAGCTGGAGTGCAGCATTTTTTATTTATTTTTTTATTTTTTTACCAGTCTCAGATTATTAGAAAAGAAAATGAGGGCTATGATACTTGTTTCAGATATCAACTACAGAGCTAGTATGTTTTGGTATTGCTCAGTGTTTGCAGTGCCAGTGGGGATCTTTATCTCACTGAGACTCCAGGCTGGTCTTATCCTTGGGTTATGCCCAGAGCATGTGAATCCTACACACTGTGCAGTGCCTGAGGGGCTGTGAATCTCTGCAGGTACAGCTTCCCCCAACACGCCTGATTACATGAGGAAATTCAGTGAGAGGAAAAAAAAAAACAACTAATGCTATGTGAAGACAAAAGTATTTGACTTCAAATACTTTTGCAGAGACTGTGAAAAACAGTTTCTTCAATTTTTTGAGCAGGTACACCAGCTTTTCTATCAAAACAGGCAGAGTTGGTGAGCTGTAGCTAAAACCCAACTTTCCACAGAAATTTTATCAGTCAGGTTTTAAGGCAGTTAAACTAATTTAATTGTTTGTGACTTAATTCTGCACAGAGGCTACGTAGGTGTGCTTCCTAGTACCAGTGCTGAGTACTCCCTGGAAACTACGTATTGCATTTCAACAAGCCTGAGGGTGTCCACTGGCAAGGTATGAATATGCAAACACACTCTGAGGTGGCAAGATTACACTGTTGATGTGTACACAGAGAGGGTGAGAGAGGAGGTAAGGGAGACCAGTGACCCCTTTATGTGAGGGAGGAGCTGGAAGGGACTGACAGCTGCTTGGAGTTCACACACAAGTCATGTTCAGGCTGCAACTCTGCAGCAGGGAGTGCTAATGCCTAATAAGAATAATAAATTCATGGTCTGGCAGAGGGCAGCGCAGCCTGGGAGGGTATTTGAGGTTTCTGTAGCTTCCTCTCTGCCAGTGAGCAATAGTGAATGCCAGGAGATGTTTGTAAGATTGGAGTACAAGTGTAGTGATACCTCTACCAGGCTTGCACCTCTTCTCTAGCATACTGCGTTTCTGGGCCACTTTGCTCTGTGGGGCCCGTCCTGGGGATGTGTAACAGCTCCTGCACAACGGCCACAGAGCAAGGGGCTGAGCTGGTCTCAGAGCTTCCTGGGGCTCCTTTGTGTGGAGCTGCTGGGCTGCAGCTCACCTCTGTGTGCAGCTGTGCTGTTTATTGCAGTGTCCCGTCCTAAAACGGATACATCCTGTAGTAATAGCATGCTCATCCGAAGAGTGCAATGCAGTCTTCAAACACTTTCTTGCTGGCAAAAAGCCTCTCATTAAGTAGCCTAATTTCTTGGAGCTATGTTGAGTGCCGTCACTTTCAGAAGAGCACATTTAAACACAGCAGAAGCACCTGTAGAGCTGGGTGCTGCACCAGCTGAGGTGCGTTGATGGGGGCAGATCCTTGTGGCTGTTCCTCGGCCTGGCCTTCTGCCCCTCCATGGAAGCTCCTGCTCATTCTAGATGCTGCTACAGAAGCGGTAAGTGGTGCTGGCAGGGCAGTGGTCTGCGGCTTTGTGACGGGGTGGTCTGCTCCGGTGTGGTGGGAGTGTTGTTCTCTGCTGCTTGAGGACTCCTTGTGAGCTCCCTGCATGCTGTTGGAAAGGTACTTTACTGCAGCTGAAACTTGTGTGTGGAAGCAGCGCTTTGTTGTTTAAAAGCATTAGGGATAATAATTACAGAGGAAAGAACACTGAGGTATGCTGTTCTTAAGGACTTCAGAATTGTGTTTCTTTGTGGCTTTCAAAAACGCATTCAGTTAGTAGGAATATCTAAAATCTGTGGTTTAATGTAGTTATTTTGTCCTTGGCTCCTTCACACATGGTACTGGTGCTGGGACAAAAAAAAAAAGTGGACAAAAATAGTTTGTAGTCAAGAGTACTCAGATTTGTGTTTTCTAGGAAAACAAATCCTTTAAAGACCTGCGGTCATATATCTGGTTCCACAATCTCCGAGACAGGATAAATAAATACGTGCTTAAGAGTGTGCCTTACCAGTGTTTGCTTAGTCCCTACTTTATAATGCCTGGTACAAACAGGTGCAACGCAGCTCCCAGAAGCACTGCTGCTGTATTTCCCTTGAGTACTGCTGTACTGGGTTAATCTGAGGTGAAAACTGTCCACCTGCAACTGGTCCAGTTGCTTAAGAAAGAGCATAAAGGAAAATAACCTCTTTGGAAGCCCTTTCAAGGAGCTTCAGTAGACCTGTCCCACCTGAATTTGTGAGCTCCAACAGCATCCTGTGGCAGCAGGTTGTGTAATTCCAGCATGATGGCTTGTTTTGTTTCTTCTGCTTTTCTGCACGTTTAGCCAAATGGTCTTTGGGCCTTATATTGTGAGAGTTAAATAGTTCTTTCCTCTATCTATGTCATTATTTACTACATTTTCTGGTAAGTCCTGGCAGCCCATGTGTCTTTTTAAAAGTGCAAAGCATACAGTGAGTATCCTTACATATTTTAAGGATACTAGTGTGACTCTGTGACTTCTTTTGATTAGTGATAGTTATTTCAAAACCCTCTATTATGTAGGTATGACCAGTTGTTTTAGCTTGGAATTCTGCCCTGGGTTTTAATCCCCAGTCACTCTGTAGATAAGTCTATCATTACAGCTGCCTTTAGACTTGGCTGTTCTGAGTCAGTATTTAGCCATAGATATTGAACCTCAAGTACTGAACTGTATCTTCCTTTTTCTCAAACTTTATTTCAATTTTTCAGTTTTATTCTGAGTGCTGGTTTCATTCAAATTCTGTGTAGTTAGAGCCCCTCCCAATTTGATGCTATTTGGTACTTTACTGTCATTCATTTAATAAGTATTATGTATTTTTGATAAATGAAAAAAAAGTTAAAATGTACTCAAGATAGACCATTACAGAATACATGGCTATTCAGAAAAAAAATATTGCAGACTTTTAAAATACTGACAGCTTTTATATCACTTGAAATACTTTATGTATCTAATACAATCATCACTGTATCGAATAGATCAAAGGCAGCTGAAGGTGGGTTAGGGAGTGGCTTTATAGCGTTAAAGAAATGCATGTACCTTGCTTTTTCTCTTCTACATCTGTTTAGTATAAATACTACAAGGACAAAGATGCTTTCACAGGTTAGTAATGCAAATTCTGAGAAAAAGAAGGAACCTCTTTTTTTGAGATTCAGCAAATTGCAACTGGAACTGAACACCTTCTTCCGTGCTTCCAAATGAATTTTGGGTAAGATGCTGCATACTTACAGATAACAACGAGCCATGATAGCAAATGGTCGCTCATCCCCATCATTTACCTCATCATTTGTTTTACACAGCATTCAAAGATGTCTTCACTGCAGGGAAAGGATAGCGTGTGAAATAAAGGAATGAGGTGACGCATTCTAGTCTGGGGTTTTTCTTCTGCTCAGATAATAGAGGCAAAGATCCAAGGAAGAGCAAAAAGGAAATGTATTTATCTGGATGTAGAAAAAAAGGGAAGGAAGCTATTTTATTCTGGAGGAAAAATGTTTTCAAGACCTTTCAAAGGGAAGCTGTTAGGGATATGTTAGCTGTGAGAAAGAATGCTTAGTATTTTTAGTATTTCAGTTCAGGTGTGTGAGTTTTAGGGTTTTTTTTTTTGGCCTATATATCTATTATGTATATTTTATTTATATATATATATATGAGGGCTGCTGGTTTAGAAGTGCAGAGCAGAGGTGAAGTGTGATATGGTTAACCAGTAAAATATGCCCTGAAATCCTTTGTGGTGCAGGTTTCTTACAGAAAGCTGCTCCTGGCTGAGGCTGTTGAAGATTGGGGTGGAAGTATCAAGTCCCCAAATCAAGGAAGCTCTGGGCTGGGTAAAGAAGGGCAAGAGGGAGCTGTGAGGTATAGGAATAAACACTATTGTTCAGTGAATACATCTAAATGTAGCGTAGGGCTTGAAAAGAGAAAAGTAGTTTTCTGAAGGATGAAATTGCATTGTGGTTCAGGATGTCATTTTACTGAGGACAGTGCAGCCTAGCTTTGTTCAGGCTTTTTTTTTTTTCTTCCCAGGGGGTCAGATGGAAAAAGCAATTTACTGTATAATACTACATTATCTAGGATATATCTTAAGACTTTATAGGGCATCTTTTGTTGAGTTTTTAGGATCTAACTAGAAATTAACAGAAACCAGAACTCAAATGATGACTTTAATAGACTTTAGAACAGTGTACGAGTATAAAACACTGGTTTTGTATTTCAAAAGTTGCAGGAAGATAGCCAGTTATTTTAAACAGTCTTCTACAAAACATATGCCAGTAGATTACATAAAAGACACTATATACAATATAAAAGAGCAGAAAACAATCCTCACTGTAAAAATAATTTAAAACAAAGTATTTCAATTTAAAATATCTCCTATAGCACAAACTAATACATTGTGACATGCAAGTGAAAACTAAACATATTGCATTCTTTAGTGTAGGCAAATAAGAGTTGTATTAAATTTGGACAATGAGACAACATGCCAACATTTTTAGATGAATACAGAAGGCTGTTCTTAAATATCTATTATCTGATGTATCTCATGTTCAAAGAACAGCTACTATACATCTTCCAAAATGTAATAAATATTAAAGCAAAGTATATGAATAATCTACATCATAGAGATCACTGGGGCCAATGTTGAAAAAGTGGTTTATATAAAAATGCTGTTTCACTTACTACTGCACTGTGCAATTTTACAAAATTATTCTAAAGGCTTGGAAACAATCTGCACTTGAAAATTTGCAACATCCAGTTTTAAGGCAGCCTAGCACTTGAAGATGCAGTGTAATAATTGGAGTAGCAGCTTTGCTTTTAAGATGCGAGTTGGAGCTAGCACGTGGAAAATGATTTTCCTAACCTGAGACATCATCTCAGAACAGCATGCTTCCAGGTTAGGTTGTTAATCTGTATTTTATCTACTCAGCGGTGTAAGCAGAAGCTCTCACTATTTGAGCTAGTTTTTCCTGATTCTGTTATATCTTTAAGTATTAGAGAGATTTGTTTTTTGCACCTTTTCACACGCTGCTAGGAACACTATTGTGTACTCAGCCAAGCTTCCATGTTAGAGCCTTGGCAATTTATCAAATACTATTTTTAATGCAAGCTGCGCTATATTTGACTTTCTGTATACAACCTGAAAAACTTCTACCTTAGGGGATCCATTTTGTTTAAAAATACCAGTATTCCAGTATTATAACTGCTAAGGAGCCAATGTCAACATTGCTTCATGTCCACAGGAAGTATTAAACTCAGTAACTTAAGCATTTTCACAGCACTTCTTGATCAGTCTAAAAAACAGAGTAGGATTTTTCAAGTGCTTACTGTCTTGTTTCCATTTTTAACTATCTACTCACATTTAAGTATGTCTCAAACATACAAAGTAACTGTTGAAGCAAAAAATTAGCTGCCACAGTAGGTCTTAGAAAATGCCAGTGTTTAATGACAGACTATGCAAGACTGAAAAGTTTAGCAGAAGCATAAGAAGGTTTTAAATAAACCAAACTGTTACAAAGCAAGAGGTGTGAAAATACCATTCTTTGGTCTAAATTAGCTGTTCCCTTTATATTAGTTTAACATTCCAATGGCTTTTTCAAAACTGTTTAAAAATAATACAAGCTGAAGTTCATTAAGCAAAAATATGTATTATATACATGGATGCCTGATCAGACAGCTGACTTAAAAGTGAACATAGTGACAATTGTTTAGATATCCCTAGTACCTTCAAAAAAAGATGAGTTAGTGTTGAGTGTGCAGTAATAGAATTTTATTGAAAAAGGTAAAAAACTAAGCATGAAAATCTGTTTTAGTTGTTTATAAACACTACATCCTTATGGTTTTGTTGCTCTAAATTCAGACGTAAACATTCATTCTGACATGCCAAAGCTCCTAATGCTGGTGGAAAGTTCCTGTAACCAGTCAGTGATCGCTTTACAATTTGTTGCTTGTTGAATCATTCCTTGCAGCTTCATTTGTATAAGCTGATTCATCAACTGCATCTTGTTCAACTCCATCTTCCCCAAATCCAGCTTCTTCTTCCCTTTCTGGAGCATCCTCATCCTCTATGCCATTGTAAAACTCTTCAATCTCACTCTCATCCTCCACATCTAAGCTCTGACTACGACATGAGCCACTTTCGCTACTACTCCCACAAGAGCTAGAAGACATGATATCATCTTCAGAATCTGAGTATACCTCAGCACCATGGAAAATATAGCGATTTGGTGGTAAAAATAGATACTGAGTACCTGAAACAGAATTTAAAAAGTCAGCATCACAGAATCACAGACTGGTTGAGGTTGGAAGGCGACCTCTGGAGGTCACCTGATCCAACCCCTCTGCTCAAGCAGGGGCAACTATAGCAGGTTGCCCATGAGAAGTAAAAAGCTAAAGTAAGTTATTCATACAAGATCTTGCAGATATCTGGTTAGGAAGTACCTGCATAGATGTATTTTCAAAAGTCAAGCTTATCTGACAAATAAGATTACATTAGAAACCCATTTATTTCAATGTATCATTAGGAACAGCATGTAACATGCTTCACTGGAAAGCTATGTATTCCTTCTCCCCACTCCCTCTGACACAAAACAGTATTTAAACTGTAATTTAGCAGTGCTTTTCACTGGTACATGTTGTATTCACAGCTAGATTGCCGTTAGTTGTAACACAGAATTGGAACCCACTGTACAGAGTATTTGACAAAGTTTAAACAGTTGCTTTAGAAAAGTGCAATTTAATTCCTGGTTCTCCATCCGTACTGCATTTCTAATGTGATTACTTGTTTATGTCACTTAACAGACTGCCTACTGAAAGGCTTCCTTGGCAAGTCTAAATTTCGCTTCAAAAATCCAACTGTGCAATTTGCTTTTCAAATCTTATGGCTTCATCATTCAGTCCTACAAGACAGCTGCCAGATTCAAGAGTGGTGTATTGTGCCCACTATCTTAAAACCCCAGGATCCATCTTATTTTTCTGCAAGTGCATTTGAAAATGTAAGAAGCACTGATTTGATACTTAGCTTCAACCTCCTAACCTCTGATCTTTCTAGTAATCACTTGACTAAATTACAAAAAATGCTCCTATTGGCTTCTCCAAAAGAAGAAACTCTATAATGAAGAAAAAGGTAGGTAGACACTTGTCTGAGCAAAAATAACCACAGAGAACACTGATTCCCTCAAGGGCAACTTATTTATTGCTTTGAAGTAAGTCTAGAATAAACATAAAAGTCAAAATCTGCAGAATACTGAAATAAGTTACTCACCATCCAGCCTTTTGCTAATCTGTTCTTTAGCAGGTCTGTTTACCCAGCACTTCTTCAATATTTCTTTTTCTTTGTTTTCTCCATTGGTGGTTCCATTTTCCTTCATTGTTTCAGAGTTCATTAATTCACTAGTAGCATTTTCAGGGTTTTCAGAGGATTTCTGTGTGTCCTGAAGCTTTTCCTCTGTGCAGCTCATTTTAATTTCTGAGGCAAGATCACAGTTTTCTACCTTACATTCAGCTGGCTGTTCCAACGACACCACCAGAGAATCCGGTGGAGTCATTTGTTCTGGTGAACTAGAGTCTTCTGAAATGTTTAAAGGGGTAGGTGGTAGCTCAGATGAGTGCATTTCAAACTCCTTGTGCGGTCGTGGAGGCTTTTCTGTTATTTCTGAAAGTTTTACTGAATTGTAGCAAAGTTTTGTATATTCGCTACCTAGCCTTTGACATAATTCATTAATAATAACATCACAGTCTCCCAGAAGCTCCACATCGAAGTGTAGATGAGGCAAAGGTTCCCTATTTATTAAGATTTGAGGCACTTCATGGGGGATGGAACCTATACATAGAAAAGATAATTTAAAGGTAGTCATTTGATAATTTCAAGGTAGTCATTTCAGCTTGACTTTTACCAGAGATCTAGTTAGAAAATTTGATTTCTTTGAGTTGTCTTCATGCATTCACTTACAATGAGACCAAAACAGACAGATCCGGAAGAGTACAAGCAAGTCTTAAAACTTAACCAAAACAGCAGCTTAAGGTGCTATGCATACTGTAGCCTAACTAGATTTCCCCCCCCCAGCCTTTTTTTCCCCAGTAAAAGGTATTTTTCTATTCCAACTAAGCTATGGTTGGTTGAGTGTTAAAAATATTATTAAAGTTAATACTATAACCTCTTAGATGGATTGCAGATATCCTGTGCATTCATTTGATGTACTTAAGTGCACACAAAGAATATACTGCTGGTAAATGACATTCCCTTAATTAGGGAAAAATGTTTACAGATGCAATTTGTGCTATATGGGGTTGCTCAACTCATTTCTGACAGTCAGGGCTCCAAAACCCACCAGGCTATTAACTTAGTACTAATTCCTCAGATAATCAACTAATGAAATCAAGTCCTAAGACATGGATGGAGCAATGGTTTGTGTAGTGGATCCTGACTTTCCAGTCTATGCCCTTCCCCTCAGTCTGAGGATGCTACTACAAAAGCCATGGATGTGGTGCTGTTCCTAGTTAACAGCAGGGGGTCAGTATGTGCCCTTCTCAGGATTGCAGTTGGAGAGTTTGTTCAGTGTGAGTAAGTCTTGCACTCAGTAAGCAAATAACCAGTGATGGTATTTTCTCAGCCCTTGTGAAGTGCATTTCTTTAATAGTGTATAATAGCACAGATGTTTTTCCTTATCACTTTTGAAAGCTAAGGATCCAAATGGTCATATGCTATATAATGCCCACTGTGTATCATGTAGTATAAAGTACTGCCTTTAATCTAAGTTACAGCTCAGACACCAGGTGTAGTTGAACTGATTTTTTGACGCGACATTTATCTGTCACAAGACACTTACTAAATCTTTCAAGTAATTCTGAAAGGATAGTGTGAGCTGGGAGAGAAGTTAATTTAATCTTAGAACAAAGTAATCAAGTTCTAGACAAGTAGCTTTTTGGATTATAATTTCATTACCTTTAGATCCATATTGTGCCTTGAGCATAGAAAAAGCACTTAGAATTTGTTACTTTGTCCATTTTGCATTTCAGCTTTACATTCGTAGTAGAAAACTAAATACTTAACCTAGTTTCTTCACTGAATCAAGCCCCAAGCCATTCTTAGAGCTCTTAACTGAGAATTCTACTTTGAACCAAATTTTAGAAGAAATGACCGGAGATAGTTACTTACTTGGAATCAATGCTACTGGTCTTACTTTCAATGAAGACCCAATGACAATAAGGAGATCAACTTCATTTTTGTCATACTTCATGGCGCGATGGAACTGCTCAGGTAAATTCTCTCCAAAGAACACTATGTCTGGTTTCATGATGGCAAGCGGTTCATCAGGTGGACATCTAGGACATCTAGGAACAACCTGCAGTAGAACAGCTTAGATTACCACTGTGGCTGTGACCTTGAAAACATCAGATTTTTGGCACTTCATGGTGACTTATTTTGAAAAAAGACAAGGATGTTTCAGTGACATTTCCTGATTTTATTTTTCTGTGGATGTACAGATAAGTACATTCCTTAACCTAGTCTGCAGCAAATGGACACAAATAGAACTAAGGCAGGAATAAAGGAGGAGTCCTTTTCATTCAAAATGGAGAAACCATGAAACTGTGCCACAGTTCTTATCTAACTAAGCCAAAGTCTAGAAGTCACGCTCAACACTGAAGTCTAATAACCTCCTATTGGATAGGAATATATTTTTCTTGGTTTAATCAGAACACAAGCTTTGATTTCACTATCACTTTCCATTACACAGTCTGATATAAAACCCTTCCTAATCAAACAGTATATTGGAGGGCTTTACCTCTCTACTTCCTTTTCTCCTCCAAAAGGAGAATGTTACATGCATAAAGCAACATGGCACTGTAGCAGATGGCTAGCAAAAAACATACAGAACAAGAACATGGAGCAGAACTTTTGGTCTCTATTTTAAGCTTCTCCAATTCCTCCAGAAATGGAGCAGAGGAAGTAGTGGGGAGTTATGTTGGTGGAGAAGCAGGCTCCCTTTCCCCTCTTGAAACCAGAGGGAAACCAGAGGGTTTTCTGACCACTTTCAACTCTTTCCTAGGACTCTTTCAGGGAGAAGAAGCAAGAAGGTGAGTGATGCGAGTATATACAGGCAGAACTTATTGCTGAACAATTGTTCTTTCAAATAGAAAAGTTCTCTCAGCTATACTCTAAGTAGTACGATATCCCAAAATAAATCTAAGGAGCTGCAATCTGATAGCAGTCTTCACAAGCAAATTAGTGCTTTGTAAAAAGATGTGTAGTATCTATCATAATAGGACAACACATGAAAGATACATCAAAGGAGACATTTAAACACATAACTCCCTCTTGTAAACAGACTATATACAGAAAAAGACAATACATAACAGTTTAAACCAAAGAACCAGTTTATTGATGTCTGCAGTACAACAAAAGACAATGTTTTCCATATGAGAAAGCATTGCAAGGTAAAGGCCTTCCTCTGTAGTGTCAAAGGACCTTTCCCAAAATTCAGGTCTTTGAAGGGTTAGGAGTTTAGAATCCTTAGAAGGATTAGATAAATCCTTCTTTGAGGAAAACTTTGTAGGAGAGGTATAAGAAGTACTGTAGCACAAGAACTAGGAAGCAGTATAGAGAAAACCTTCATCACCTCCCCCAAGCTAAAAAGTATTAATCCAGATGCTAAAGGGAAACCAATGTAAAAAATTGCCAAAACACAGAAGGTGGGCAGGGTGAATCTTGAGATTTTTTCTTTGGATCTCTACATATTAGAAAGACAGCTAATAGCACACAAGCTTTTCTGAAACTTTTTACCCTGCTGTTTCATCTATTGAAGGTAGTAATGCTGCCTTTGCATTTTAAATTGCAAGATTAAGGAAATAAATATATTTACTCTGTATTATGAGGAAGATGAAATGAAGATCTCTAACTTCTAATTTGGCTAAAAAGACCATGCAATAGTAATTGTTCCCATCCTCTCCCACAGGAATTCTAATGACATTATTTAATGGATCTCTGTAGAGCAACTGATGTCCCTATCCAAATGGTTTGAGTTACTGCAAGGGGCCCATAAATGTGTTTCAACACTACACTACTCACCAGCTTCTCTGCTAATCCTCAGAAAGGTCGTCAGTAAGGGGGAGATCTATTCCAAGAGCTGAAATTGATACCAAGAAGTTAAGGCTAGATAACTGGCCACTCAGTTGCCTAGGATTCTCTTTCCCTCCAGAGGCAGCACTTCCCCAGAGCCCCACCACCTCTGTTGTACTCATCTAACAACAGAGAAGTGGAATTCCTTGTGGGCTATTGATGCTATCAGTGTGTCAAAAACAAGATAAGTAAAGATTATCTTGGTTTAAGAACATCCAAGGCCAGTTGCATGTTTTCACGGTCCTTTTCTTCCTAAATCTGAGATGCTTTTGCTATTTCCTGAAGCTGCCTAAAATAGTCAAAAGCAAAGTGAAATTGATATTTTTGGAAGTAACTGAAAATTGCTTTACTATCAAGTTTTTTTCTTCCTGTGATTTATAATGGCTGCTGCTTCTTATCTAGAAGGATGGTTGCATACAGCAACCTAGAAAAAGAATCACGCTACAGGGAACTAGCACATTACATTTGAACTGGCAAAAGAATGAGGAGCAGCAGCAAGAAATGGGTAGTTTTATAAACAGATGTTCTTAATTATCAGTCTCTAATATGTGGAAAGGAAATCCTGACAGAAAGATGCTAGATAGTTAATTTCTTGTGAAGCACTTAGGACTGTAAGGGGAAGGACCAGAGGAAAGGAAAACTAATTTTTTAATGGAAAACGACCTGGGGCCACATATAACTGAACTTCCAGGTAGTGAAGGACAGCGGAGAATAGAAAGTGGACTCAATACTAGGACCGAAGTCTGAAAACCATTTTGTGATGGGGAGATCTTGTTAGAGAAACAGAGCTGTTGAAATGGACAATGGTTTGTTTTGTACATATAGAACAGGTTTCTTTAAATATCTAAGGAACCAAATTCTGTATTCTAGAGAGGCAACATAAAAAGAAACTGCACAGCACCAGTTTGGGAAGTGGAAACTATGGAATAGAGATGATGGGAAATAGAACAGTTGTTTTGGAGGCATAAAGAAGGATGGATTTTTTTTCTTTCAATAGCTCTATTTCTTGTTGTGTGAAATTATATTCAGCAATAACCATATGGAATTACCGTTCTGCAAAATAACTATTACAGCCAGGGCCTCCCTCAGACTGAGATACCCAGCAACCGTACTGTAAGAGCAGGGCTGACAGATTGCATGTCAGAAGTTTCTTCAGTCTCGTTCTTGGAATTCAGAACCCTCTTTGTTCTCACTGTTTGGAAGTATTGCTACGGGCTTCTATCCCCTTCCCCACACTTCCTCTGCTGGCCACAAGCCATCAGGGCAGAAGTTCAGTTCCACATATATAAGTACAATGATTCAAGTCTTTTTAGGAGAAGGAGTCCTGACCACTGATCAAAACAAAAAACTACAACATGCTTAGGAAGAGTTGTTTAGAAGGAAAACAAAACCAGAAACAAAGCCCAAACCAACTGGCTTTGAGGTAGAGGAGTAGCAAGCATCTGTAAGAAAACTCTCAGAAATAAGGTTAATAGCAAAGTAAACCACATTTCAAACATCCAATATTTCAATGCTACGAAGCATAAGTCTTATGAGATTGGCATTTCTTAAAGCTTTTACTCAAACATCTCTTCTGAAAGGCTCTCACTGAGTTCTGTTTCAAATGCAGTACTTGAAAGATGTTCTCTTCATGTTTCTCATTTAAAATTGCAACTGTGGACTCTATCAACCCACAACAAAGTCTCCTTCCATTTATATATACCAGATCTTTTTGATCATTATCTCTATTCCTTCAAAAGATAGGGAAGGAAAGCAAAGAGGGTTCAACCAAGCCAAAGCTTATTCTAGTCTGACAGAGCAGAACTAACTCCTGACTTGGCTCTGGAGCACTTTACACCCAGATGTGGGGAGCTGGGTATACAAAACAGTTCACAAGTCCTAGAAAGTATACATTGGACATCTATCTCATCCTTCTCTTTGCTTAGAGGCTGCTTTATACTGTACAATTTCTCCATGCATCATCTACAATTTAAACACTTTTAATGTACGTAAATGCTCTAAGAGCAACTGATGTTATAAATGGCTAAGAATACTTTCTCAGTGTGACAGAGTTCAGATTAGCATAACGCAGGTATAAATCTAACTTCCTACTTACCATTTTAAGCTCTACTTTTCTCAGAATTTCCATTAGAAATGGACTCCTATGGTTTTGTTCTGCCTTTTTCACAATACCTCACTTTGCAGTATAGTAATTGAGTATATTTTTAAATACTAGAGCAAATGCTAAAATACAGATAGAAACATGAAATACATGGGAAGATGTTTTTTAAGTCATGAGTCTTTTAAAAACAAATGCAGATCTTTTAAACAATCCATTTTTTGTATGTTTTAAGAGTTACTTATTAGAAAGCTGCAGTGACTTTTAAGTTTTTACCTGATTGAAAATATCTCCTCGAACAACTTCACAGTCAACTCTGTATTTACAGATCAGGCAGGAAGCTGTTGCAAAGGAACCTAAGGGGAAAAACCCGTATGGTAAAAGTAAAGAATATTCAGTAATTCAGGTTTAGTCTTTTTGCCAATGATGTTATGACACAAAGGCTATTATATTGCAGTGCTAAAGAAAAACAAAAAAGTCATTAAAAAGTAACTTAAGAGAAAGATGCCTGTGGTACTAAAGGGTAGTTCTTCCAGATGTGAGTCAGGAGCAAGTCCGGTTTCGCAGTAAGATATCCCACATGCATAACAACAAATAATACTGCATTGTTCCTCCAACCTGTGCAAGCATTTAAGAGTCTAAATCTCTAATTCCTAATGGCCATATAGGGCAAGAAGAAAGCCCTGCTCTCCCACTGTGACTGAGTAACTTATAAGGTGGTAGAAAAATCTCTTCTAAAGGAAACCTTAAAAAAAGATAATAATTAAGATATTGAAAGTGTCAAGTATGTGCAGGAGGTGGGAACAGCTAAAAACCTGGAAACAGCTAAAAACAGATCAGATGCTCAAGACTAGACATCATTTCCTCTTCATACGGTATGTCACAGACACATCTGTCAGACTAGCAGACCTAACCCTCTCCAAGGCATCTGTTAGCACCTACTTCCAACACTTTTTTGAGTTTTTTCCACTGTCAAAGAGACAGGAGCAAGAAGTTAGGCTGCCCCACACCCTAGTTGTGTAGCCAGCAGGCCACTGCCTCTATCATTCAGCTACAGCAATGGTAAGGAGTATGATCTAATTCCAAATGTGTTGGTTGAATGCAAAAGGCATTTTAAATTCACAACCTACATTTAAGATACAGCAATTCTCATACTAGCACTTTGCTGTAGTTCTGCAGCGTGAAATGTGTTGAAGCGTTCATATATGAACTCCCCAAACTGTTACAAGGTTCCTTGTCATTGGCATACTCATGATTAACTTCAGGCTGTCATAGAGAGACAAAAAGAATAAAGATAGAAGTACAAACCCTTAAAAAAACAAAACTTCAGTTTCTTTTTAGCCACTACCATTAGTCAACTAGCATTTATTACTGAGCAGCATAACTGTAAGTCAGATAAGGCTTGATAGACTCAAAACAACCATTGCTAGTTTCCAAAAGCCGCAGATTCTTGAAGTCCATAGCATTTTTTAAACTGTTACAGGATATACACTAAAGCTGGTCTGAAATCTGATTACTGTAGCATGCAACTGAAAAAGTGGAATGTTTGAACATGTCAGTGATGTGCAAAAACACAACCACACCAGAAATTCATAATAGATACCGAACAAGGAATGATAACCAAAATAAAATGCATGATACACTGACTACGTATGGAAACTAACATTAGATTTGGGTTATTCCGTGAGCTGGATTCTATGGTATGCTCTTTGGTCACCAGGACAGAGCATCACATTTACTAGGAATAAAGCAAACTGACAAATCTGGCACTGAGCCAAACTTTGTAGATAAGGAAGCCAAGTAAGTTTGGTCCCTGGAAAAGGTTGAATTAGACTCTCTAAGAGCCAGTCACAGTTAATGGGTAAATTTCAATCTCTAGTACCAGGCTGGCATCTCTGAACTGCTGACAGCTGAGACAGAGAAGAACAGCATATAACTTTCTCCAGATTTTACTTTGGATACTGTGAGAATGCTAACAAGTGGGTCTTGTTCAGGCAGAACCAACTATCCCTTCCCTCTAGCTATCTATTACCACTGTTTGAAATGCATCCTCCGACATTTCATTCTCTCTCCCTTCTGCAAGGAGCATGAACTGATTAGAACAGCTCTCTGTAGTCTTACTTTGAGATCAGGAGTTAGCCTACTGTTAACCTAGCAGTTAATCTCTTCAGTTCCAGTTCTAATGCTGATACCAGCATTAAGTCAGGTCTTACAAACATCAACACTGCTTTTAAGCAATTTATTTGCTGAAGTCTACTGAGTGATCTAGACACGCACTACAAGAAGTGTGTTCTTTGCTTAAAAATGGATCCTTGACCTTTTAGCTTGACATTTGCAGGTTTTTCAAAAAGGAAAGCATATCAAGCAACTAATTAAAAGATTCCACTTAATTTGGCATCATAATCAGAGAATGTTTGACACTGAAGGTGTAATAAAATGTTCTGTTCAACAGCTGATTAATCTGTAATATTTTATACATAAGGTAAGTCACTGAAGTGACAAGGTACTTTAAGATTTCAGTGGAAGGTATTCTAAATTAAGAATGAGCAGCTAAACTCCATTTCACTAACAAATTTCATACTGTTCTCATACATGAATATAAAGAAACACCAAATATATAATAAAAGGGAAGGTCTAAGCTTGTGGATCTTCACTGATGCAAAAGGACAACCATTTATCAAGCATTATTTCTGAAAACAGTATTTCCACTTGAAACACCTCTGCTTTAAATACTTGAGCTAACTTACAAAAAAAAGTTGCATTTTCAGTCTGTAAAGTACACAGTCCTGTAAGCAGCAGAGAGACACATGGAATGTGTTTTGGCCAAACTCATCCTTGTCTGGTCCCTAGTCTTCCTGCTGACACAGTTTTCTATTCATTCTCCTGTTGAATTTTAAGAAGCCTGGTAGAACATACCAAGAAACACAAGGAGCTCTAAACTTTTCCTGAAGCTATAATGGAAAGTTCAAATTCAGGAAAGTTTAGTGCATTTAATGAAAAAAATGCAATGTATCAGTGTTGGCTACAAACATGAAACTGGGCTTTGCTGTCTGATGTGTCTCAAGAAAGCGTTTCTCAACCTCTTTCTCTGTTATTTTGTTTTGTTATTCTATTGGTAATAGTTTAACCTAATACACTAAACTATTTTAAAAGCGGAGTACTTGTTCCTGAGAGATGTCAGTTAAAGGAAACAAAAATATCAATCCCAATAGCAACTACCTTGTCACTTTCACCAGTAAACATCATTCATACATGTAAAAATAAGTGAAACTACAATCACTAACCGTGACACTGAATTATCCTTTGGATTCCTGCAACTTGTTCCAATGTGTCTATGTTCTGAGTATAGTTGCGAAGTAGTTTTCCTTCTTTATCCATCAAAGCTATGAACTTGTGACAGAGAGATGGCTGGAATTGTCCTGGATAGATTTCCTATGGAATTCCAAAGTACATTATAAAGTGTATATGAATACAACACTGCAGCAATTGACACAGAGCTAAACAGTAGCAGCCGCAACTATGCGAGCATTTTCTGTAGTCATCCCCTTTGCATTTTGCCATTTCTTTCAGACCCAACTCTTCTTTCAACAGCTGAGCTTCTTGTCATACTAGGATGAATTGCTCCATGCAGAAGTTGGCATTCTGGTCTTTGTGCAGCACAAAGCAAGGTCTAGGTCTTTCTTGGTTTTGAGAACTATAAGAAAGGAAGGTTGCTTTTCTGTTTTGCCAAGCAACCTCAGTGTTTGCTATTAGAAACACGCATGATTTAACAGCAGTCAGATAAAAATTGCATGAGCAACTTGGATTCTAGTCTTTTGGTTTAGGATAAACAGATTTTATTCATCAGCAGTATCAGCAGCCATTCCTAGGAAATTAATGCCCAGACAACAGAACTACAAATTGGACAAAGTGGAAGGCAGGTGGTACTCAGAGCAACTTTGTGAATTAGCCAATTACAACAGCCATCAATTAAAACCTTATGGTGTAGCAGAGCAGTTCCACTGGCCCTGAGAGATGCTTAGCCTTTCCATGAGCTCGAGGCAGAGGAGAAAGGCATTTAAGGAGCCTTGGAAAAAAGGGGTGCATTTTTATAGAACGATTTGATGCTTGCTCACAGTGAACAAGGAGCCTGCCAAAAGGAAAAATGAAGTGTAGGCACCCAAATAAAGGCTTCATACTAGGAACCTCTGCCTAGAGCTGACCACCCAGAGCAGTTCCCCCAATTGCTGTGTGACAAGGAGGACATCAGAAGCAGCAACTATCTGTTGTTCTGCAGCACTTATTTAGAGGAGGAACTTGGATTCCAGACCCTCTGCTCTCCTATCACTCTCACCACTGAACAGCAACTGGGCTAGAGTCTCACCTGGGAAAGGTAGGCCTTGATACAGAAAGTTAGCAAGGAGCAGGCTGCTGCTTACCTTTACCAGGAGGTACTTAAAGCTGAACCACAAGTTCTAGCACAACAGTGGACTGTTTCATTTATCTTTGTGACAGCACTGCTTTGGCTACCATATAGCCTAACAATTAACAAGCAAAAGAGGCTTTTCAAAAGTATTTGTTTTCCACAAAAATATTTTAAGTTACTCCTCATGTTGCTGAAGCTACATAGGTCTTTGTACTTAAACTACAGGAATGATCATTGATTGCTTATGGTGATATCACCTAGATTGTAACTAGGCTACTACACAATTATCAGATATTTGTGTGGTCTTAAGAGCTTTTGTAGTTCAGTCTGAACAAGCAAGATGTGTTCTGCCACCAATAGCCATACAAATAAATACACGGGAACCAAAGGGAAGGGTCATTCTGGGAAAATAAGAAAAGTGTGAAAGGACAGAACGCACTGAACAAATGGAAGCAGATGCTTGTACAGATGAATCAGTGAAGCAGGAACTAAAATGAGTTTTTAGCATTAATGGTAAGAAAGGTAAGATTGGCTAGAGAATTAGAAATGCAGATACATAGTGATCAATGGCAGACCTCTTGCCATAGATATACAGAGACAGAGGGAATGAGGCAAACATGATAGCGCACATTGAGAAGTACACTAAACATAGAGCAAAGCCCACGTACAGTAAAAGTGCCTTAAAATGTATGTACTAAAGTAAAAAATTCATCTCCAAGTCCAAATATGCTACCTGAGTAAATTAACCATTGCTCAGGCAGGGTAAATAGCTTTCAGAGTTGCTACTGTTTGCTTCATTTTTTTTATTTTAATACCAGAAGTGCTGACTTGCCACGAACTTGCAAATTTATTTGGCCATTCTTTGCTTCTAGAGTTAAAGCAACTTAAAGATTTCATGGAATAAAGAAGCAATAATCTAGCTAAACCAAAGGATAGAAAATAAGAACTTATTTCAGGAAAAAAATAGTAGCCAACAGTATTCTGGTAAATGGGCACATAGGAAGACTTCAAATAGTATTTTTTTTATTTCAGTATTAAAAATCCAAGATACTGAATATACTAATGAACATCAAAATGTGTTAGAATCTGGATACAAGATGTTCACAGAAAACCAAGCAACTGAGGCATGCATTGATTTCTCTTTTCCAGTCTCTGGATCAATAACAGAGCAGTAGTATGAACTGTGAGCAAAGGGAGGAGAAAGTGAGCACAATCAGCAGTGATAGGTTTTCACCAGTCCTTACTGGTCCTGTAGCAATATTTTTTTTGTTTCTCAATATCTAGAGTTTCTATATTTCCTTCTTGTCTCCGAGAGATAATCCCTGCATTTATAATTAAACTGTTTATCACTATCATCTTTCTGAAAACTGCTACATCCTTACTTTTGAGAAATTAACACAATCCCTGTAAAAACACTTGAATTTCCTAAGATGTACAGAACCTTGTGACAGCTACATCAAAACCTGAAACAAGAACAAACTCATCAGTGCATGAAACTGCTTTACTCCTCCAAACCTTAAATACAGCGATAAAACAAGAATAAGTTCTATGACATGAAACAGCATGCCACAGCACTTCAAATTCAAACTTATTTTTCCACTTTACTTATGTGCGGGCCAGAAGTTTCTCATTTTATTTTTTAGTGAATGTAACAGCAGCTAGGAATACTGAGGATTGAAGGCTTTTATTTATCCTCCCTGAAATCAGAAACACCAACTGGAATGGTTGTACACAGTGAACTTATAACAGGAACGGTTGAAATAAGCTTAAAAAAAAAGATAAAAAGTTGCTAAGTCTTTTCAGTAAGTCTAATACATAGTTGCATACAATGACTAAAGTAACACTGAGGATATAAAATCAATAGATTGCAAAGACTCGCTCAAGAAAAGAGTTGTCATGCCACTGAATAAGATGTCTCATTAAAATAAATTCTATCTTTTTAACAAAAGACAAAGATACCCTTTTGTTAACAAAGTAATTCAAAATCTGATTTATGCATCTTAATAGTGTTATTTGTCTTTACTGACCAAGATAAAGAATGGCTGGAAAACCATACCTTTGCAAACTTAAAAAATGGCCTGGGATCCTTTCTGAAGTATTCTATATCAAACATTGCTTGAGGATCTGGAAGGTCTGGGAAGTCTACAGCAAGGCGTGCATAGATGCCATCTCTTGATCTAAAGTCAGGTATTCCACAAGACACAGACACCTGAAATATATTTCTGCAATAAGCAAAACTACATATTGGGCTACAAAGAGTTACTGCGATACAAAGCATTTGGGAAGCCACATCCCTGCATGCTCAGTGCTTACAAACATTAGGAACAAAACCAGCCTCAGTTCCGTGCATCTTCCCCCCCCCCCCCCCCCCCCCCTTTTTTTGGGCTAACATAATTTTCAACTCATAAGCAGGAGAAATTGCACAGAGTTTGATGACCAGGTCCCCCAGAAAATTTCAGTACAATCCATACAAGCAGTATTAAGGCACTAGAACTTTTAGTACTGAAAGTTCTGTAAGAAGCGCACAAAGATTTAAAATAAAAGCTACATTAAATACGGCTTACTGTTCTTTGAGCTGCTAGCTTAGCTTGGGACAAGGTGGTTCACTTTTTTTTTTAAACACATGCTAATGCTGTAACAGAATAGATTCTTGCTTTTGATGAATAAAATGCTTCTGATAAACTAAGCTAAGCACTGTAGTAGTCAAAGACTAATTTATTGTCCCACACTAGCCCAGAATACTATAGAAAGAGGAGGGGAAACAGGTGTACAATAGCAATCATAGGAAGAGCAAGAATGGGTAATAGAAATAGCAGTGCTTTTCTGAAAAACTGGTCTGAGTTGGATTATCATCTTTTCTGAACAGTGTCACACCCCCTGCGTGTGATCAACAGAAGCAAAAGAAAAAGATCAGTTTTCATACCATGATCAGGTACACAGGTATAAAGCTGCAAATATACAACAGTTCAGGCATTGTTTAGTGAAACAGTGAGTAATCTTATTACCATCATAGCGTGGCACATTAAAAGTAATATCCAGTCTACTGAAATCCAATCAAACTCTTCGCAGAATCCAACCCCTTCCTTTTTTCTTCCCTTTTCAAGTCCTATTCTTCTAGTCCCTCTAGCTCCACCAGGCATTTTAAGAAATCCACTGAGACTTTATTAAGAAAGTCATTACCTTTGTTTGAAATGAAAAAAAGACTAGGATAGAAAATGTTCTGGAACAGGCAAATATAAATTTATTTCACAATTAGTTTGCGTGAAAGCAATTGTTTAAGAGTTTAAATGTTTAACAGTATTTTCTTGTAAGAAGGGAGATCTTGTCATTTCCAATTTAAGCTCCAATCTTGCAGTGTGCATAATTCTAGCGGACAGCTTGTACCTCCTCTTCCCATCTAGCACAATTATTTGATTACCAGCGTTGCCAGTGTCAGACCTGCATGCTGTAAAGCTTTGGATAAGAATTTAACCAACTCCCTATA
This sequence comes from Anser anser, assembly GCF_964211835.1. Taxonomy (NCBI): domain Eukaryota; kingdom Metazoa; phylum Chordata; class Aves; order Anseriformes; family Anatidae; genus Anser; species Anser anser. The sequence continues at coordinate 15,800,298 of NC_139727.1, read as the reverse complement.
TATTCTCAAACTGTCATTGCAGGAATACGTACCCCAGCTCCCGTCAAGACCATAATTTTTTTGCACTCTTGTAAAAGTTTCACAGCATCATCAATAGTATTGATATCTTTTCGCTTTTTTCTTTTTGGTGGTTCTGAAAGAATGTTTATGACAATTTGCCATAGCGTCATATCATCCAGTTCGGGTGGAGGGATTGTTTCTGGTAGCAGGTCTTTCAGAATTGTTCGTGGGTCTGTACCTAACATGAGATGTTGCTGAACAAAAGTGTAAGGACCTAAGAAAATTTAAAAACAAAGCAAGATGGAAATGAACTGAGTCACGTATTTCATGTGCCTGTGATCATCATTCTATTTATTAATGCCTGACACTTCATTTTAATAATCCAATTTAATGCCCTGTTCATTCAAAACCCTGTATATGTTGGTCAAAATACTGAAGTGATAGCCTAGCTAGGGTTTTATGATTATTTTGTGTTATCCTATGAAGGATTTCCTAGGAAATCAGTCAAGGTAAAAATCACAGCTCATAGCAAGCTTGATGGCTCATAGAAGCACACATTTAGCAACATGATTTTCATCATGCATCTCTATTTCACGGCTTCACTAGTGTTTTTCCATAGTTTCACAGGGTATTCACAGAAATTAGTTGAAGAGACAACAAACATGCATATACTTTAGTGTCTTTCATCGAGACAAATGGGCCCACTAATCCATGGAATTTTTTAAATTGTTCTTTTAGTCATCTAACACTAATCATTTCAGACATGACCTCCTACAACCAATCTTTCCAGAAACACTCAAGAATAAGGTAGTAGAAGAAAAATAAATCTTAAGCTACACTAAGAAAACTATCATACATGTTTAACCAAAAGGTTCCAGCACTGATCCTGTAACGATGAGATCAGTAAAGATAACATATGGTCAGATTTTAAGTAAAATATTTTGTTGCCACCCTGTCCCACACAAGTCACCAGTGACCTCACCAGCAGTTCTCACCTCTGCATGAGGCAAAAGCTTTCTACCAAGGTTCTGTGCAACAGATGACATTGGTTTCAGAATTATTAGTCCTTGTATTATGTAGGACAGTAGGCCCTACAGTGAAATTAGTCTAAAAATTGTACAAAAAGTGTTTCTTGATCCTTAAAGTATAAATAATATTAAGTAAGCAAGAAATATTCCAAACAATTTTCCAATTCAGTGAGTTTGCATTTATGCCTTTAACATGGATCATGGCAGGATTTCTACAGAAAAAAATGACATTTTAATCAAAATACAAATTGAGGTTCATTTTTAAATTCCTTAGGTATCATAAAGGATACAGTAAATAACTAATCTGATGAAAAACAGTAATTGGTATTTTTTGCAACAGAATAAGTCATTTGAAGACTAGGAAGAACTAAGTAACTGTTCAAAGGTAAATAGGATCTAAGAACGTTATATAGACTTCTACCTATACGAGGTCTTGGTGTCCAATCACTAGAACTTGCATGTGAGGCTCTGTCATCTTCATCACTATCACAGGAGTGAAAACCATTGGCTATGATTTCATCACTAAAAAGAAAGTTATCTGCAAGACAGCACAATAATGACATATTACAACACTTGAGCCAAATGGCAGTTCATGTATCACAAAATCTGAAATTGTATGTAGACACTTTTTTTTTTTTTGGAAAGAAGTTAAAGATCTGCTAACAAGCCTTGGATTGAATGCCGGATTTGCTATATTAATACTGGCTTCAGTGGGCTGGACGTTGACCTGAGTGAGGTTTTCATTCTACAAAGTGTTGGGCACGGTTTATTTGCATGTTCCAAAAAAAAAAAAAAGTACAATTAAAATTCTCTTCTCTTACGGTAATACAGAATAAAATTAATGCACCACCACTTACAGAACAATATTTAGCGAGGTTATAAGAGCAAATTTAAAAACACAGTTGGACACAATATGCTATTTCAGCTATGACAGAAAATGTGCTACCTTGAACCACCTTCACTAAGTTTATCATCCATTTTACCTTGCAGTTGGTCTGGCGTACATCGCTCAGCTAGTGGCCTTAAGCCAGAGTAACTCAACCTAACCTCATCATCTGTCTAGAAGAAGGACTCTAGAGGGGAACGGGATACTTGTTTTACAGCGTGCAACACTAACCCAACGTTTAAGGAGAAATTCAAGTTTTAACCTGAGTAGTTCATTACAATAGAGAGCACCGAGCTTTTCTAACAACCTTTTCTATTAGAAATAAACACATCAAGTATAGCTTAATTTGCTGAAAATCTATGAACAAATAAAACAAGTTTCAGTCAGTCTCTAAGCAAAGAGTCACTACAACAGTTTTTGACTTCTACTTGAATAAATTCCTACAGTATATTAGCTAGGTTACCTCACTTTACTCTTAAATAAAGACCACCACAAGACACCACCATATTTTATTCAGAGGTTGTGTTGTCCTGTTTTCCTTGGTCACGTAAATAAATTGTATAAATTACTCTGATTAGAATGGAAAAGGGTAGAGGACAGAAATTTGTTTTTTATACTTGTCTTGCTCTGAGAGCACAGAGGTGCTCTTCTGACTTCACTATTTCTTATTATTTTATATATTTACAGCATTTCACTTCTGTCTCATGATGCATGGAGTCTGTGAACATCTTACACAAAGATTATTATGAAGGAAAGAGAGTTGATTAGTACACATCAGTAAGTGTAATGTTACACTAAAACAACCTTTACGTCTCCTGTGTAAAGAATCAAAGCCTACATTGTTAAAGACTCATCACATACAGGTCAAACTGTTTTGTGTTTCTGAAACATGACAGATAAACAGCTTAAGGTAACGGCTCAAATTGTAACACTCCCCATGTATTCACCTGATTCCTCAAAGGGAAGAAGGGATCTTGCTAGAAATAACCAATACAAAGCAAAGCATGCCTGGGAGTTAAGAGCAATTTGAGCAATGGGCTTCTTATCAGGCATTTCTAAGAGATCATTAGCTCTCTCGTGCTGTTCCAGTGAGGTTTTTAAGCAGCAAGGCTGCTCCAGGTGCATCATGCAGTGCTGTTCCCTTTCAGATAGCTTTTGCCCAGAGAAGTTTGTTCTGAAGTTTCACCGAGGAGTTACAGCTATCAGATCTTTAACTGCTTTCCAGCACAAATCGCAAAGCCCCTGCTGGCAGAGCGCGCTACCTTCTACCTTTCTAAGCAGCCTTCCCGAAGCACCCCGCCAAGCGGCGCGGAACGCGGCGCCCCCCGCTCAGTGCCGCGATGCCGCTGCTGCTGCCCGGTGCCGCCGAGCAGGGCCCGGCTTCGCACCGCACCGCGCGGCCACGCAGAGCCGGCCCGGGGGACGGCAGGGGAGGGGAGGGCAAGGGAGAAGGAAGGGGAGGGCCGGGTGCTCACCGGGCTGCGGGGCCTCGGCCGCCCCGTTGGAGCGCTGCCCCCGCCCGCAGCCAGCGGCCGCCTCCGCAGCGTCCTCGCCGGGCGCCGCCTCCGCCCCCTCCCCCCGGCCCCGCTGCCGCGGCGGCGGCTCCGCCCGGGCCAGGCCCCGCCGCCCGGCCCCATTGTCCGCGCCGCCGCGGCTCCGGCCCGCCGCCGCCGCCTCCCCGCCGAGCCCCGAGCCCTCCGCTCGGCCGCGGGCTCCGGCGGCCGGCCGCTCCCCCGGCGACTCCCCGGGCGCGGCGGCGGTGGGCGGCGGCCCCGCTCCCCGCTCGGGCCGCGGGGCGGGCGCCGCGCCCTGGCCGCAGTCGCCGTCGTCCGAGGCCAGGCGCTGGCGCTTGAGCGCGGGCTCGACGCTCGGGGCCGCCGTCGCGGGGCCGCCGCCGCGGGCTCTGAGGAGCGGAGCCTCCCCGTCCGCCATCTTGGAGCAGCAGCAGCAGCAGCCGCCGCCCCCCTCCCGCCCGGCGCAGCGCGCAGCAGCGCCGCCGCCACAGCCCCCTCCCCCTCCCCCCCCCGAGGGAGCGATTTAACCCCGGCACGTGACCGCGCCGCCGCCCACGCGGGCACCCGCCCCGCGGAGGCCGCAACAACAACAAACCGCGTCACGTGACGGTGAGGGGGGCGTGGGCGGCCGCCGTCACGTGACACGGGTGCGCGCTCAGCCCTCGCGCGGCGGGGCGCTGCCCGTCCCCGTCTCCCGCCCCGCGCGCCATGGTGGTTGCCCGTCACGTGACCGCCGGCGGGGCGCTGCCGCCAAATGGCGGTGCGGGGCCGGGGCCGTGGCCGGGCGGTGCCGGAGGGGCGCGGCGGGGCCCGGCTGCCGGCAGCCGCGGGCGGCTCGGCGGGGCTGGCTTTCCCCCCGTACCGCTCTGGACGGCGGCTGTCAGAGCCCAGCCGGCGCCGCTTGCGAGAGGCCCGGAGCACGCAGCAGGAGCGGGGCTCTGCCTTGCGGCGCTGCCCGACGCGGCCGTGTCACCGCACCCCCCCGAGGGCTGCGCGCAGCTCCCGGCTGCGCTCACGCTGGGGCTTGGCACGGATCTGTCCCGGCACGCGCCCGAGGTGCGCGCCCTGCGGCGGCCAGCCTCGGTGCTGAGCGGCGGGCCGCAGCCGTGGAGCAGCCGCGGCGGTGCCAGGCACGGCTCCCGTAGCCGCGCTGCCTCCTCCTGCCCCGAGCCGTGGCTGGGCGCCCCGTGCCCGCCGCGTGTCCCGGCCGCGCGGAGCAGCCGCCCGCCGCACGCGGGGGTCGGGCACGCTGGGGGCTGCTGCCTGGCTTGGGCCTGTGCGAGGCCGTCAGGTTCTAGGCAGGGTTCTGTTGCTAGACGTTAAACTTTGTGGCGGCCGTGGCTCCAGCTCGTGCCTCTCTCGGCTTTGTTTCGTGCTGCAGAAGCGGTACTGACTAAGCTGGGAGGTGCCTCTCCCTCATTGATGCTTTTCATTCACAGCTTTCTGTTAATGTGCCTTGTGAGATATACCAGTGCATAGACAACTGTAGTTCTGATCTTCTTGCCTCAGCAGACTTTTTGAAACATGGAACTTCAGAGAGCAAAATTTTGCACTGGGCACAGTTGAAACGTGGTCAGCAGGTGTCTGCATAATGATTTTTTAAAAAGTAGAACGGAAATGAAGGCTGAGGGAGCTGCCTGTAGAAGACGTGCTTGCTGTTCTCTTTCGTTATTGCACTTTGCGGCGTTCCAGTGGAAATGCAAACGTGAAAGATATTTGAGAATGCTTTGATTTCTTTTGCTTATATTTCTTGCTGTAATTTCTAGGCCCAGAAATGTATAATATGTTTATTTTCTCTTCTACAGTGATGAATTAAAAATAAAATAACCTCAGACAGCTCTGCAAAGTGTGAATTGGTTTTACATCGTCCTTTCATTTGTTTAGTTGATTCTGAACTGATAGGAATCAAGAGTTTACTTTCAAAAAAAACCAGATTTTTAAAAATGAGATATGTTGCATATTTGGCATCTACTTTGGTTTTGTTGCCTACCTGCACATAAATCTTGATCTAAACTTCATGGATATAAATTTAAATATTGTTTTCTTTAATATTACAGCTTAATGTCACCAACTATTTACATAACAGTCTTAGAGAATTTACTACAACCAAAGCCCTAAGTTTATTGGCAATGCCAAGATTAGACAGGTAGAATTTCTCCTTTGCAAAACTCAGTAATATCAGCTTTTTTAAAAAATACATACTTTTGGCTAAAATTATGGGTACTCGGTTTTGGCTTCAAAAGGGATTACTTATGGATAACTGACTTTAGATGTGGTATATGTGTTTATAAGGGGGAAAAAATGTGGTTCTTTCAAGTATTAACAACCCCAAGAAGATCTACATACCACTTTTCATATAAGTGAAGAACTGATACTAGAAGATTTAATGAATTTTATGGGAATAAACTGAAATACGCATTTCAGATCTTCCTGTTTTATTTAAAGGGCCGTTTCAGGCTTCTGCATGTTGATGGCAAACCTGCTATGCTGAACCAGGTTAGTTTCACTCTTGACTCTAAGCAAGCAGAACTGTTGATTACGTGGTAGGAATGAATAGAAACATTTTGTTCGTGGTTGGGTACGGAGAACAAATATGAGATTTCCTCACTTTCTGTACTGTTTGTACACTCTGAGCAACGCTAACCAAAACATGTGAATACACATAGCTGTGCCATCTCCCTTGCCATGATTCTTTCAAACCAAGTTTATCTTCTGAGGGTAATCTTTGTATTTTTGTATGCAGGTTCTCTTACCCTCCTTTTTGACAATGCCTTGCTCTGGGAGTTGTCCCAGTGAAGTCAGAAGGAGTAGCAATTGACTGCATTAATATCCAGTATTAGTATTTTGCATCTTCCACGCACAAGCCTTCAGACTATGCTGTGGGGCTGTTTGTGTTCCGAGCACTGGAAATCTCTGGGTGGAAGGAAGACAAGAATGCTCACTGCTGCCATTGGGATCAAAGCAGTTGTGCATTCAGTCTGAGCAGAGTGTAGATGGGAAAATTCCTCATGAACAAAAAACTTGCAAGTCTCAGGGTTTTGTCTGTTGAATCCTGCTCTTGGATCTGCAGTTCACTTTAAAGGAAAAAAAAAAAGAAAGCAAAAAAAAAAAAAAGCCCCTGAAACCTGAGGGGAAAAAGGGTTAAAGATCCTTCCCTTTCACCTTACGCAAATATGCAAGAAATACTTGGACAAGAATGGCATGTCAGGAGTGCTGCTGGGCAGGAGGGACAGCTGTTTGTTTTTTATCCTCCCCCAGAGTACAATCTATTTAAATATTTACATGATCTCTTGCTAAAAGGCTTTCCTTTCTTTATTGTACTTTTGTGGTTCATTATTAAGTTAGGAATGGAGAAGAGGGAGAGGTTTGTAATTGTTCCCTCTTCTACTTTGTTGAAAAAAATCTGTTGTTTTATATACTCTGAGAAATATGATGATAATGTTTTCTAACCACTTTAAATAGTTTCACAGAGGTTTGTACTTTACTGTTTGGTAATACTGCTTCTTCCTTTCACGTTTATATATTTTACAATCTGAACAGGCTGTCTGAATACACAGTTAAAAAAAAAAAAGAAACCTCAGACAATACAACCTTGAACAGAAAGTAGTAGAAGGCTCATATGTAGATTATTTCAGAAGATTAACAATATACATAATGATAACATAATAATAACAAAAAAGTTGTAAATGCAAAGATTACATGTTCCGTATTATATTAACAATTGCGCTTTGCCACTAGACCCTTCGCTCATTAACATACAGCTGTGATAGCCTCGGTCACCCTCTGTGTGTCTGTTCTGCATAGACCACTAGGTCACTGCATCTAAAATTGTAGGGATGTTCAAGGCAACGTATTTTTAAGTGTAAGTGTTAGTTTAAAGAACCAGCGATATTTAGTGACATTGGACATCTTGGGTTACAACGCTCTTACAGGAAACTAAAAATAGAGCTCCTCAGGCTCCAGAGGAAAGACTTCTGCGAGTGGTTACTATTACACCTAGGAAATATCTTTTTAAGTCAATAGATCATAGGAGAATACAGTTAAATATGAATGCAGTCTTTGTTGGACTGAGGCCTTGATCATTAAATACAGTTCAAATTAAAAGGAGCTTCACTTCAGTGTCATATGAGTTTTACCAAGAATGTGTTGTGCACACGATATAGGCCTTCAAGACACAATTTGAAGTAACTTTTGCATGAGTATCTCCTTCTTTTGATAACAGTAAGTACACTGTCTTTTCAGTTTTCATTTTGTCGGAAAAGGAAACTGTACAAAAGCAATGATCTGTTTGTTTTTGAATAATAATACAGGTGCGTGCTAGGTAGCCTCCAAAGACTACAGATTCACCACCCTCTGTGAAGGGACTGGCAGAACTCCTAGAAGCTTTGGCAAGGCTGGGACTTTACTCACAAAAGTGTGCGTTCATTATTTTGGAAGCAATTCTTGCTCTTTTCAATAACTACCTCTATAAACCCCTTGTCAATGTCTCGGGCAGCAGTTGCAATTAAAAATTAAGCAGAAAATATATCCTTGTATATGTAGACCCTGGGGCAGGAAAGCCTTTAGCTATTTTACCTGGCTATATGGCAAGATCTAAATCTCCAATAAATACAGCTAGATTTTACTTGGTACCCAGAACTCTTTTCAGCCTGGACAAGAATCAGCGTTTAATGTTGAAATGAGATGGACAACTACAAATCCCAGGGAGCACTGCCGTCAGCAGGTTTGTGCGAGCGGATTGGCATCCTGCAGGGACCAATGGCAGGCAGAGAAATCAAGAAAATTCATGTGTGTCAGCTCCCTCTATTAAAAAGCGCTGGAGAGAGCTGCAGACCTGTGGGGAAATTGCCTGTTTCCCTGGGCTACTTTTAAACGTGTTTGTAAGCTTTCTATTAATATAGTATTTTACACCCCCTGTGCCTCAGCTTGAAAAAGCCCACTGGACTAGCCCAGATGGATGCAATTTTGAACTGCAAAGCGGATGACTTGGAAGATTACTACAACTTGCTAGGATGTGATGAACTATCTACGGTAAGAGCCTTCCCCGCCTTCCCTCCAGGTTAATAACGCTTTGAGCGTGCTTGTGTATCTGCGGGGAGGATTTGAAGTCCTTTATCTCCCAGGGTAGGACTATTTGAAATGCATTGCAAACCTTCCTTCTAGCCACTTTTATCTTTTATTAACTTCCTTTGCAAAGCTCAATTTTCTGATCTGTCTGCCTATGTTCAGATCCTAGAATAAAGCTCTAATGAAAAATGTTTTGTAAACCAGGATTGTATTACAGATATAAGTGAAATGAGGGTTTCTTCATTAGTTTAGTTCCACATATGATATGGTTATGAATCGTGAGACAACTGCATAAATTTGACAACATGTGAACAACATTTTAGAATACCTTTGCAATTTTAAAAGATGAAAAAAGCTATGCATATGCAACTAATTGAAGGTTTGTAGCTGTAGGTGACAGATAATGCTATCAAGTTGCTCAACTATTTATCTTATACTTTTTCATTTTTTTAAATTGTATTAATTGATGGGGAAGAAAAACATTTTTTTTCATTCATTTTACTAATGATTTCTGAATGATAATTTAAATTGCCTTCAAAAACTAGTTTTAGTAATTTGTTTTGGTAGCAGGTACATACGTTAGGGTGAGAACTATGTAAGCAATTGTTGAATGATTTGTAGGTAAGCAAGTCATTTTCTTTCTAAAGATGTCTATGCAACATTTTTTTTTGATAGTCAGAGTTAGGGGTGTGCTAATATTTTTTAATCTGTCTGCTCTGTTAACTGGAACTGGGTTCAGACTTTGGAAAGGGAGTTTTGATTGCTCTGCTGTAATTAATGATATATTCAGCATGGATAAAAGCTATATTTTGCTCAGTAAATTTAATCAGATGCTTTCATTTGTCCTAGTGGTCAAATGCTGGGGTAACACCTCTGTCTCTTTTATCACTGTGGGCAAATCAGTAAGCATCTTTGTTCTGTTGCAGATGGTAATTTTTCTCTTTCCTGAGAAAATTCTCTTTTCCTGAGATAACTTCCATGTTCCATCCCAGCAGAGGGCAGTATTAAAGTTCCTATCTAGGCTTGTTTCGCAGACAATATTTCTCATTTTCTAGCTCATATTAATTCCTTATGGGTTTATTAATTAATGAATAGTTCGAACACATGAAATAATGATTTGTCAGATTGCTTCAAATTAAATTTGAAAGGTGAAATAACTGCTAATGAGTCCTGAAAAATAATCTGTCAAGTACTATCTATTGAGAGAAGCAGCAGATGTTACAACATTATTTTTGACTTCAGAGTATGAACTGAGATCCCAGTTTGACTGGGCACCATGATTGCCTTCTCTCAGGATAGTGCACATGACTACTTCTAGCTTTAAAAAGAAATTTGAAACATTACAGATATTTTACAATCACACTCATTTGTGTAATCAAAGCATTAACTTTGTAGTGGTACAGGCTTCTATGCATTCTTCTTTAGGCATATACAGAAGCAAATTTACTCTTACACGCGCTCAGCTGCAGTATTTTTGTGCAAGGTACTGAATATTCTGTTCTTGATCTGACCTGCTTAAATTGGAGCACAAATAATCTCAACTTCTTCAACAGCATTTCTCTATATTCAGGTAAATACCTGTGTTCATTCTTGGCTTCTTGAAGAACTGAGCTCATAGACAACTACTTCATCTTCAGACTTAAGAGGACAAGGAGAGATCCTTTTCCTACATCCTTCCAAGAAAAATGTTATTCATATCTAGTGGGTTTTGAATAACTTTCTTGGTAGAACATATCATTGAATATTTTATGTAAATTTAATGTAATTTGTATAAACCTCGTATGAACTTTTCCTTTTTTTTTTAAATTTATTTAAACTAAAGACTTCCATGCTACCTTTCTGCTACTGCACATATTTGAAAGTTCCCCTTTATGTAAGTAAGTTTTAGCGACATTAGCTAGCTATACAGTACCCAGTTTCAACAAGTTCTCTGTATAATATACGTATATATTTTTAAGGGTCTTATGGCTGGAAATATACCACCTCACATATGTACCTCTGGAGGAAGCTACTAAGAAGAGTGAAAAGTATGGAATTCTTAAAATACCATTATAGACCACATTCTGCCCAGCATATGACCACATAATTTGGCCAGCTGGTTAAGAGACAAGTAATTTTATTTTGAAGAAAAAAGATCTTCTGACTTAATTTTGAAATACTTCATTTATGTTTTATGTGGACATCAGGGTCTGATGGATGAGGAATTCATATGAACAGCTCTTCCAGCATGGAAAAAATAGTAGCTAGTTGATATCGTAGGATAAATTGTTGTAATAGCTTGAGCTGTACAAGAGTGATTCAAAAAAGATTTGGCATATGAATTGTAGGATGAAACAAGATACTCTCAAAATCTGAAAATTTGAAAATCTAAGCCTATCCCCAACTCCAGGGGTTTCCTGTGTTTTCTTAGCTGTTAAATATGTCTCTGCTTCTCCACGGCTTATAATAACTTATGGCACTATAAACTATGTGGGAGCTTGTGAATAATATAAATTAATACCTTGCAATATTCTAATATTGGTTACAAATTTATTTTATTCCAAGCCAACCTTTTGCCCAGAAAATAAACTTGACAGGAAGACTGTGAACTGCTCCTTGTCCAGCCTTGCGGTATCCAAAGTAGATAAGCCATGTGGCACTGGCTAAGTTTCCTTGCAGAGGATGTGGAGAAAGCCACCCAAACCCACAAACTGATCCTTAGCAATACAGAAGGCTTTTGCTTCCTGCAGTGAGACTTTGTGAAAAGATACAGTTGATTAAACAAGATGAAGAGCAACTGAAGTGATACGTTTTACTTGTGTGTTCAAAAGTGAGGAAAGGGTTTTGCACACATCTTCACACAGTTTTCTTAAAGCCAGCTCACTATATTGGGTGACTGAGCTGCCTAAAACCAAAAGCAAGGATGAGTGCATAGGCATTGAAATTAAATAAGCAGTGTTACTGACAGATGGTTGGTACCTGTTTTGCCTGTACTAAAAATGAATAGAAAAAATCAACATTCTCTGTTGTTCCTCCCAACTCCTTTCAAAGAGCAAATCTGAAAATCTTTAATGTATGTATGTATTTACTCACTTTAAATCGTGACATTCTGTTTAGGTCGAACAAATTCTTGCAGAATTTAAGATTAAAGCCCTTGAATGTCATCCTGACAAACATCCTGGAAACCCCAAAGCAGGTAGGTGTTCTTCCCTGTTTAAAAATAATCTATTCTTTCATAAGATAGCTAAGGTGACTAAGACAATAAATTCAGCCTTAAAATTTTCTTAATTGTTCTCTTGCCCAATACATTTTAAGTGTCATGTGTATTGAGTGTATTCTTTGATTAGCAATATTAATATTCTAAATATTCTTAATATTCTGTTGAAAACTTGCACACTCCTAGGTGGTAAGAGGAGCAGAAAGTCACTTGTAGTGTTTTCATTTCTAGGAATATCATTTTTTTTTCCCATGGTAGAACATCTAATCTAGAAATTTTTTATGGAGTGTATCCCTTTTTAGACCTCTGAAGTTGGCCTGCTTCCATGCTCAGTGGCATTCAAATGCCACACTTGCGTCAACTAGTTAATTTGTTTCCATGAACAAGCCCATCAGGAGCATATTAAATGTAGTTTAGTTTCTTTTAATGTAATTTAATGACTGGAAATAAAGAGAACCTGGCACCACATGAGTAGCCATCTGTTTGCAGAACATCAGCTAACATCTGAGTTTACGAAAGCATGCATGCAGTTCTTCATATCCAAGCTGTGCCTGTGACATTTAAGCAGCACCTGAGTTATTTGAAGACAGTCTTACCCAGTTGTAACCAAAAGACAGCTGTCATCGATGCTCACCTCTCTCTGAATAGTTTATATTCTCGTAATAAAGGCCGTTCTGATCATAACTATGGTCCCCACTAAAAAATGGTTGTAGAATAATTAAATATAATTCTTATTTTGCTTAACGCATGAAGTTTTTCCCTGGGATCCTTCCTATTACTTTAGCTATAAACGGAACAATACAGGCTACCCACTTCTGTGAGTTTGACTGCATCCACACCTTCCCCTGGGACGGCAGAGCTGTGAGTGTAGTGGATGTTACAGGCGACTCCCACTCCACTGCCTCAAGCAGAGCTCTCAGCCAGCTTGGCTTTCCCTCTTGAAGTGCCACCCAGGTCTAGTTTCAGTGAGTTCACAAGGCAGGGTTAAAAGGCAGAATAGGTGGGATTTTTCACTCTGATACTCCCTGACAAGGAACCCCGTTAGATTTGACGTTTGAAAGACAATCTACCACCTATTAACAATAGCCTCATCGCTAGTCTTTAATTCATTGAAAATGGTAGCACAAGTACCAATGGAAATAATGGAATAGAGTTTGTCTGCAGCAAATTCTGGCTCTTATGGCAAGGAAACAGGAGACTGCTCCACTGCATGTTACCCCTGCAGCAGCTCCCTCTTAACTCACTGAAAGTAACTCAACATGGGAGGCCAAGTGCCAATGTTGGAGCAGCTTTGTCAAGAAGATATATTTTATACTCTATTTAACATGATCATCTTGCCTTTACTTTAAATGCCTTTTTACAGTACTGGTGAAAGTTTATATTTTTGTTTTCATCTGTTTAACAAAGCTCAATAAAGAGTAATTAAAATAACTTTTTATTTGTTGAAAACTAGAAACTTTTATTTGTTGACACTAGAAAAAGGAAATGTCAGAGAACTGCCTCCCCAGCCTGTTGTCTGTTGTTTGATTTATGGTTATCAATTTTGATTGGTGTTTGGGCTTAGTGTATTTCAAAAGAAATCTAATTTGTGAAGTGGAATAAATGAATAATAATAGTCATAATAATAGATCACTGTAATGCAGGTGACTCATAGATAAAATCTAAATCTTTATAACCCTTCTACAAACAGTAGCATGCAGCTGCATCCTTAGTAACTATTTAATGAAAAATTATCCTGTAGGGAAAAGGGCTCTCGTTCATGCAGGCTCGTATCCAAGATAATATTTTTTATTTTAATTATTTGCACTATATTTAGGTTCCTCTACATGCTTGTCAGTTTTGGTTGTCAATTTAGCTTGCATTGCTGGCAGCTGCCCTTTCACATCTGAATTAATTTATTTGAAAACAAGTGTTGGCTTTAGCATCTTTTTGGTTTGTGTTCTAGTGGAGAATTTCCAGAAGCTGCAGCAAGCTAAGGAGATTCTCATTAATGAAGAGAGTCGAGCACACTATGATTACTGGCGGAGAAGCAAAATTACCATTCCGTTCCAGCAGTGGGAAGCCTTGAGCAACTCTGTGAAAACGGTTGGTGGTGTCTAAGTTGGGGCATTCAGGAGAGGGGAGGTAGGGCTGGCCCAGCAGAAATGTTCCACTGAGTGAGAGGGTGAGTTGCAACACTTCTCCAGATGAAGGTTTTCAGGATGGGATAGTGCAGAGTAATTTCTAAGGAAACTCAGATAAAATTGGAGGGCTACAGAAGCCTGTTCGTAGAAGGGTTTTAGGCTATTAGTTTTACAGCAAATTTATTACAGTAATTTAAAAGCTGTTTTCAAATGTTTCATCACTTTTTGCCTTTTTTTGCAGGGACCGTTTATTTGTTTTCGAAGTTAAATTAGAACTAGGATCCTTGAACAATATTCTAAATTCCTGAAATGCTGTATTGTCAGTCAGACTCTCTGGAGTAGTACTCCAGCTGTGTTCTAAGACGCCTAACAGCACAAATGTCTGAGAAGCACAAATGACCCTACTAGTTAACCAGAAATGCAGGTTACCTAAAAATGGTGGGACCAATTTCTTCTATCACAGGAAACACCGCTATTTAAATACCATTATTTCCTTGTAGTAAGGAAGTACTGTTGATTTGCACAGTGGCTTAGAGACACATGTTTTGAGGATTGATTTCCTTCCTAATTTTGCTAGTGTGATAATTTGGTGGTGTGTTCCTAGTAGGTCCCAATTCCATGATGTTTGATTATTTTCTCCCTTGTTTGAGTGCATGGTAGTTAAAAATCTACATGGTCAGATACTAAGACAAGTGAACAAATATGTTTTTCATCCCAATTCTGCTTGCCTCAATTCTGCTCAGGAGTGACGTTTGAGAGCATCTTCAGCTGAAGCATCATGCCCAGATGGAAGAAACTGGACAAAAGACCCTTATAATTATTTGATGTACTCCTACATGTTGTTCTTCATGCCTGCCTCACATAAACTATCCTCTTAAATGCAGTTTGCAATATGTTACTATGCTTTCCTTATCCTATTGACATGCAAGTTTCTCTAGTATGTACTTTTTTAACCATTTATTACCATAATATAAGAAAGAAAACTTATTCTGAAAATCTTTTAAAGCGTGGGAATTGGTTCTTTGTTTTTTATTTTTGCATTTCTTTAGTCAATGCACTGGGCTGTCCAAAATAAGAAAGACCAAATGCTGGAAGCTCCTGACTTGAATAATAGCAACAACATAACTAATGAGATTTGGACCCAGCAATCTGAAAACGATGAAGATGGATTGTCAGACGGGAACAGGGAGCAAAAAGATGTCGCAATTCCTGATGAGAAACCACAGTCTTCAAAGAATCCAGACTCCCCAAGTAAGTAAAACCAGCAGTTGCAGAAGATTGCAGTATCCAGACTCTGGCCTGAAACTGAGGCTTTTAGTCACGAGAAATTCATCTCTGAAGCAACACATTTAATAGCTTTTGAAATGTGGTTTTGGGCTGGGGTTTTGTTTTAGTTTTTGGATTGTTGTTATTTATTTATTTTTGAAGCTTTCAGACTTTTCTCCCTCCCTACCCCTTGTTTGCCTGCCTGTTTGCTAGTAAAAACAAAAAAGGAAGAAGAGGAGAAAATAGTTCTTAAACTGAAATGGAAAACTCAGTTTTCCTGTTAGACTGAAGTGGGTAAGAATCATCAACTATTTTCAGTGATTTTTTTACAAAATAACTTTAAAGCACATTACATAAAACACATAGTTATTATATACATATATTTTTTAAGTCCAGTATTTAATACTTATGCACAGTTTGCATCTGATGAGCTCATGAGGACTAAAAATTGAGGCTTGAAGGCTTCTTTTGTTTATTAGTTATATATGTATATATATGAACAACAACAGTGCATGCACCTGAATAAATGTGTGTTTTAAAAGCTGTCATCTGGCTAGTTAGTATTTCCTGTCTATTTTAGGTTAGTATATCTGAATTAAAGTTAGGACACTCTCTTTTCTGCTTCATCCTTCAGGAATTTCATAATCTTATATTATCAAAGAACTATTATTAAACCAAGTCCTATTATTTCTTCTCAGCTTGATCAAGCAGGGAATTAAACTAAACTGGGAGGGAACAAAACCTAGTTTAAACCCAAGTGTTTGTGGAATGCAGAAGACAGATAAAAAGTTCTACAAACAAATGTTGGTGAAACATAACTAAAAATAATATTTTAAAATTGTGCCTTATAACATTAAAGTATTTTGTATTTCAGGTGATTAAATCAACATTGTCACCTTTGTAAAGGAATCAAATTTCAAAGTAAAGAAAACGTCACCTTAATCCTTGTGGTAGCTGGCTTGCTTTGCAGGCATCTTCTGTCTTGCAATTTTTTTTAAGTTTTAATTTATTTTTCATAGATTTGAATGTGAAAATTATCAAACACATTAAATGATTCCTTAATTTACCCAGTGGATGCAAATTACTGTTAATAAATGCGAATATTAGAATACATTTATTTGTCAGAGCCAGTATGCATATCTATGTTCATACTTGCTGTTAGGATGTTAAGGAATTTTTGTTTGTTTTTGCCAAGGAAAATTTATTACATTGGATCCTCCTTTTAAGTGGAGATATTTTTAGTTTCTGTCTGCTGGTTGGTAAGAATTACAGACTACAACTCCACATAGCTATTTCAACCTGAATAAAAGACTTTAACAATAAGTCTGGTAGTAGGTTTCAGCTTCCTGATATGGGAAGTTCACATTTTAATATTCACAGCTCATAGATGATAAAAACACAGCACTGGGTGAGAAAAACACCATAAGCAAGGGCTTGAAAAACTCTACTCCCCTGAGTGTGAGAAGAACCAATACACCTTCCCTTCATGCTGCTGCCTTTCACATACGTGGAGATTAATCCTGTAACCCTATCTTCTTTAGATTAAGCAAATGCAGTTTTTCACTCTTTCATTTTAAGTTCTGTTCTCTAGACTGCTCATCATTCTTACAGTTCTCCTTTGGACTCTTTCTAGCTGATATAGATCTTGAAGTGTTTGCTTGAGTTCTTGTTCAAATGGTGTCAAGAATGCAGAGGTTGTCCCTGCTAGTCAAGAGCACTGGAAATGACCAAATTTTGACTTGCTTTTTTGGGAAAATTATCAATTATTTTTTTCAACAACTCAGTTTTATACAAGTTTATAATAATTTACTTGCCTTTTTCTTTTCTTTTTCTCAGGGTTTTCAGAGGCAAATTACTGGCACTTACGTTTCCGCTGGTCCGGGGATGCCCCATCAGAGCTTCTGAGGAAATTCAGAAACTATGAGATCTAAAATGCAAAATACGCAGGAGTGTGAGATCGTCTGTTCAACAGTTCAGTATTTTTTGCAGCAGCTTTAAGTTATTTGTATTTAGTATTCATTCACTGTGATGTGAACAGTTTGAATAGATGTCTTAATACTTATCTGTTAACACATGTTCTATGAGCATTACAGATGGAGGTTTTGTTTAATAAGCAAGCTTTAATAAGCAAAGCCCTTTTCAGTATTAACATAAAGTAATTTTGTGTAGTTATCTAATATCTTATATATTGTTTCTTGTATTATTAAATGTTACATAGTAAGTAGTATTTTTCTCTATACTGTGAGGTAAAAATATACTCTCGGTAGAACCAAAAGTCAATGCTAGACTCCAGGATATTATGCTATTAAGTGATGATCTTCCAAAAGCTGTATGACAATGAACTTCAAACAAAACTTATTTCTAAACTATGTACTTTGGTTATCTTCTTTTATTGCATTGTACTTACTATGGTTATCTTCTTTTATTGCATTGTACTTACTATAGTGATTTGTAATGCATGCATGCACGCACAATACTATAACAATACTATAACTTGTTGGACAATTACATACAATATAAATGCAGTAAGAACCTTATTATTATCCAGAAGGTCACTATGCTGGATCAAGCACTCTTAAAAATCACCTGCATTCTTAATAATTAAGTTTTTCTGCACCAAGTATTCATTTTGGAAGGCAGTTCCAGAACCTCACTTCAAATAGAAACTTTCTTGTTACGATTTACTGGTGGACATCTGATAACCCCTTGTATGTATGCCAGCATTGTCCTGGCTTAGTAGTAACTGCCCTCCCTGCTGTGGCCTCATATATAGGGCCATATCAGGGTTTGTATGCTAAGTAATGAAAAATCAGGCCAGTCAGCATTAATATGTTTAAAATCTTACAGGTCCAGTTTTTGATATTTTGAACAAACTTTTAAAATTCTATGTCGTACTTGTTCGTTTTGCATTTGCTTCCTTTTTTATAACCCTGGCTAATATGTCAGTACATTGTACTTCTGTGTACACAAGTAATTCCATCAGTAATTCTAACGAATAAAGCTACATAGATACAGAAAGGGTTGATTTCATTTTTTGTAGTGAAATCCTCTACTCACTGCAGAGATCTCTCTTGAATTTCTTGTCACTTGTCCCATCAGTGGGGAAATGCTTAAGGGAAGTCTGGTTATAAATCCTGGGCATCTCCATGGAAAGTTTTACCTAAAAAATTGCAGTTTTCTCCCCACATGGAAACAATATTAAATCTGTCTGCTCCTGGAGTGACACATTTGGCCTTGCTGTGCAGTGGTATGATGTGCTGACTGACTTACCATGCTTCTCCTGTTTGGTGTTTATTGCTACAAACTGTAACACAAGTACCTACCAATGCAACCCAGAGAACCGTAGAATCGTGGAACACTTTGGGTTGGAAGGGGCCTTGAAGACCATCCACTTCCAACCCCTGCCCTGGGCAGGGCCCCCTCCCACCAGCCCAGGCTGCCCAAAGCCCTATCCAGCCTGGCCTTGAACACCCCCAGGGATGGGGCAGCCACAGGTTCTCTGGGCAGCCTGTGCCAGTGCCTCACCACCCTCTGAAGAATTTCTTCCTAATGTCTAATCTAAATGTACCGTTTTTAAGTTTAAAACCATTCCCCCTTGTCCTATCACTACACTCCCTGACAAAGTCCCTTCCTCCCTTTCCTGTAGCCCCCTTTAGGTACTGGAAGGCTTCTGTAAGGTCTCCCTGAAGCCTTCTTGTCTCCCATGTGAACAATCCCAACTCCCTCAGCCGTTCTTCATAGCAGAGGTGCTCCATCCCTCTCATCATCCTCATGGCCCTCCTCTGGATGTGGTCCAACAGGTCCACATCCTTCTGTTGATGGGGACCTCAGAGCTGAACACAGCACTCGGGTAGAGTCTCACAAGAGCAGAGGAGACCTTCCGCTCCGTGCTGTCTACACTTCTTTCAATATAGCCCAGGACACAGCTTTCTGGGCTGCAAGCACATTTTGACAGCTCATGTCAAGCTTCTCATCCACCAACACCCTCAGGTCCTTCTCCTCAGGGCTGCTCTCAGCCCATTCTCTGCTCAGCTTGTATTTGTGCTTGGACTTGCCCCTACCCAGGTGCAGGACCTTGCTCTTGGCCTTGTTGAATGTCAGGAGGTTCAAGTGGGCCCACCTCTCAGCCTTGTCCAGGTCCCTCTGGATGGCATCCCTTCCATCCAGCATGTTGACTGTATCACACAGCTTGGTGTTGTCAGCAAACTTGCTGAGGGAGCACTCAATCCCACTGTCCACGTCACTGACAAAGATGTTAAACAGCAGTGGTCCCAATACAGACCCCTGAGGAACACCACTCGTTACTGATCTCTACCTGGACATTACGCCATTGACCACAACTCTTTGAGTGTGACCATCCCACCAATTCCTTTCCCACCAAGTGGTCCATCCATCAAATCCATGTCTCTCCAATTTAGAGACAAGGTTGTCATAGGGGACAGTGTCAAATGCTTTGCACAAGTCCAGGTAGATGATGTCAGTTGCTCTTCCCCTACCCATCAATGCTGTAACCCCACTGTAGAAGGCCACCAGATTTGCCAGGCAAATGTGTACATCTTATTAGCTTAATCAGTATCATTATTCTGGTGCCAGTTTTCTTTACAGGGGCAATACCAGTGTTGTGTTTGCTGATACTGGTTATGTTTGCACCGATCTATTTATAAAAGCTCAGAGTAATGCTGGTCTGTTGTTACAGCTACATTGACCCTACCTTTGACAGCATCAGGCGTGACAGCTATTTTTACAATACATAAACTTGCTTATCCAAAATATTTTGAATCTTTCTAGATGCTTTTCCCTTGTATATTTTGCACCTGAAAACATTAAAGGCACAAAAGTAATAATCCTCTGTAATTTCTGCTAAATGTGATTACGTATTTTCTTTTAGTGCACATGCTGCTTTCCTCTATAGAGAGGTACCTACCTGCTCAGGACTTCCAGTCCACTTTATCAGAGAGGTACTGTAAATAATGTTCAGTACTGGGAATGGAGAAAACACTAGTCCATATGAGGGATACATAGTAACAGGGTACAATTTTTCCTCTCTTTTACAAAAAGATGGAAATGCAACCATATGGATTACCTTGGATGAGATGACATCTGAGTCTTCCCTCCCCATTTCACTAGTTCTTAAAGGTAAAGGGGGGGACTTTGATGGATGATTTAGCACTTAACCAGGTGGTTAACTTGACAAGTGAGTATACACTAGGGCTTTGAACTAGGGCTTGATGTCTCACATGATTAAAACCGGGCTGTTTTGGCAAAGCACCTTTGGATATTTGTTGCAGACGTTTGGAAGGCTCTTAGCTCCTCAAAAAGCGATAGCAAAACTTGGATTTTGCAATATACCTGCTAGAGATCAATAATTTTATTCATATTTGCCCTAGTGAAGGAGTAAGTTGCCCTAGTAGACTGATACAGATATTTCTTATACTTGCATAGACACTTTAACTTGAAAGGCCCAATTTTCTGTGTTTCCAAACTAGGGGGTGATTTAACCTTTCCTAGCAGAGCAAACCTAACAGCACTGGAAAGCAGGAGGAAGCTGTGCAGCCTCTTTTGCTTCGGGGACAGTACTGGTGGGACCTGACCTGCTCACCAACAAGAACAGTTAACTGGAATAAGTGGGCATCCCAGTTCTCCCTCACCTTAATATGGAAAACAATAAACACCTGACAAATTTCTGTGTTAGGTGATTTAGGACCTTACCCACCCCTCCCCAAGCAGAAGATGTTTTTTCAGCTTGTTTGTTTTTAATATACATATATATAGTGATTTTAGAAGTCTTGTTGCCAGTAGCATCAAAAGACCAGTAACCATCCCATATGACATTACTAATAATAATGTGGGGCCTTGGCCTCTGCACTTAACATACCTGACATGCTTAAATATAAATTGCCACAGGGGCTGTAAGCTGGGTCTCTCAAGCTTTGAAAAGATGTGATTATGATAGCCAGATATATATGGCTTTCTAGTAGCCAAAGAAAAAAATTCATCTTCTTCTGCAAAATGGAGACACCTGCAAAAGAACAGCAACTGCAGGTGGTCCATTAGGATTAGTCTGTGAACTGTAAGCTGGGAAGAGGGCAGACACCTGCAAAAGCTTCAGGGGAGGGGGATAATGTCCTATTTTCCTCTTCAGCACTCCCTATGAGTTGTTTAAGTAGATAATGAAGGGTTGTGAATCTGGTGGGTATCTGAGGGGTCTGACTTGGTGTGTCTTGTATTATATAAAATTAATATATCCTTAATTCCTGCTGTGATTCCTGGTTTTGTGCAAATGCTGAATATATAAGACTGAGAATGTTCTTCACAAGCTTCTTCTTTTTACCAGTTGTTCTGCTAATGTTTCTCAAGTGGCAATGTAAGAATTAAAATGTTGATGATGAATACAAATAGTATAGGACTTAAAACCTCAGGCTGAGTAATGCTGAATGATAGGTAAGGTCATTTCCTGAATGCTTGTTTTATTCTTCAGGAGAGACAGGAAAAAAAAGGCAGTTTATATGCTCTATAATAGAAGTAAGTATCCTGATGATTAAAACAGATACTGACTAGCTTTAATTTCCTGAGCACGAATATTGCTATCTTACACTTTCATATCCTGAAATGAGACAAGACTGCTGGGAAGGTAAGCAGCAAAGCTGTTATAAAGCTGGTGAAATTACACAGCAAAAGATAAAGTAACTCAGTAAGTTGTCAGCCTCTGTCCATGTCAGATGGGGTGATACTTATCAGTTAGTTTATGCTGGGTATTTTTATTGCAGCTCAGTGTGTGTGCTTGTGCTGCGGTTATGAGAGTCAGCAAGCCTCCCCCGTTGACGTAGGTGGTGCATGTTTGGTCTTCCACCTTTATTATATTAGTCTATTCTTCCTTCCATGTTAATGAAGATGAGACTCTTCAGGCGCTCTGTTTGTCCCAGCTTTGAAAGGCTTGCGTCTGAATGATTACAGTGCTGCACAATATAGAGAATGGGAAGCTTTACAAGTCTTAGGTCTCTGGTGTGTATCAGAACCTGTCACAGGCAATGGATGTTGCAGAAAGGTAATTTATATTCCCCTCTGTATAGCATCTTCACTGTGGTTTGTTCCTGCTCCTTTCTCTTTGTGGGGCAGCAAAGGAGAAAGGCTACTTCTAAAATATGAGATTCACTGCCAATGTCCAGATTTCCAGTCTGGATGTACAAAGTAGTTCTGTTTTGGACAAAAAGGTTTGCTTGCCTCTTTTTCAAACTGCTTCTGTGAAGACATCAAATGACCCTGAGACAAGTGACTTACTTACTACAGCTCTTTTAAGGAGATGGAGTTTGACTTGGGTGTCAGTCCTTACAGAGACTAGATTTACCCATCAGGACTGTTAGAGCTGGTTCTTTAGTAGCAGTTAATTCCCATGGTGCCCCCAGGTTTCTGCTGGGTATAGGATTGCCAGGTCTTCCCCTTTCTGATCCAACAACACTGTGTGCACGATACCTGTGGGAAGTGGGGCAGGAGCATTAGCAGAAAGATTCGGAGGCATAACAGACTGTTCCAGTTGCTTGCACCTTGGTTCCTTTGGTATTTTTCTGCTCCTGGTAGTCCTCACTTCCAAAGGACCTGAGTCCTCCCCAGGACTCCCATGTCCATCCTTGACCTGCCACTGCCAAAGGACAAAGCTCGTTGTTTTAGTATGGATAGACGATGATAAAAAGGAGCCTGGATATCTTAAGCATCCCTCTGCTAGATGTACCATGAGCCAGATCTGGGGCAGAAAATTGCACAGGTATGTGGAGCAGTATCATGCTGAGCCCACATGTACCATTTGGGGCCTGGACTCTAGAAACAGATTCATTACTGCCCTGCTTTTTCTCATTCTTATAGCTGAGGTTTAAAAAGGGAAGCAAACCTGAACAGTAGCACTTTTAGCTCTCTGCTACAAAATGGAAATCAAAAGTGACAGGAGTCTAGGAGAGAGACTAGTGGACTAGGATTGTAGTGCTGCTGATGTGCATATAACTTTAGCAGACTGTTTGGCAGTCCTTACTTTCTTGTGTAATTACAAACAAACAACAACAACACAAAAAGGCAAAAAAACCAACCCCTTACAAAAAATAACTGCAATTAAAACCATATGGTTTCCCCCCACAGTGCCTTGATGGGAACATTTTTATAAATCTTGCTGTAGGGGGAGGGTGGGAAATAACTTGGGTGTTTGCTGCTGCTTTTTTGTTTCAACCACAACTTTAGGGAAAATCACTTTCAAGTAGGAGAGTTTCATCAAATGTAAATACTTTGTTAGACAAGTAGATTTGTGCTGCTATTCTATATATGTGCAGACTTCTTATTTTTCAATGCAGAATTCAAAATAACCCTATCATTTGGTGTTGGTCATTTGACATTTCCATCACTAGCAAGGTTCCAGTGGAAGAACGTCTTGAAGATGAGATCGTCTTAATAACTATTTATTGGGTGGTGCTCTGTCTTTGGATCTATTAAAGTGACAAAACGTGTCTTTTTGAAACAAAACACTTAAAGTGGTCAGTAAAAACCTGGGAACAATTTCAGTGCTTTAGTAAAAAAGATAAGACTTTAAAAAAAAAAAAAGACTTTAATGCAAAGTCTGCCTGCTGTGTTTTGCATTTTGACTCTTTTAAAACTTTTTATTAATTTGGAATGCTACCCAAAACTGCATTTCACAAAACAGAGCTTTTCTCATCTGTTCCAGATTAGCAGGGTGGGTGGGATCTTCAAGTTATAAAACAAGAACAAAAGAGTGTTTACATTGTTGATGGATTAAACAAAATCAAGTCCTCCATACGGAAAAGAAGTTATGTTTTGGATTTCTTCTTCAATTAATATTTGAAACTTACACACTCTTTGAAAACTGCAGAAGCATGTGAGCAGAGAGCTGTAAATCCTTAATGGAGATCTAGGAGTAATCAGCTCAGCTTCATTCATGAAAAGGAAAGTGTGGTGGAGGAAGTGCAGTCAATATAGTGTAGTCTGCTGCCAGCAAGAGTTTATGTATTTTGCATCAGCTGTAGGACATGGGAGAGGAGAATATTCCTCTGGGCAGATCAGCACAGGGTGTAACGTACAGGACTAATCCTGAGCTTTGTACTTGGGCAGTGTTTCTTTTGTCCATAGAGGACCAGGGTGGTGAGCTGCCGGGAGAGCACTCACCCCAGTGAACCCTTCTCTCACCTCTGTCAAGTGTTGTTTTTCACACGTACTTTAGATGAAATGCTGAAAACTTGCCCTGGGCCCTGCTGCTGCTTTCGATGTTTTGACAAAATCAGAGCAGTGTGGAAGTACTACCTACTGAACTGCAACAGAATAAATAGTAGAGAACGCCTCTACTTGCTGCAGACTCGCGTTCAGCCCCGTAAGAAAACAAAAGGAGCAAAAGCGCACGGCCTAAACTGCAAAATGTAGCCCCCCTCCGGGCCGCAGCGAGCAGGGTTCGAACCTGCGCGGGGAGACCCCATTGGATTTCAAGTCCAACGCCTTAACCACTCGGCCATCGCTGCTGTTGGTAGCGATACGCCCCTGCACAGCTCCTTACGCGGCCTCCCTGCGCGGCCCTCCCCGCCCCCGGCGCTACTGGCAGCCAATGGGAGCCGCCGCCGCTCTTCGTCCCGCCTCCGCCGCGGCCGGCGGGGCCAACCGGGAAGGGGCGGGCGGGGCTGACGGGGCGAAGCCGCGGCGGGCAGGGGGCGCCCGCGGTGCCCCGAGCCTCCAGCGGGGCCGCGGGGCGCGCCCCGGTCTCTGGCCGGCCCTAGTACCCTGCGCGGCTCGGGGCGCTGAGGGAGGCTTACGAAGAGCTGAACGCAGGCTCGGCGAGCTAGTTTTAGGGCTTCTCTTCAGCCTGAGCTGGGGAAAGGAGAGAGGGGCGTTAGGAAGCACAGGTGGGGCTGTAATGTCACATAAAGCACTCGTCTTGTTTTACTTCTGCAACGCTTACTCGATTCTCTTTATCGTTTTAAGTTAATATGGCTAAAAATCTGTAGTGCTCGTCTTACGCACCCGGTGTTAGCAATGAGTTCGGTTCGGTTTGGGCCGCTGTCAGGTACCGGGGTGCTGCTCAGTCCCACCGTGACAGCCAGCGGAGAGGTGGGCATTGGCTCCCACGGGGAACTGGAACAGGTGGTCATGGGGCTTCGGCAGAAACGGGTGGTTCTGCAGCTGGGTGCAGGCCTGTAGTGCTAACAGACCTCTGACCGCCCCCGAGAGCAGGCGGTGGAAGGCTGGTCTGGTACAGAAATGCAGTACTACGTGTTAGGGGTTGTTTGTTTTCCTGCATGTAACTGTAGAAGGTTCAATGCCACTGGTACTATCTGCGTATTTCTTCATTCTCTCCCATGTCTCTTTGTGTTGTTGTGGATCTAGTTAAAAATAAGATCCTAAGCTTCATTCTGAATTTCTGCTTGTGCTGTTTAATGCTCTAGATGATGAGGAATATTTTAAATGCACAATCATATAAAATGGTTCTATTATCCTGCTTTGTATCCCCCTATCCAACTCATCAGTTCAGCATCATAATATTCTTTGTTTAAATTGCTAGTTGTTTAACGTGATGTTTTCCTGACATCCGTGTAGTTTTGTATGTTAGAGTAAGGCCCCCACAGCCTGCATTACGCCTGATAAGATACTGTCTTCATAAGCCCATAACTTGTACCTGGTTACATAGACATGAAGGTGCAAAACATGATTATGCCAAATTCTTATGTAAACAATTGCTCAGCAAATACCAAACGGATGAAGAGCAGGGTGAGGCAAAGTGGTGCCTTCAGTATGGCTTCGTATAGCCAAGGGGAATTTAGTAAAGAAAATAAACAGAAGTGGACAGTCAGGGATCATGTTGGTGGAGAAACAAGTATTTGTAAGGTGAAAATGCCAGAAAAGTCTTGTTGGGGCTTTTAGTACAAATTTTATTTCCTTGTTTTTATTAATTTGAGGACAAGGAACAAAGCTGTTTACTTCTTCATTCATGGATCTGCTGCAGTTTTACTTTTTTTACAGAAAATAGATTACTGCCATGAGCAGGGCCCCCTCCCACCAGCCCAGGCTGCCCAAAGCCCCATCCAGCCTAGCCTTGAACACCCCCAGGGGTGGTGCATCCACAGCTTCTCAGGGCAGCCTGTGCCAGTGCCTCACCACCCTCTGAGTGAAGAAATTCTTCCTTATGTCTAATCTAGATCTCCCCTCTTTTAGATTAAAATTGTTACCCCTTGTCCTATCACAATACTCCCTGATAAACAGTTTCTCCCCAGCTTTCTTGTAGCCACCCCCTTTAATTTCTGGAAATTAGCTACTTGATTTAGACTCAGCACATGCGTGATGTTTAGCGCTGAGATATGCAGTCATCCAGCAGGCCATTTGAAGCTTTGACTGAACTGACGGATATTTACAAACCCTGGGGGATTACACAAGATCTTGATCTTCTGAACAGGACATTTCTAGAATGAGTAAAGGGCAACGACTGGGACATAAATTAATTAGTTCTATTCTGGTCATGAATGAAAGCCTCAGCAACTTAAGGTTGTTGAATGACTTAAGAGATCTGTGCAATAGATAGCTGATGGGAGCAGGTGGCCACCTGAGTCTTGTATGTTAGTTGTACAGAAGTATTACTTTATTTTACCCAGAAATCATAATACAAGACTTTAAAATGCTCTGTATTTTTAATTTTACCCAGTGTTTAAGGACTACAAGAGGACAAATTCTCTTACCTAAATGAAATATAAAATCGTCCTACCCTGCTTTTCCAGATGGTTTGTTTTGTTATTCCCATTGAAGGAAAATGAAAAAAATCCATTGTACTGATGGGAGTCAACATTCTCAGAGTCTAAATTAAAATTGTATTGGTTTTAGACTGCAGAAACAATTCTTGCATTTAATTCTACTGAAGAACTACTTCGTAAAAAATTACACTAGCTTTCGAGAACTCTAGTTTTTTTCCTGTATTTTATTGAAGAAGGGTTTTTCTTAACCCTTTTCTTGACTGAAGTGTTAGAATTAATGTCTTCAGTTAAGAATTCGTGATAGTTACTATGTTCTAGAATTACTCTTTTGTAAGCATAAACAAATATGGAAGTTATTACCTATCCACAGAGAGATTTTTGAGCTGCGTAAGGAAAATGTTCAAGAGAATCAAAATTCAGTATGTTTATTAATATTTTATGTGGGTTTGACAGAAGCAAAATTAATGTGAATGGTATCATTAATGTCTGCAATATGCAAATAATCACATCGCCACAACTCTCACATTGTTTTACCTCTGTTCTAATAACTGCCCCAAACTATAACAGCACAATTCTTGCATCTCAGCAATTAGGTTAACTGGCATTGATATTAAATTATGCAACCGTATTTTGGAGTTTCTATTTGATCTCCTTGTCAAGACATATGTTTTAAATTTACTGAAAATTATGTTGGAAAGACAATTATATGTCTTATAAGAAAGAGTGGGCTGGCTATAGAGATTAACTTAGTATGTCTGCAGAGCCAAACTCAGACTTAGGATTTGATGTAAATGCCCCCACTACCTACTAGCAGCAAATCCAAGCTGCTTCCTTAAACCAAATTTATTTGATACCAAAAACACGATTACCAGTCTAAACTTATAAATGGCAAGACCGTATTCTTGGGAGAACTGTATAGTTAAATTTTGTGTGGTGACATAAAGACTGCTCACAAACGGTCCACCTGGAAACCCCTGCACAGCTGACAGCTACATAGACATAAGCCAGTGTGTTTCCAAGACCACTCACGTTTGAGGGTTTGGACCTAGAGCTTGAGGAGCAGTTGATTGCAGCCTCAGTCGAGTGACTTATGACTCAAGTTGCTTATGTAAGTGACTCACTCGCTTATGCAAGCCTTCCTTGAAAGGTGAAAACACCATAGTCTAACCATTCCAGTCCCAGAGGCTTTTGGTAGGCTACAAGGAATGGTGACTCAGACATCTCAAACATACATGTGGTATTCTAAGACACTGAAACTTGGAAATATATTCAGTGTCCTTTGTGGCTGACAATTTGTAATGTATAACTTTTATATTTTGAATTTAGGAGCCTCTACTTCCTAGCAGGACAAAATAAGAAATTTATTTTTTCTTTAAATGCCTGTTGTAAGTGGTTTGGATTCACATGAATCCAGGACTTGAGTTAAAAGTGTAATCTCAGTAAAACATAATCACAAGAGTTGGCTGACTGGTGTAAATGCCACACACAGTGTTGTATTTAACCAACTATATACAATTTAATCTTGAAAATCATCCTCTCTCCAGTTGTCGCTTGAGCTAGAGTGACCTCCAGTGTTCTTTCTGCAAGCTGCAAGTAGCACAGCAGATAAGATGTGCTGCAGGTACTACAGGCAGAAGGAGCAGGCTTAAGCACCTCTATATAATCTGTGTAGATGAACAATGGTCAAAAATGTATCAGGGAAGAACAGTATTTTCAGGGTGCTACTTGAATTCTAGCACTTTGATACAAAGCCACAATTATCACCAAGAGAGAAGGAGATCTTGCTACAAAACAAATCAATAAACTATTCTAAACAAAGCCTCAATTAAAAATACCATTACATGTTAAGACCTAGATACTTTGAGATAGTAAAACTTAATATCTAAAAAAATAATTAAAACCTCCAGGTATAACCCTGAAGTAAAATCCTGAAACAAATTCGTAAACTAATAAACAGGTAGCTTACCAAATGCTGGTGAGTTTCCCCAGATGTGGGTGCTTAATTAATAAAGCACGTTACCTATTGTACACGATCTTATTTTAAAGATCTTGAAGTCCAAAATATCTATCTTCAAGAGGCTTATGCAATATAAGAAGAGAGAGGTCAAAAGAAAACTGAGTGGGATTAAGCTTCCCTAGCATTCAAGTAGGCACTTGACTTCTGGATGCCATAGCCGGCTCCTTGGGTCACTTTCTAGACATTAGAGAGACGGAGATCCTTGCCCTTGGCGGGTGATTAAGTTCATCTATTTTAGAATGGTATGAGCAATTCCTGAGAAATACACTCCAGTATCAACTGAGGGGCCCTGAAAATGCCTAGGTTTGAGACTAAAGGCTTAATGAAAGCATTTTATATGTTATCGATGAAAAGTAACAGTAATTTTACGCATACAGATAGTTAATTTGCATACAATGATACTGCCACTTATTCAGCTCACTATCAGAACTCATGAAGTTAACAGTGCTTTATAAATATACTGTTCTATAATTTTAGATTTTTTGAACCTATGGCATCTGTTTTTAAATAGGAAAAATATTACAGCCTTCAGGAAGGATTGTGTTATTAAGAATGTTTTCATGAACTGGAAATGCGATTTTAAAATACTTGTTTTGGGAACGCAAGCTAAACTAAAACCATTACTACTTGGATTTTATTCTTCAGGTTAGCACTAAATGTGAAATAAACACTAAAAAAACTTTAGTATATCTCATGGGCTTTTACTGAAGATTTAACAAGTACATAGGATATACGATATGAACATAGGATAACATGTAAAATTTCCCAGTGGATAAGTGTATTTTGGAAAGTAAGTTTTTCTCACAAAGGAATCTTAAAATTCTTATTTCTTCAGTCAGTTAAAACTAGCAAGAACTGGACATTGGAATAGATAATGGAGAGAGAAAAAGATGTTTAAGGACTTACATAAAATAAGTGTAACAAGATAGGTTTGCCCATATTTTTTCATGTCTTTAACTTCAATAAGTAAAGAGCATAAATACTGCAATTTTTTTCACAAGAATATGGACAGTTCATTAAAAAAAAAGTAGGAAAAATATGTAATTGATAATCAGTATCCAAAGGTATTCTTTAGTATTACATAATTTCTGTATTACTGTTGTCTTTACAAACATAGGACTGAGCCCTAAGCACTTTAACTTTGTAAAAATGTTTAACTTTTCTTTCTTTTTTGACCTCAAATGCAATGTTCATTTGGTAATACCTATTCCATGCCTTCTCATTCATTTGCTCTGTGCCCTTTTACTTAATCAATCTATCTGCTTTACAAATGGAATAGTTTCAACATTTATTCCTATTAGTGAGCCAGACTTTCCAAATGCAATTCTTTTATTAAAAGCTATTAATGTTCTGCCTCTGATGTTTGCAGCAGAAAAAATAAATTAGATTCTGCCTGCTAAGAAACATTCGCAGCAGTGTGAGTGGAACAGCAACTTAGTGCTTACGTGTAAGTTAAAATATTCAAAAGTAAATTTTACATCTCCTTTGAAGAATGCAAGTGAATTAATGAATCCAATGCAAATAGCATATTACAACCGATAGTGCTAGCACCACTAGACTAAATCTTGTTTCATGTTTTATTCCTGAAAATAATGAATAACAAAAATAATGCCACATACTTATTTCATCTTCTGTAAACCCATTCCATCTATCAGCTTTGTAGATCAAGTAACAAAGCTGAATGCCTAAACTATACAACCAGGAAAATTTAAAAACAAATTACTTCAGAAAAGCCTGTATGGCTACAACTTCCCATTCTGCATAACTAAGAATGGATTTGTTTCAGGTACAGAATCAACAGTGGCTTCATTTTGGGGATGTTTAAGGTTTCTCTGATTTAGCACTGTGTTTCCTTGTTTTGTGGCTTCCCTCTCTTTCCCAGGGCAAGATCAACGTTCGTCCACTTTTCTTACGTTTGGTTGAAAACATTCTGACACAGATACACTAAAATTTCACATTAGAAGATTGCCAGTTTGTGAAGCAATTTACTTGCTTTGCCTTACTTGCTTTATGCCACATTTATAACCCCAGGATCTATTGCTAAGAATATCTGAAATGCTGTTTCTAGTGTAATATAATGCAAGAGCATTGTTAATCAGCTGACGTGCTTAAGACATGACACAATCTGATCTAGTAATCACGCAGTGACACACGAAATGTTGAATGGAATCCCGCTGTCTTAAATCAAAAAGTTATTTAATGGATATTGTAGATCTTTATCTGGATAAAGAGAAGATTAAAAACCCTTCCCTTTACTGAGATTAAGACATTAATTATTGATTGGAGAGACAGTAATGTTTCTAGACATTTTTACTACCTTTGTTACTCAAAGTCAGAGTTCTGCTCTGGCTTCTCCTCCTCTGGTTTACATCAGATATTAATAGTGAGTACTGATATGTCTGTCTCATAGACAACACTAAATAAAAACTTCTTTTTAATGTTATTTTACTGTTTTCTTTTTCTGCCATGGATAGCTGTAGAATTTTGTGAATACTTTTTTTTTCTTTTTTTTTTTTTTCTGGGACTGAACTGCAACTAGAAGATGCGAAGTGGAGGACCAAGACTACTCAGGGACCTGTTTATGACATACCGAACTTTTCATCATTTAAAATTTGTCAGTGACAAAACTGGTTGCAACAGCTGCTGGCAGCTTCTATGGAATTAATTGGTATCACAAGCTTATTTATTTATTAAGCAAAAGCTCATTGTTACATTTATTACAGAAAAAAGGGTCAAAAGCGTTCATGTAACTCTTTAAAACATTAATAAACTATATATAGTCTGCTTTTTCCTTTAGCTTTCTTCTCATATGTTCAGTAAGCTTTTTAGAAAGGTGCTAATAGTTGTACTTATGTTTTTAATGAAGTTTCGAGTTCATTGTTACAGGATTATCAAACGGTATCACTGAACATTGTTGTAGATGTCTATGCAGTCAATTTTTTAGCTGCATTCTTACCTTTAAGTAAACAGTATAGTCATGTGTAAAGTACACTACTAGATCAGGGCCTTTTTCCTTAACGTATTTTTGCATTTCTATCAGATTTATACAGTTTTACACAAAAAGCATGTTCTATGCCTCTTCTTGCTACTGTTTTATATACAGGTTTAAGACATGTTTGTGGAAATGGAAACGATGTAAGTGCATATGGAAATACCTCTCATGTTGCATGTAAATGGTTATGTTTTCATAAACCGAGTATGCTAAATATCATACGAAAACGTTACTTTATGGGCCCCAAAAGC
The DNA here is from genome assembly GCF_964211835.1 of Anser anser. NCBI lineage: Eukaryota > Metazoa > Chordata > Aves > Anseriformes > Anatidae > Anser > Anser anser. Next base: position 15,768,238 of record NC_139727.1, on the reverse strand, counting down.
TCTCATGGTGTGACTATTAATTAGATCTGGCTTTCAAAATGCATCTGCCATGCTGTAAATACAGATAGAGTAACATATTTACCACCTATGTGAAAATAAAGTATGCTTATGGCTCCAATTCTGCATTGCTTGGCTTTCGTCCCTATTCTGAGCACAGATTCTTATGGAAGTATGGAAACTCTGATTTAATTCAAACTTATTGTCTTTTGTATGATTCAAATGTTAGAATAAAATATTTGTATTTGTAATTTCACCATGTTTTTCCAGATTGATAGATTTTTTTCTATAGTATATATAGAGCCTGTTTAATAGTTAATTAAAAGCTATGATTTTACTGAGTTTTACCAGCTGTTTTCCTCATTGTCAGTACACAAACAGAGGCATTATGATATTGGGTAAAACCAGTAAGTGCATCTAAAGCAATATACTGATTTTTGGTGAAACCTCCATATTACCAGTTACTTTAGAAAAGAGCTTAAATGCAATAATAGTGAGCAATTATGCAACAATCCCCGCAAGACAAAATATTTCTGTTGATCTGTGCTTGGCTTAAACCTGAAATACAAATTTGTACTTAAACATGATATCCATTTGTACCATTAACAGGTTTCAGTTATTCTTTCTAAATGAATAATCTAATTTTAATTCCTATTAAACCTCAGTTATAGATAATAGCAGTAAACCACTGTAATTTTTCATACGCGTAAAATCAAATACTTTGTATGTTTTGAGTCATTAAAGAAGAGGATGTTGAATGTAGGAAAGCTAAATATCTGTAACAGATGGAATGGATGCAACTCTGATTATTCTTCAAAGTCAGTTTACCAGGGGTCTTTCTGCTCAATTCCTTTGTTTCAAACTAAGCTTCTACATATACATCACTAAACAATATTAAAAGATCTGCTAACTACACATGTACTGTCAGCATTTTGCTTGTGCTGGTATCTATGGAATACAAAATTAGAACTTATGGTTAGAAGTTTCATTTTTCAAAAGTCTCCATTGTTGATGATTTCTGTCTGTGGTGCACTGCAAGTGGAGGAACACAGCACTAAGGTGCTTTTGCTGAATTGTCTGAGCACCTAGTGATCTCTATTAGTATTTTAATCTCTTTTTGTTCTTTGGTTATTTTCACCTTTAGAACCTACATTTCCTACTCAAGAAAAATATTCCTGGTGAAAATTCCAGAAGATAGTTTGAAGAATTAAATCTCAAGCAATGAAAGTCTAGAACTTTGTGTCTTCTCTTTGTGAGGATCCCAAGAAGACATGAAAAAAAAAAAAGGCTTCAGGAACTGCAGGCACTGCAGTTTCATTTCTACAGCTCATAGTTATGATTAATTTTGTTGTGTAAGTTTCTGTACTGCTAATTTCATACTACATGGCTTCTCAGTACTAGTGGGTAATGCCTTGTAAGCAGGCTGTTTTAAAGTAATAATATCTATTGATTGTATTAAATTATAGCTTATGGATTCAATTACAATTCTGACAAGTCTGATTAAATAATGTACAAATGTGAAATATATTAACTCCATTCAGTATTGCCATTAAAAGTAAATAAATTAGTAAAGCAACTGAAACTAGAAAGAAAAGACTATTACTGAATTTACTTACAGATAATAGTTGAAGGCAAATGGACTGTCAGAATATTGAAATGTGCTGTCTGTAAAGGCTTATGTGCTGTAAAGGAAAAAAAGACTTGAGTTATTCTTTAAGTGATTTAAGTGACAGCAGTGTGAAATTTTCTTAAAGAATGTTATTTTAAAAATCAGCTTTTTGTTTGTTTGTTTGTCCCTTGGCTTAGCATTGTCCAAATATTTAAGCAAACGTGATTATATATATACACCGGTGGACCCAGGGATAACTCTAAGGTCCTGGGTCTGGTCACATTATTCTGTCTATGCCCTGATGCCATGCAGGGGCTAGACTCAGCCATTCACAAGTTAAACCTTTTTGATTTTGCTTCTGTGGGAAAAAAATCCAGGTCCATGCAAAGTGTGAAACCCTGAATCAGCCAGGATGCTCAACCTGGTGATTGGGGACCCAGACTGGGATGCACTGCAAATTATGTCCACCCAATGCAGACATGTATACTTTGTTCTGTGATTTGAGATTAATTTAAAGGTCCAGTGTGCTTTGCCGGAAGTGCTGGGTCTGGTAAGGTCTAGCTTTTATCGAAGCTGTGAAATCCTATCCAGAATATCCTATATCAGAATATATAAAAGCAGAACCTTGCTTTGTGAACCAAAGAGAAAAATTATGACAATTTGTAAAACATAGAGGAAAACCTACTGCCTGACAAAATCCTCTATGTCAGGAGTGTTACACAAACAGTGACATAACATTTGACTGTAAAAAACAAACAACAAACAACACAAATAGGCTTCACGCACATTTGCACGTTCAATTCTCAACAGCTACCATTTGGAAGTGAATCTGACAGAGTTGCCAATAGTGGCATCTGTTCATGGAAGTTTAATTTTGCCCTCCCTGGGACTGGAAGCATTGCTGCAGCCCCAGGTCTTCCCACAAGCTCCCTCAGGTAATAGCTTTCTTGGTGGGCACCCTTTGCAAACATGCTGCAACACAAAAGCTATTTATCTCAGGGTTTTAAATTAGAAGCCTTTTTTAATGAAACAGCAGTTTGGCCAGTGGTGGGCGAGTTACATGAGGGACATTCCCTCAGAGAAGTACCTGTCCGCGGGCAAACCGCGACAGCAGGGAGCAGGTTCCTCAGAGCACCACGTGCCGGGCGCCTGCACAGCCGTCGGGCGGGGGGCCGTGTGCAGAGCTGTTGGCTGTGGGGGCAGGTGCGGGGAGGTGTTGGGGTGGGGCCGTGTGCAGAGCTGTTGGCTGTGGGGGCAGGTGTGGGGAGGTGTTGGGGTGGGGCCGTGTGCAGAGCTGTTGGCTGTGGAGGCAGATGTGGGGAGGTGTTGGGGTGGGGCCGTGTGCAGAGCTGTTCCCTCACAGGACGGCAGCGCTTCGTCCTTGCGCTGTTCCCGTCCTTGTCTCTGTGGTTGCAGCGAGCTTTGTCGTCGTTCTGCTCCGGTGAGCTGAGTGAGGAGGAGGAGGGTGGCAGGGAGTTTCCTCCCTTTCTCCCCGTACTGCAGGCCTGCCCTCGGACTGGGGGTGGGGGCGGGATGGTTCTGCCTACCTCAGGTAATGGGGCATGAGCACCTGCATCCCTCTGTGGAGGAGGATGAGGGCTGGGAGTGAGGGGGGAGTGAGGGGGGAACAGGGAGCTGGGCACATTAGGGCATAGGTGAGGGTGTCTTTAATGGGCTTTGGTTCAGACAGAGCCTTTCATATATAATCTGGGAAGGCTCTCAGGTGGAAAGATGATATATGTGAATTTTATCCCTTATTGAAGAAGAAATGTAGCTCTGAGGGAGCCACATATCTAAACATAAACCATGTTTACAGTAAATTAAATACAGAAAAAGGATATTAAGCAAACCCCAAATTTTATTTCATGATACATTTAGTGGAATTTTCACAGTGAAATGACTGATACTGAAGTGGCGATGATCTTTTTTTCTGTTTGGATGCCATCAGATTGCATTGACAAGTAAAACTTTGCAGAACAAAAGATTAAAACCAGAGAAATTACTGAAAGATAATCTAGGTGTACAATTCAGAGCATTAAATTCAGTAGGGTGTAAAAGTTATGAAATAAATTAAGAATCATTAATAGATACTGTACATTAAAGAGGCTCAGACAAGTCTCTTTTACAAGAAGGCTGTTTTGGAAATCTGGAAGACAGCCAAGGTGAAAAAGTATAGTATCATATATAGTGGTTTACAGTAATTCATGCTGTTAAAATATTTTTAGATATATGCTTCAAAATTTGTGATGCTTACTTGTAATAACATGTGCCTGCTACTGAAGAGTTTTGTTCTTAACTAATGAAATGCAAGATCTAGTGAAAAATCCTTATAGCAGTAACTTTCTGGGAGGATTTGTTAAGGTAAAGGCAACTTGCGAATGATTAATCATAGAATCATAGAATATCCTGAGTTGGAAGGGACCCATAAAGATCATCGAGTCCAACTCCTGGCACCACACAGGTCTACCCAAAAATTCAGACCATGTGACTACGTGCACAGTCCAATCGCTTCTTAAACTCCAGCAGGCTTGGTGTAGTGACTACTTCCCTGGGGAGCCTGTTACAGTGTGCGAGAACCCTCTCGGTGAAGAACCTCTTCCTGATGTCTAGCCTAAGCCTCCCCTGCCTCAGCTTGACGCCATTCTTGCGGGTCCAATCACTGGTGACTAAAGAGAATAGATCAGCGTCTTCCCCTCCACTCCTCCTCGTGAGGAAGCTGTAGACCGCGATGAGGTCTCCCCTCAGCCTCCTCTTTTCCAGGCTGAACAGGCCAAGTGACCTCAGCCGCTCCTCATATGTCTTCCCCTCTAGGCCATTCACCATCTTCACCATTACCCATTAATGGGTGTGTACAGCCATGCTAGATGCTTTTGTTTTCTTACAGCATCTTCATATTCAGCCCTGGCATTCATGTTTGAGGTCTATGGGAGACCCGTGGCATACTGGGTGCTTGTGAGATAAATATCTTAAGCATCTTGTGCCATTTTAAACACTAACAAAGTCAACTGAATTCTGTTCCACATGATGTAATGCAAATGGCAGGACAAAGAACACGAAATAAAACTGGTATTTCCCCCAACTCTTACTCATGTATTTATTAAAATACGGAGGATCTCTGTTCACCAACATAGTTACTGACTTCGGAGCACGGATGCAGTTACAAAGATCCAAAGTATAGTGAATATCTAGATAAATTTCACTTGCCTATTTTGAATCTTGCAATTAAGTGACTTGCTTTTTTGTTTCAAAAAACTTATCTTTCAATAATGTTTATGAAGTAAATAAGAATTTGGAAATGCTGAGAAAATCTGTGTTGATTAACAGCAATTAGTAATATTTAAGCTTGGTTTGCATCACAGTTTTGGCACAGTGCTCAGGAAGTTGAATCTTAATTAGTGTAGCTGCTCTCTTCTCTGTCTGTTGTCCTTCATGCTTTTGAAAGTCATGAGTTGGAGCTGAGCAAAGAAAGAATTATCTTCCCAGGTTGATTCTTAAAATTCTGAAGGAAAAGAATTACGAATGAAATAGTAAGTTTAATATAACAGTACTACGTACATTTCCCCATAATAAAGAATCTGGAAAAAGACTTTTTCTTCTAGAAAAGTTTCCTTTGTTTCTATGAATATTGTTTGAAGCTGTTGCTAGGGGGAAGAAGTCTTCCATGAGGTGTTCTGTATACAATATCACCTTTTACCTGACTTTTAAATGTTCTGTGCAGCTTTAAGTGCAGAAGGTGCTACTGAAGTCAGTTGGCTGTTGCATGACAGGGCCCAATAGATAGATATTGTTTCATCCCTCCAATTGTCTCAGTACTGTCTCTTAATGTCTGTCCCAGTCTTGCGTTTTCCTCACCTGTGAATAATCACAGTATGTACTCATTGTTCCTTTTTTTCATGCAGTTGTGTCCCTCCAGTGTTCTTCACCTGGTATCAGATTACCTCAGCCTTCAGGATGTCTGTGCCCTTTTCACCTCCAAAACAACTAAAAATAACCATACTGTTTTGGTTGAAATTTTCCAAAAAGAAAATTCAGCCTGACACAACCTGTACTGTTTGAAAACCTGAACAAAACCATTACAATCTTAAGCAGTAGAATAGATGGTTTCTTGCAGAATTAAGAGAAGTGTTGGACAGCTTCTGCCCTTTTTTAACTTCCTTCTTTTTTTGGGACATGTGTATTTCTGTATAATGCAGTTTGAGTTTCTCAAATCTGCTATAATTCTTATTTAGCAAAACTTCACTGTGCCTGTTTAAAATGGCTACCTTGGTGGAAAATACTATAAATGTGGGTTTATTCATCTGGAAATACATTCTGAGTGTTTTGTGATACAAAGGTAAATGAAAATTCATGTAAATCGTGTTTTGTGTGGAAGTTCCTGTTACGTACATTGCAACTGTATTTGACCTGAGTTTTATAGTAATGGCCTTTGCTTTCATTCTTCCATTTTGCCCTCCCATGTTCAACCTCAAACTCACTGATTTCTGAGGGGACTTTACCATTGGCTTGAATGGCATCTGATTGAATGTCTAAAAGCTCAGTGACAGACCGTGTTCCAAGACTAATAATGAGCCTGGGCTTTTTTTGAGCACTGTTTTCAGTAACAAGTTGTCAGTAATGTCAGGAACATACAGCTTGGGAGGAGGTCCCAAATGGATACTCTCCTCCCCATTCTGACTCTTCCCCTCCTGCTTTTTTTGGAGGCGAGGAAGGGCAGGCAGTCATTTGCTGTCTCACTGTCTGTGCCTCTGAAGTGAAGCACCATCAAGAGGAGTTCTTCACTGAGCTGTTTCTGGGATCTTGTGTTAGAGTCTTGATTTGAAAGGTAAGATTAAAGAGAAATGAATTTTCCATTTAGTGAAAGAACATGAGGCTTTGAGTTAAACTAGTCATTAAATAATCACTTTGAGGCCTGAGTTAAAAGGATGAGTTTTCTTAACATGCTTCCTAGAAAAAAACTTCTGAACATGATTTTTTTTTTTTTCATGTTCTGAATATTCAAAATGATGATCCTGCCACTTCAAGCCAGTAGCCAATGGTGTCCAATGGGTAGGTGTATTTTCCAAATGGGAAAACAATATCAGAATATTGTTAAAGGAAAGATAAAATGTTTTGTGAATGCTATTATTTTATCGAAGATTTACTTCCTTGTACTTGGAATTTTGCTTATAATGTTAGGAAGGTTTATGTAAATGTACATTTATCACCTAGTGTTGAAAATACAAGGTAATTTTATACAATTATTTGTTATTAAGATATAAAAGATACTTGTTTCTAAGCGAGGGGTAATATGTATACCAAGACTATTTTCAGTTATGTAAAATGTATTTGGATTCCTCTTATTAAAGATGTGAGGTATGTGCAGACCTAGTGAAGCCATAAAGACTTAAAACAGCAAAGAATTAAGCCTGGTGATAAGCATTTAGAAGAAGTACGTAATGAACTGTTGCTCTTCTCTCCTATTCCTAATTGGTTGGTATTAGGAAATTAATTTACTTTAAAACAATTTTTATGGGGTTATTCTCCATCAAATGCTTATTGTGTTAGAATGAGCGTAGGAGTCAAAAGGGGCAGAATTATCGTTAGTCAATATTTTTGAAGCTGTTTCACCAGAAACAGTGCGTCAGGTAAGTAGGGTTTCTCTTCTGAGCCAGACTTTGATTTGAAAATTGTTGTTGGAGTCAATAGAGGAAATAAGGTGCCTTGCTGTGCCAGGAGTCCCATTGGAAGAATGAATACGTGCGTGTTGAAATCACAGGTCTGTACACACATACCATTTTGTTTAAATAATGTTTTTTTCCCCATTTTTTTAGTTAACGCCTTTGTAGGTGCTGGCTGATGAGCTGCTTGTGGGCATCCAAAATGGTGTGGTTTCTCTTTTTTTCATGCGTTTCTCAAAATGAATGCATGCTTAAAAAACAGTGATTTTATGTGCTACTGTTAATTTTGAGGTTGATTCCTGCATGTCAGGAGACAGCAGGGGAGAACAATTAAGCTGTTTGGGTTGCTGAAGAAGATGAAGAATGTAAATCTCTATGGATTATATTAATTTGAAAATAGTTGCATAAAATGGTACATGATGGTGAAGCATCATGGGTAACGTGTGGGTATGAAACATTCTCTTTTGACAATTAGCAATCCTACAAAGAAGGGGAAAAACATTTTTAACTCATTGCAATGGAGTAAGAAATAAACATTTGTTACACAAAACATTATAAATGTTGTAGTAGATAACCCCCAACAAATAACAAAAAGGATAAATGGAGGAGCTATACTTAACAGGAAAAACATTAAATCTTACAGTAGTGCATCGTGGAAATTGTTGTTTAGTGATGTGTTTTTTTTTCTCCCATGAGCTGAACAATATCCTATTTTTAGTGGAAGGTCAACTTGAACTTTATTTGAACAGTCTCTGGTTCTGAATAGAGATAGGAACACTTTAAAAGTGATAACAAAGGGGAGGGCTTGAAGCCAAACCTTCTTAACCTATCATTACCAGCACAGGATAGCCATCCATGGAGGAACTGTAAGCCATTTAAAGAGAAAGGGGTGCTTGTTCAAGGGTCAAAGTGCATGCTATGAAAATAGCCCAGAGGTTCGTTCATATGTAAAATACATATATATGTATTATTTTTCTCAGACCCACTCTGTATTCTTTTGTAAAATATTCATGAAAACCTTCTCTTTTTGAATGAAATGGTGCCATTTGATGTCATGCTGCTTTCTTTTTTTCTGAAGTAAATACTGTTTTGGTATCTTAAACATTACAACTGTAGTTCCGAGACACAAAAATTCAGTTCCTGGAAAAATGTACCTTGGAAGGAAGTGTTAAGAATATAGCATTGTTAAAGTATCTATAAATCAAGAAGGAGTGTTTAGATTCTGTTCTCAGTGGTGTATATCCTCTAGAATTTCAGTGATATCAGGGGAATTATTTAGTTTACTGCTAATAAAATAGCAACACTGTCAGACCTGCAAGTTTCTATAGTGATACCTCAGTGGAGGAGGTTTTCCTTGCTGAGGCTGTAGACTTGGGACCATAGCACACATTTCTGGATAGTTGTTGGTTGAAGTGTCTGGCATGACACATGGCTGAGTCTGGCATGCTAGTGCAAAGCCAACTGCTCTGCAGCTGGTCAGACCATAGGATTCACACCTCTGCTGGAATGTCTCCTAGAGCTCGTCAGTGTGTTGCAACTGGCTGTGAGAAAGTGCATTCAACCAAGGCAGTAATTTTGATAGTATATTTAAGGGAGAAGAATGTGTTAGCTGATGTTACTAAGAATAAGAAATAATAGTATCTGAGTAACTTTGACCTGAATATGGAAGAAGAAATTATATTCTTTAGATTTATGTTACAAATTGTGGTCAGAAATGTATTTTTACTCTTGAGCCTGTTTTATTGGCCACAGTTAAAGTGGGAGTAAGGTGCTCTAGTGACTAGGGAGTTGCATCCCTGATTCTGCCACTGACATTCTGTATGGTCATAAGCAAATAATTTTTCTTGGGGATTCTCTTTGCTTGACTTAAGTATTGAAAGATGACCTCTACATGCAAAAGTGCTTTGATGGAATGCACTATATGAAAAGTAGGCATGACTGTTTCTCAAGGAAAAGAGAGCACATCCAGCATGTTACAATCCTGGGAAAAATCATAACTTAGTATCTCACTAGATGTCAGACATTTTGCAAGAGACACATTCACTGACTGAGGTATAATGTGTTCCCCATCTCAAACATTTTTTTCTATAAACCCTAACTGAAGCTTTTCATACCATTAGTTCAGTCACAAGCTGTTCCTCACCATGTGGATTCTTCTGTATCCAGTAAGAACTAGGCCAATACTGCATTGTTTTTCTTGGTAGATTCATTTTAAGGGATGATGTATGATAATCTCTAGTTATTTATGCTGAGAACAATGTTGAAAAATTTGGTAGAAATCTTGTGTCCATTGGAATTCTGTTTTTCAGATGTGGTTGAAGTTGGCCAAAGGATTAAAAAGAATGAAACACAGAGGGGTGAAAAAATTTCACAATAAATACTTTTTTATTTTTTAAGCCCTCAGCATTAAAAATGTCTTTTGGCTACTTCATTGTAAATGTACCTCTAAATGCAAAGACTGTTAGTAGCCTTCAGTTAGTCAGTTCTTGCCACCATCCTTAGTTCTCTGGCTATTCTTTTCTTTGTGCTGCCTTTGCTTTAGCAGATGTTTTTCCTGTTGCTAATGATAAGAAATTACAATCTGAAGTAGTTAGGGTGTAACCTGACAGCTTTATATGGAAATCTGATTTGCCAGGTGCATTAAGGATTTTCCCCAGTGTTAAATGAATGATATTCTCCCCCAGTGTTGGAAGTATTGTTCCTTTCCAGTGCATGGTCTGGCCCTTGAAATATAGCAGGCATTAAAACAGGAAAGTCCATGCTATTATTTTGAAACACAACTAGTACATTTTAACAGAAAATTCCCGTGTTTCTGAATATCTTTTTTTTTTTTCATGCATCAGCTAGAGGATTAAATAAAAATACAGCCACTGTTTTTGTTGCTGCTGTAAAATGTGATTTGTTCTTCCCATACTTTACTCTGTAGCAAAAACTGATTACAAATTAAAAAAAAAAGGTGTTTTCACCAATTGATGGAGCTATTACATAATAAATATGAATTAAAGATGAAACATTCTTTTAAATACTCTCAGCAATGCATCGTGTCTTAGAAATCCTCGGGTGTGCTATGCACGTGTATCTTGTTCACAAATACTTATCTACCCTATAGGCCTGTGCATTTTGTGAAATTGATAGGATAATATATTGTATGCCGGTGTTGAATAACATACAATGGGGAGAAAAGAAAACAAATTTGGTGCCAAGTGACTGGGTAAGAGCCTTATGAATCCTTTTGCTGTCCAGTTCAAAAGTCTGAGTCATTGCCTTGAGACAGAAGTTGGCATACAACCAAAACGTATGGGGAAACAATAGCCATGCTGAAAATCGCAAGAAATAAGCACCAGAAGTATGAGTAATGGCATGTTTCATGTCATTTAATTGTTCAAATTTGTTTTTATTAAAAGGGTTTTTAACCTTTTTTTTACATATTTCTGCACTCGAATATAGCTTTAAGGATGCCCATCCCCCTGCCACCCCTTCAGCAGCCGCTGTGTCGTGTCAGTCATCCTGAAATACACTGGAGAGCTTGTCAGGCAGTCCCTTGCAGATGCCTCAGAAGCCAAATAGTGAGCCAGACAGTTGCACTGAAGCTCCTAACACAAGGATATTTAATAGGCAGTTGCTTTAGTTCTGAATATGGACCGTTTGTATTCTAGGATAGGTGAGTGATGTGCTATTAGTTTTCTAATGACTTAGCAGGAAATGGGTTCTAAAGTTAACTTTTCCTAACTTGCAGAATATCTTTGGCTCTGCCTTCTGACACTGACTAGTTCATCTATGCCTGTATACAGTTTACTTACTACCTGCAATTTTCAGACTATGTCTATGTTCACATTATGTTGCAGGTTGATATAAACTTTCACTTGTCTTTGGAGTGTCTTTTTTTCTTACACCAGAACACTTGGCATTTCCAGTTTGGATGCCTCTGCTGACAAGACAAAATTCTTGTTTTAAGTTTGCAGCACTTGTAGAAGTGTGCAGGTGGTTGCTTTTCTGGCTGTTCAGAGACAGAACTGTATCTTGTGACACATGCTTAACATCCTAAGTGTTGTAAGAGCTGTTGGTCTACAGTGCTGAAATTGCCTACTGTAAAGGTTAATGTAACCAAGTGTGAGGTTATAGCAGGCTTTTACCAAAATACCTTACAGTCAAGATCTGTGCTGTAGTTAGAGGGCATATAATATGGGAGTAGCTGTATATTTCAAAAAAAAAATTAATCATCTGTGTGTTATGACCTAAATTTCTTTGCTTTATGAAGAAGTTGTGGAAGGTCAGATGTTTACTTTCTAAGTGGAAATGTCAGAAAAAAGCCACAGAATGATCTTTACTGCCTGCATATTTTTCTTTCTGTCTCATAGTATACTATATTTGAAAAAAAATACTGATTTACTAATATGATAAATAACACTAACAGAGAGATCGATAAAGATACATGGTCAGAGTATCAATAAAAAGTTTGCACTCTACTGCATTTGTTTGCAAATTTATTTTCCTATTTTGGCTGCGTAAAGGAAGCATTAGAATTGTAGGGGGAGGAACAACTAGAATCAGGAACTGAGCCTTTTAAATAGATTATGCCTTAGAATATAACGAAAATTTCCAGAAAGCAACTTAAAAAAGCCATTGTTGAGTTGAAAAGCCAGCTGAGTGAGGACTGGAGCAAAGAATAAAAATGTCTATGTTACGCAACATGCTATGTTTTAACAATCTAAAAACACAGAAGGTAAAGTCAAAGCATGTGGAGATTTTTGTGATCCTCAAAAATGCAATTGGATTTGTAACACTTTGCAAATTTGAGACTGTTCAGTGGAAGGATGCTGGAGCAGAATGATCTTTAGTAGGAGGAAGTGACTATAATTAAACTGTACTTAATCTGCCAAATTTTAAAAAGGTCTGACTGTCAGAGGTGATCTGTAGTGTAGGAAGATGACCTGAGAGAAAAGGGGGCAGCTCTTGCTGCAAGCAGCAGAGGTCTAACTTCTGAATTTTGAGTAGAGCAGCTGTTAATACCCTTCTACCAGTGACTTGAAGTCTCTACAAACTTAAAGCATGACTGTATGTGCAGAAAAAATAACCTGGCAATCATCTTGTGGTTTCTTCAAATCTCAGTAGAAGCATGAAATGCTGTCTATATCCAGTTCTTACTTGTCCCCTTGCAACTGATGCATATCTTGCCCAGAAAGAATTCACAGAATCGATATAATCCATTTGCAACTGTTGTGATGGATTTCAAAATGTACCCGTATTCTGGGAGGCTTGCGAAAATCATGTCAAAGATGAGGGTTGTGAACCAGCAGTATCATATTTAAAACAAACTTTTTTTTGATGTGAGTAGAAGGGAGATTCATTGTAGTGGTTTAGAGGACCACTAAATTCATGAATTGCATATAGCAAGAAAAGACTTCTTTTTAAGGATATGGTTTGTTTGATGCAGTCCTGTAGAATTTGGAGGAGAGTCTTTTATTGAATTAAATGGCCTCTTTATTCAGCGGTGAATGCAGCAGAAAAAACTTTCCAGCAGTGTGGGTGCTTCTTTGTTATATGGGCTGTACCAGCGTGCTGACAGGTAGGTACAGAAATGACGTATGCTCTGTGTGCCAGTACTGCAATATCAACCAAAAGTGTATGCACTACTGGCGTATTATGGAAGAGACAAGTTAAACAGCTATTAAATAGGAATGCAAATACAGCAATCGAAGAGGAATGCAATATAAAGAAGCCAGGGAGTGTAGCAGGTATTATAAAAATCCTAAACGATGACTTTGTTTTTAAAACATATATTTTTAACATTTCACATTCAAGATATCCTTTTCTACGACTGATTGCTCCTGAGTGATAAAGGTGATCTGAAGTATTTTAATGTTTGGGTACATGTGGTATAGTTAACTGCAGATTTGTGAAGCTGAAAGAGCTGTTAAATTGAAAGGTGGAGTCACGAGCTACAGAAATGAGGATAACATGCACACATAACCTACATTTTTATTCTCAGCACAGCTTTGTAGTCTTAGAAAGTCATTGTCAGTTTTCAAAAATGTATTGCAATTAGAACTCAAAGAAACAAGAGCTGAGCTTTGAAACAACAAATGCAGTCCTAGCAGAAGAGAAGTATAAACAGATACTGTTAAGATTACTTTGTCAGGATGCCAGCCGAGGTAGTTGCCCACTATTTCTTGCCTGAATTTAGGTCTCCTTACAAATAGTCAAGGCTGTGGCTGTGATAAGGATGAAATGAACAGAATATTTTAGTCATGAGTCAAATTGTGCCCTAATGTCAGTGTTAATTTCAGTTCATTGAGAGACCAAATCTAGTTCTGTGACAGGATGAAAGTCTAGGAATGAATCACAGGCCCCGCTTTAGTGTGTAGCAGAACTTGCAGATGGCTGCAGCTTCATTAAAATGATTCAATGGACTTGAAATAATTAATATGGATTAAAACTGGGTGCTGCTCAGATGCATTACCTGAGTGTAATGCCTTTGGCTTCAGCAATTTTGTGCTTGCCATATAGGGTTTCCAGGTGCAATTAATTGCTGGTTCACCTGTTACCATTTTGTTATTGAAATGTTTCTAATGGAGCCAGAATCTGGATGCTTCCATGTAAGTAAGTAGTTATGCCCACTTTTTAATGGGGACTGGCTCTCACTGACAGTTTTTCAGGAGCAGTGTTAATTCATATAATCTGGTCTTATGCTCTGGAACAACCTATGGAGGGTTGAGGAGAAAGTGGTTACTTCTAAATATTAGAATGTAAGCATTTAGGAGATATTTTCCTGAATACAGATAATTGAAACCATGTAAGTGTTTTTCTAAACCAGTTCCAGTATTGGCCTCAGGTTATGCATATACCATGTATTTTTACCAGTCAGATGCATGGTGCCATCGTATTTGAATAATAAAATTGATTTGCCCCAGAAAAAAAACAAAACCCACAACTTTAAAATTTTGACTGTGTCTTTCCTGGTCGCTTTTGTGTGGGCATCTTCTACTGTATAAGGTGACTCTGAAAATGGTACATAAACTATAGAGTGCAAAACAATTGTTTGTTGACTAATAGGTACAATAGAGAGCTAGGACTGGTAAGCCACCAAACGAAGCATTAATAATGCCTCTGTCCCCAGTGTTTTCAATTGCCAGATGGTTACCAGTCAGATGGGAAATGGTTGGTTTCTGTTGTTTCTGTGTAGTGGACTGCTCCTTGGATATGGAGTTGCTCTCTTCCAGCTCTCCCTTTTTCACCCATCATGGAGTGGTTTCGGTTGGAAGGGATTAGTTCTAACTCTGCTGCCGTAGGCAGGGACCCATCCCACCAGACCAGGTTGTTCCAAGCCTCACCCAACCTGGCCTTAAAACACTTCCAGGGATAGGGCATTCACAGTTTCTCTGGCCAACCTGGGTCAGTGCATCACCACCCTCACAGTAAAGAATTTCCTTTGAATAACTAATAATTAGTTATTCCTTTGAATAACTAATCTAAATCTAGCCCTCTTTTACCCACTTCCTGATAAAGAGTCCATCTCCATAAACTTTTAATGTCAATGCTTTTTCCTCTAGATTTATTGAGCTTTTAAATATTACCATTTTGACAACTACATGTGAGATTTTACTTTCTTCTTTTCAGTTTTCCATGTAAAAGTTCGAAAAGATCTGTCAAATTAATAAAAAATGTGTCCTGAAATGGATCCTAGGTTAGGGATATGCCTTCTGATATCCCTCAAACAGTTCTGGATGCTGGACGTGTATGGGAAGACTGAACCACAGGAAATAGACAGGCTTGCATGTCCTCACTGTATAGCCTGGCCATGACAAGCATACTGAGCTGGACGGACTGTTATGCTGATCCAGTAAGATGTTTATTATATTGAATGTGCCTGTATGTATTTTGAGTTTAACTTCTGATGTCTTCTGCCTTTCCTGGTTCTCATTGGTCTGAAATACTGAAAACACTACTTGAACAACGTCTGGAAACAAAGTATTTTGCTTTCTGGGAGCATTCCTTAGCCACCAGTGTCTACAGCTACACTGTGTTTTTAACCTGTTCCTGTCCTAGCTAAGTGGATAAATAAGTACTTTACACCGAGTGGAAAAGAATCAGCAGAAGATACTGAGTCATCCAGCTCAAATCCATTTCTAATGGTTGCAATGAGGTTGTGGGAATAAGAGGTGGGATTTGTATTCTTCGTGTACATACAACTTTATCCCATGAGATACACACATTAGTCTGAGCTAGCAGAAGAGCTGCAGCCCCTTTGACTAGGAGACGTCTGCGTTTCTGAAGTGGTAGATGATGGTGTGTGTGCAGGGTCAGTTCCCTTCAAACAGAAGGGTAAGTTGCATTGGAGTCTCTTAAAACTGGGGGAATAGTCTACTTACCGATTCTTTGGACAGAAAGAGAACCACAGATGCCAGCAATTTTGGTTTCCTTGTTTTTTGTTACAAGTGTCCAAATGATTAGTGTTGACACTTCTAAAGTTCTCTTTTTCTACAAATTTCTACGGAAGGAAAAGAGTAGTTCTAGTCAACTTCACGTCAGGTTTTTGTTTTATATCTTTTGACTTGGAAATAGAATTAAAACTGAAAAATCACTTCTTTGCATACTCTCAACTGATTGTGTGCAACTGAATTGTGGGGAACCTAGAGCTGCATCTTGTGTAGTTTACAGTAAAGCACTAAACTTAGTACTTGTGTATAACCATTACTGGGAATGGCAAAAACCTAATTTATCTCTACCATTAATGCTTTAATATATCGTTCGTACTATCTTTTTATCTCTGCAAGTGAAATGTGTATACCTATTATGAAATAATTTGGCACAATTCCTATACGATTTGGTATAGAAACCTTAAATCTACAGTGTTGTGTTAAATCAATGCTAGGTTCACCAGAAGGTGACAATATATCTTTTTAGCTTGCACAGTCGAACTACCTTATTACTTTATTATACAGCATCAATGGTTCTAATAAGTCCTGCTTAAAAAGGACAGATATCCATTACTTGTGTGTTTGAAGTCTTTATTGGATAAAAAGGCTTTGCAGAGCTATGTTTTATGGGAACCTAAGTTGCTGGAAAATTAAGTCTTTTATTTCGGAGCAATAATTAGTTGCATTCCTACTAAAGCATGGTTATAATTCTTTGCTGGCACAAGCACAATTCACTGCAGCTAAAGGCCTCAACTAGGATCTGGTGAACTGAGTGAAAACCCTGAAATTAACATCAGTGGGCTTTGGATCAAGCTCCTAATGAATGATTGATTCACTTTAAAGCCCTTACTTAGCTTTAATTCCATTTTACTGACTTCAGTTATAGGTTTTCTTGACTTAATCTGCCTTAACACTTTAAAAATATTTGCTATAACAGGTTATTTTATAACTAAATGTTTCACTTACTCCGGTCATTCATTACCAAGCCTTTTAGGAGCTGCTCTGTATTTGTGTTCTCAAGCTGTTTATTATGACCATTGTGATTGAACATGTGGAATAAGATATAGGTGTTGTAGACATAGCAGTAGTGTTTTTCTTCTGTGATAAATTCAGTAATGCAATTTTCGCAATAGATTTGATAATGCAATGTATTGTTTTCTTTATAGCTCAATTTCATTTATTACTAGAGAATTTATATTGAAAGGACTTATAATGCATTATTCTCATAATTTTTAATACATAGTCAATTTAGAAATCTCAGAAGACAATTGTACATGTTTTAAATCTATTATTTCAGTTTGTGCAAGTTTTTGTGTATTTTTTTCACAATTAGGAAGCAAGTAATAACAACCTTAACTGTATCTCTTGAAATCCTAAGCCAGTTGTGGAGCCAAATCTACTCCAGCAAGCAGTCTCTGGGTGCTGACAGAGGGCAATGAGCTGTTATGGCTAATAATTACTTATTGCATTTCTTTGCTTTGTACCTAGGTGAAATGTCAACAAAAGTGCCAAGCGTTAAACTGAAAATTGATCCTCAGGATCTGCACATCCAGACGTTTACAGTGGAAAAATTACTGGAACCATTGATAATTCAGGTATTTTAATACCGCAGAAAATAAGTTAGATAAGTGGGTTGCTAAGTGTGTTCAGGCCTCTGCAGCAATATGTTACAGGGTAAGGAACAGAAAGGACCTCTTCTATTTTGAATTTTCTTTTCATTTTACTTAGGGCAAACATGTTGAAGCACATGCTTCAATTAGTCAGTTACATGTATCACAAAGATACCAGGCTGTCACTGTCCTTCAGCTTTGCCAAGATGTTGCAGATCAAACTACTTGTCACAGCTGTACACTGCTTATTTAGTAGTCTTCTTCCTGGTGCCTCAGGGAATATTTACATGGGAGTCATTGTTCTGGCTGCAGTTTGGGTAGGCACGAAAAAGTGTGACTTCACATTCAGATCTCTTATTCATTTGGTAATATGCAAAGAGTACTTCGTAGTTTTTCAGGTTGTGAAGATGTCCAGGTATAATGGCTATGAAATAGTTCCTGTGATTGGTTGATTAATATATTTCCAAGCTCATCGAGTAATGCCTGCTAAAGACAGTAACTTTTTATTAAACAGTATATGCTAATAAGCAACAACAGGAAAAACTTACTGGGATAATGACTGTGTAAATAGAGCAAAGCCAGACTCGAGCATGTATTCTGGCTGTTCTTCTGTTTATAGACATGTAAGAATTGGGAATGTGTAGTTTATTTAAGTATTTAAGTTTATTTAAGTATTTACCAAGTTTTCTGTTATTTCAGTTTTTTTCTAACTGCAACTTCCCTATTTAAAAAAGATTAAATCACCGTTTTAATTAAGGTTAATACTGTTGTTGAACAAGTATTAAAGGAAAAATATTTTTGTACAGCTCATTAATTGGCATTTTTTGATTGCACGCAGCAACCTTGTTTTATGGTAAATTTTTATTCCAGGAGTGCACTTCTTGTCATACACTGCTCTGGTATCTGTCATACATTGTTCTGGGAGCCAGTCCTCTGCATGCTGGTTCCCTGAGCTTGCCAAAGGGCTGTGATCAGATAGAGGTACTGTTGGATTATACAATCAAAGAGGCAGCGTATAATGATACGATTGAAGGAAAGAAGAATATGGAGGTGAAAGATAAGTACAAGAAAATATAGAGTACATTTCGTGTGATGATAATTCTTATGTTGATTTGCAGTTCGACAGAAAGTTCATTTATTCTAGAAGTTCTCTCTACATGGTCTAAAAACTAGGAAAAGTAAAGAGGTGCTGATTGTGTTTTATAATGGATGTCCTAAGAAGAATTTCTTTTAAAAAACAAACAATTCATTGAAATAAGTTTCTCTTCACCAAAGCTGTATTTTCCTCATTTGAATCATTTGCCTTTGCCTATCTCTCTCGTCCATTTTTTTTTTTGTGATTGTCTCAGAAATTTCTTCTTTCATTTTTGACTTGATGTTCTTTTCCTTCCTTACTCAATTGTTCTTTCTGGAAAATTCTCTTTTTTAGAAAGTAACCTTTTCTTTTTATCATTACTTAAGTTTAAGCTTTTATTAATTGAGCTGCCTCTTACTCTTGTGTCTTCCTTTTATTTATTTTTGTATGGGTGTGATTGGCAGTGTTTAAAACCTCAGTAACAGCTCAGTGGTTTGTGGGAAGTTGTCAAGATGGACCATTGTATGTGGATGAACTTTAAAATTTAGTTTGAGTGGTAGGCTTACAAGTCTTGATAGACTGCATTCTGAAACCATCTCTTAATGTGCTGCTAGGTCAGCTGCAACGCTAGGCATTTTTACAAGAAATTAAGAAATTTATATTTTGGCCTGAGTTTTGTTGGATCAAAGAAACACGATAAAACAAATACAGTCTCAGAACAACACAATAAACCATCTAATATATTAAAAAATAAATACTCTGAAGTGTCTATAAAAAGCTTCAATGTTAAAAATGGAAACCCCATTGGCTCAGAGAACACAATTTTGACTTTTTCCCTATAACATTATTGCTTTGTTTTGTATCAACTGTGGAAGGGGAACTTGCAATTTTGAAGAGGGAGTAAACCTAAGTTGAAAATGCAAAAGCAGAGATCAAGAACTAACATTCACTGAAGGATGATTAAGTTGCTAGACAGGTAATAAATGAAAACTTACCTATGATGAGAAAGAATCAGACCTGTTACAGATAGCACAAGAGTACTCAGGTACTCTGGCCTGATTCACTTAGCAGCTGCTGCTTTGAACACAGATAACTTTAGAGATTCGTATTTTGATTTATTTAGGAGTCTTGTGAAGCTCTGTTAGGAAAAAGACTGTGGAAGTGTATGATGCCCCAATTACATTAAGTTTTAGGACAATCATTTGGTTAATGGCATCAATATAGGAGGAAATAATAAATAAGCCTGTGTGGAAGTCACTTTAGAAATGACTTGGCTAGATTCCATCTCTTCCTTGCAGTCTGCAGCTGACAGCCGTGATCACAAAGGGTTCTCTTTGTCCATGGCTTTTATTTTTTTTCAGGTGTTTTGGGGACAGCAGGTTTGAAAGGAAGGCTTTTAAATACAGTTCTCTGAGGAGGTTTTCTGGTAAATGCACAGGCACATAAAAAAATGAACACTGTCAAAATTTGGCTGATGGCTGCTTTGATGTACATTTGGAACAAGGTTAGACAAACAGTCTTTCTTGAATTCTGGGCTTCTATCAGAGATGTATCCTTCAGTGGAGCAAGTGGTGTGAAGCAATAGGTAGATCATAAAGTATTTTCATTATCATACCTGATATCTAATAACTGTCATGCTTGTGCTAGACTTACTAATAAAATAATGTAATGGAAAATGTCCTCTATCTCATCCTCAGAGTGAAATCTGTTTAATCCTTGAGTAGTAAAATTAGCAAAGTGATAATAGTTATGTTCAGGTATCAATTGCTTCCATAGTGTTGTGGTTTAACCCCAGCAGGCAGCTAAGTACCACATAGAGTGAGTTGTTCATTCATGTTCCCCAGGTGGGATGTGAGAGAGAATCAGAAAGGTAAAGATGTGAGAACTCAGGGGTTGAGATCGATGGTAGGCAGAACAAAAGCTGTGTGTGCAAGCAAACAAAAACAAGGAGCTGATTCACTACTTCCATCAGCAGGCAGATGTTCAGCCACTCCAGCAAAGCAGGCCTTATGAGGGTTTCTTGGGAGGACAAACACCATCACTCAGAATGTTTTCCCCTTCCTCCTTCTTTACCCCAGCTTTTATGGCTGAGGATGACGCCATATGGTATAGGACATCCCTTTGGTCAGTTTGGGTCGCCTGTCCTGGCTGTGTCCCCTCCTGGTTCCTTGTGCACCCCCAGCCTCCTTGGTGGCAGGGCAGCACAAGAAGCAGAAAAGTCCTTGGTCTTTGCAAATGCTGCTCTGCAACAACTGAAAACATCAATGTGTTACCACCAACACTTTCATCAAAAATCTAAAACACAGCATTGTGTGAGCCTCTACAAAGAAAATTAAGTCTGTCCTAGACAAAACCATGGCACATGGCAAAGTAGCATTGGGCTTATTTTCTTTTGAATTTACATACAAGCAAAAATTATGAAAAAAATGACTGGATGAGATTAATAGGACTTCACTAATTCATGGAGAAAATGCTTCATAACTACCTCTGCTCTGCAGTTGTTGCAAGTCTTGTAAACTACCAATGAGCCGCTTACTTGGAGAGTTTATCAGAAGTGTTCTCTCTGTATTTGTATATGTACACACTTAATATATGTTGTGTGTACATGTATAATTAAGCAAATATTTGTAAGAGCTTTTCCATATATTTATATTCCATGCATATATACAAGCTAAGGAAAGTTTATGGCTGTTAGAGAGGTATGTTTTTCAGACTACATACAAACACATGTAATTTAGGATCTCTTGTATTACTGATGAAAAATAGGCAAGTAGAAAGACATTTATTCTCATGTCATCCATACTGATAAAAGTTTGGCTGCTCACACAAGTGATATGCTCATTTTAGTTCCATGTATGGTGAGTTTACTTTAGGCGCAGCTAAAGGGATTAACCAATATTTATTTGTATGGGCAGCACTGTTATTTATTTTCAAACTTGAGCCTCAAAGGATGGTTAGCATTTGAAACAGTGAGCAGGTGCTTCTGCCATTGTTATTAGATTGCTGATTTCATATATTGTTTTTTAAATGTCCAGGGATTGCTGTTACTGAACTAAATACTTTTTCAACATTGGTAGAATGTTCCATGATTGATGCTTTAAAATACTTCTATAATAATAACAAAGGTGAATCAAACCTTTTGGTATTCAAGGTGTTAAGATAGTGTTTTCCTTTAATACTGCAATATTAAAAGATTGTATTTTAAAGGCTGGTCAGAAACTGAATATAGCATTGGAAGAACTGCTGCGCAGTTCCTTAGAAATTCGCTGATAATCATGACAAAAATGAGAAAGCAACCCGATAGTGACATCCTAATAAATAATGGCAGTAACTGGTAACAGTGACTCAGATTTGCAGCTGTGGTGGCATATGGGGCTTAAAAACCACACCTGAAAAAAATGTTGTACCTATAGCAGATTTCCCCAAAACACAAAATAACCAATGGTATTGATTTCCACTGAATGCTGGGAAACACCCATGTTGTGTATGGTAATAAGGGTGTGTGTCTGCATGACAAGAACTGTGAAATACAGTTGGACATGAGCGGGACGAATGGGGTATGGTTCACTTGTTTTTTCTTTTCCTTTTTTCTTTACAATGCTGTAATTTTGACGGCATATTCTGCTACTGGTGTGAAACCTGTGTGGACGGTGGCTCAGAAGTTCAGTTCTATGTGTAAGATCAGCATAAAGTTTTTGCATTCCTCACTGGGGTTTTGTGCTAGTGAACTGAGTTTTTTTTGTATTAACTGCCACGAGCCAAGAGCTACCTGTCAAATTTTAACTTCTTGTTAGAAGTATCAGTTTATAAACTGGCTCTTTAGACTATGATCATTGAAGCCACGCTAAATGCTCCAGAAATAATGTCGTAGTGTTTTTTTAAAGATATTTAAGTTGTTATTCCCAATATATTCTCTACCAGCTGGCTGGTTTATGTGCAATAAATACTTGCGTTTACTTTCTTTTGTGGCTGAGTAGAAGAACACCCAAATCCTTTTTAATAATATGACCCAGTATAAATATAATTTATGTTGCTTTCTTCCTTTTGATATGCCATAGCAACTGATGTTAAGTGGCTGGTTCTAGTTCTCTATCCCCAGATTTTACATGAATGAAATAAGGGTCAAGGCTTTTTTCTTTCAAAGATGAATTAATAGAAATTCTTCCCAGAGAAAGGTTTGTCATTTACTTCTGAAAGTGCTGATTGATGAAAAGAACGAGTGTGCATGGATTCACAGGAGATCTAAAGGTGAGCAAAGGCACTGGATCTTCCCCTCATAGAGATGTGGAGGGAGCACCATTCCATAGACAAGCTCAAACCACAGGCTGGACTGAAATTCTGACGCGACTTTTGCTTTCCTTGTACGATGTTGTTATCAGTTCCCTTACCGCACAAAGAAGTGGACTGATTTAGGATGACTGGAATGCCATTTAATAAAATTAAGCCATTTGTACATATAAAATGTGTTCATTGAATTCTAGGGCTAGCTCTGTACTTCATATGACACTGTCCATGATCTGGCACAGAATAGAAGGATGCTTAGTGAACTTAAAATAAAGCATGTCTTGAGATATCTGTATAACGCTTTTCATTAAAAATCTTCTAGGAGCATTCCCATATTGCTGGCAGCTCAAGCAACGCCTCAGAGAATAGTCTGTTAGAAACATTCTATTGGTGTGTGGAGGTTGTACTGAGATGGCGAGGAATGTAGAGTGGGATGCTATATAAAAATAACTTCTTTATGGATGTTAAAGAGCACTGTTAAAAAACACTCTAGTTTAGACAAGTAATCTGTGTTCTGGTTAAAATTTTGTATAATTCTAATGCTGAATGCTCCTCAGAATTCTAAAGTGTTGAGTTTTGGCCACTGCAGCCTTTGTCTGTAAGGATAGAAAGCATTTTGAGACTGAAGAGGGAAGTGTGGGAAGATGCAAAATTGATGCCTGCTTGGCTGAAGCCTCCTTAAATAGCAGTAGTAATTTTTATACCATGAGGAAACTTTTATAACAAGTCGTGTCAAGAGTTTACAGCAGGACTAATATGACAATGATATTTCCATTGTATTTGCTTTGATCTTAGAGAAAGGATGTAAAGATGAAGCATATTAAGTATTCTGTCAAACTTGATAATTTTGCACATTCTCAGTATGTGTGCTGGGCTTGCCTGCCCCTGTCTGAAGCAGGGGAAATCCTATTGTTTATTCTCAATTATGATATTTTTAAAAATTGAAAACAATATAAATTTACTTATTATAGAACTTAAACTACTATTGTCTTTTTGTTTCTTTTAAACGTAGGTTACAACACTAGTGAACTGTCCCCAGAATCCTTCCAGTAAGAAAAAGGGACGTTCCAAAAGGGCTTGTGTCTTGTTAGCTTCTGTGGAAGAAGCCACTTGGAATCTGTTGGACAAAGGGGAAAAAATTGCCAAGGAAGCGATTGTCTTTAAAGAGGAACTTCATGTAGCACTGGCTGATGTCCGAAAAGAGAGTAAGTGTTATGATAAATAACTTGTGCCATAAGGAATTAGCTTACCAAAGCAAATTTGGTATCAAAATGAAGCTGGGATATCCATGAGGAATGTCTTCATGTGCAGTGTCTGAACTGTAAATAGTCTGATTGTATGCTCTCATATACCACCGGTAACAAGGTAAAACATACAAATTGGACCTTATCATGAAAAAGCACTGATATCAATGACAGTATTGCCTGTTTTAATTTTTTTCTAATGAAGGTAGGATCCCCCTTGTCAATTTTATTGGCTGTTAAGCACAAGTTTAAATTGATGCATACTTCCATGCTTTTCTTGAAAAGAATGGTTTTCCTGAATCAGAGATGATGGCCTTTTCAGAAGGAAACTTTTTTTTTAAATAAAGACATTCTCTCTTGGATGCAGTAGTAAGGATTTCGTTAAGGAAGATGCAATAGGATTGTTTGGAGTTATATTTTGAGACGTTAGTAGGAAGTAGGAGGATGATTGACTCCTTAAGCTACTCTGTTTTATCTCCCTGTGATTGCGCACCTTATCTTTGGCCAGTTCTTGCCATGTTCCATTTTCTGATGACCTATCTCAGTGTTTCCAACCAGGCTCCCACATCATTAAGTCACATTCTTTCAGGCTCTTTGTTTCTTTGTTGATTTTTGCTTTCCTCATGGATAATCGGACCTAGCTGGGTGATTAATAAACTCAGGTTTGAATAGTTGTAAGTTGGATGATAGACATTTAAAACAGCTTCCTTCGGAAATTGTTCTTGAAAATTGATTCAGGAGAAGGTTTTGAAGGAAAAAGGGGACAGAAAAGTAATGCTTTTAGTGCCTGGTCATTTGGCAATGATGTCCTTTAACCAGCACTCCATGAGTTTTAGAAGTGAGTGGTGACCAAGTGTTGCCTGGGATCAAATTAAGAGTGGCTGATGAGTCTTCTCAAATGAGCAGCAATAAACAAGCAAAGAATTATGGTCTGCAGCAGAAAACTGTCAGGCTATAGTATTGAGTGTGCTAGTAATCAGGATTGGTTTTGTCACCCAACAAAGTGGACTTGAGTCACCTTTTCACTAAGCAGTGTAGCACGTATTCTTATGTTATGTGACAAGTTGTGCCTGAAGGACTGTGTTGGCCATTTAAATCAGGTCTCTGTATCACCCTGCCCTTACTAAAGCTGCAACTTCAGGATTTTTTTGGTGATGGTGGTTTTTTTTTGGTATGTTGTCTTCCTCCTCCATGTGGAGTTGGAAAAATTTCTGAGTCTCTGCTGTGGTTCAGGCTGGTCACTGCTAGCTATTGGCTTCTTCTGGATTCAGAGATGGTTGCATTTCGGAGTCTGATGTATATGTATGGTGTCTGAGATAGCCTAAGGTAAGATTAAAAGCATTATAACCAGCTGTTATCATTGTTACCTGTCACACTGATCAGCTGAGCTTTTTGAAAAATCATTTATTTTGGAATAGTCTTAAAATGTTAGCCCATTGATTTCAGGTCGATAACACAAGACAAGAATAAAATATATAGTTTCATATTGATTTTTATACATAGATAATGTAAAAATATTTCACATTTTCAATTTATTTATTGATTCTCAGCCAAGACCAGAGATGACTACAAAAATAAATAATACACAAAGTAGATTATGTACACCTCATACATTTTAAAAGAAAGTTAAATCAATGTTATTACCTATCATTATGCAATGACAAATTGCATTGCTTGCAGCCCCATCTTCCTCCAAGGATTTGCTGAACTGTTCAAGTTAATTTTAAGATGGTGAACAATCATACAATAAATAGCAGTTTGTTGATTTTTGCAGGTATTTTTAGTGCTTTGTAGCTGTGCGTTATTTTAAATTTGCGGCATGTAACATCACATGTAACTTTGCCTGTCGCTGAAGTAGCATTCTGCTGCTGTTAAATATCTCCTGTTACTTCAAGCTCTTTGAAGGGGTCTGGGTCACAAATTCTGATAAACTGTGCATGCAGTCACCTGCCATTTGTGCCATTATTTTTCTCTGGATATATTTTTCCATGATGACTGGCAGATACTCATATGCTTTAAAATCAGTTATGATTTTTTGCATGTTGGCTGCAGCTTATTTTTACTACATACTATAATTTTGAAACAACCTAGGTAATTTCACTCGGATGTGAACCAAACTATCAGACCTAGAGTTGTGTAGACAAACAACTGGAAAGAATAATAAAATCTTTCCTCTTCTGACATTTTTATCTTATTCACTGAGCTTGTTAAGGGGGAGACTGTGACATTAGAATTACACCCTTACTACTTTGGAACATCTATGGCCGGTGCAAAAATGCTGCTTTACTACTTTTGGAGCTCCTTAATAGAGTTCCTTTTAGAGGAGTGATAAACTTTTTTCAAGCTGCTGATAAAAATCCTGTTCGTAATAATATTTTGGGGAGTAAAGGGGCAAATTAACGGGATAAAACTCAAGAGCAGAGAAGAGAAATAGAAGATGATGTATTTAATACATCTGATGTACTAGTGACTCATCTAATGTCTTTAGAAACAGGGGTGTGGTTATGGCTTCACTGACTACGGTCTTGACAAACAGTGTCAGTATATGAGATTTTGGTCTCAGATTCGGTTGACTTTTGTTAGTGATATCTGAAAGCAAGTTTTGCTATGATGGACGGCAGGTATATTCCCTGGATAAGTCTAGTTTCTGTTTCTGTTAACCTCTGGAAAGTTTTATAGAGGAGTGATAGTCTTGAAGGTGTTCACCTTAATACAGAGGTCTGCTGCATTTTTCTTTGAGGTTCAATTCAATGATGTACTTTTCAAGGCCTGCTTCCATACACATCTTGACTGACCTTCTGGAACTCTACTAAACTCTTTGTCTCTTCTGGTCAGGCCCCAAGTTAAGGTTCTCCATTCTGGTGATGTGAATCAGGATTTCCTGCGGTGATTTGGCTTGCATCTCCTTATAACAGCATCTGCAGTTGTGTTGTTTTTTGTTTCTTTGTTCAACCAAACACTGTAAAGTAGCCTTCTGTTTATTAAAGAGATACAAAAAAATGTATCTCTGTCTTTCCTCTTGGGTATCTAACAATGTTTTTTGACATGCCATTGAAATTTTGCTATGTAAGCTGGCCAGAACTCTGGAGAAAATAAACATTTCAAAGCTACTTACTAATAAACTGCGAAGGGAGAGAACTTGAGAGTAAAAGTAATAGCAATACATTATTTTACCTACACAGTGCAGTTCTTTTGAGCTACAAATACTATTTTATCTTCTGAATCTATGATAGTTATGGAATACAATTGGTCCTTTATAGTGTTGTTTTGATTTTCCATGATCTCCTGTTGAACTACATTTTGTTTTTTATAGCAATTAGGTTTTATTAAATACATTCCTTTGGAGATGGCTGACTTGCCTGGAACTATCCCTAAGCATGCATTTACTGTTGAACACAGTAATGTTGATATGTTTTTGTTTCTTATTTGTTTGCTTGAGCACACATAGGCTATTTGCTCAACTTCAGGAGGTTTGGAGAAGTTTGTGTTTAGCTGTTTCAGTACTTCACACTAATCTTATACAAGCCCTCACTGGAGAAAGCAATTTGTACCAAATATTTAGCATGTAAAAATAGTTGCAAAAAGTAACCAATGAACAAAAAAGCAAATGCTATTCTTCTTTATATATTCCCTTACTATTTTATAATTGTATGAAGATTGGGATCAATATTTCCTATTGATAATGGCAATTGGTTTAAAGCTTTCTGTGTCTGGTTAAGTAATGGCAGGCTTTATTTGGAAACAGTCAAGCTAAAGCAGGCCTCTGCAAAGAGTTTAAAACTTCTGACTGGTATATCCCACATAACTCAGATTGTACGTCATGTGGAACAAGGTAGATAAGGCTGCAATTTGCTAGGTCCTGCTTTTTTGCCACCTAACCTTACCCATAAAAGTGGCCTAGAAGAAAGCGGGAGAGGGCCTCTATCAGGGAGTGTAGCCATGAAACCAGGAATAATGGCTTTGAACAAATGGAGGGGAGATTTAGATGAGATCTGACGTGAGGAAGAAATTCTTCACTTGGAGCACAAAGTGCATGTGGGAATTAGGTCTGAAGAAGCACCTTGCTTCTGTTCTTTTCCATAAAGAATAGAATGAAATTGCCTAAAAACCAGTGTTAAAAATAAACCCAGGGCACAGGATGGGAGGTGCAGGGCAGTCCCTGTGGCCAAGGGGCAGCCTTTCTCTCTGGCAAGCCAAGTGGCCCAGGGAAGCTAGTCCCAGAAAAGGGGCCCTCAGCCACCCCAACCCTCCTCCTTGTCCACGTGAGGGCATCTTCCAGGCCACTCCCAACACAGCCACCTTTGGCCACGCGTGGGCCACTCCATCACAGAGGCTTGCTGAGGTCACAGTGGCCACCACTGCCCCGCCTTTGCTGAGGGCCCTATAAACAGGCCCCCTGCAGCTGGCCCAGCATTCGCTGAGCATCTAGGCCCTCTGACTGCCAGCTTGTGCGGCAGGAAGAAGACTAGAAGAGCAAGGCGAGCAGCAGGCCTCCTTGGTGTGCGAGGACGGCGATGCCGTCCGGTGAAGCACCAAGAAGGAATGCACCTGAGCAGAAGGAGATGTGTCGTGGGCGGAGGGATAGCGCCGGCGGCACAAGAGGCACCAGTGCCCAAGGGACCTCTGGCGCCCAGCCCACAGGCACATACAGGCGGTACCATTGGCACCGCAACGATGCGGGGAACAGGCCGGCCCCTCACACACCCAGTGACAGGGGGCCTGGGCCTTACCATAGGAGCAACGGTGACGTGGGGCAAAGGCAGGAGCATCGGGCAGACAGCCGCGGGGAGCAGAGGCATGCCCATAGTCCGGAGCACAGTGCGGGACCCAGTAATGGCCATAAACCAGACGGCACCGTCAGACCCATGCATGAAAATCAAGCCGACAGTGGCATGGGACTGAGACGTGGGACTGGATGACCCCCTGGTTCGGCACCCTGACCAGAAAATGTCCCGGACAGAAGGCATCCCGTCTGGGCAGTCCCGGGCAAGGATTGGCTTAGCCTTCTGCCCAACACCATGGAGCCCGTGGAGCTGGATCCACCAGATGTGGAGGAACGGATGGAAGTGGATCCACCTCGGCCAGAACAGGCCTGGGACTACTGCGGCATGTCTTTGTGCTCTGCCATCTGAGAGCACCACCAGCATCGCAGGAGTGCCTGGTGAGCCCCCTACTCGTTGCTCAGGCTCCATCGCAAGCATTAGCTTGGAGCCACCAAACACCACGGACATCCCGCAGGCTTGCCTGCAAGATATCCCGGCAATAAACAGCTCTTGCCGATTCTCAGGGGTTGTGTGGGAGCTTCTTTTTGGGGGGGAATGGGCTAAAGTTGTGCCAGGGGAGGTTTGGGTTGGATATTAGGAAGAACTTCTTTACTGAAAGGGTTGTTGGGCATTGGAATGGGCTGCCCAGGGAAGTGGTGGAGTCACCATCCCTGGAGGTCTTGAAAAGACGTTTAGATGTAGAGCTTCGTGATATGGTTTAGTGGAGGACTTGTTAGTGTTAGGTCAGAGGTTGGATTAGGTGATCTTGGAGGTCTCTTCCAACCTAGGTGATTCTGTGGTTCATTAAACGAGTCACCAGGCAGGCCTGTGTAGGCTGTTGATAGCCTGCATCACACAGGAATCCAGTAGTCTGGTAACTGCAAGGATTTCCTGGTGATCTGGTTTGGTGCAGGTTTGTTACAGAGCACTCATGTCCATATTTTTATTCTAAAATAATGTATTAATACCAACTATAAGTATTCAGAAAAAAATCTTGCCATTGGATTTCGTGTATACAGCATTTCAAGAAATTGCCTTCTGACTTATAGTATGTTGTAAATTAATTGTAAAATAATTGACACCTGTAAGTTCAGCCATGAACACTTCTGACACTAAACATCAGGCTATAATTAGTGTCCCAATTCTGATGCTTAATTAATTTGAATACAAAACAGTGATGCAGTTTATATGGAGAAACACTATCTTAGGAATGTATGTTAAAGTCCAGTGTCATACTTGCATTTACATTAAGGTGCGATTCTATTATAGTTTTCAAGCAGTTGTACAGGCGTAACTGAAATGTTTGGTATTTATTGCCATGCTTACTGACTATATATGGTCAGAGACACAACAGTTGTTGCCTCCGTTGTTTCCATCTATTGCAGTGTCACTGTTACATGGGTTTAGCTGTTATCGTGTCTCAAGTGTGTTCCTAGATAAGCCTTACATCACACACAGTGAATTGAAAGCATGTTACTTGAGTAAAAATACCAGTGAGTTATATTTTGAGCTTTCAGTTACCTTCCAAGAGGAAATGGTGTGGAGTGGGGATGGGGCACACCTTTCAAATGTCCATATTTAGTTTCTTTTGACAGCAAAAAGGGAAGCAACATAATGGCAGAGAATAAACTACCATTCACAGATTTAGGAAAAATACAAAGAAAAAATGGGGAGGGCACTGTAAGGGTATTTATTAAAGAAAGGGAGTAGTGCGGACTTCTATTATACTGTATTCTTATCCCCCCCCCTCAAAAAAAAAAAAAAAAAAGGTTAATGGGTTTTGCTTTCTCATCCTACATTAAGAGGTACATGTATGCCTTGCATCTTGGGGACTTTGATTCTTGGAGGCAGAAATTAGAAAAGTGGCTTCAAAATCATCTGTGGTGTACACTTGTTCAGTGTACCCTAGCAGAAAAGCTTCTGACAGCTCCATCACTGGGCTCAGATGTCCCTGAGTATGAAAAGGGAAATGAAGAGGTTGGTGTAAGGCATGTGGGGGGTGTATGTGGTGGCTTTGATTACACATTAGGAAGATCAGTATGAAATGCGGAAGTAGAACTTCCTAATATACGGCAGTAAAATAGTTGCAATACAACAGAATATAATGGGGTGAGAGCCTCTGGCAGGAGAAAAATGTCTTGTAATGTCTACTGTAAGATATTGCGACAAGGTGATTTATCATGGTATTGAATATTTAGAATATGCAGGAGGTATCCATCTGCTTAGCTTTGACACCGATGGTGCTAGTTTCAGCTGCCTGGCTGTAGCAGATAAAGATGATATCTGGGGGAGCAGAACAGGTGATCATACTGGCCATGAGTATTTTTTCATCTTTTCTTTTTAGAAGGTGTGGGTTTTATGTTCTGATGTGATACTGATTCCTAGCCTTCTGTGGTTTCTGCAGGCATAAGCAGAATGCTAGTGTAAATCAAGGTTTGTAAGTTTTCAGTTGTTAGTATAAACCACTGATTTTTCTTTTGTTTGAGACTAGAACTCCTAAATGACAAATAGCTTTTGAAGTACTTATAGAGGAATTGCTACTGAAAGACCTGCTACTACAAGATATGCAGACAGTAGCAGTCATACAGGTATTTGTTCATCTGAGCTTAATAGCCAGGAGACTGATCCCTGTTTTAGATGTAGCTGGCAGTAGTTCATATCTTTATGGTCCCCAAACACATGGTAATTACAGTTACATAAACAAAACCATCCTTCAATAGTGTTTAAAAAAAAGCCACAGAAAACCACACTTGCTGCAAATCTACCTGTTGGAAAACTGAGCATGGAAGAACACGTTTTGATGCTTAATGTGTTGCCTATCCCAGGGAATATTAGATTTGAAATCCTCTCCTTCTACTGGCTCCTGTACCTGCTTCCCTTCTTCCTTTAGTTCATGGGTTCCCTGTGACAGCTGTGTTTATGGGGGACTGTAAATCCACCAGCCTTAAGGGTGGGCTTCATAGGAGAGGGTGACGGGACTTTATTGGCAGCAATACCTCCTTGTGGGAGGACACAAGAATGACGTCAAATTCACTGCATTCCATGTGAATTTCACACTGCTGCAAGCCAAAGGAGAAAGCTAGATATAAAAACAGAAAAATGTGATGTTTAGGGTTAAATAGAAGAAAGAAAATAAATTCAAAGAAGTAAAACAAGAAAGCATTATTTTGATGGTTTTGTCTAAAACAAGGAAGAGCATTTAGCTGTTGCCTGAGTGTCATCTGGAGCACTGTCTCCGAGGAGTGCTCACCAACTGCAGGAAGTGGCGTTACTGCAAGTCTCTGTACAGACAGCCTGCCCTTGACTAGCAGCCCAGCAGATGTGTGTACCTTAGTCAGCAGTTTGCTAGCAGGAGCACTTATTTTTAAAGGTATTTTCAAGTAAAAATTTTTTTTTTTTTAAGTGCTAGAGAAAGTTCATGGGTGTACTTAAAAAACAAAACAAACAAAACTTGTGGCTGAGCTGTATTTTCACCTTTCCCTGTGCCTGAGCATAGACTTATTTTTTTTTGGTTTTGGTATGCACATGCACAAATAGTGTTTGACAGCAGCAGTCAGTAGCTGATCAGCTTATGGTAGTAACAGTGTTTACTTTGGGAATCATCTATCTGTGTGTGCTTCGCTGTGCCTTGGAGGTATCTGATTTCCATTAATTATGTAGTTAAGATGTATCCTGACTTCAGTCCTCTCAATTTCTTTTTCCTTTAATGTCTGAAATAGCTGAAATCCTATGAATACTTCATCTTTTTGCTTCCCTATTTATGCTACTAAATTAGCACTCTGTCATTTGTGTTTCATTGTTTGTGACAAATATAATTAGGGAAGAAATCTACTTGATGGGATTTACAATAAAATGGATTAAATTGCATCGAACTGTCATGCTGTCTACAGCATTTTAAGAAATTTCTAACGTCTTGGTGTTGGAGCTGTCATTTCCTGCTGCTTGTATATTCATAGTTGCTCTCTTCCTAGACTGCATCGGAGCTATATTTTGGGTTTGTGGTCCCTTCGGCATCTTATACTTGTTCATCTGGTTGTCCCAGCTTATGTCCAGCTCGTTCTAGGGGGTTTATGTTTCAGATCCTTCTGATTTTGCTCACTCATTTGTCAATGGTGAATTAGATCCAGCCTGAATAAAGAATAAAGTTCCATGTGATTGACACCACTCAATTTCAACCTTGGCTGGAGTAATTCTGTATTGCAGATGTCCATGTAGTCTAACTCTTGACTCACGCCTGTGTAGTACAAGAAGAAGAAAATTGTAGAAATGGATGTGAAATGAGTTGTAAGCATGGCCTTAAGCCATGTGCTTTAGGAGTCCTGTGGCGCTAAAATGTTGTGTGGTAATGCTCTCTAGGATACCTTTTCTTACAAATTAATAGTAAAAAAAATCAGGTAAATTTGCATGTCTTGCAAACAGAATTACTATTTCGAACATAATGGATGTGTTAGGTGATTCAGTCCCAGCTCTTACCCTTTTCTTCCTGAAACAAAGTAGTGGCTTAGGGACTTCTTCAGCACACAAAGAACAATGAGATGCTTACAAACAAAGGAAAAAAAAGAGAAGCAGGAAAACAAATAAACAAACCTGTTGCAGTGCTGAGAACCACATTTCCCAAATTTGAGACCTTTGGCACACTCATGACAACAACATCCAAAATGTGTTTGGGTTTTCTTCTCAATGCATTTGAAGTGTTGCGGCTAGGAGCCTGATCCATAGAAACAAACCAACTAAGTTGGGAGCTGCCTAAGGCAGTTGACACAAATATGTCTGAGTAGGAGGGTATGTATTAAATATTCACCTGTTTGTGCTGCGTTGTGGCTTCTCGCTTCATTTGGCATGCTCTGCAATCACTGGAGTATTCAGTAAGAGCTGGATGTCAATGATGAGAAGGTGGTCTGGATTTTTCAAAGCTTAATGAAAAGCTTGGCTATTGGGACAAGAGAAGATAGGGTTTGTAGTGTGAGTAGAGTTAATTTAAGATCAATACTTTTATTGCAACTTACTAGCAATTATTTAATTTTGGACATATATGTAATTGAATTAAATGATCGGTTTAATGTACAAGACAGGAGGGGGATAATTTGGACGTTTATGTGCTATCCCAAGACCTTTGAATGGTTTGTGTGGGGTTTTATTTTCTTCAAAGACTGAATGCTGACAGGAACATGATGTGCATTTAAATCTGGTTTGGGAAACTTCATGTTGTAGAGCTGTATGTTATTATCTACTTGGCATAGTTGCTAGCCTCATTGCTTAGATTTAATGTATTTTATGTTGGTGTCAGATGTTTGGGTATATGAGATTTTCGTTCTGTTAACTTTTATTTATAATGAGAAAGGTAGTATTTGACTCCCTTCTATGACCCAGAATTATTTAACAGTAAGGACAGCAAAGTATATAATGGTATAAAAAGCAGGGACTAGAGCAGTTTAACATAGAGCCCCTGGCCTTGGTGTGTACAGTTAAGTTTAATGGTGATTTCCAAAGGAGTTATTTCAGAATTAAATGATTCAGAAGAACAGAAACGGAACATCATTCAGAATGAAGCATATTCTGCGTGATTTACAGTAATTGACCTTCATTCCAAGGCATGAGGGCAAGAAAAATATACCAGATTTTTGGTAACAGTTGTGAGTTGCCAGATAACTTGCTGAGTTTTGACTATTTTTTCCAGAGTTTTGCAATATAGTCTAAGTGAGTATGTCTTTATTTTGCAGGTCAAGCCTTGAAGGTATCAGCAGAGGCATTTACCAGTGATCCCTGCTATCTTCCTAAGAGGCAGGCTGTTGTCCAAGCAGCA
Source organism: Anser anser (assembly GCF_964211835.1). NCBI lineage: Eukaryota > Metazoa > Chordata > Aves > Anseriformes > Anatidae > Anser > Anser anser. Next base: position 15,733,779 of record NC_139727.1, on the reverse strand, counting down.
CGATGCCTTCTTACAGCTGTCACACGGCTTCTTATTCTGGCAGATATGGTTGATGTGGCATACTTACTGGAACATCTGGCTGTGGTGAGTAGAATTTGACTTAACTAACTGGGTCATCTTTTATTTTCCTGGCTCTCTGTACACAAATGTTAGTCCCATTCTTCTTTTCCCTTATAAAACTAACCCATGTTTGTTACTGTTACTTAATTAGGCGAAATAACCACAACTCTGTTCACAATTCAACATCAGAATACTTTCCTGTCTACTTAAATGTGAGTTACTTTAATGTCAACCATAGAGTTCCATTAGTGTTCCATGTGACTTCAACATTACCAGATCATGCCTCTGACTCCCAAAATGCCACTGAGTTTCTTCTCTGGCTGCTTACTGCACTCTGTCTGGTGTGTGTATTCTCTGGGAAGAGCAAGGAAATACTCTACTCTTGCTCCCTTTTTTTTTTTTTTTTTTTTCCCTAGCATCTTCAGTAATGAGTGATAGACTGCTTAAAAAAAATCAAAGTTCAATTGTTTTCATAATGCTTCAAAATGGAGGTGGTTAGTCAGCACCACCGCTTTGAACAGTACCTCACTGCCACTAGAGGATGCAGTGACTTAATTCTAGTTGTTTGAGGATGGGGGATCAAAATTTAGCTCCCAATCAGGGTAGGAAGAAGTGTTGCTTCATCCTACAGTATTTAATAATAAAGCAATATTTTGTGGGTTTCAGTGTTTCATTTGAAACATCCAGCTTGGACAGTTGTTAGAGGTGCAGCACAGGCTAAATGAGTACTGTCTTGCAGAAAAGTTTATATTGCTATATACGTATGAAATTCTCCGGCTATAAGACAGTGCCCTGTCTTTGGTACTGCTTGTGGAAAAAAATTTTAAATGATATTTTTCATTGGTTGCCATTCCATTTTTATGTATGTGTTTTCATAATGCCAGATGCACCCTTCTAAAATGCTTTGAGAATGTTTTATATAAGAGAACTAAACTTGAGTTGTCTTCTTTACTGGAGTTTCAGTATTTCTAAACAACCCTATAATTCACTTCTTGATTTTCATTTGAAAATGAAAGCCAACTATAACTGGAAAGCAAAAGAATGCAAAGAATCATTCAGAAAAACTCCAACATTGTAAGGAGTACAATTAAGTTATCTTTCTCTTCCATACTTTAATTTAGTTCTTTTAATAGGAGTAAGAACTGAATTCCTTACCTAAGTCTTAGAATAAATTAGTGTGGCATAACACTCCAAAATGCCTGTGTAAAAGGACTCACCCTAGTCCTGGGAAGATGGTACATTTCCATGCTTATTTGGTCTCTGCTCTGGTTGTTGAACATACCAACAGTGGTATTAGTTGTAATGGTTTCTTTTTATGTTAACATCTAATTAGGAAATGGACTTAGAAGATTTACAAGTAGGTTTAGATTAGATTTGAAGATTTAGAAGACTTAGAAGACTTAGAGGTAACTTCAATATATGCTACTGAACCACCTTCAAATGGTAAGAGCTTTTAAATGCCAACCAACTGAGCCAGATATAAATAAAACTAAAGTACTTAATGATTCTTAATTTTGCTCTTTTCAGAGTCCTTAACCTCAATAATTGTACGTTAGAACTCCCTTAGGAATTCCTTTTTTCTTCAGTGTAGGCTTGCTCCAGTAAAAAGGCATTATATTCAGTGGCTGTAGCATAGAAAATACTTTGTATTTGCTGTATCATGTCTGATGTTCTCAGTGCCTACAGGTTCATATGACTTGAAAATCAGCTTTCTTTAAAAAAAAATGTCATTAGCAGTTTCCCTTTGAATTTCTTATAAGGTTTTAATGCTTAATGCTCAGACCATTTTATCCTTCTCTTTACAAAGACAATAATGTTACAGCTGTTATTAATCCTTTGAGAAGAGATGAGAATTTTAATTGCTTTTTTATTTCCATGTCTCTGAGCTCTGTAATTGTCATAAAATCAAGATGTTTAAAGGACCAAGCCAAAATTAACTTAAAAAATGGGGAAAATAAAAAATAATTGAATTAGAATAATGAAATGAAAACTCTAACCAGGGAATTTTTTTGTTTGCATATGTAAAATGAAAGAAGGTAATCCAGCATTATCAAAGATCTCTGTAGAATATTAATTAAATCTCATTCAATATGAAATATTTAATAGGGCATTATTTATGTATGTTATTTTTTAAACCCATTTATCAAAGTGCTGAAAGTTTTTAGTCTTGCTCATTCAGTAAATCTGGCTAATTACAGCACTGTCATTCAAAACATTTAAAAACTTGCTTACTTCTACTGACAGAGTATAGTCTGGGTTTTCAAACTTCAATTTCCTGTGTAATCTTAGAACAAGAATAGCAAGGAAACAATGACAATATGACTAGCTGCTATATAAAGGCTCTTCTAGTGTTATCTGTCACATCTGCCATTCTAAGTGTGCCTAAGAAAAAAGATGAACCTCAGCTACTTCCAGTTGGTAGCCTCTAAAACTATTGTGCTATCACAGAATGGTTGGGGCTGGCAGGGATCTCTGGGTCCATCTGGGCCAACCCGTGCTCAAGCAGGGCCACCCACAGCAGGTTGATCAGGGCCGTGTCGAGGTGGCTTTTGACTATCTCTAACAAGGGAACCTCCACAACCACTCTGGGCAGCCTGTGCCAGTGCTCAGTCACCTCCACAGCACAGAAGTGCTTCTGGTATTCAGAAGGAACCTCTTGTGTGCCCATTGCCTCTTGTCCTGGCACTGGGCACCGCTGAAAAGAGCCTGACTCTGTCCTTGTTGCACCCTTTCTTCAGGTATTACAGACATTGAAGAGATCCCCCCCGGAGCCTTTTCATTTCTTGACTGAAGTCTCGTCTCTCACAGCCTTTCCTCATAGGAGAGGTGCTCCAGTCCCATAGTCATCTTTGTGGCCATATGTTGGACTCTTTCCAGTGTGTCCATGTCTCTCAAACACGTTGCTCAGACTTGGGACCATTTTTTACTTTTATGTAATAAAATCTTACTATTAAGCAGAATATAATAATGAAAAACCTATTTTTTGTCAGAAAAATATTGAAATGCTGCTTTCGAAGTAGAAACTTAGTCAGTTTAGTTGGAAGAATTTGATAAACCTGTCAAGAATTTTACTCCAAATGAAAAAATGTCCCAAAGCATACCATTGTGTACATGAGAATCTTTTATGAAATTTCACTTGTAAGGTACTAATAATTTTGGTTCTTTATTTAATTTTCTGGAATCTCAGCAAAGAGGATATAAAATAAAGCATGTCAGAGCCAGCACAAAGCTTCAGTGACCGATTGTATTTGAGCATAGCACGTTTATAGCCATTTGTGGAATTTGCAGCCTAATAAGAGTATGATGGTGCAGTACAGATGCTTATTTTAATTAAAGTTGACTGAGAAAATGAAGTGCATCACAGTGATGAGAATAGTTGGTTTCTTTAAACAACTTTTGCCTGTTTAAATAGTTGTCCACATCGGATTTCCCTTACTTAGGTTGGAGTTGAAAGTCTAATCAAAACTGAGTTGTGAAAAATGTAGTCAGACAAAGGGCCGTTTCACAGATCTCACTCTTGGATTCAGAGCTGCATTACCAGCCCCATTCATTATGGTTAGTGATGCTCAATATTTAATTAAGTGAATTAACAGACTAATGGAACTGCTTGAATTTATCGATCAAGGGAGAACAGCAAGACAGTAACAAGTTCTGAGCGTTTCATTCAAAGTGCATTGGCAGTCTGTCTTTCTTGTATCTGTTTCATTTCATGCTGAGCCAGCATGTTTTGTTTACCTCTTTCCCCTTCTTGTCATGCTTGTAGATGAACTTAAGTTTAAGTCTTCATACTTCTCACAAACACCTCAGACAGTGCAATCTTTGTAAAATGTTTGCTTATAGTTATTTAAAACTATTGTCAGGAAAAGAAGGGCTACAGATGAGAAGCAACTTGTGAACTTGGGCACTGGGGGTATGGTGCTGCCTGTTCCTCCCTTCCCTGCAGGGTATCCATCAGCATTAAAAATGTTTTGAGCAGAAGAGAAACATTATGGTGGCATAAAAGAAGAGAGGTTTAGGCTTACCCATTCCTCTGGTTAAGGTGTTTGGCCTGACTTGCATAACTTGCATAAGCTTGCATAAGCTTTATACAAACTGTTGGTGCAACCCAGGTATAAGGGGAGGGAGAGTGAAAGAAACAAGGCTTACTTTCAATGGATAGGGCTTGCTTTAAATAAAGTAGAACTTTTCTGGTTTGGTTTAACATAAATGTTATGGAAGATACTATTTATTGTTTTTTTTTTTTTTTTTTTTTTTTTTATCAAAATAATTGTAAAGCTGTGCAATGATTTCCAAATGAAGAAAGCTTAAGAACAGAACTTAGGGATAACTATGATGCAAACGTTGTTTATACAATAGGTCAATGTGGAATGCATACAAGTTTCTACAAGTGTGAGAAATCAGTGTTATGTCTGGTGATGAAGAGGTTTGAAAAGTATTTTGAGAAAGTTGCAAGGTGGGATATTAGTAGCTGACTGCTTTTACTTATTTATTTGGACTATGTAGCTGTCTGCATGCTCTAGTCAGGGACCTAGGACTCCATTGTGGTAGCCTGTCTTTGAGCTGATGATGAAAAAAGAGCATTTCTGAATTTTCTTCTGAGTAGTTATAATTGTTCTGTTGCTACAGCAACACTTACATTGAAGTGCGGTGCTTTATAAGAGAGTAATATGGGAGGGACACTGTGAAATTTCCTTCTGTGAGTGTTAATCTTGGAGGGCAAATTCTGGATTAGTAAAAACGAACTTGGAAGGTCAGTTTCTCTTGGCAAATTATTTATTGGTAGTAAAGTAATGAAGTCAATAAAATGTAGAATAGCTTGTCTGATCGACAATTATTTGTATCTCAAGCATGCACAGATCATTCTGATCCAGAGAAATTTATTTTATAACTTCCTTGGAGGCAGATAAAAGGAAATGCATGCAAAACAAACAGTATCTGCTTTATCATCAAAATGCATGTCTTCAGACCCTCTTAAAATGAGACCAAAATTATGACATTTCATGAATGAAAGAGGCGGTGTGACACTCTCCATAAACATCTACAAATAGGCACCTTGCCCATTCCATTACAGCAAAATATTGAGAACTATCTTTCATAAATGTCTGCATTTAGTAATTGGAATTTTAGAGGTTTTTGAATATTTTTCTAACCATATTTCCTGGTGATATCAAATAGCCTATTTAGTGTTATTTAGTCTTCTAAAGTAGCAGTATATATTGAAACAGGAAGGCTTTTTTAATGAACTGCTTCCTTGTGTCAGAATGGAAACTGAATTTGCTTTTCTTCCTTAATTCATCAATATTAAAAGAGATTTTACAGATGAACAAAACAGTTCAGTGCTATTTTGCTGCCCTGCACTACAAAAGATTGAAATTTTGAATGGCAAATTCTGTTTAACTTCTGTGAGCCATTCCTCCTTTTTATATTGAATAATGAACTGGCTTTTGCAGCACTGGCCCTAAATGTGAGCGAGGCCCATAATGAGAATAATGGGAAGTGATAGTCCCCCTGTACTTGGCTCTGGTGAGGCCGTACCTCGAGTACTGTGTTCAGTTTTGGGCCCCTCGCTACAGGAAGGACATGGAGGTGCTCGAGCGAGTCCAGAGAAGGGCAATGAAGCTGGTGAGGGGTCTGGAGAACAAGTCTTACGAGGAGCGGCTGAGGGAGCTGGGGTTGTTTAGCCTGGAGAAGAGGAGGCTCAGGGGAGACCTTATTGCTCTCTATAGGTACCTTAAAGGAGGCTGTAGAGAGGTGGGGGTTGGTCTGTTCTCCCACGTGCCCGGTGACAGGATGAGGGGGAATGGGCTGAAGTTGTGCCAGGGGAGGTTTAGTCTGGATATTAAGAAAAACTTCTTTACCGAAAGGGTTGTTAGGCATTGGAATGGGCTGCCCAGGGAAGTGGTGGAGTCACCATCCCTGGAGGTCTTGAAAAGACGTTTAGATGTAGAGCTTAGTGATATGGTTTAGTGGAGGACTTGTTAGTGTTAGGTCAGAGGTTGGACTGGGTGATCTTGGAGGTCTCTTCCAACCTAGATGATTCTGTGAAGTAAAGGAAGCACAGCAGGCCATGTCAGCCTCATGGCTTAGCTGGACGCCCATGCAGGTGACACTGCAGGTATGTGGTTTGTCAAATAGCATCACTGGCAAATTGAAGCATTATCTGCTGCCTCCCACACCTCTTTCTGTTTGTGGGCATTACATGGTTATTACCAGAAATAAGATTTTGTACTTCATACTTAATGTTTCCTTCCACAAGTCCAGTTGTAAGCAAATGAAGTGCTTTGCACTGCATATTTATGATCTCATGTTTTTGTGGCCTGGCCTCTTGTTTAGTTGACAGGCTGTTAATTTTCATGGTGCATATTGAGATTCCCAGGTGTATCAAGGGAATCCTGTTAAACTTTGAGTGAGTTTTGTCCACTTAAGGTATCTGTCTGCTTTTCAAGGATCTGGCTTATGTCAAGTCCTGAACCAGGATGCTTCAGATCCAACTTAGTGACTTGAACCAAAACCTCAGACTGAGCCAAACAAGATCAAACTTGTCTAGTGCAGGAACTTTCCTTGGGATACCAGAAAGGATGCAAGGATGCTAAGTGCTGTTGCAAAGAAACACTATCAAAATGTGTTAATTAAATTAGATTTAAAAATCAGGTATCAAGTACTTTTAATACCATTACTCATTCCATAAATACTCCTGTTATAAATCTGTTCGCTTGCAACAGCTAAACAAGGTAGCAATAGTAAACAAATTAACCTTTTACAGAAAAGTGCAGAGCTAAGCTACAACATTCAAAGAGTGTAAAGTTTATTGAATTGAAGAAATTAATTTGAATAAAGACTAAATATAGTGGACTTTAAGTATCAAAATTTTAGTATAATTTCCTGCTGAAGCATTATGCAGATACTTTGTGAATGCCTCAGCCTCTTCTCTTTGAACCCATTGCCTGATTTTCATCACATAAAGCAGAAGATCAGAGATTCCAGGGCTCATGAAAATAGGAGGGTGGATAGTGAAGAAAAAACTTCTGCTGCAGATAAAAAGCCTACAACAGGTGCTAACAAAATCACCAGTTGATTCTCAGGTAGCCCTCATGTATAGCTTGACAGCAGGAAAACCTTTAGTCAGAGCTCACATCTCTTTTTGACATTACATTAAATAACCTGTCAAACTGAAGGAAATTTGGTCCTGATGTTTACAGTAGCCCTTGTTAATTAGTTGGAACCATGATCATCTTCTGCGAGGACACTGTGGAGTTCTCAACGTACTTATCAGGGTCATCGTACTTAGGAGGCCATATTAGTAACAATTCCAGTCCATCCTCATTCTGGATTCTCATGATTTTCTGAGTTGTGGGTGGGATTTTTGTGCTTCAGGATCCCTAAAATGGGACTGTAGAAGTTGCCTCACGTAATTTAGGGCTTCCATTATGTGTTAGTTTCTGGTCAGATAAGTATTCAACCTTCATTCAGCACCTGGCAGTACTACTCAGGTCATAATGTCTGGTGTGATATCCACTTTGTGGTATTTTTTTTTAGTTCCAGGGTACTTGGCACTAATTTTACAATTGCTGACTTTTTTATTTTGAAAGGAATGTCATAATATTCATCAACTTAATCCGTAGATCATTCTTGTAAGATCATTTTGTGTATTTTGAAAAGATTTAAAGTAATATATGATGTGTTTGTGCTGATATTAAGACAATTAACCAGTAGTGCCACAGAAAGCAAAATAGTAGTAAAGGAATGCTGCTTCTCAGCTTCCAGAAACTATGGTCAAAGTACTTTGAAAAAGCAACAAGAAAAAAAGAGCTTCTTTGGACTCTCCCCTTATGGTTATTTACATTCGGTTATCAGTGAGAAAGAGGAAGAAAATTCTAATACTACTTTTCACCTCTAGACAAAAGTCTTGGTGGGGGTTTTCTTGCCCTTCACCTACAAATAGTAGTTCGACTGATAGAGGAAAATCCAGATATGGTTAAGGTTTAAAGGATATTCTGGTAACTTTTGTAAGTCCAAGGCAGTTTTTTTTAGTTTCCTTTTGATGTCAGTGAAAAGGGAATAGGGATGTTGTCTTAAAGTTGTTGGCATGTTTTTTGAATTTACTTTTGAGTTAAACTTTTCCTCACATGTTAAGACAGACTTACTCTAATTGGTTAGTTTCTTGAGGCTGGCCATCACACATCTTTTTTTCTGTTATTCAAGTATATTATCCCTGAAATTACATGCTTGGTTTCTATTTATTCATCCTTGCTTGCTGGTTCTTGGATCTCTTTCCAGACAGCCAAACACATTATTAATATTCAGGTTGCTTCAGGACATGAGGAATCGTGTGAGCTTGCTAGCAAAGTTCCTGCCAAAGGAAGAATTGGAACTATGGAATTAAGTACAACCTTAAGAGGATGATGATTGTACTGCTCTACTACTTGTGTCTAATGTGTTGATGAGAAAAAAGACTGCTTTGTAGTAGCTAGCGAGTTTGGGAATCATTTGTGACCCAGTATTGTTCAACCCCATAACAGGGTTCAGGAGCTTTGAGGTAGTTTCTGGAGAACTGTGTCATGGGTTTGAGCTGAGCGAATATGGTGGACTGGGACAGATACATTATGAGCAGTTTACTAGACTCATCAAGGAGCAGTTTTTATTTATTTATTTATTTTATTTAATTTATTTAACTTTACTCCAGTCTTGCTTGCAGATGATGTAATTAAATTGCTTCCACCTTACAGGACACCCCGCTGGAGTGTGAATTGGTGAAAGCAAGCTTTGCAAATTCAAGGGTTTCAGAGCATCTCTGGAGCAGAGGGAAAATCTGAGGGGGAAAATGTGCAAGATAATGAAGTTGAACAGAAAAGAATTAAGAGTTTTACAGTTTATCTTAGCATTTATGTTTTCTCAGCTGTGCTGTTAGAGAATTCAGTGCAGTATACTTTGGATGAGAAAGCATTCTTTTATTTTTTGGTTGTAAACACTTCAACTGCAACTGGAAAGTCTCAAGTTAACCTTGAGTGGTGCTGAATGAGGTGTAGTAAGGTAAATTACAAATGGAAATAAATAATGCTTTATCTTGCTTCTTAGTTTTGAGAGCAGTAAGACTGAAATATAGGCCCACAGCATGTGGAAAACCAGAAGTGGTGACTTGCCTGGGGATTCCAGGCTGTGTCTGTCAGTTGCAGATTGCCAGCTGAAATCTGCAGCTGTTCATCCCCAAAGTGGGCCTACTTAGTGGCTGTTGAGCAGTGTCCACAGCTGAGGTTTCCTTAAATGCCCACAGAACAAGTGATGTTGTGGAGAAGTCTACATCCAGGTCAGCACTAGCTGCCAAAGCTGCTGTCAGCTTTTGAAGAGGGATTGAAGATGAGTGGAGATTCTCTTTTTTTCTGCTCCTGTGGTTTGTTTTTCCAATTCAATGACTGTAGTGTTAGCCAAGGTACACAGAAGTGTGCTGTTGTCATTATTGCAGTGCTTAGTTTGCCAGAAATGACTGGAAAACAGTTCATTTCTTTGGGTCATCTGCCTCATTTCCTGGACAGTAGTGCCACAACCCAACTTACAGTAGGTAATTCACATACAGTCTTTGTAACTGTAGTAAGCTAAGGTAGTATGTTGGACAGCTGTAGAAACCATGTAGTTTTTCCTGGTTATCAGTGTAAAAATGTGTTTCTAGACTGCTGGTGCTAATCGCTGAGATGACAGAGTATTTCTAAACTACTTGTGGCTTTACAGCTGTTACATGCTTGTCTGGGAAAGAAGAATATTTACAGATGGTGAAACAGCAAAAGCCAGAGAACTGATTTCCTGAAGCAGCAAGGAAGCTGTAGCAAAATCAGATGTCTGACCTTGTCAAAAAGATAGAATTCCATTTCTGTAACTGCGGGTGTGAATGACTTCAGTCTGCTGTTCTAGGTCTTGGACCTGGAATACCAACAGAGTCATGGGAGGGCAACTTCCTTCCCTGTGCATCATTTCATAACCAGTAGAAGAGGTATAATACACCTTTGTTTTTCTGGAGCATGACGTATTAACCCCTGGAGTGCTTGACAAATCACTTAAATTTATCAAGGCTAGGATCAGGTAGGGACTGAGACATTTCAGCCTGCTCATGTTTTCTTTACCTTAACGGGAGAAATGTGATTGAGGATGTTTGCTGTTTAGGGTTTTTTAATCAATACACCAATTCATATTTTCTCTCTACCTTCTTTTAAAATTTGGTTATCTGTGTGTATGTTATTAGAGCAAAGTCTTCATAGTATTTTTTTTTTTCTTTGTATAGCAGCTGTTAAATACTGGTTTCACTGAGGACTCAAGAACTATATTATAAACATGTGGTATTTGGGAAAGCTTTTTTTAAAAAGTAATCTGAAGTATATCTCCTAGAAAAAGAAGACTTATAAAATTGAGTTTTTAAATATTTTTTTTTTTGTTAGACACACATGAATAGGGAAGAGTATATATATCTTGCTACTACTTTATAAGCTCAGGAAATTGTGTACAAAATACGTCTGTAACTTTATATCAATGATGTAGCAAACATCCTGATCAGACCCTAAAGGATGGGTTTTCGATTTGATTAAAATTAAAACTAGAAACAAACAAGTTTTACGCTTGCTGTGACCATCTCTGTTGCCAAGCACCAGAATGTGTGTTGTGTCCAGAAAGTCCATCCAGCAGTCAGACCACATGATGCTTGTGTCCAGATGTTAGGACCAGGATCTGTTGTGAAGATCAGAGGCTGAGAGGCACCAGTTGTCAGGTCCTTCTCAAATCTCCTGGGTTGTTCTTAGATTGGTGCCCATGTGCATATCTGGGTTGTCCTTCTGTACCTTTTTAGACCTAACAGACATCAGCATCCCCATCCTGTCTGAGAGTTCTTTCTAGTCTTTGTCTCCAGTTCTGGATGGCAGTGCAGTTGCTCCTAGGTGGTAGATGCAGTGGGATCCTGGTGACCTACTAATTTATGGGCCATTCTGAGAGCCCTTCCCTTGCTGTGTTCCTTCAGACTGCCTCTGTGCTGATATCTCCCGTTCTCCTTTCGCACAAATCTTATCCTTTCTGTTGCAGTTCCCTACAGCTGGGTTGGTATTGTTCATCTCTTTGATAAGTACCAGTACTGTTTTTAGTAATAGTGTGTGTGAAAGAAGTGCTACATTTAAAAGTCTTCAGCCTTGCAGAGTATGATAAGTAAGTTAACTTGATAGTACCCCGAAAAACAGGATCTACTGTTATGCTTGTTCAAATGAGGAGTTCATGGCCTTTACGAAGCTGCATATGCTTTTTGTTAGTTGGGGGGCGAGAGGGGAAGCATCCTATAGATTGATAAAGAACTGATCTTTAGAGATCAGGCAGATGGCTAGTGTTTTGTCTTATGTAAGTCTTATCTGTGAAGTTAATTAGAGGATTTAATTTACTTAAATGGGATATGTGTGCTATACTTTGGATAATGGAATTAATTTCAAAGTTGTAGAAGTGTGCTTGTGTCTATAAGATGGTGTACTTGAAGATGACAGTATTTAAAATAAAATCCTTACACACACAAAAAAAAAAAACCACCAACAAAAAACAAACCAACAACTGTGTGAGTGATATTTTTTTCTTTACTATCACAGTTTCAAAGAACCTTTGAAATGCTAAGAAATGTGTCCAGTAAGTCTGATCTACAGAAAACCTACCAGAAGTTTCGGAAGGATCTGGAAAATCTTGATTACTTGGCATTCAAACGTCAACAGGTAAGAACATGGAAGCTGGGATGGGAGACATAAAGTACTGGGCAGAAGCATGGTAGGTGTGAGAAGAAGCATTTGGTAGGGTTAATGTTCTATCAGTAGGGTTTAATACTTATGTAATGTGATTGTGAAAGTCAGTAGGAAGGGTGGCAATTCCCTTTAATGCATAAGGTGTTGGAATGCATGGTACTTGATTTCTGAAGATTTCTTTGTCATAGGGCAAGGTAGGTATGGCAGGTAGGTGAGGCTCAGCTGACTATTAAACTTTGCATTAACATAAAATGTTTTTATTAAATGGCATAAAAGTACTGTTTGGATTTTTTTTTGACTTGGGAAATGAACTTAAATCCACAAAAGTCAATGAAATCAAATGCTAACTGTACATCCAAACCATCAATTATTTTTTTAGAAATGAATTTACAAGTCTAGATTGCACAAAACAGTGTATAGTCTTTCACTCGTGCTGGTGAGATCAAGGTTAAATCAAGTTGTTAACATGTATTTAATCTTGGACATACTTTCTGTAAGTTGTGTGATATCTGTGAAGTTGTCAGCTCTCATATTATGTCTTAATTTTTGCTTTCTTGGGGGGAAAAATAGGCTTTGTGTCTTCATATTCATATTGATGAAGTGCACTAACATTTCTGTGTGGGTTGTTTTATTTGATATTTTTCTGAATTCTGTCACTTGGTGTCAGTGTTGTCTAACACTTCACTTGCTTGGAGGCAGATCAATTCCAGTTGTTTATATCAGGTAATTGATTTGATAGTTTAAAAAATGAGGAAAGGGCTCAGGGACAGATTGTATCTGAACATATGAATATTTGGTTCTTGAATTGGGGAGATCAAGGAGCACTTTGCTTGGGTGAGTTTTGGAATGGTGGGAGCTGTTATTCTGGGAGAAATATAGCATATATCTTTGTGCCCTTGGACATGGGGCTGCTGGCATGCAAAAGAGTGTTTCAACTGGCAACTAATGCTAGTTTTATCCTGTAATGTGGGTTTGTTATTTGATCTCATAATTATGTCAAGCATAATAAATGTCACATCTGCAAGGGTTTGGAGTGTGTTTCTGAGCCAGGGAAGTGTAAATTCTGTAATTGCTTCTCAGGCTATCACCACACTTTTATTGGGATTAGCTTTCTCTAGTCTGAATTCTCATTCTTATGTTGCAAAATTCATCATTTTAGGTTATATATATCTGGTTCTCTAGCAGACTCTGAACATGTTTCAGTAACATACTTCACCTTCAGCAGGGCGTCTTTTCTCCTGATTTCAGATCTTCACTATTTTTCTTTCCTATCTGTAGTACTTTGAAGCCATTTAGAGAATCTCAACGTTCTTGTTTAATATCAGGTTTTCATACATCTCCTTATGCTATTTCTGACGTCTTTCTGCTCTGTTTCTGTGTTGGCAGAAGCTTTTGCACTTGTATGTACTAGAGGTGTATTAGCTATAAAATTATCTCCTGCTTTCAGTCACAGAAGATAAGCTTTTTACTAGGCCGTGCATCTTTACAAAATGAAGTACAATGCTATTAAGAAAACAAACTAGGCCAAGGCTGAAATCAGGAAAAGTCTAGAGATGTTCTCTGTATCTCAGTCTGAATTGCATACCTGATCAGTAGCTCTATGGTTTGGCAACTTTTTTGAATAGTAACTGGTTTTGATACTGAGATTTTCATCTCAGTAGAACTTTCTGGAGATTGAGCAGATAGGAATTTGAAAAGCTGCTTCTGTTAGCTATAGAAGACACTTTAAATTGCCTCCTGCTTTGGAAAGAAAGCGATCTCTTTTGAAAAGGTTAAGATTTGCTTTGATTATGTATGGAAAAAGCACAGATCTAGATTGGGACTGAAGCTGTTCTGAGTTTGTGACTTTCATTACTGTGTTCATGGAGTGTACCTTTAAATGATAACCTATGTGCTCTCTTGTTAGATTAAGGGTTATTCATAGCCCTACTGGCAAACTGTTGAGTCACTGTAATCTGTTTGGAGATGAACAGTAGTTGTATACAATACCAGTATGAATCCATTTGTCAAAAAAATATCTATTTGTTTCACTTTATCCAAAAAAGAAAGATGGAAGCAGACAACTATTTCATTCAAAAGCAATGTAATTCTGCAGTGTTGGAAGTTTTCGGATCAGGTGGGAAATGACAACTTTTTTTTAAAAGGATGTTTAAAATGACCCATTTTGCCTCTGATTTTTAAGTATGGACCAAACTTCTATGAGTGGTAGAAGTATAAAAGATACAAATTTGTTTGGAATGATGGCTTATGTTAAATAATATTTAGCTGGCAAATCTCAGAATGGAGTAGAAGCTCTTGAATTTTCAGGTAGCCAACAGATTGCTGACATAAACCTGTTTTCAAAATTGTCAACAGTTCTGTTCTGGCTTTCTTCATACAAAAGCCTCAAGTTTGTTAGCATGTGTTGGTAAATACTCTGAGTTTTCAGATTCTAATTTAGTCTGAGTGGATGTATGAGTTAGAATGGTAGTGGTCAGGGTGGCTAACTTCTTTGGTAATTACAGAGGAGGAAAATTGAGGCTTCTTGGAGTCATTCATGTTTCAAGGCTGAGCTGTGTGCATGACACCTAGTGGTGTGCTCAGAAAGCCTGCAGGATGCTCTCTGATTCTTTTGTGACTCAAACACATGAAGTATTGTTACATGTGTATGCTGGATCTAGATGCTGTTGCTGTGGTGAACTCCCACCATATTCAAGTCTGCTCTACTATGCTGCTGCATGTCAGCTTTCCGTTTTACTGTCAGTGGAAGACACATCTCCATCTCTACAGGCTTGCCATATGTTTCCAACAGATGCCTTATCAGCCAAGTCACTTGGAAACATGCTTAACTCGGGTCAGGTGAAGATAAAACGCAAATAAAACATTTATACTCAACAGCCGAACATAGGCAGACCTCTTGCAAATGTTGATAAATGATGCAGGTGAAGAAATGCACCAAGCTGTTTGCTGGTTACTGCAGACCCACTCTTAGCCCTGGCATGGGCTTTTGGTTTACATGCCTTTTATTCTCCCCATTCTGGCATTTGTGTGACCCTACATAAATGAAGGGATACTTCAGCACAAATGAGGAGATACTTCAGCATGCTAAACTGCTTTTTTGTGATCTCATTATTTTGTTACTCACTTGCTTAAATTGACATTCTTTCTCTCTCAGCCCCATCCAGAAGGACATCCCTTTGTCCATCTAACTTCTTGTAGACTTCACTGACAAGACACTTGCTGGCAATTTAGTCTTTCCACACACTTCTAAGGTTGGGTTGTATCTGCCGAAGAGATCCATTTCATTAGAGAATAACAGTTTATAGCAAGTCTCCCATTTTGAAGTCTTCCAGGAGATCTGTGTCTCAGATTTTTTTTTTCATGTCCAGTTTAGTAATTCTTTTGAATTACAATAGACTTCTCAGTTTCTTGATATTGACTATTGTCTGAAGTTTGACTGAAAGAATAACTGCATAACACAATGAGTAGCAGAATTTTTCTCTTGTCCTGTGACATACGGAATGTTTCCAGTAAGAGTTAAGTAAACTTTACAATGAGCATTGTTTTGTATCAATCCATGCATTAACATGTCTGTCATATGAATAATTACATGGGAAATTGGAGAAAATGGTAAAGCACTTTGGGTAAGAGGGGACTTTAAGGCATAGATCCCAGCACTTTTTTTTCCTTTGGGGTACTGTAGTAGAGCTGTAAATGACACTTTGCAAACACTTTGCAGCAGGCCTGTTTTATACTGTCCTGTTTGCTTCCCGTTAATACATCATTTTGTCCAATGTCTCTGTTACAATCAGTAACAATAGATCTCTGCAACCCAGGTGGTCTGTGGAGACTTTTGAGAGTTACATTAGGAAGACAACAGTATTACTGTTGCTGTCTAATTCACTTTGAGATGGTGGAAAAACTACTAAAAAATGTCTTATTTTGATGGCATGGGTAGATTTGCGCAGGTAAGTTCTATGCAGAATGTATTGAGATTGTGTTGTTTTTTCAAAGTGTCTGTAGCTGTAATTGTTTCATTCCTGAATAGTTTCCTGTTCAGGAGAGACAACGTATTCTACCTTTTAGAAAAGTCTAAAGAATAATACAATTTAGAGGGTTCTATAACAATTTCCATGTTTTAACACTTCAAGTTAACAAAAATTCTTTCCTGTGTTCTACCACCTCTGGTAGAAAAGTAATGAGAAGAAGACATAAGCAATCTTGTTTTTCTTATTTGTTTAGACTTCCTTTTCAGAAATAACGTTCCTCCTAAAATCCTTTGTGGTAATTTCCATTAATTATACTTTCTGTTGCTAAGGAAGAATTTATTTGCAGTGAGCTTTGCATGGACTATTGCAAATTTAACAAATGTGCGGCCATGAACACCACTCAACTTTATGCTTTGCGAATTAGTATGAACTTCATGAATTATATCTTGCACTTTCAGCATAGATGATAACCTATTGGAGAAAAAGAATAAAATACGAATTTTGTGTGTTGAGGAATGATTAAGAGTGGACTTAGCAACCAGGTAACAAATAGACTTAATAGGCGAGTCTTAGTTGCTGTGTTTATTCTGTTGGTCTTTTCCTGTTTCCATGTAAGCAGACGAATTTAAGGAAACATGGAAGCATTTTACAGTAGAAGGACACCGAAAGCGATATTAAATCAAAAAATCTCTGGTCATAGACAGAGAAGTGTAGTACTTGTGAATTCTTGTGGACTGCTGCCAGATATAAGGGAATGGAATGGTATCATCAGTGAATCCAAGAGATACGGAAGAGTAAACAGGAAAGTATAAATGAAGAGAGGACAAAAAATACAGTGTCAAACTTGATCACAATTGCTATTCACGATTGTTTTCCTTTCTAATTATCCTGGCCAAGGAATGTGATTTGATCTTTAACAGATTTTTTTTTTTAAGTGTTTGTGAAGATGCATGAAAATCAATGGGATTACTTGTTGAAGATGTTTGAATGCATGTTCTTCCCTGTCTTGCAAAGCTCCTGTTAGGATGGAGGATGTTAGAGGGCGAAAAGAAGCAGTGGTGTAGTGGGTTTATGTGGCAAGGTTTTGGTAACGGGGGCCATAGGGGTGGCTTCTGTGAGAAGGATCTAGAAGCTGCCCCATGTTTGGTAAGGGCCCCACCGCTGACCAGAGCTGAGACAATAAGTGATGTTGTTTTGCGCCTCTGTGAGAGCATATTTAAGACAGGAAAAAAAACACCGCTGTGCCACACAGCAGCTGGGAGAGTGAGAGGAGTGAGGAACAGCCTTGCAGGCGCCAAGGTCAGTGAAGGAGGGGGAGATGTGCTCCAGGCGCCGGAGCAGAAGTCCCCTGCGACCTGTGGTGAGGACCATGGTGAAGCAAGTTGTCCCCCTGCAGCCCATGGAGTACCATGGTGGAGCAGGGTTCCACCCTGCAGCCCACGGAGGAGACCACGGTGGAGCAGGTGGACCTGCACCAACGGAGACTGCGGCCTGTGGAAGACCCCTGCCGGAGCAGATTCCAGGCCAGACCTGTAGCCCATGGAGAGGAGACCACGCAGGAGCAGGTGATCTGGCAGGAGCTGCTGCCCGTGGGGGATCCAGGTTGGAGCAGTTCGCTCCTGAGGGATGGACCCCGTGGTACGGACCCGTATCTGGAGCAGTTCTTGAAGAGCTGCTGCCTGTGGGCAGCCCACGCCGGATCAGTTCGGCAAGGACTGCATCCCGTGGGAGGGACCCCACAGCACAGGGGATGATAGTGACCGAGAAGGAGTGGCAGAGAAGTGCCATAGACTGACCATAACCCCCATTCCCCTGTTCCCCTGTGCCGCTTGGGTGGGGGAGGAGGTGGAAGAGGGTGGATGGGGGGGAAGGTGCTTTTGGTTTCTTTCCTTTGTTTCTCGCTTCTCTAGCTTGTTAGTAATAGGCAATAAATCTTACTATCTCCCTATGCTGAGTCTGTTTTGCCCGTCACAATAATTACTGCATGATCTCCTCATCCTTATCTCAACCCTTGAGCCCTTTCCATCGTATTTTCTCCCCGTTCCTCTTTGAGGAGGGGGAGTGACAGAGTGGTTGTGGTGGAGCTTGGCCGCCCACCCGAGTAAAACCACCACAAGTGGTAATATGGGGACGATAATGGATGAGAGGGGAGAAAGGAATTGTCTTCATTCTTATAGGTGTTATTTTGAGGCAACTCAGTGTGGCTGAAGACAGACACACTGAGTTTTGTATGGATTTTCTTTGTCGATAAGAGCCATTTGCATGGGCATTAGGCAAGTCTAAAGATAACTGTAGATGTCAGCAAAGAACCTGTGATATTAAAACCTAGTGATCAGTGGGGAACACCCAAGCATTTTCTGTCCTCCAGCATTTGTGGTCTTAGGACCTGCTTTTGCTGTGTATAGGAAGATTGTGAATGTTTGTTTACCTCCCCCTCCTTCTGTTTGCTTGAATGCCCTCCTCCACTTCTATAAATCAGTAGAATTATACCGTGTTAGTAGCTTCTACTGTTTTTCTCTATTTTGCTAAACTGTGGCATTCTACCTAGATAGCAAAATACATTCTGTTGGATGTTCTTATTGGAACAATAGACCTTCTACTTGCGAGTGGAATGCTATATAATTTGTCTCAGAACCAGGCAAGGAAGGACAAACCCTTCTATGTTCAAAAGTCGTCAATCAGATGAAGCATAAATTAGGTTTCCTGTGGTTCAAACACATCTCAGGAACCTATCATTAACATATCTTAAAATGGAAAGAGGTAGCAGAGGAGTATTTTAAAGAATGCATCTTGGCGAGCGTGTTCATCTTTTATGTATCTGATTTTGCCTTATAAAAAATACTTTGTCAATGTAGATTTTACAGTATATATCTTACAATTTTGTATCATATTTGTAAAAAATTCCATTGACACAATATATACATATACAATATATACACATGTATACACCGTTTTTCATAGTCAGCACATTTTGGAAAGAATGTTTTTATTGTTTATGTCAAGATACAGCTAACATATCCCAAGGCAATCCTAAAAATTAAGGTAGGCTGAAAATAACGAGGTCAGTTATTTGATAATGGAAGTTCCTCTGGTTATGGCTGTCTAGTCTGTTTGTAGAAACAAAAACATTCTTTCCAGTTCTGGTAAGTCTTATTTTAAAAGAAAAAAAGGATAAGAGAAAGTTCTTACAACAACAAAAAATTAAAGACGTTAGCTATAATTGAAATAGATGTGATTACCAGAGAAACTACATACAAAACACATTTACAAGGAAGATGAGTCTGTTTTGACAGGCATAGTACATTTATCACAACACCTGTCTCTGTCATTCAAATAATATTTTTCTCCTTTTGTTTGCTTTCTCCATTGTATCTGCAGTTCTCGTTTTCAGAAAGCAATGGTGCTGTAAGCATTAATGAGATTGTAGTCTCCTCCTGTCCTGCCTGCCCCCTCTCCCCTGAAATGGGTGTGCTGTAGTATTTTTCAGATGGAATGTTGGAAATGCATCATGAACTCGCCAGGAATCGCTGCCAGTAAATAAGTGGTCAGCCCTACTCCACAGACCTAGTCCTACTGTATTTATGCCAGACAACTTTAAACCTGGAGCTCTGCCAGTAGATGAGGTCCCTGCAGTCAGAAGCTTTCTGCCTTCTCTTTGGAAACTAGATCTTGTTTTACCATATGTCTATATAAGATCTTTAGGGTAAAGATCCTGACCTACTGTATGCATTGCACAATGCCAAGAGCGTCCAGTACTTAAAATAATGCCACTTTTTATAAATGTTGTCATAATACTCTGGACTGTGAATGTCAACAGGCTATGGGCCTGCCAGTTGCCTGGGTTTTCCAAGGCTTGCCCAGGATTTGAAGATTGTTTTTTCATAGTTTTTTTTTTTTTTTCTTTTTAGCAAAAAGAGCAACTGCTGTCTTGACTTTTTTTTTTTTTGGATTCCTTCTCTTTCCCAATTAAAAAGCAGATGCTTATTTTTTTCTTGAGGCATACTTTTCTTCCCCTCCCCCAATGTATTCCATTTCCAATTTTCATTACATTGTAATATTCGTGTTTGGTGTATAAGTAAAGAAGGAGAATATAAAAAAAAAAGGCAAAAATGAACGTAACTGGGTCACAGAGAACTGCAAACAAGGTGCTAAGCTTAGTTGTGGAGTTCAGAGATGGGCATGAAGAGCAGCAGGATGTACTGTGGAATGTGGCTTGCTCACGGACAGCGTACTCTGACCCCCAGGTAATGCACCAGTACTGGTGCATTTTACTTTCATTTGAGTTTATCTTATATGGTGCTATCCCTAAATGTGCATTTATAACCCCTGGTATCTCAGCTTTTATTTGAACAGGTTTTCAGAGCTTGGCTTAGGAATAGGTCCCCATAAGCAGCTGCTGAGATTGGTAGAGCAAAGGGTTGAAGTATTGACATCTGCCTTGCCTGCACTTCAGGTTACATGAGGTATAAAAGCAGAGTTCCTTCCATGTTTCCTGTGGGGCTGGATTGTTGCTGTCTACCAGCCCCTGCTTTTACTGAATCCTCCACGATCATGTGGAACACTGCACCGTGCAGTTGTCCTGGCCTTTTGCCTTTCATCCCTGTTCTCATGCAGCTCAGCAAAATGGGTCAGCACTTTATCCTGAATCCTGTTGTTTCGCTAATGCGCAGATCCAAGTGGATCCATTATAAGTGGGGAACTTCAGTGGTGTTGAAGATGTGCTGTGCACCCTGTAGTATTTTATGTAGCTGGGTATGAGGGAGAAGGGTGAGCTATCAGATGAGATCTATAATGTTTCAATGTTTTTTGAGTCACTTACTAGGCAGAATGTGACTAGCTGCCCCTGGCCTCCCTGCCTGCAATGGGACTTGAGGGTATTTTGTGTGACACAATTCTAGAGATAGAAATGCAGAAGAATCTATCTGTTAGCAGGAGAAAACTAAGTGTTGTAGGCTACAGAACACAAAATTCAGCCATATAAAACAACAGTGATCTCATGGGCTAGATACTTTGTTGACAATTTTGTGTTGAATTCTAGTTAGCTCTCACAAAGTTCTTACAAAAAACACCCAGTAGTATTTCTTGTTTTCAAACTTTCTTTTTAATGTCTTTTACTCCACATAACATTAGTGGGAATAAAATCCAAAATGCTGTTTTTTTGGTTCTTAACAGTCAAAGGGGATGAAGATAAATAGATGAACAAACTTAATTGAAAACCGCTAGAGCACAGGAGATCCAAAGCAGCAAAGCACTGAAGCAATGAACTTCATCAGTTATAAAAGACAACTTAAAAATCTTTAAAATCTGGCAGATCAATTCATAGCTTCCAAGTGATTCCCTGTTACTGGTATGCACTAGATGTACTTACAATAAAAATGGATCTCAAGGCTGACTTAACAAAGACCAGTAATTATTCCCTATAAGACTTCTGTATTATAAATACAGTTTCTGTAGGTAACATATAAGTATGTTACCATTTTTTTCCTCTGATTTTCACCTCTTAAAAGTAATGTCCAGGTACTATTTGCCAGCACAGTTTCAACGAATACAACTTTGAGCTCAGGCACAGAGAGGTTGCTGACTGTACTTTTTTTCCTTCTCTTTTTTTCCTTCTTTACCAGTCTGTTGCTGGGAAAGCTGCTTAGCCTTGCCAGTAATATGTCAAAGCAAATCTGTTTTGTGCTGTTGAGCTGCCCATAACATACCCATCCAGGTGAGGGAGGAAAATAGACAAAAGAAGAAAAGATACCAAGCAGCATGAGTTTTAATGCTGCCACTGTGAGAACCACCTATTACACATTACTCTCTCCACTCAGTAAATCACTGGTAGTGAAGGCTGTAAGAAAATGAAATATATCAAGGTTCCATCTTATTTCTTGTATGAATCTGGTTGTGCTAAAATGAATGTTCTCACTGTTGAATGAGAAAAACAATCCGAAAACTAGATGTCTGTGAAAATAAAATAGAAATACATTACATTATGGAATGTACAACCTGTACAACCAAAAAATCTACTGTCTTCTGAGAATTAATGCATGCCACACAACTCCCCGGTGATCTAACAAATCTATAAATAAGCCAACACTTTTTCTACTGATGAACTGAAAAAACATATTTTTATTGTATACTTATATTAACGATTTTAGAGTTGGTCAGGTATTCCATGTTGGAATAATCTGATAGAAGAAAAATGTTCCTTAATTTAAGTAGTTACTTTTTTTGTGGAATTGGTTTTCAAGGGCATCGGACTGATTAAATTCAAGTTAAGACATGAATACTTTGTTTTAGACCATGGCTTTCAGCTGAATTCAGTACAGCTAAATATGTAACATGAGGCAGAGTAAGGGAACAGAGTATTCAGAACATCAGAAAGTCAGAAGCAGAGGGCAATTAAGCATTTGCTAAGACTCTTTGATCATGCAAGGTGGATTTGTATCACTTGTCTTTTCTTGCTGATGTCAACTAGTCTTTGAAGAAAGTAATGGGCTCTGATAGCTTCTTAACTTCAGAAGAACATTCTGTTTTTAGTAGTACTCTTGGAAAAATATTCATGACACATGCTGTTCCTTAGACTGAAATCTACCTCGTTACTACAGAAGGCAAAAATGTGGTCCTTTGGTGTTTGTGCAGATATATCGTTTTAAGGCAGCTAGTAGAATACTAGCTATAAAAAAAGTGCTCCTTAAAATAGTCAGTACATTTGTTCAGTGTTCTAAATGCAACTAAGTGCATTTGTTTGTGAGGAGCTGTATTATACCTTGATTTAGCATGCAGATGTCATTAACTAATTTTGCTTTAATGAGATGAAGTGTATGTAATATCTTCTAGTTGTCATCTTCTCTGGAAGTGCTGCAAATACTTACTCTCATGCAGGAAGAGTATTTGATGAGGCTTCTCTAACTTTATAATTATGGGGGAGAAAGTAAATATTAATCATATAAATTGCTGATGAGGGATGAGTGTTGTTTTACGAAGAGATGAACACAAAATAAAAACAGTTTTTGTTTTTCCACATCATGGAGCATGCAGTGATTAACACCCTGAGTAGGGCAACAATCCACGTATAAGTTGGAAGAGACAGGAAACACAGTCTTCAGTTAGGCGACTAGACCAGCTGAAGGGAGAAAATTCACATCCAGAAGTATATTGCCAGTGAGAACATAATGCATTTTGGATGAAAATTTTAGTTACTGTCAGATAACTGGCTTCAGCTTTGCTGCTTAACAAGTTTCTGACATACGTTTGCACCCATGCCGCTATTAGTGTGTTAGCTTTTCCTGTGCTGGCCTGTGGTAGTGCCATTCTGCAAGAGCAATTGTAGGTTATTTGTCTCAGAATGCTTCAGTAATAGAATCAGTGCATTTCTGGTTTGGCTTTTATGGGATAAAGCAATTATTTCTGTGCAGGCCTCTGATGCTCTCAGAATATGAATGGTGCATAGGAGATCACTGTGATAAAGTAGCATGTATGCTTGTTATGGCTTCTTCTACATATGGGTGTTATGGAACCCTTGTTTAGGAGAATACAGGAGAGAAAAAGCTATCTTTTTGTACACAACTTGCATGTTGTGTTTACTTCCAAGGTTTTGGTTTGGCTTTCTCTGTTGCTGTTCCTCTGGAGGTAGAATGGTTAAAAACATTACTGGGTTTGCTTGCCTACTCTGTGATCCACAGAGGTCTGTGTTGGTGTAGACTTCATAGCTACTTGCAGCGACACTTTAATTTATTGAACGGAATATTCTGACTACCCTTGATGTAGTGTAGAAAGTAATATTAATTTGGAAAAAAAGCAAGAACGATATATAAATGTGAGTGATTTGTAACTGGGGGTGCGTGTTAAATGTGTGTGTGTGGGTGGTTTGGGGAAAAAGAGTACATGCTTGTATGTTTCAGACTGCATTGTTCTATCAGCGGAGACAGCAAAAGACTAGTACATTTGTGAGTGTAAAGTATTGAAAATATTGTGAGGGAGGTGGGTGTATCCCAAGTGTTAAGATTAACCTTTTACTTGAGTCATTTATGTGCTTGTAAGGAAGTGATAATGTCTTAATTTTTGAGATTTATGAGCACCTTCAAAGTTGTTCTGGTGCTACTTCTTGACACTGAATTTAATTGTCAGATGTTAAACCATTTGTGGCTATTTTTTCAGATTTACCTCAAAATTCGTTGAGACTTAAACATGCATGTGTCCTGGAACTGGATGACTGAGTATTTTCAAAAGTAATCTCCATACTCAGATAAGCTATATTTGATTTCCTCACTCTGTAATTTGTGCATATGCATTTCTCTTTGTATTTGGCAATCATATGAAATAAGTATCATTTTTTTCTGAATGTAGAGAAGGTAGTAGCTATCCCTATCAAGGATTAACTCTTGTTACCTTTTTGTATGTTGCAGAGTTATGTGCAAACCCTGTGAGGCTTGAAGCAGTAAGTTTACTAACTGATGGTCCTTATTTCCCTATCAATTAACCCAGCAAGATGTCTACAAGATAGCAGATTCCACAGCATTCCTTGGCTGTTCTTGCATTTCATTGAAAGTTCTTTTTTTTTTAATGTCTAAGCTGAATCCTCCTTCATACATGTGAGTTCACTGCACCTTGTACTTTCTACCATAGATGTAATGGAGAGTTTATTCCTTTTCTCTTTGCAGTATTATCAACATGCCTTCTCTCAGAATTCTTTGCTTTAAAACAACTGTGCTCAAAATTGTTCAATCTTCCCTCTTAGATCATGTTTTTGAGACCTTCTGTTATTCCCTGATGCTTAAATAGTTCTGCTCTTTATTAAAGGATGAAGTTTTTCTGATAAGTAGAATGGAAGGATTTCTACTGGTGTCTTCTGTTTAAAACATGTGATCTGACTTGTATGTGCAGTCATCTTTATGATCCTAGAACAACTTTCTATGAAGTTTTGCCTAATTTTGCCTAATTTTGTTTCTAATCATACATTGTGCAGCTGATTGTTCCTGCCTTCATGTAGGGCTGTGTACTCATCCTTACTGAACTGTATCATATCTGAGAGCATCACGTTTATCATTCTTTTGACGTTGAATCCTGTCCTCCAATGTGCTGAGGCCTTTGTCTTCCCACCAGCGAATCCCTTTCTGTTTTCTTCTGCAATTATACTGAGGCAGCCAAAACAGACCCCAGCAGAAATTCATTTGATGCATTCTTCTCTAGCAGCAGTGAATTGCTGGTAACTGCTCTTAAGAAATCTTGATTGTATAGTAATTTCATCTAGTACTTTCTGTACTATTTACCAGAAAGGCACATGAGTGTCAAAAATCTAGTCATATTATGAGACCCTACTAATCCTTTGCCTACAAAGAAATGAGGAAGAAGGAAATCATATGGATTTGGCAAGCCTTGCTCATCCAGAGCAAACCTGTGGTGGCTAGTACTCATTCCTATGTTTATTTCTAGATGATTAAATAGTGTACTGCATTATCTGTTTTATTTTATTTTTTTTCCTGAAAAAGTGACCATTCTAAATCCTTGATTTTTCTCTTTGAAGAAGGACTAGTCAAATTTGCTCCTTTTGTTTTCCATTATCAAGCAGGTCTTC
Organism: Anser anser; assembly: GCF_964211835.1. Lineage (NCBI taxonomy): Eukaryota > Metazoa > Chordata > Aves > Anseriformes > Anatidae > Anser > Anser anser. The sequence goes on along the minus strand of NC_139727.1, from coordinate 15,708,436 downwards.
ATGCTCTCTCACAGGGGAACACTGGGAGTGGGGAGCATTGTTAGTTTTGTCATGAACCATTCAGTTCTCTACTATACTATGATGAAATTCATTCAACCCAACTAAGTATAATGAAACCTGCTTACTGGAACACATTGTTGTTTATTTTTTAGGTTTTCATCCTGCTTTTCCAAGAGTAATAAATGCCATCGTTAATCCAAAGTGACTTTCAGACACAGTTTTTCTATGTCGGCCAAAATAAAATTTGAGTTTCCCTCTCATTGCTTTCTCTACTTTCTTTATCAAATATTTATGTATTTCAAGAACTTGCTGAACATTTTCCACAGTACTATATTCCCTTCTCCACTGGATAGTTCGAAGCATACATGGTAAGTCCTGTACTTTGGATGCCTCTACACAGAGTAAATATTTCCCTTATGTTCTAGGCATGGAGTCATGTTGAGAGATTCCTCTCCCAGCCAGTTCCGTCTTGCAGAACTCCTATATGCAGCAGCTTGTTTGCAGATCTGGCTGGGACACAGGACTGCTGGCTTTTAATGTCCTCATTCATGCACCTGTCAAGATTACAATATTGCATAAACCTTGTGGAAAAACCTCTGCAACACCATGTTTTGTACAATGTTAAGCTTGACAAAGTTTTTATTAAAAAAAAAGACTTCACTAACGGTGCATGAGAAGCAATACTTATATTTGGACTAGGTCTAGGTACTGAATTAAATATCTCTGAGAACAATTAAAAATTGGCCTGAAATCTGAAGTGTTAAAAGGATGCTGTTTCCAAAGACTTGATGACTTTTTTTTTTTTTTACCTGTCTTGTGGATCTACAGCTCAATACATTTTTATTGGTTGAAATCATCACCTAGTAATGTGATGCATAATTCTTAGCTGTAATAGAAAGAGAAAACATGCCCTAATTTTCTGGGAAGTAGTATTTCTCAAATCTTCTACAAAAGAAGCAAGAATTATAGAGAATGCCTCATTTGTTGAATGCTGTCAAAGGTGATATACGAGCTATTTCTGCTTAACTTTTTTTTTAAAATAAACCAGTCTGGAGCAGTAGGGTGGGTGGTGGTGAGAGAATAAGGTTTTACTTACTGAAAAGTGTAGGAAGAAAAAGAGTAAATGCTCATATAGATCCTTTCAGCATTTTCAGACTTGCTTTCCTGTAGTTTTCTTGTTTGACCTTGAGTAAGCCACTTAGCACCATCCATACTAGAGGACATTCTTAAGTGCCTACACCCAAGAGTTAAAAATCAGTAGGTGTGTAATGACTTGCTGGTAACATTCTCTGGATATTTGTCAGACTGTCTGCTTTGTAAGGAGCAATTGGGTCGTCTTGCTGTATTTTTCTAAGACTGAGCTTGTGTTGCAGTTACTGTGAACACTACTTGCTCATACTTCAGTAGACTTCAGTAGTTTAGTAGACAGAACATTCATGTAGGACATAGAAAACATGGATTTAGTGCACTCAAACCTGACAGAATTAATGTGGAATTAATGTAGATTTTCTTTTCCTTGTGTGAATACCCCGGACTGCCTGGGTGCAGGTCATGAGGCAGAGGTGATTTGTGTGTCTCCTATGAAGCTCATGTCTCTGTAAGATTATATAATGGGTAAGCTTCATGGCTTACCCCTAGCGAAGAACCTTGTTTTCAGTGAAGGGCTCATGAACCCTGTTTATGGAGTTTCTAACACTTGACTTGCAGGTGCCAATACACCCTTTTGGCTCCCATCTGTTGGAGAATATTGCTAAGCTATGCAAAGCAGAAACAGTACCCTAAGAATGGAAATAAATGATGTGTGTGCTAAAAATTACTTGGTAGTCTTGTCTTGAACCCAAGACAATATTTTGACTTAGTTTGTGAAATTACTGGGTTGGGCCCTTATTCCTTTTCTTGTATTGTCACCCAAATGCACATGCACCCCCCTCCCTAACTCCCCTTTCCCCAGCAAATATTCTGCATAAAATTGCATCCTGTACTTTGCATGATGTCACCCATGTGCAGTTTCCCTGTAAAGCTCACTGTAGTCATTCATCACTTATATTTCTTAGGCAGTCACTGCATCAATTTTAGTTCAATCTGTCTCCTTCCTCTAAGCCCTTCTGTCATCTGTCATCCACATCTCAATTCTGCTTGTTCATTCTAAATGTATTTAGTCGTTTGTTTTGCTCATAGAAAGATATGTATTGCATTAGACCTAAACAAGCAATTCTACCCGTACATACACCGTTTCCCTTTACTTTTTCTGTCCACACACAAACGATACAGTACTGTTGGGTGTTTATGTTTATATATGGGGTCTAAAGGATCACAGTTAAGTGTTGGGGGGTGGATGGGCAGTTGCAGGTCACAGTGATTTTGTGCATGGAGGAAGAGGGCAAAGCATGAGTTGTGACAGAAGTCACTGCCCCAACCTACTCTTGACCTTCTTATTGTGAATTTGTTTTTCCTATACCTTCAGAGCTTCAGATCCTTGTCCCAGCATAGCCAAAATGGATCCGGTTGTCTGTGATGTATGGGCCTGTCCTCACTGACTCTTTCTTTCATCAAAGATTTGGGACAACATAATGAGACCTTCCCCTTACTTGGTGGGACGCACAAGGCTCTGGTGTTTTCCTCTGTCACCTATCTTTTTGTTAAAACATGAGGCTGTATTGTAAGATCTTCATGGTTTAAGAGTGCTAAAGCTAGTTCCTTTTCAAAAAGCTAGTTCCTTTCCAATGTAGACCTTATTACTCAGTTGATCTACCCTGAAGTCTGCCTTCATTGTTATTGAGGGAGTTATTGAAGGAAATAGTTGAAGGAATTGAAGGCTTTATATATGGCCATTATGGACTAAAACCCTCTTTGTAGGTAAAATCTACATTCTCAAGTTACAGTTCCCTTGGCTTTTCTTTACCAGATCAGTAGACAGCAAACAGCTAATCTTCCAGCAGCAGTACGGTAAACAAGATGTCTTGGCTCAAAAACAAAATGTGTTCCTTTGGCTGGGAAAAACTGATATCACCAAATCAGTTATCTTTTTGATGTTGTTTTATTTAAAGTATCTTGGAGGCTAACCAGCATATTTGTTAGAGTAATATGTCCAGTTCATGGCAAGTACTCTGTTCTGGGCATTTCCTAAAGCACCCAGGACTTCATATTGAGGAGCAATTGGAGAAAGAAGGCATCCTTCAGAACTTTTTCCAACAGATTTTGAACTCGTATAACAGTGCTTTTATAACTAATGAGAATAAATTCTGCTGGCAGTAGAACAGTGAATGCTTTCTTATTTAATTTAAATTTAGGTTTATTTCCTTGACTAAGATTTTTTTTTCTGCATAAATTTAAAGATGTATCTGATTTGTACATTGTAAGAGCAAGAGATAAGATGTAATAATCTGTGTTACTTCAGTCAAGCTTTACATATGTAACAATGAGATGAATTTTTAGCTGTGATTTGGGAGGCCATCACCGGGAGAAGGATGAGCATCTTCTTTGGTTTGTAGGAGGGAAGTTCAAACCATACTGCAAGGAGAATTTTATGTAGTTTAGCTAGTCCCTACAGGGTTGCAAAAAAAAATAAAAATGCGAAGTGTTATATTTTATAATTTTACAAAGTTACAATAGCTACATTCAAGAAATTCAGCATTGGATTAACTAAACTATAGAAGAGATTAACAAACCACATTGTCACAGAGTACAGTTAAATATCCTCCAAGGAAAGGAGAACTGGAAGCTGAGAACTCCTAATGATGATTCCCCTTTTCATTTTTGGGATGTGATGTCTCTGAGCAGTCTCTGCAAATTGTATCTCTAAAGTGTGGAGTTAGTGTACCAAAGAGAACTATTTAATTTGCACTTGGAACGTGGCCCAGAAGTAGAAAAGGGGGCATAGAAGAATTGCTGTTATGGATCCAAAAGGTCTGATTAGCATGCTGCTGGTGACCTGTGTGATCTTGAGATGATCTAGGAATGTGCAGTGAGCTTAGAATATATATATATATATATAAAGTTACAATTCAGAGATACTACCAGCAAAGTATTTCAGATCAATACTATGGTATAATCAATACTAAATCTCACTTGGAAAAGTCCAATTCAGAAAAGGCTTGAGAATAAAGCAGCTATTGCAAGTGCTGCTTGAATGGAAGCTAAAAGCTTGGAGAAATCAGATGTATGAGGCATATTAATGATCCAGTTTTAGTGTATGATTCCTGATTAGGGTCTGAAAACCTTAAAAAAGCTAGATGACACGGAGTGTTATTGCTATCTTCCAGATCTTTCTGTATGCTGCTGTGAAAGAGAAAACATTTCTATTTACACATCAGGCATTTCACTATCAGATCCCATCCTCAGCATATCCTCTTTATGTGCATTTTAGTGATATTAAAGCTTAATGGAATGGCTTAAATTAACTTCTGCAGTCATTATAGATAAAAATGCTTGTCATTGCTGCGTTGTTGGCTTTCACTGGTATTTCTTCCTCAGTCTCTTCTGTAAGTGATCAAGTCCATTACTGAATTTCTTGTATGGAGAAACCTAGTTGCACACCAGCCTAATACGTAGTTGGACTCAGAAACACTAATGGAGTTTCTGGAACTGTAAGGATCTTCGAAAAACCCCAGTGACCGTTGCAGGAAGTGGGAAACACAAAAGGAAAGTATGAGGCTGAAATCATTGCAGCTGGTGATGTTAAATAACTTCAATATATATATTCAGCAATAGCTCACTGTTGGTTATTTATTCCCTTTACTGACTGATGCAGGTGTTACACTGTGCTTCTGATACAGAGACTAGACAAATATTACATGTTTCTTCATACATTCAGATGAGTAAGCTAATGTTCAGTTGGTCTTTATATGAGCATCTTTAGAAATCCTGCAGTATTTCTCCTGCCTAGTTAGAAGAGCCCAATAAACTCTTATTCCAAGATCTGAATAGAATGTGCAGCATTCCACTAAATTTCCTTACTGATCATCAGTTTATAGACAAAATACACGTGCTAGAAATCAGCTGCTCACCATGTGTGTTTGGTAGGATTCCTGGTAAAAGTTACATTTTCACTAATAGCCAGCATTGTTAGGGCAGTAGTTTGTATGTCTGAACCTAAATGGAGGGGATAAAGTCTGTGGAACTGAACTTCAATTGCAAACCAGAACTTTGAAGCTGCTGATTACATTTTATTGCTAAATTGGTAGATCAGAAAGGAGAATATACATACAGAGACAGTACAGAGACAATATAAGGAGCAGTATTACTAGCCCACATATGCACTTTACAGATAGGTAACAATTCTTAAGCAAAAGTAAAATGATAGCTAAATGTCCTGATGCACTTGAACCTGGCCCCTCTGAACTCAAGAATCTGTGAAGATTTTCTTAGAATAGTGCTCTGCATTTCATCACGGGGAAGGTGAATGGTTTCATTACTATGGTATCTGTAGAATTGAACCTGGAAGGTCAGGGAAAGGAGTTAACAAGAAAGATAGTTGAAAGCAGAGTAGAGAGTTCTTGATCCTGGCCTTGGCCACTTTCTTGGATTATTGGAAATAAAATATGAAGGTTTTTATGTTGGTTGGAAAATGATTCATTAGAATTGCAAAGAGCAAGCTCAGAAGCTCTAAAGAATCTAAAAAAGGTTAAAACAAATGAAGATTAATTTGAAGAAGTGTATTTCTGCCTTCACACTTGCATGAATTTGGCCTAATCTATTTCCACAGTCTCTGTCAGCAGCAATGGTGGTCCAAAAAGGCAATATACTCCCTTTACAGTGTCTTTAGTAGTTCAGGGGAGAAATGGCAGATGCTTCTGACATAGTTGCAAAATAACAGTTGGCAGGAGAGGGAGGAAAGAAGGCTATACTGAAAATAAAATGATTATGAAAAGAAGTAATGTAAAAAAAATGAGTGCTATTGGAGTCCTTCAGAGAAGATGCAGAAGAGAAATATTTTAAGAAAATTCAAAATAATTTCAACACATCCTCTGTCTTTTTTTCTCAGCTTTTCTTATAAACCGAGCAATAATCACATAATGATAATTTTTCTAAAGTATTATAATTACCTGTTTTATACAAAACACCCAAAGCCTAAAGACAGTGGCAGTTTCCCCGGAAGCTTTTACACTCTATGGGGATGTGGGCATGAAACTGCCAAGTGCGGTGATTAAAGGAGAGAAAAGAATGACAGCCACTACTCAGATAATTCAGATCTAAGAAATGGTTTAAAAAAATGGCTTAAATCAAAAAATGAAGGTTTTTCTATTGTCTTTCATCAGAAAAGGATTGTTGCCAGGGTCTGTTATTAAAACATCAGTAAATTTCCTGTGCGTGCAATAAAGCTTGTCCTTACTGGCCAGCAGTGTTTTCTCTAGTGCAGTGTTATAGGGATTCCGTGTTAAGACTTTGAAAATTAAGTGTTGCTTTTCCTACGTTTGCCTTTTAGATTTTATTTTTTTTTTTTTTTTTAAATGAGGGCTGCCAGTACAGAATTCAGAAGCTGGTAGAAACTATGCCTAGAAAAGGAACTTGCTTGTAGGTAGAAAACATCATTTTTTTTTTCTGAGAGCGCTTTTATAATCGCTCTTGAATCATAGTTATTACAGACTAGGCTCTCTGGCATCTGAGGGAAGTGGAGCTGTTGTCATTACCTATCCAAATTCTCATAAAGTACCACTGCTGCTTCCTGTGTGTGCATGTACAGACTCAGGCTGGTAAGATGGGGTTATGAGTGGACAGTCGGTACACTCTGTGCATACAACATTCGATACAATTGCTGATCCTGAAAAGGTCATTTTTGATTCTGCAATATTGAAAGCAAGCATCTGTTGCAAGGAGAAATGTTTTTATTAATAGGTGTATAATATGAAAGGAAGCATTCCCATGCTTCTCGTGCTAAACTGGGAATTGCATCACTGGAGCAGTGAATCTCAAAGACACAGCTGAGGGGTGTGCAGGACATCCAAGTGCTGTGAGAACTAGACAAGAAGAAGTAAAGTTTATTTAGTCTCTAGTTAGTCAGCTTGCTAGGATAGAGATCAACCTACTTATATAATAATAATAATAATAATAATAATAATAAAATAGCCAGAAAGCAGTTTTTTTAGTTCGACATCAATGTCCCTGGCAGACAGACAAAGAAAAATGTGTTGAGTTAAGTAATTGTTCTTTCCTGCCCTTCATTTACAAATACTGTTGTTCATGGGACTTCAGACAACGGGGTGTCTGTGGTGCCTGTTGTTAAGACAAATCAGAAGTTTATGAAGCGATGTGTAAGGCATGCAGTGAGCTAGATGCACCAATATTCATAATTTTCCAAGTTCTACTATAGCAAATACCCTAAAATCACAACCAGCCATGTCAGACCCTTGCGCATTCCATCTGTATTCTTTCTCAAGCTGCTGCAATTGACCTGTTCAATTGAAATAGGACGTCCTATTCAGATGTCAAAGGATACTTGCTTAAATGCGTATCTAGCTGGATCCATATAGGTTATTCAGGGTATTCTTTTTTTTATTTTTTAACTTCATGGATGCCTCTTGTGCTTGTGGTCTCTGAAAGTGAAGTATTCTGCCAATAGCTTGCTTTTTCCAGCCTCCTGATACAGTGGGACTTTGACAAATGTAAGAAACATGTTGGCATGCTCTGGAAAAGTTGCTTTGGGAATGGAAATGATCTGTGTTATAAAGAAACAGTTTTGGTGCTAATGCACAGTTTTGGTGCACAGAATTGGTGCTAATGCAAACAAGGTGCCAGGTTATTGCGTGCATTTGCTGTCCTTGCAAGATGGAAGGATAGGCTTACGGGACAAAATGAGTGGTTCTAGTCAAAGCACCCAGTTTGAATTAGAGCTTCCTTTGGTGATGTTGATGTGAATTCAGTACTCAGTCCTAGCACTAGTGGGAATTGTTCTGTAAAATCTTCTGATACAGACAAGATTTATTGACACAGACAAGAAAATCAAAGTTAAAAGCTGAAGCATGTCCAGTACTTAAATAATAAAATGCATACTTGCCTTTTAGCAAGACATGCTTAATTGTAATCCTTGTTTTAATATGGAAGGAAGTAATTCTAATAAAATGTAACCAGTTAAATCTTATAAAAGTTTTAATTTATACCTTTTAACATGCATATAAATTTTACCATGGTCATAGCTATAATAAGAATAGTTTGTGAACTGTAGTTTGCAGAATTTCAAAACTCAAATACTTCATATTCCTGTATAAAGACCACAGTAATCATTTTGCTGAAATATTATTTTATATGTCACAAAAATGTCACAATGAATTATTTATGACTACCACCTCCAGCTTCTCCTCAGAATTACAGAATCACAGAATAATTGAGGGTGGAAGGGACCTCAGGAGGGCACAGTCCAAATTCCAGCTCAAAGCAGGGTCTGCTGTGGGGTTGGACCAGGTTGCTCAGAGCTTTGTCCAGTCACATCTTGGAAACCTCCTAAAATGGCACCTCTCCGGGCAGCCTGATCCACTGCTGGTATGTTTTCCTGGGGAAGAAGATTTTACTTATATCTAATCTAAAAGTCTTCTGATTTATGCCTCTTGTCTCTCATCTTCCTACCATGCATCGTTGTTCAGACCCTGACTCTCTCTTCTTGTGGGGTGGCTGCTGTTAGGTGCACACAAAGCCGTATCTTCCCCAAGGCTGAGCAAACCTCTTCCCTCAGCCTCTTATGACTAAGAAGCGCTTCAGCCTCCTGTTAATACAGGCCAGGATACTTTGGATCCTTAAGTTCCCTGAGAATCTCCCCAGAAAATTACTTTGGCACTATGCTTGCAAATTCATACCTTCAGCAGGATGACTAGTGTCAGTGAAGTACGTGTTTGAAGGACTGTGGTCTTTGAACCGTATTTTGTGTGTATCTGTTACACTGCAAATCCCTTTTCTGTGAAAGTTGCATTTGAATAGAATATACTGCATACACTTTATAAATTCATTCTATAAATAAAATGGTGTATATCTTTATGGTTCAGGTGTTGTTACAGACAGTATCCTAAAGCTATTTTCTGTATTCCTTTACATGTGAAGAAACTTTTGCTTACAACCTTGTATTCTTCTTTGTTTTGTAATTTACAGCAGTGGCAGGCCAAATGACTTAAAATCAGTGGGTTGGTAGAATCACTGGTCAATCCGGTGTATTGTTTTCTTGAGTGGAAGAGGCTTTAATCTTTTTTAATGATTGTTTTGCAGTTGTCTTAGAAGACGAATTCTTTTCCAATATGTCTAATCCATAGTTTTCCTGAGTATAGGAAAGTTGTCTCAAAAGCAAAGCAAGCAAACTCTTGCTGGACTGGAAAGAAGTGCTGTTTCCTGGTTTATGTTTCGTAACTCCTAAGAATTAATTAAAATTAAATAAATGTATAGTGATTGCTCTTTGCTGCAATGGTGCTGGGACCTGCTACATAGGAAGGCACCCCGTTATTTCACAGCAAGTGACTCCCCTCTATATTTACTATTCCATAATGCGTTATGATACCATGATAAGTAGTGATTGTAGTCAGGCTTGACATGGGAAGGAGAAAGGCAGTCTGACTGTTTGTAGAGGTGCTTCCATTTTGTTGATTCCCTCATCCGTCTGGAACCGGTTTGCTTTTCTGATGTGTGTTTCTTTGGGCACCTTTGAGGAGCAGTGAATGCTACCAAGGAGCCATCTGTTTTTAAGCCTCTTTCTGAAACTTTAGTTTTAATCCCTTCTCCTCACTGCTGGTCTTATTTTCATGTTGGCTCCTTAGAAACATTATGCCAGCATCTCTGCTAAGGAGCAGCCTTAGGACAGTTTTGGCTAGGCCTATGGTTGCCCTTTCTATGGGTTGCGATTGGCATTTAAACATTGTGTCAGCTCTTCTATCCAGAATCGTTAATGCTAGTACAATTCTTAGCAGGTGTTGTAGTTTGATACCTGCACTTCTTCATTGTAAAAGTTACCTATGTAGATGTTTGTTTGGAAGAACTGTAGAACTCACAGGTAGGTGGTCATAGACCTAATTATAAGGTACTAGTAACTACCTTGTAGAAATAATGGGGGGTTCATAAGACAGAACTTTGCTGCCTTTACCATTAAATCTTTCCGCAGATATGGAGAGAGACACGGAGAAGTTTGTGAATGGACAGGCTTTATCTGTACATTGTAACTGATTATGACGTTGATGAGAATTTATTTCTATACAACACAGAGGAAAAATTATTTTAATAATATAAAACATAAAATTGTGTTTTCATGTCATGCCTGTTTAGTGTGATCCTGTCATGACAGGAGGAAATGCTGCTGCTGCACTAGAAATGGAACAATGAGTGGTAGGAACTCTGGTACAGAGAATCATTAATTACTTTTTTTTTAATAATTTTTAAAGAGGAACAAATGAGAAATTCAGGTATACACAAGACTTTGGAACAGCTCTAATCACCTATGTTTCCCATAAGCTTTTTACGCCATGAGCTGGACAGGTGCTTATTAAAATGATGTTATTGGGTGCATCTTTATAATGATATCTTTCTGTGAATATATATAACAAAAGGTGTATATATATGCACATACTGTAAATTCTAAATTTAAAAACAGAGACAATACTAAGACATGCTTCTTCTGTTTCAAGTCTATCTGCTATGTACTGTGCTATTAGATTGCTTTTGTAGTGTTGAATCTGATCATGTGGAAGACCCATTACTGGACCAGATCAAGAATTACTTTTTTTTCTCTGACTCTTTCATTTCTCTTTTATATGCTTGTAAAGACAATCTTTCAATTATGTTACTTTAGCCCATTAATAATTGCCTGTTATAATTGTAGGTTCTCCAGTCAAAACTAGTAAATTTAGATGTAGTAATGTCTTACTGAAAAGAATATTTTTTCATTGGCATGTTTTTGATTTTTGATTTTTTTTTTTTTCCCAAATTGGACTTTCTCTCTGCACCTTCCTGGTTTTCTAGTTAAGTCAGCATTTCTGGAACAGCAGTGACAATTTGCTATAATACCTAGAACAATGTATTAACTTCCATTTTTTTATCCATTTTTTATCTGTATCCATTTTTTTATCTGTTAATGTTTGCATAGATAAAGAAGTGATTGAATGCAAGGTGTATTTCTTGAAAATTTCTGGCATGTAAGATCAGAAGAATGAAATAATTATATATATATGTATTTACTTCACCTTTTTAAACTTGTCAGTTCTTCCTGCCTATTTGTCTTTTATAAAGGATTTTTCCAAACTGCTAATTCCTGTGCCCAGAAAAACTTTTGCCATATGCTCTGTTGTTCTTTAGGTGAGTTAAACTTACGTGAAGTAAGTTTAAAAACTTGGCAGCAAAATGTCATGTCCTAATATGAAGGTTTAAAGCCAGTGATTGTGTTGTAGGGGAACAGTTGTAACAATCTGAAGATTACAAACTTGTTAGGGTTGTAGGAAAGCTAATGATTTTATTAGGCCAGTAGGCAGTGCTTTTGACCAAAAACTCGTCTGCATTTTGTCCAGCTCCATCAGTTCTTCTAGTTGGAAGCATTACTGGCCTATAAAGAATCCCATAGTTTATATGAACGCTTTTTCTTTTATTTTTGCCTTCTGGAAAAAAAATCTAAGATAAATGTTTCCTTTACTTCAAAGATGCTAATTCGTGAAATACGAACAAACATCTCCTGGTGGGGGGGAGCTTTATCTCCCTACCCTGCTGTCTTTATTTTAAATTTGGACTCAAACAGGCATGGGTCAGAATGGATTTGAGTTCTAAGAATTCTAATTCTAAGGTCTACCATTGGCTTACCCCTCTATATGGGAAAAAAGCTCTCCAAAAGTACAAAAAACTGCTTCATACTTTCAGTCAGCTTATGGAAGCAATTGCCTATCTTTGACTGTCTTCAGTATTATAAAACTGCCCATTTTGTATTTGCTTGTCACATGTGTGTTGATGGTAATAGTCTTAATGATCAGGTAGGGACTCTACATGTCAGTGAAGTGTTATGGTTTGATTTGAATGGTAGCCTGTGTGTGTAGATCCTGGTATTTTGTACCATGACCTCTAGGCTCTCCTTTTTGAGAATGATTTAAACCCTGTTTGACCAAGCTAGGACTACTATCATTTTGCCATCATACATAATGGTTGTGAATGGTTAGAAAATACTTCATTTTCATGGCAAATCAGTAAAAAAGATGTTAGCTTTATCATGCAGTTACAGAAGCATTTCCATCTGGGAAAATCATATTATTTCATCTGGAATTATTTGAATAGGGTAATCTTTGTTCAAGTGACCTTTTTATGCTTTGTATTTCTTGCAATACTGGTAAAACTCAACAGAATACAGTGTGAATATTTAGTATGTTATATCTTGTATTCATATTTTAATGGCTTGTACATTCTTGGGAATTTAATGATATTGGATGATGCTGTTTAAAGAAAATAATGAAGAAATTCAAAGACTCTGTCAGAATAACTCATGCATGACAAGCATTCAGTGTTTCCAGGTTATGTACTGTCTTCATCTGGGAAACAGGATGTTTCACTGTCCCCTACTAGCCTAAAACACTTCATTAATCAGCAAAAAACAGTGTCTCAGGGGTGTGAAGTAGAACAGTTTTTGAGGTACTACGAAATCCGCCACTAAAAAAAAAAGTAAAGTCACTTAACTAGGCTTACAGTTCCTCAGTGTTCAACAATAAATATTTTATTAAGGAGTCGTGAGGGCAGTCAAAATAAGAAGCAGCAGTATATTTTGAAGGTAAAATATGAACAGATGCACTGGACAATAGGAGGGCAGCATAAGGCAATCTGCAGGTGTAGAGAGCAGCAGGAGGTTTGCACAAGTCAACATTCATCTTCATTCTGAAAAATTCAGTAATAAAAACTGAAAGAACCATACTAACATCTTTATAATAGGGAATTCATTAATGACCACTGAGTTGAAATGAATTGGAGAGGACTGGTACAGAAGTAAACTGTTTTTTAAAAAGTTGAATATTTGTAGAGATATAAATGTTATTTGCTTATTTATGACAGAAATAAGAACAACCAGTTAGAAGCTTGGGCAGTAATTTATTTTCCTCCAGATCTGTGAAAGTCTGCAGGATGTTAATGGTTTGTTCATTAAAGCATTACTCACATGGGTAATTTTATTGGAGTCCTGTTTAGCCACCTTAGTATAAAGGAATGGCTGACCTCTAAATCGGTTACTTTACAAGATGAAATTCTTTTCATGTGTGTGCCTAACTTTGGCACTGAGGTAAAGAAAACAAAACAGTAAAAGGCTGCTATATATTTACATAATATTTTAAGTTCACTGACGGAAGTTGAATGCTTTCCTTCAGAAATGTCTGTGAAAGAACAGACCTTGTGGTTTTAAAGAATCAGCTCTAGTTTTTGGGCATAAATCTTTCCTTGGGGTACTGGATGTTGCTTGACTATGTTAATTCATCCTTAGGAGAACAGACAGTCAATAATTCATGTGACAAGCCAAAAGACCATATGGCCTTACTTCTGCCATTTTTTAGTAGATGAAAATCCTATTGAGTTCAATGAGACTTCTGTGTACAGAGAATTAAAGCACCAATTTTCATAGCCCTAATCCAATAAAACTGTTTAAACATGTAAGTAGATTCACATGCATAGAGTGGTGGCACACACTAGAGAATATATTTGTATATTGCAAAACTGCTTCCAGGAACCAGTAAACTCTCTAAAAATATACATTGTGTTTACACCTCGGAAAAAAAGAAAATTGGAAAATAATTCAGTTTTTGAAAATGCATTTCCATTGAAACTAGCATACATATAAAATATTTTAATATTGTCAACTCTTCACTTCCGGGAAAAAACTTGGAAAGCTTTGGCCATATTAAAATGCTGTACTTTGATATTTGTTGACAAGGAAATGTTAATTACAGAACATTTGGAAAGTCAATTCAGTACAGTTTAATTACCTACCGTCCAAGACCACAGTCAACCAATCAAAACCTACACCTTACTATGTCCTGTCCTTCCCTTGTGCATAGTGCTGTTACCGTTAACCTAGCATACCAAGAAGTGCTGTAATAGTAAGTAAGATCAGTTGTCTATTTTTTATTCATGGTCTAAATTTTTCGTTGGTATGCATGGAACAGAAGACATGACCTTATGTGTACTTAGGGATTATTTGTGTCACTTCGTAATCCTTCTTGATTAATCTGCTTGTAGGATAACAAAGAATGTAGATTGCAGTAATTATATAGAAGACAGAGGAAATTCACAATAATAAAAAGTAAATGCTAACCGACAACCCACAAGCTGATTGATCAAAAATGTTATTAGCCTGTAGATTAAAACAAATCTAGCTATTTTTTCCATAGGTAGCAGCATTTTATAGAAGTAAGGTTTGTGATGTAGCTTGAGATAGTAGACTGAATCTATGGGCATTTGAGTGAAAATAGATATCAAGGCATTTTGGAATGTAATATTTTGATCAGATTTTGTTTAAAACATCTTAATTATTTATATAAACATCAACAATAGAAGAAAGACAATTTTCGAAATTATTTCTGGGGCTAAGACAGGATGGAGTTCTTTGAAATGCATTGCAAAGTGACATTTCATCATCTATGGCACTTCTGGCAACAAGCAAGTTGCATGTGAGATATCTCTGCATGTCCTGGCATGGCTGTACCAAAACAAAAATATTTTCCTCCTCTACTCACGTCTGGCATATGTTCTTATTTCAAAAAAGAAACAAAATGTTCTTCCTTTTATATGTTTCTGTATACGTGTCACATTGGTATTTGAACCCTACTGGTTGGTCTTTCCAGCAATTCTACCTTTAAAGACCTGTCAAAATACCTTGATTATATTGTCTTAAAGAAATTCTGTAAGATTAGTAAGGATTTGTGTATAAAATCAGTATCAATACACCTGCAAGTGAAGAGTGATGACTGAGAATTTTCTGTCTAACGGAATGCAGAGGCACCTTGTGAGCTCTTTTGCCAGGTGGCAAAGTGAAACTTACCGAAACAACCTTCTTGCCATTTAAACTGGAGAGTTTTAAACTTTGGTAATAGACAGGAGACTTCTATGCAGTCTTGAAGAGTTGTTGTATTATGTGTAGATACAAAACTATGTGTTTTTTTTGTTTTGTTTTTTAAGTCCTAATATCCAGTGAATCTCCTCTATGTTGTCTCAGCAGTTATATTTTTGAAGAACTCCAGCAGATTCTTCTTCTTACACTCATCGTAATTACATCGGTATGTAATTTCCATCTGTTGAACACTTCCTTAACCAGTATTGATGCTTAGAGTTTCTCTCATCCATGGTCAGTCTTTATAATATTTTATGTATGAATAAAAAAGGTGGTTCATACAAAACCAAATCTCCCCAGTCTTGTTTAAAAAAAAAATTATGTATGCATTACACTTACATGCAGAGGAGCTTTGGACTCCTTCAATATCTCAGTATGGTTCTGGTTCCTTAGGCAGTTTATGGCAGGAGATGTATTTAAACAGTGTAGTTTGTCCAGCATGAAAGAATTTTATTTCGGTTATTTTCTTACTGCATTAGCACTGATTTTGGTCAAACATCTGAAGGTGTTCAGTACCGTGCAGTTCAAAATTCAGTCAGATTAATGCTGCTTCATTTTTATAAGACGTTGCCTTAACCTGCTACAGCATAAGCTGCAGCTCTGCAGTCTGTCTTAAAGTCAGTATGTAATATTTGGAGGCTTTATGGTGAAGAGAGGCTGTTCTCAAATATGAAGTAGAGGGAGTTCAGTAAATGGACCACTTGATAACCAGACTGCAGGCTGTAGAGGTATAAATAAGCTAAAAATAATTGAGATGATTGTGAAAACATTAGAGATTTTTCTTGCTGCTTTAGGCATATATTTGACCTGTGCAATATATATATATAATAGTGTGATATGTAAAATGTAAGTATCATTTACAAACAGCTGCGTTGCAGGGCTTGGAAGGAAGTTGAATTTCACACATACATACTCTCATCATAATTGCCACTGTTAGTATAATCGGGTCTATTTTTACCTGTTTTACTGGATATCTGCGTGGTTTGTTAACTATCTGTTTACACTGCCAACTGTATGGGACACGTGCATCCATCTTCTTTCCTCCTGTGAATTTGTTAAAATGCTTTAACTGATCCACATATCCTTCTACGGACTGCCACTAACACTGTGCAGCATGTTGGATACAGGGTTACTTCTTAGAGCTCAGGCACCACCTTCTTTTACGTGTCTGGGGAAGCCAAATCGCCAGGAAATTCTTGGTTGAAAGGCAATAGACCTTTAAAAAAAAATTAAAAAAAAATAAGTCCATGTTGAACATTTATTTGTTTTCTCATCAAAACTTATCGTTGAAAGATTATAACATTCATGAATGTGATATAGGATCTCTAAGTGAAGACTGCTATTAACAAGATGACATTACAAGTTAGCAGTAATACTTTCTTCTGTGCAAATATATTACTTCTTCCTGTCCTCTGGGACTCTTAAATTACGTGATGCTGCCAAGACTTAGGATACCTGTACTTACGCTGTCTCCTGTGGACCCTTGCTGTGAGCCTTTGGACTTGCGCAGCTGCGGAGCTTCTTGCAAGGTGTCCTCATGCTGTGATCCAGGGAGTGTGTTGGTGCATTGAGTTGTCATTCTGTGGCCCTTCTGTTGTAGGCATCTATTGCATGTTTGTCTTCAGCAGCAGTTAGATTGGACTAATTAAGCTAGATTTATGTTCCAGTGCATGTATTTATCTCATAACAATTTCTGTAATTGTTTTCTTTTTTGTATTAATAATCATGCAGTTGCTTACATTCATTTGCACACATCATCAAGATATATTGTTTTACAGGGAACGTTGCATTATCGATTGGAATTTGGTTAGGGAGTAGAAACTACTTTTTTTTCCCTTTTCTGCGTGCAGCAAATATCACATTCTGGCGTAAATAAAAAAGCACGCAATTTTGTTAGTTTTTGATTTGCTGAGATGAGAGGAGGGTTAATTCAGTTAAATGGGTAAAAATCTGGCTGGATAGTGGAAGTGTCTCAAGATGTGTTTTTAGTGGGAAAAAAAAAAGCAAGGCAGCTTTTATCCTAAAATAACTGATAGAAAATAAGAACTATACAGGCCAGAAGAGCTGGCAGTGTTGGAGATTTTGTCTGACTTGCGTTGTCTGACTTGTGTTGGAGATTTTGATACTGAGTCTCTAATAATCAATTTGCTTCTACTATGTTTAAGTCCTTCTGGGTTACTTACATTAAAAGCTTGTAGCCTTTCCACACTAGAAATCTTCAAATGAAATCAGCTTATTTGAAAAAGTCGCATAACAACAAATCAATGATTGTTCTATGTAACGTTGTTCATGGTAGATTTAGGGACTTTCCAGTTGATTGGATTGCTAACACCAAGTTGCCTAAGTACCCACTGGAGTAGAGGAATAGAAAGATGCAAAAATCCTTACAGCCTTTTCTTCAATTTTACTAGGAAGAAGGCTAGCTAGAATCTGTTCCATGCTTGATAGAGTGCTTTGGACACTTCCAGCGCACAGCAACTATTAGCCTTTCATTTGCATGCATGTAGGACTGTGGTAGTATAAAAAAAAACCTGAGGGCATCCAGAACTCTCACTGAGGGCTCTAAATCTAATTTAATAAATAAACAGATTTTCTATGTATGTGTCTTAAATCCATTAAAAATATTTCTCCCTATTTATTACAGGCAGGCTTTCGTAGTTTGCATGAAAAGAAACATGAAGTTTAACTTAGGCCTAACACCTTTCAAACTACATTTCACCTTGATTTGGATTATGTTTCTGTGCGCTTGACACTATAGGATGATGCCTTTTTGCCCGTGGGAGTGGGATGCAGCAGGTATGGACTGAGTGACACCTGAAGAGCACAGAGGTAACATGATGAGGGTGCTTTCCTTTGGGGCCAGTAATGATGGAAGACCTGAGCCCTGGGGACAGCACAGCCTGAGGGCTGTCAGGGTCTTGGGTCTCCTATTGGATCTCTCTCCTAGCACTGCTGGCTTACATGTTGTCTTCTATACACCAGATCTTCATAGTTCATATGAAAGCAACATAAACGCTGACTGCTGATAAATTTGGCCTTCATGTATTTGGAGTAGTTTTCCCATTCCTAATCAAAACATGTATGGATGTGAAACACTACAGAGGCAGCCCATCAGGGTGTATTCAAAATTAATTCGAGCCCCAGACAAATTCAGCTTCTTTTTGTTTTTTCCATCTTTTTCTCTACCATTAGTGGATGAAAAAAATATAACGCTCTGCTTCTCACAGTTATTTATATTCTTTCCAATAGACATTTATAGTGTATTGTTTTATTTTGCCCTCTATTAGAGTCCTGACTGCATCTTTAAATCTAAATGTTAGCAGAGCTGTGTTTTACAGTCTTCTGTGGTTCAGGTTGCCCAAAAGCCAATGAAATCACAAACTCATGTCAAAGATGGCTGAAATGTGGGGTAGATTGGGACTCATGTAAGTATTTGAAACAGTTCAAGCTGTAGTATACAGTAAAAATCCATGTTTGGTAAATAATATGCCATGCATTTAATCATGTGTAAATCATTATGGGGAAGAAAGCGGGTTAGCACATAGTGCAAATAATGGAGCAAATGGATTATTTAAAATGCACATTGAAATAGAAAACTTCTGACCTTTTTTTAACCTGCTCTTCCTTCTACCAATCATCCCTGAAAATGAGTAGAAACAGTTGTCAACCTTGTTTCAATTTTAATGTGTATAAAGTATTTTCTGCTTATTTACTGCCAGTAGTGAAATAGAAAGAAAAAAGAACATTTTATACCTAATAAAAATACAGGAAAATATACATAGATGTCTCTGTATACTTACTGTTTAATTGAGAATCTATTTGCAGCATTGGAATAGGAGACTGTAAACCTGAAATAGTGTGAAAAGGCTTTAGGTAAATAACTTGCAAATAAATAAATACACATTATGCTCTGTATTTAGGTTTTCCAGTATCCTTGCCATTATAGAGTGGACTTCTAGGCTGTAATCTTTGGATTAGAATGGCTGAGAGAGAGACTTCTTGATCTCTGGTGTGTTGCATTAATTCTAGTGTGTAATATTAAAAGAAACTGCAAAAAGGACATAATTCATTACTATTCTGTAAGGAAAAAGAAGTCTACCTCCAGGCTGTTAATATCAGTTGTAGAAATAAATCCAATTAGGTTGTTACCCTCTATTAGACTTTGTACCTTAAGTTTGTGTGTGAATTCGTTATTGGTATTGTAAATACAGTTAAAAAATGTGCTCTACCATAATCTTAGGTACATTTTTTTTTATTATATACAGTTCCCCTAGAAAAGGGGAGTTAATATGTCTTTGATAAACTTAATTTAAACCAAAAAATTCCATTTTTCAAAATGAGTGAATGGCTTTGCAAGAAAAGTAAATTCATTTTCTTACATTTTTGGTGAGGAAATAAAAATTTTCAGGGATCGTAGAATATATTTTTCCCTGAAAATTTGCTTGTTTGAAACTTTAGTCGGATCGGAGGTTTGAGCCACAATATTTTCCTTTTGGCATTCTGTTTTATATGCTCAGAGCTTTGCAAGTATTCATCCTTAAGGCTATTATTTTTCATGGATGACCTTTTCACAGAGGTGAATTTATTTTTGAATGCAGGAGAAAATACTGTCTAGTCCCTTTACTCATAAAGTTATGGGGAAAATTAATTTAACAGTAAGCTTTGTTTGGTATGTCATATGCTTAGTATATAGTCCTGATATGTGCTTGGCTGCTATTAGGATTAATTTCCCTTTAAAATGGCAGACAGTATGTGAAACAACATACCTTGAGATTGTCTGTTACTCTCTGATATAATTCTGAACAATCCCTCAATTCTTCATCAAACATAAAATCCACATTTGGATATAACTTGAAGATGACTTCAAAAAAATGATCTGTTCCAGTTTTCCCTCCTGACTGACTCATGATATTAATGTTTTAATCACAGCAGCTTTTGCAGGCAGGCAAATGCAGTTTCTCTTTTTAAATAAATTCCCATAAAGCCAAGAAAGAAGTAACTTTATGTGTACAATCTGGAAACTGTAGAGACTGTTGCAAATGTTTGTTTGCTATCTGAAACTACTGGGGTCTGGAATCAGCCAAACATCTGAATACCTTCATAACCCTAAATGAAATGGTGATGAAGTAAAGAACACAAAATAGGAGTACAAGGAGAGAGTTTATTAGAAACATGTTTATGACACTGAAACTTCCAAAAGCAAAATCTAGCTCTTGGGTGATGCTGGCAAAGTTTCATGCCCCAAATACTTTCTTGCTCTGAAACAGCTACCTCTCTAAAGACAGCCAGATCTGGCCTTCCACCTGGGTAATGAGTTGAGGCAGTATGTTGTTTGCAGTTGATGAGACTTCAGAAACTTTGGAGCAGGTTTCTTGGGTAGAAGAAACGTACTGCATATTCTAAAAGCAGGTTGGTTTTCATGGGTCTGTTCTACAGATTTTCTTTTCTCTCACTACCCCAATCTATAGTATCTTCCTTTGTCTTGCTTTCTGACTTTTCTCTGTAAATGTTTTCCTACTGCAATTGATGGACTTGCTGAGCAATTCAAGTCTTCTAGAACTTTGTGCAAGGTTATGTGCTCTCAGTTACAGTCCTTGTATTGTACAGACTTCCAAATCAGTGTTTTCAAATACAGTAGCCTGTTTTTCAGAATAGCTCACCACACCTTTGTTCTCACTGAATGGCTGGTGTTACATTCCTAATTCTTCTTAAGAATACATCTGGTGGACTTAAGACCTCAATGCCTAACTGGTTGACCACACGTCAGAAAAAATAATGCTTAGGTAAAATAATGCTGAAAATTCCAAACCAGCTGCGTTATAGGAAGATGACTAAGGGGAAGATGGAATATTTTTTTTTAAGTGGATTTTATGAAGCAGAAATGAGTGATGTCTACATACAGATAAATGTGTTATAGAGTTGCTACAGGGGTACTAATTTTAACACTGCTGCAGAAGCTTACAAAAAGATGATTTTTCTTGCTTGTAGACTTGCTGTGCAGCCATTTCTTATGCTGAGTGGTAGTGCTGTATCCTTAAGTCAGCTTCCTTGAATTATGCACATTATGTGTATGTTCAGTTTACCTGCTTTTGATGTGCTGTGCTAGTTTCAAAAAAACCACTGTCCTAGTAATATTAAAAATACCAGTAGCCTGCTAGTATTTTAAAAAAAGTACATCAATTAATCTGAATATTCTGGTGTAGATGTAAACTTAAAAGAACCTGCAGGATTGCTTTGGTTTTAAAATGTTCTTTAGTTTCTAGCTTGTTAATGAAATCAACAGGAACTTTTCAAGTAATGCTAAGCTGCAACAAAATGCAGTGTGTTTTGACTGATGGGGATATTTGTGAACTGAATTTATAGTTTGGAAATAAAGGGTTATTTCCTGCTATAAAATAAAATCATTATGTTGAACAAAACCTTTATGGTTTAAGTAAAAGAAAATGACTCAAACTTTAACCTTAGCACAGTGTGGGACTGAAAACATAGTGTTCTGTAAATCTATTGCTGGGTAGCTTTGCCAAGTTGGCACTAGCAGTTTGGAGTAGCAGTAAATCGAGATGCATTTTCTCCCACCCATGTCCTAATACTTTGGTTACCTACATATTTCAAGATATCTGAGACTACAGATATTGTAGTAATTATTTTAAATACTGTCACACACTATGCTGATGACTGTTATTTAATTGTGACCTGTTACTCAAATACCTATTAATGCTTCTCACACCAAAATCGGTTTTTGACTATGGTCAAGGAGGTGAAGAGACACCACTGAGTATTTCTGCCTTTGTTCTTCTGTCAAAATCAATTGCAGCTATTTCTAAATCTGTACAGAAGAACCAAACAAGAGCTTTTCCTTGTCACTGATGCTTCTGGCTTGGGCTACTTGGGACCTTGCAGACATTGTGCTTCTCTCACAGGAGCAGTGTGGAGATAAAACGAGTACTCACATATAAGTTAAAAGCAACTTCTAAATAATCTTTTGCAGAAGATTGTGTACTGGCTATTTAAAGTTACTTGGTGTCTGAAAATAGATGACTGCAGTCTTGGTACAGCAGGCAAACTGCCACATACTCAAGTCAATCATTCCCAATTAAAGAATTAACAATTAAGTAGAAAATACATCTCTGTTCTATGTATAAGTACTCACATAGTATATTGTATCAACAAAGTCAAATGTAATGATTGTTTCAGGTATAGTAACTTGAAGCTTTTGGAACAGCACACAAAATGTAATAAATAATTCAGAGAAGTTATCTTCAGGTGTGTTTGAAACGTGTAAATAAGTGTTTTCTTTACTTTTAGGTAGAACTGAATGTATTCAGTAACTTCTGTAATTAAAATTCATTTATAGTTCCTTTCCAAAATGGTCACTGTCTCTTACCTCACACATTAAGCAGTTCTGCTTCTCCACAGAAAGTTTCCTCAGGCAGTAGCCAGAAAATTATATATATATATATATTTTTTTTTCACAGTGAGATTTTTTTTTGCAGCCCTCTAGGGCCATGATGAACTAGTAATAATGGAACAAATTTTAGAGCCACTGCTTGTGTGTGACCTTGAGACATGCAGGTCTGTGCTTCCCTGCAGCAATGCTGGCTTTCTAGTCTGTGTTTAAAGCAGAGATACTTCAGCCAACCCAGTAACTGCATTAGGTGTTTGCCTAACCTTCCCTGTTTTAAGAAACTGGCAGAGGATTTACTTCAGTTCCACTGCATTCTAAGAGTACAATGATCATGCCTCTCATTGAAACCTTAATTCTCTTCTTTAGGCAGTGATCTTGGTTGAGCAGAAAGCTTTGGCTAGGTTTTCTGTATGCAGAATAAACAGAAGAGCTTAGGTAATACTCTTGCTTTCTTTTTCCATAAGCACTTGAAAGCAGTATTTTATTTGGGAAAGTAGCTTGGACAGAATCAGAAGAACGTTACTCTTTAGTAATATTTGATATAAATACTTTTCTAAACCACCATAAATTCTACTCATTGTTTTTTCAATGTTTCCACAGGGATGGGTCTTAAACTAATAATCTTTGGTACAAAGAAGTGATTGCTGAGGGGAATTACAATCTTTTGTGTGTGTTTTCATGTTGTGTTTTTGATAAACGAAAGAAAAGGTGAAAGAAACACTATAACCATTTTGTAACAGTAATAAGAATATCAAATGCAATGTACTGCAGGCAGGCAGAGTTCCTGGCCTTCTGACTGCATAGCCAAACCTCTGTACGTCCAAGATCCGTAAGATGCATATCATAAAACCTTGGCAGCTGAAGTGAGGGAGAGCTGACTGAGCAGGGGCTCCTGCAGTCGCTCCCAGGATACAGATGAACTCAGATGATGAGGTAATGGTGACTTCCTTGAAGAACCAGGGTTTTTAGTTATCTGATATCCTCCCTTGCTCCCTCCATATCCTCCATTCCTGCTCCCCTAGCTGGAGATTACTCATATGATTAACAACAAGGAAGGGACATTTAAACTGCTTTTAAGTAATAGGCAGTTCAAGGGGCACAGACACACCATTTATGTGTAGAGAGACATGTCTGTATTTAAAATAAATGTGATAACTGGTGTCAGACAGAAATGCGATCCTAGCTATAGGAACACAAATTCTCTTTAGCATTAACACTGTTTTGTTTGTTTGTGGGAAGTGCTGCCTTACCAGGAAATGCTTGACAACAACTTTGAAAAAGAAATTGGAAACATCCTTTGTAATGAAAATACTTCAGACCTTCAGAGGAGTTCACTCAGGAACAGCAGTAGTTCCTAAACCCATTTAGAAAACCAAACTTATTTGAATATAACAGTATAGAGTAAGTGGAGGAGAGAGGAGAGATCTGTAATGAAAAATTATAACTGCTCTCTCATTCGTTTTAGGAAATGCTTTTAAAGCATATGGTAGTCATATATATGATAGTCATAATGAATAATGAAGGGAATGGCATGCAGCTTACCCTGGCAGGAGTTCAGGAATCAATGAAGAGATGCCAAATTATAAATCTACATTATAACCTTCTCCAAAAAGCACAAATGGAAAAGATGTTGGAGTTATGTAAAGATTAGGAACTTCAACCTCCTTTGAAAAACCTCTTTACTGTGAAATGACTGCAACATTAAGTGCCTGAAAAATACAAAAATAATGTGCAGCTATATAACGACTGGTGTCATGTAGTGTCAGCTGGTATCAGAGAGGGGTCTGTCTATTGGGCTTTGTATCAAACTGGATTTAGTAGGAAGTTGCCAGCATTCCTGTTAGTACTGGCCCAAATCCTCATGCACAGCATGTCGGAAGCTTGTGAAAAGAAAAGCTGGAACATAACCCATTCTTTCCAAAACATTCTCAAAAATAAATGAGGCCTATTCAGTCAATATATGATCTTTGGTACGTATAAATCTTTCAGGGCTGTAGATGAAATCCAGTGAGGAAAATCTTAAGAGCTGAATTGCCCAGTGCCTGGTTCTACAGGAATAGAACTCTACTTGCTACTGCGCACCATGGAATATGGCCATCTTCCATTTTGTTTGGACAAATTATTTTGTCTTCCATAGTATTTAATTTTTTAATGATGAAATTTTATCAAAATGAAACTGCTTTAGTGTTACTAAAGCAAAAGAGAATGCCATAGATTTCAGTTCATCCTAGAGTGTCAGGGAAAACTTGAGATTTAACAGATTATGTAGCTCCCTGGTACGTGATAGGTATTTGTTTCCCTTCTAGCTCATGACCTATTTAAAAATGAGCGGTGTGATGTGTTCTACATATCCCTTTGAGTACAACCTCAGTAAATATATATCTATATATTTTATATTTTTTACAACTTCAACATTTACTGCAATAATTTGCATGATTGATCATGGCAACTAGTAGGGATGTAAGGTTACAGGCTTTTTGAACAAAAAGCTAGTGAGACAACTTTATACTAGAATGCTCCCATGACAAATTGAAAATAGAAAAAATAGAAAATAGGATGAGCAGTGATACTGTAACTGTTAGCTTGTTTGACCTGGATGATCAGAAAAAACAAGAAAAAGGATGTTGGAAGAAAATAGCATGCTTCACTTTTTTTTTGCTCTAACTGTATTTTATGTTTGCATTTGTAATTTTTTAATGTATATCAGTATCACAGAATCACAGAATCGTCTAGGTTGGAAGAGACCTCCAAGATCACCTAGTCCAACCTCAGCCCTAACACTAACAAGTCCCCCACTAAACCATATCACTAAGCTCTACATCTAAACGTCTTTTAAAGACCTCCAGGGATGGCGACTCAACCACCTCCATGGGCAGTCCATTCCAATGCCTAACGACCCTTTCAGTAAAGAAGTTCTTCCTAACATCCAACCTAAACCTCCCCTGACATAACTTTAGCCCATTCCCCCTCGTCCTATCACCAGGCACGTGGGAGAACAGACCAACCCCCACCTCTCTACAGCCTCCTTTAAGGTACCTATAGAGAGCGATGAGGTCTCCCCTGAGTCTCCTCTTCTCCAGGCTAAACAACCCCAGCTCCCTCAGCCGCTCCTCGTAAGACTTGTTCTCCAGACCCCTCACCAGCTTCGTTGCCCTTCTCTGGACTCGCTCGAGCACCTCCATGTCCTTCTTGTAGCGAGGGGCCCAAAACTGAACACAGTACTCGAGGTGCGGCCTCACCAGAGCCGAGTACAGTGGGACAATCACCTCCCTAGACCTGCTGGCCACACTGCTTCTTATGCAAGCCAGGATGCTGTTGGCCTTCTTGGCCACCTGAGCACACTGCTGGCTCATATTCAGCTGCCTATCAACCAGTACTCCCAGGTCCTTCTCTGCCAGGCAGCTTTCCAACCACTCATCTCCCAGCCTGTAGCGCTGCTTGGGGTTGTTACGCCCCAGATGCAGGACCCGGCACTTGGCCTTGTTGAACTTCATGCAGTTGACCTCAGCCCATCGGTCCAGCCTATCCAGATCCTCCTGCAGAGCCTTCCTTCCCTCGAGCAGATAAATATAAAATATATAGCAGATAAATATAAAATATATAGCAGATAAATATAAATATATAGATAAATATATATCTTTATGGATCACACTTTTGCAGTTTCAAAAGTAGTTTCAATATCATAGATAATTTTAGGTATCTAATGGAAACATGGATTTAAATCCTCCTGAATAATCACACAGGTGTTGCCTTGGCTTTATAAAGTAACCTGAACACTTGTTAATGTATTGGTGTATACATTTTTAGCTTTCTTCATAAGTTGGTGTGACTTCAAACAATGGTGCACACTGATTAAAAAAACCCACATACATATATTTCCTTTTTGTATACATAATTTATTCAGAAAAAAGTGATGTCACTGTGTGTTTTCTAGAGTTTGTTTCATATTAAATACATTCCGGTGTCTGAATTTTAAAGATGTAATTATTTCCTCCAACTGGACGAGAGCCCTAGCTGTTTACACAGCTGCTCATCCAGGCATCCTCCCTCTTTGTTTTGTCTTTTGGGTGGCATAGTGGTCTTAGTGTTATGTGGCCAGAGACTGCTGAACCCTCTGCTTCCTGCTGCTTTGCAGTCCCTTTGTGTTGAGACGCAGCATGCAGGCTGGGGAATGGACTTCCTCTGTCCAGGAGAACAAGAAGAGATGTGAAAAACTTTTCTTCTTCCTGTAGAAGTCTAAAGATGGAAACAAGGAGGTTTTTTCTCCCCTTTACATCCAATCCCTTCTTCAATCCTTGGTGCCATAGCTGGGAACATAGTCCTTCAGGAAGAATGCGTTTATACAGTGTTTATTACCTGTCACTCACTGGATTTCATAAATACTTGGTTGTCTATATATTCAGTAATACATATTTTTAATCCTAATGATTTACAAGTGTTTTTAAAAAACGCTTAGCTTTACACTTTTCAAAGCACATGCACTGATTAGTATACTGATTAAATAGACATTTTTGGTATCTTACTGAAAGTGCATTTTTTATCATATTCAACCAGTTTCTAAACAGTCTGACATTCAGTGAATTAATCAGTAGATACATTTTCCATTACTTTCAGAATAATTTCCAAAGAAATGTCACAGTTTTTTTCCATGTATTTTCCAGTTCTTCATTGTTTTTAGCACTTGTGAAGGAAAGTAACATTTCACTTCTCTGCTACTTACTATTATTTGTAGCCTGAGCCAATGATGGCTCAACTGTATTACCAAAGCATAGGGGCTTCTGTGGGATTTCGAAGTGTGTGGTGTCATGATTGTTAAGGACTGAACTGAAGCTGCTCAGCTGAATTTTTTTTTTTCTCTTCCTTAGCCAGGAGTACAGACCTCTGAGATGAGGTGCTCTCCAAGGCAGGCCCTTTCACTCACTGCAGATTACAGACTGACTGATATCCAAGGGCTCGTCAGTTTCAGTAAAGCATTTCCAGATCCTAAACCCTGTTTTATGGCATTCTTTATAAGAGTAATTGTGAGAGATGTCACAATGACAAAATGTAAAACTGTCATGAGTATGATGTAAACATGCTGTGAAAGGAGATGCTTCAGGGTGATTACTGGTTTGGCATAGTCAAAAAAGACCCAGGGTGGTATTAAACTAGTAATAACAGACATTTGTAAACATTTGTCACATGCTCACACAGAAGACAATAACAAGACTTTGAAAACTGCCTTGCCCTTAGAACAGATTGGTGCAATGCCTATAATTTGCCTGCATCGCTCACAAGAAGAAAACAGCAAGTAAACAAAAGGCTCTTAGATGGAGAAATTAAAGAGGAGGGGAAGAAGGTGATGGCAGAGGCACATCATTTTAATCAGTGGGGGAAAAAAAAATCCCCCCTGATGGGATGCCTGTTGAATCATACACCACTTTTAACACTTCTTAAATAATTCCCTGCTTATTTCTAATCGGCTCTCTGCTATTCTTCAGTTGGTGTAGCAGTAATTACACTGCTCTTGAGACACAAAGGTCCTCTATATCAGTTGGTTGCAGAGCTGTGGTGTGCCAGGATGTGCAGCTGATTCACAGAACTGTTGTAAGCAATGTTTTCAAAGAGCTTTTTGGGTTAGAAGTTTGAGATGTGTTCAAGCATCTGAGAAGCTTTTAGGCCTGATAGTATTTTTGGAGCTGTTCTATAGTTAGGGAACTTGCTCAGATAATGTGAAAGAGAAGAACACGTGTGTGCAGTAAAAAATTATTTTTAATTTCTTCTTGCTCAGATTTGTGTATTTGATGTGCAGCTCACTCACTAGACCATTCATATAATTTCTGTGTGCTTTGCAGCAAGTAGTTTAGGGGCAGAGCAAGCTGTTGCATTGAGCAAAAATTTCATGCATGGGTCTGTTCAGCCACAAAGGCCAGTACAGCAGAAGCACAGACACTGTGTACTTTTGGCTTGTTCTCACAACGTGCCTGACACCTTCATGTAAGTCTGTACAAGATGGTTATTTTGATTATGACCAGAACAACCGCTGTCCAGTTTACTGACCCATAGTGAAAAATGATTTCTGCCTTTGTAACTCTCTTCTGTTCATCAGATGTGTTTCCTTCTGTATTGGAAGTGAAATCTCTTTGCTTAGTCTGGTAGAGTTGTGATATTTCTGTGATCTGTTTGAAAATACGTGTTCATAGAATCAGAAAAATAGGTCTGAAAGGAACACAGGAAGTCATCCAGTATCTGTGCACCCCAAACCAGATTTAAATGTAGGTGATCAACAGATTTTTTTGTTTAAAGTCTCTATCGCTACCTGTGCTACAACTTCTCTGTACTATCTGTTCTAGTATTTAACTCTTCTTGCTGTTAAAATGTTTCCTCTTTTATCTAATTGAGAGTTTTCCTTGCTGTCATTTATTTATTTTTTCTTATCTAGTGTTCACAGTGGTCATGGGGAACAGATAATTAATTTCCTTTTTATATATTTTTTAAACATCCATAATTCCTATTAATGTTTTCGCAGCCTCAGTCTCGTCAGTCCTCCAACACTTCAGCTTGGGATTTATCAATGTTAAAGATGATGAAAGGTTACTAGAAGTTCTTACAGTCTGCAATCCATTCATTTACTTTGCTTTGATGTTCCCTGTTTGGAGAGGGAGTGGAGGGAGATTTAAAACAGTGTGGTGTGTTTTTAGGACTGCAATATGGCCAGCAGTTTACTTTTTCCAGTTTGAATACAGACACTTACTGAAATATTTGCTCTGATTTTTTTTTTAGGTCTGTTTTTGTAGTTATCAAGATTTTCAGTTTTAATCTTGCCCTTTGTCATCTTTACATTCTTTTTCAGCCTTCTCACTTTTTTCATGACCTTGGTTGGGAATATTGAGTTGTTCCAGACATAGAAAAAAAATCTGAAGAACCTTACTTGGTATACATTTCCATTTCATTCTCTTGTTATCTATTCCAGGACACTTTCACTGCCAATGTTTTTGTGTGGTCCTTACACCAGTTTCATTAAGAGCATATTTTCTGAATCTGCTTTGAAGAACATAATTTGTGATGGGATTAAAAACTCTGCCAAAGAAATGGTATATGTTATTTGAGCCAACCCAAATTAGCTGTAATTTACTTTCCACTTTTCTTTTGTGTTTACATTTTGTTTCAGAACATGTCAGAATGGTTAACTGTTATTTCCTTACTCTTCCTTGGGTGCTTTGTTTGTTTGTTACGTTTTGTTTTTTTAAGGACTTTTTCTTCCCTTAAATCTTTATTTTCCTCATCACTGCTCCAACAAGGTCTGTTTAACCACTTATGGCTTTCAGGTTTGTTGATGACATGAAGTTAAGCAGGGTTAGCAGATGTGAAAACTGCCAGGTTTTGCATGCTCTTTTCCAATATTAATCTGAACTCTTCCTATTTATTTTTCTGGTTTTAACTCATTCCAACTTCTCTTTCAAGTGAAGTCTAAAGAAAAAAAAAAGGCAATGAACATTGTCTTTCACAGTGTAATCTGTCTCTAGAGTTTTTCCTGTAGTGCTC
Organism: Anser anser; assembly: GCF_964211835.1. Classification (NCBI taxonomy): domain Eukaryota; kingdom Metazoa; phylum Chordata; class Aves; order Anseriformes; family Anatidae; genus Anser; species Anser anser. The sequence continues at coordinate 15,678,479 of NC_139727.1, read as the reverse complement.
CAGCACTACCTTCACCTTCCTACTCCTAATTTACATTTCCAGAATCTCTTCTTGCTGTGTTTCTGGCTAATTCTATCTCATGGTATGTCTTCAAAGTATCATCTTTCTGCCTTTATGTGTTTGTGCTATTGTTTTAAATTTGACTGTAGTAATCTGACCTAGTTTCTATGTCAGATGGTCTGCATTCATCCTTCGCAGGGAACTATAGAAATAGTTGAGGATTAGCCCATTTTGTCTTTTTGCTTTCCATTCCCCATATCGTGTTGTAGTTGTACTGAAATGCAGAAGCCCTGAATTTCAGAAGCCCTGATTTTTCATGGGATTGGTCTGTGGAAATAAAATGTCTCCACAGATAGAGTACACACAGCTCTTTGCCTGGTTGGTAACAGGTGACATGCAGCCACTAGTGAATTATTTGGTTAAGAACTCCATGTCCTTGTTAGCAACTGTGGAAGAACACCACAGAGAAAACAGACAGGATTTGGGTGCTTTTTTTGTAGGTTGGATGTTAAGAGATACAGGTCTGGAGTCTGTATTTTGTTGTTGTTGTTTTTTGTGTAATCCCCATCATTGTACGTCGACAGTGGGCTAGAAGAATTGTACATCTTTGTATAACCAAGTGTTTGTTTCTCCTGGAGGTAGTAACTTCTTTATTTGAAATTGGTAGCCTTATTTCTAATTGCACTTTTCCTCTGTAGGCTTGCATGTCTATTCATTCAGACATGTTTTTGTTTGGCAGTAAAGCTGCAGCAATATATGAGATATTTTTCTGTCTTGGACAAGTACTTTCTGTGATTAATCTGAGTAAATGGTGAACTGTTCAGAAATTTTCTGAATTAAAACAAAGTAAATCAGTTATTGGGTTCTGTTTTTTCAACATGTTCCCTACTGAAGTACCTCTGTGTGTGATAACATTTTTCTTTAAAGATTGAAATATTGAGAGTAGCATATTGCAACATGACTGTGCATCAGGCTTCCTAATGAAATAGTAGGATAATGTAATTTAGTTGCTGTCCATTTGATTTTTAGTGTGACAGTAAACTGCAAAAGTGTAATATCCTTTAAAGCAAATCCACATGATTTAGAGAATTGTAGATGATATATAATTGGAGAAGTTCTGTGCAGTTGTTATTTTAATCACAATTATCCTCCCTCAACTAAAGATTTTACTACGGAACTGCAAGCTAAGGGTTTTAAACAGGGTTTGCAGCATTTAAGAGTGCAGTATCGAGTCCTACCGCTATTTGTTTATGCTAATATAGAGAACCATAATGCTGGCGAAAAAAGGTATCTGCATCAGTAAAAAGCTGAGATTGTCTGTAGTAATGTGGAAAATGGAAAATATGGGAATCTTATGTTGAATATTTCTGGATTTTAATATTCTAGACAAGCTGCCTTGATCTCTTGGCAGTGTTAATTACACCATATTGTGAGCATATGGCTCTTGGTTTTCTTATAACTATCCTCATGAATTGTCTGTTGATGAAGTGCTGAATGCCTTCTACTCCTATTGATAGCAGAAAGAAAAGGTCAGTTTTTCTTTATTGACAGGTTGATAGATGATAAACTCATCACCTGTAGTTCTCCTCATGGGCAGTCCTGCTTTGTAGTTTATACAAACTGTCAATCTGAAGCCTTAGATTCCTTTGAAAATTTAAATCTTTAATCTTTTCTAAAATAAAACAGCTTTATAAATTCTGAGAAATGTGTTTTATATAAGTGACAAAACAGTATATCTTTTAGGTTTCATTACTGACTAGAGAGACTTTGATTAGTCTTTGATTTTTGACATATAATATTTGATAAGCTCTTTGGTCCAAGGCTTTGATAGCAGCATACGGAGCCTTGATTTGAAGACCAGAGGTTCAAATCTGAAAACTTTCTGATGATTAGAGATGATGTGACAGCTGTTCACTTTCTTGCTGGAAATCATCTCTGTGCATTAGTCTAGCAATGCCCACATCACAGTTCTTACAAAATATGCAGAAAATGGGTCTCTAGTGCCATGGACGTTGGTGATGTCAGTTACGTTCTCAGTTAGATTTATGTAGTCCTTTGCTGAATCCGAACCTGAATAAGAGGATGACTTTAGTGGAGAGTAGGCACTAAGTCTCTCATGAATCAGGTCTCTTCGTTATCATGAAAACAAAACAAAAAAACAGGATGAGTTTTATTGATGGCTTTGGGACAGATTTTTCTAGTGTTAGTGGATAGATCATCTGTTGGAAAATTCTGTGCATCTCCATGGAGAGAAACTGCAGCATGAATTATTATTACTCAACGTAACAAAGTTTTGATCAGTTCTTTGAAAGTAACTTACTCCTCATTTGAAGGCCAGGCTGTGGCTGGTACTGTTTCCAGCTCAATGATTAAAAGCTTAGTCATTCTCTTCAGTTCCTCCTGGACTACTGCCCTGGGTGGGAACTGAGCTGGAGTTTGACATGGTACAGTGGGCCAGGATATTGGTCTGTGTATTGACAAAAAGCCTGTTTAAAGAGCAAGATGTTAGTAACGTTCATTTGATGGTTTTATCCTTTTGAAGCAGCAAACTGGTACAGTTTTGAAGTGATTTTTCTTTCCACATGAAAATTACCTAAGACTTGTTTTACAGATTTAGCTTACGAAGGCTTTTTTTTTCCTTTTTTTTCCTCTTTTTTTTTTTTTTTCCTTTTTTTTCTCACCTGTTATATCAGGAAAGAACAGACCTCTTTTCATTGGGAAATGAAAGCTTAGGGGCTTAGGGAAATGTAGACTTAGGTAATCATTCTTTCTGTCTGTGTTTCTGGGTGCCCAGAGGGTTCTGTGTGGTTCCTTCACTCCAGACTCCTCTACAAATCAAAGGAGGAATGTGTTCAGTTGTTGGGGGTCTCTCTGGTTCTCCAGCTCTCTCTGTGTTGACCTCATCCACGTCTCTCTTGGAACAAGCTGGAGCTCACTGAATTTCTATTTGACACGTGATTTTTTGTCAGATAAGGGTCAACAGAAGGGAGTGTGTTAGACAGAACGTAAGGCTGCTTAGAGCTGTGTTCTCTGCACCTTTGTCAAGACTTTGCAAAGTATACTAATTAGTCCCTGCAGCTTTCACTTAAGCACTGAGAAGTAATGTTAACAAGGTTTTGCATGCTGGTACTCTTCAGGTACAAGCTCTGGGGGAAGGAGGAGGAGATCTGCCCTCTCTGTTGAAGGAGTAAGCAGCTTCATTGCTTCAGAAGCAATGATCGTGATCTTTTTATTTCCAGAGGGGGAATAACCCACCAGAAAGTTTCCTTGCAATACAGCAGCTATTGAATGCAACATGTAAATTCTATAGAAAGAATTTAGTTATGATAGAAAAACAATGTTGTTATAGTTCTTTTCCTGACTTTCTGAGGAGACTGTAATTATCAAAATTGCTTTCCAGTGGCAATCGTTAACCTGTGGCTGGATTTTTGGCAGCTCCTTATTCTCACTGTGGCATTAGCAGGCTAAATCATTGGCTTTCACAGATGAAGTTCACTGGCTTTCACAAACAACCGGAATTTTCAGGGCTAGCTGTTCAATAGAGTGTTCAAAAAAATTTCAAATGTTTTGCATTTGGGATATTTTGCTGTGGTGAAGTGATCTATGAGACTGGTTTTAAATCTAGAAATTGTCCATTCTGTGACTCCATAACAAGGACAAATTGTTTTGGTTAGAGTTGGAAGATTACCCTCTAAAGAGGGGGGAAAAATAGGTTTTAACAGGCATTCCACAGGTGCTGTGTGGGTGTTGTGAGTTGAGTTACTATACAGAATACAGGTGTAGGCATTTGTTAATCTTTTATATTCTTTCCCTATATTTTTTTTAAGCATATGAGGAGCACTTTAACTGAAGAATATTTTCCATCCTGCAATTCCCGTAATACGGTTTGCAGTTTGATGACAATTCTGTAAAGAAAATGTGGGATGAAGAACACTGGAAGGGTTTTAGAGACTTGGGCCCTTTATAAACAGGCATCTTTGGTTTCAGTGGCTGATTACTTTAAAAAATATATATAAGCACATATATATATATGCCTTCTTAGACTGAGATGCTAAGGTAGGAATATATATTTTTTTGATACTAGGTTAGCTTGAAAAATGCTTGAAGTGAAGGATTATTTTCTTTTGGAAGAGCATGGTTGGCAAGACGGGGTGGGACTCCATATGCAGAATCTTCTTTGCTCTGTATTGCGAGCTGCGGCCCATGTGTGCAGTAAGCTGGCCTCACAACAGTATGTGGGCTTGCGGTAGTCCATATGGCTCTTGTTCTTGTTTGGGCTCTCTATTTTATTCTCTGCTAGATGAATCCTGTGCCAGGTGCTGTTCTTTCAGACTATGTAATTTTTAAAATGAGTGGGATTTCTTTTTTGCTCTTACTGAGATGCTGAGAATGTCGCATACATTTACCACGCTTTGCTAAGATTGCTACAGGTTCTTGTAATTAAGAACATTTCCTGCCTCCCCCCATTCCTTTCCTTTCTCCTCCTAAATGGAGTGTGTCTAAGAGGAGAACAAAAAGCAGAAGTTGTGGTTAGGGCGATGCATCCCTATGCTTACATGTTTGCTGTCATCTGTCAGTGTAGTTTCTCTTATTTATTCCTGCATTTGCCTTGTGGCAGGAGCAAACTACCCTCATGCTATGTTTATGCAGTGCCTGTGTGCTGAGGCTGCTGCTATGCAATCCTACAGCAAACTGTGCCTCTTCTCTTAGAGAGAATATTGCAGAATGTGGCTGGCATATTTAAGATCTATTGGGAAGTGGAGGTAGAAGGTAGGAAACTTACTTTTGAAATACACAAATAACACAATTGCATCTCACATTTGGGCTGAAAGATGTTTATTTCAGAAAAGTAGGAGCTTTCTGCCTGAGCAAAAACAACTTCTTCAATGTTGTGTAAAAATTGACTGTTATAATACAGTGTAAAAGATTTGTTCCCTTTCAGAAGGCAATTATGCTTATTAGCGTTGAAGGTGAGGTCTCTGAAGGATTACACTTTTTAAAAATTCTGTTCACTTTTCAGAAATTATATTCTAATAATAAACTAAAAGGTGAATTGATTGGATAGGCTTTGAGTGTGATTTATCATTTTAACACTGTGGTATTGTCCTACAAAATTTTTTTAATGCTGCATTAATACATGACAAGAATAATCCAGAAGAAAGGAAACAGAGAGAGGTTATTTTCATTTTAAATAAACTCTCCCAGACAAAAGAACTCTACTACAATTTTTATATAAATGTTATTCACAGTCCTTAAAATTATAAGACAAGATATTGATTGTAGTGTGGCTTCAGATGCATAGAGGGAATGTAATTGTTGTGTCTTAGTCAACAGGTGAGGAAGTCACACTGCTCAGCCAGAAGTCACACTGCTCAGCCAGAAGTATAAATGAAAAGTGCTCTGGATACGTGTCTTAGAACTTGTGAGTGTGCTGCAAATGATAGTCTGATACTGTAACAATACGAAAGCAATGAAATTTTACTTCATTGGGCAATACTAACTAGTCAATGACACAAATGCCTAAGTCAACTTTTTAAAAAACAGGTAACCCAGAAATATAAAAGACTTAGCTGTTGTTGATGCTGAGTGGATTTTATTTACAGTTTTTGGAAAGACTTATGTTGCAGTTTCCCCTTAGCTTGAGGGGATTTTGGATCAAATCTGTGTTTAGTTAAATTGTATTTATTGATGGGAAATTAGACGCTCATTAGTAGCATGGTGTTCATCTCAGGGTAGTGACTGCTAGCGAGAAGTATGCAGGGGCACTAAGTAGTAATGCTAAATTTTTAGAACTTGTGGAGCACATGAAACTGAGTTTCTGTATGAAAAACAGAAACATTCTGTAGGAATGTATGTTTCTGTATGAAAAGTCTTGAAATGCTACACCTTAGAGATGGTTTGTTTGATAAATTATTTGGTCATGAGAATTACAGTGCTGCATTGAGTGATTTACCTGGCCTCACTTCAGCAGCCTGTCCCTATGAAATGAAACGTAAAATACAAGGATTTTTCTGCGCTAGTAGCTTCAGTGATGGTTGCCAGCCCTCCCTTTCCATCTACCCCATGCTCTTCGGTTCCTTGACACACAGTGAAAAAAGGAGTCTGTTCCAGATGAAACCAGGGGACAGAAACTGATGTTCCTCTCCATGTTCCATGACACATGGGATGGGGAAGGGGGTGGAATTCCCCATCCCTCCTTTATCAGGAGGGACTGCTGGGTTTGCCTGTTACACCATGTGCCCTGAGAAGATCTCAAGGCCTCCCAAGACCAGTATTACTGGGGCCTGATGGTCACGTGTCTGTCTGCCATTCCTTCTTGCTGTAGCCTTTAACTTTTTCCCTACTTCTCCCTCACCTTTAGCATTCCTGCTTTTTAACTGCTGATTTTTCTTCCATGTTTTCTTCCTCCTTATCCATTTATCTACTCTTCCGTTGATTTTTTGTCCTGATTTGTGGTTCCTCTAACAATTTTCACAGCCTGTGTCCCTATCACAATCTCTTTTAAGAACATGGGGGGAGTATGTAGGGACTGGAAATCCTATATGTGTTGACTGGTCGTAGTGGGCAAACTTAGACGTGTGGCATGTAGCCATGTAAAGTGTTTTTTTTTTCCTTTTTTTTTTTTTTTCTTGTGGAGTCTTTTCTTGTTAGAGGCCAGGAGAATGTTGGCCTCTGTGCTTAAGTCTTGCTCATGGCTGTAGGTGTGAGCAGCCAAGGGGCTGTGTCTGCTGGAAGCTGATAGAGCAAACCTAAACCTGGCCAGTGAAGGTACCCCCACCCCACCCAGACAGCTGATGTGATCATTACTAGCCCGAGGTACTCATTTGTCAAAATTATGAGCATCTGAGAGCAGGTTTTTTAGAATGAAAATGTCACACAAGCCAGTGCAAAGTATGCAGATTTACTTTCCCATTTTATATCTCACCTGCAAGTTGTGCTTTAATTTTTCTTCATTAAGTTTTCTCCAAACTTAACATTTGAAGTTACACACAAAAGGGGTGGGTTGGAAGAAGAAATCTACAGAAATAGTTTCTCCTCCCAGTCTGTCAGATTTGTGGAATATGGGGTAGTTAGCATTTTATTGTGGCATATGTCCTGATAAGGAGATTTCTACATCAAAGATGTAGGAGAAAGCAGCTCTTCTACAGACAATGGAAGGAACCAAGCTAGAGCAGAAAGACCTCCAACCCTAATACTGGTAGTGGTACAGACCCTTGGGTGAGGGGTTGGGAATGTAGAGGGCAAGGGCATAATTGCCTAGGGATCTTTTTTTTTGTTCAGGTGCCCTCCTTGGGGGCACCCAATTTGAGCTGATGCTGTAACTCTGCAGAAGCTGCTTTTTGGTTATTAATGTTGCAGAAGCTAGAGTTGTACCACGTTATGGTGATAGACTTGCATAATTTCCATACCATTACGGTGATGGGAAGTACTCAGGATTTTCTTACTACATAATGCTCTGAATAGGAAGAATTCAGGTGTTCCATAAAGCTACAGAATATTCATTTTCAGCCATCAAATAATGAAAGTTAATATCATACGTTAGGAAAAGGGGACCTCTAGAGATCAAGTCCAGTACCCTGCTCAAAGCAGAGCAAACTTCCAAGTTCGGTCAGGTTGCTCAGGTGCTGTCTGGTCGACCTTGGAATATATAAGGATGAAAATGTCATGGTCTCTCTGGGCCAAAGTATACTCGTCTTTCTAAAATCTTCTAAACTATCAGCACAGAATCATGTCATATGTTTTATTTTGCTCCATTGTTCTTGCCAAGCAGGGAAAGATTGATTTTATTTTTAACCACTTTCCCTTAAATAAAAAAATCTTTTTCCATAGATTTTTATCATGAGCACTTAAAGATGAAGATTGTATTTGTTTATCTTACTGTTTATAAGGTTTCAGGATATAAATAATACTAATGAGGTTGCTTTTGGTTCAACTGGGGAAAGAATTGCATATTTAGAAGCACTTAAGTCTGAGTATCATAAATGTTTCTCAGCCAAGAAGGCTGTCTTAAACTCCCTAAATCATCTGTATTCCTTACACCCTTGTAGTTTCTAACTACAAGTGTTAGTGATGAGAACATTTACTTTGACACTGGCTTTTCCTCAATGGAAAAATTGACCTTATTATCATTGGTGCAAAACCACTGGAGTTAGAGAAATGAGTGTATTCTGTTAAGGCCTATTATGCTAAGGGGTTGGCAATTAAGATAATAATTTGCTCCAAAGCAAGAAATTGATACTTAAAAGAATAACTACTTAAACAAAACCCTTGAAATCAAAAACTTCTTATGCCATTTAATTAGATGAACCTTCGAATGTTACATTTTTTTGGGTGTTCTTCCACACTATTGATAGCATTATAAATAAATAAATAAAAAGGAAAACCAAACCTAGTCACTTTTAGCCATTTAAGGAAAATAGGGAAGTCGGTGTTTGAACAGGTAAAGAACATTTTGGCAAAACTGCTGCTGCTGTGTTAAGCCGGAAGTTCTTCACCATTTCCCTTCTTCCAGGGAAAGACCATTATTCCCTCATGAGATAGGGAGATGATGATAACATGGCAATGCAGGTTTGTTTCTGATGCTCACTGTGATTTTATGCTTTAGGAAGAACAGCAGAACTCTGATATATATGAAAGTACAGTCAGTAAAGATAAAAATTTCAGTGTTCTGCAGTGTCTGTAGGGTCCTCATCCTCAGGTTTTTCTTGTATCGATGAGACTTGCATTATATTTTGGATGTTTTTTCTACTGAACACAATTCTCTTAGAGGATATTGCCTCTGGTGTACCCCTTGTTTTAAGGTGAAGAATTATGTTGAACCCGCTGAATCATAACAGCTAGTGCCATATGAGAGGATACAAACAGGCTTGCTGCTTTGTTTTGTAGTATTTTGTCTCTGAGATAAAGCTGAATTCTGACCAGTTTGAAGGCCCTTCATGTGACTGAACTTCTGATAAGACATTCAGTTAAAATATTGAAATTATTTATTTGAACTTCTGTGATTTTTTTTTTTTCAATAAAAACCTGCTCAACTCAGTTGTTTTTTTAAGGGACTTAAACATCTTATTTCTCATATATTTAGAGTTCAAGGAAACTGCATTTACTGGCTTTATCATATAAGAAATGCACCAGAGGGTTCATTGTCACTTGCTTTGAGCCCAGGAAGACACAATCTCCTTCTGATTCATTCCAACTGTGAAAGTTGGAGCTAGCATATGAAGTAAACTGGGGGTTTAAACTTCTGTTAATAGACAGTAGTCTCTTAAGGTAACAGACACAGTGACAATGCAGTTCAATACTGAACTCATTCTAGAAGTAACTATTTGTAATGCCTTCAACAAAGTAATTATTATGGTTTCATAGATTTTGAAATTACTTTTGTTAGTAAAGATGTTTTTACAGAATGTTCTTTTATAAATATAACTGTGAAAGTGTCTTTTCTCTGAAAAATAACAATATTTTGAAAGTTGTCCCCATTTTCTGAATCAAAACCACGAGCTCAAAAGTTGCACTTCCTTGGTTGTGAAAAATTCAGATATTTTTCATGCTTTAAGATCCGTTGCTTGGTGTTCACAAATAAGCAATCAGTAAATGGCTGAACGGACATGTGACTTTGGGATGCAAAGCTTTGTATTTCTCCAATAAAAATTCGTGAAATTCTGCAATTTTTAGACATTGGTTGCAGAGTATATACCATATTTATAGCTATTGTGGTACGGTGTGTATTTTTGTAGGGTATTGGGTTGTACTCGGGAGCTCGTCACAGTACTCTGAATGTGATGCAAAATTCTCTCAAGCGTAAGGAAGAACAGGAGTGTGTGATGTGGCTGTCCGCCATGTTGGTGGGGAAACATCTTGAGAACAAATCCAGCTGTTCAAACCTGTGTTTCAATATTTGCTTTCTGTGGATTTATGTAATATAAATCACCTGTTGTACAGTATAAATCATTGGATCAGAGTACTATACTTTTCTGATACTACCGAAGCATATTCAATGCAAAACATAATATGCTCATTGTTAGCTCTTTTACACATTTCTAGCATTTATTTTGTAAAACTGTGCTGGGTTTTGTGCTTTTTGAATTTCCTTCAACGTTATTAAGAATTAAATAACCTTCTGCACTGAAGTGCCATCAGGGAAGATGAATAGAAGTTCTAATCTAAAAGGAGTCTGTAAAGGATAACTTCTAATTTTTATAGGAATGCTAAAACAAAGAAATCGAGTTTTATATTTGCTGCTTTTCTTGACAAATACTGATGCTGTAAATTATACAGCTGTTCTTCCTCTGTATGGATTTTTGCAATAGTCACAGCGATTTATAGGTGCAGAGTGCAGCTGCTGGAAGTCATTTGTTCTCATTTATGCATTAAATCTATCATACACAAACGCATTAACATTCGGTACAGAGCTCAAGGGCATAAGCTTTTTCTTTCCTGCTCTGAGTTGCTGTCCTGTAAGTGTTTGCAAGGTGTGCAGAAAACAATATTAAAAAAAATTAAACTGATATGCAAGAAAAAAGGGAAGCAGTGCTGTACATGATAAATACTTGAAACCAGCTAATTTTGCAGTTTAAACTGAACAGCTAAAAATAAATGTACTGTTAAAACATTTCTGAAATTGGTAATGCTAATAAGCTTGTTTTGATGGATTAGCACTTCAGTTCCAATTGCTGGAGTGCCACTCTTTATGCATGTCAGTTGGACGTATGTCCACATTACAGCAACTTAACGTTCTCTGCAGTGTTTGAATTGTGTGCATCCTAAAATAGTGTGTGAGGATGCATCATTGAGTTATTTGATTCAGCTTGCTTTAGTTCTGGACTTTTTGATCATAAAAAAAAGGAAATAGCTTATTTTAAGTTGTTAGCAAGTATTTATAAGAAATATTTTTTAAAAAAATGTTAAACTGCAACTGGAGTTTGACAGGTGAGTAGTGGCAAGCACCATAAATATTTGTTGAGTATGTAATTTGAGAAAATTGCAGTTGAAACAGGCTGCCTGATATGAGTTGTGTATCTGCTTATCTATGATTGTTTCACATCTCTCACGCTGAGACATTAAATCTAGGAAAACTTCAGTGTGCTCAGTTCAGGACCAGGAGAAACTTACACCTAGGGGAACTTGAGCTGATTTGTTGGAGACAGGCCCTGAACTCATGTGATAGATGGAATATGCTTAGACATGGTGTTTAGTTTCACTGAGGTGTGTGTAAGTGATCTTTAAGTCTTAATTTCCTTCCCCTCTCAGTTTTAAGGCAATAATGTGGATTCTCATGAGGTGGACACTAACCTCATAGAAACAATAAGCTAAGTTTGTCATGGATTTGGTGGAATGGATGGGCCTTCTGGAGGTCAAAGAAATGACTCCTCTTTAAGTCATCTATATTTCTTCTGTATTTCTTCTCTCCCTCTCCTTCATGCCTTCTTTACCCATCTCCTCCTCCTGAAGATGGGATAAGACCTTCTGGAGGTTCCTAACTTCAGATCTGGTGTTTAACCTGGGCCCCTCTCCCTGACAAATGCTTCCTGCTCTAGTTCTAGACATGCTCATTTATGACAAATGTGCCCATAACTGTACGAGGAGAAAACCTTTATGAGCTAATACATTAAGTGGTATATGTGTGCAGAAAAAGGATTGCTGGACTTAAAAATTCTGTTCCATTAATACTTAGAGGGAAAAATTGCTTTGCTACCTTTCAAACTCAGCTACTCCATCTGGGAGATGGATAGTTACCAGAGCAGGGTATTAGAAGCGTGGGGACCAAATTCTGAAATAATGGATAGAGAAGTGACAGCAAGGTGTTGCTCTGTCATCTGTAAGGAGACAAGAACTTGATGAAACACGAGTGTTGTGCAGCAGTTGCAATCTGATGCAAAGAAGTCATCAAAAGAAACAACATTACCCTAACTGAACAGCAAATTCCAGAAAAAAAAAAAAACAACAAACAACAACAAACAAAAAAGCAACAACAACCTGGGATTTAAACAGATGTGATCTGCTTTTGATTCTTTGTGCATGATAGCTGTGCTTTTCTGTGGTATTATATATTAGCTTGAGTATTATTAACATTAAATAGCTGTAGGTACAGAGAAAATTGCAAGACTTCACTTCAGGTGGAACCTGAGTCCAGTAAATCATGGTTTTATAAAGGCAGCACAGAATCTTTGTAGAGGCAAAGTGTGCTACTTATGGTTTAGTCCTTAGAACAATGACTTCCAGTCAGCTTAAATAACAAGAGTGATTCAGTCAATGAGAACGCACAGAGCTGTGTTTAAATATCTTCCTGTGATTCATTGCTGTTCTGAATTTATGGGCGTGCCTCCTCCGGGGTGTTTGACTTGCTGTGGATGTGTTACACATCAGAAGTGAGGCTCTTCATAGGCAAGTTTACCAATACCATGATGCTGCAACTTTATACAATGCTGTGTGAAATAAAACACAGTGTTTTAAAAACAATAACACATTGAATGTTTTAGACAAAAGCTGAAGGGAAAAAAAAAAGCTTATTTTTATGCATCTTAGTATGCAATTTGGCAGTGGCATAACCCTATTTGTATGATTGCTGTGCTCATGTAGAAGGCCTTGTTGATCTGCAGCTTTCTTGAAAGTTGGATCATGTTAAGGTACAGCAAGTTTTTACCAAGTGTTTGGTTACCAAATCTAAAACTGACCATGTGCTTTACAAACACTGCATTGTATAAATGCAGGCTTAGAGACTCTGAAAGAAACTTAGGTGTGTCTGCTTGGCTTTTTGACGAGTTGTAAAGGCTGGGAATGGGATGACTTGTCTTGCGAGGAGAGGATGAGCGGTCCAGGCTTGTTCAGTCTGGAGAAAATCTGGGGGGAACCTGACAGCAGCCCCTGGTACCTACAAGAAGCTCATTGAGAAGACTGAGGTAAGACCAGAGCCCTCCTGAGGTCCCTTTCAGCCTGCATTACCCCATGTTACCATGAAAGCTAATATTGCACTGGCTTTCTAGACTCAGGGGTGGTTCTTCCACATCTTCTATGATGCTCCCTTCACAGAGGGAAGCCCATCATTGGGACCCTTTATGTATGTATATGTACATATATGCATGCATGTATCTATGGTTATAGTCTAGATTCATCTTTGCAATCACTTTGTCCTATGCTCTGTTCTCTCTGTATTTTTTATTAACCTAATTGGGAAAGAACCTGGGCTTTATTCTCAGCAAACGCAGGAGCTTCCCACTCTTGCTGTAGAGATGTTGGTGTCTTTTAGGCAAGGCCCACACAGTCTCGCCTGACTGCACAACAAGACATCATTCTCATGACAGAACTCTATCAAATTCTTAACTCTATGGCACTCATTTTGTGGGCAGTGCTCAAATCTGAGAGGAAAGCTTTCTTACATGTCAACTCTTATTTTTTGCATGATCCTGTAAAACCCGTAACTGTACCTCACTGCCACTTGCATCTTTACAGTGCAATTCTTGAACCACTTGTTTGTGAGTTCATATGAGAATTTGGGGTTGATAATGAGTTTGGTGTCTAGTTGACCCCTAAACCTATCTTTGAAGGGCACACAGACAATTACAGTCTAATGCACATATTTTTGTTCAGTAATTTTGTAAGCAATAAAATGTACCTATTTGTTTTGTCTGAGTTCTTCACATTTCTGCACTGTTCCTTGAGTGAGCTGTGTTACAAGTAGGTAGTAATATATGCTAAGCTGTTTGGTGCGGCTTTTACTGCTTGCCTGGGTGCTTTTTATCACTACATGCACATTCTGATGGTCAGAAAACATATGCTGTAGTCTCTTTATATTGTCATAATATCACCCTTTTAATTTATATTTGTATCTTAAATGTCTTACTTTTTTCCCTATTTCTTCACGCAAAATGGAAAGATGAGGAACTGTTTTAAGACAGGAGTCAGTATTGGCTTTTTTATTTTTTGTTTATTTAATGTAACTATTTTGCTTGATTCGCTTGTCTTTTACTTCCCTCAATTTATTTTCTGTGTCCCAGTGATCACAGGTATTCCATCTCCTGAGCTACAACCAAGTTATTTGCATTTTCTAGAGTTTTTTCTTAATGTAATCTCTAACAGTTGAACACATCCCTGCCACCAGTGTAACAATGTTGAGCATGGAATCTGGCAAAGGACTAGTCGAGGGAGAAGTCAAGAGGCAGAGGCTAAAATCCATTAATTGAGGCAGGTGTGGGGAGCTAGGGTCTATTTGCTACATTTTTCATAAATCTCACAGTAAAATCATACATTTCTTTTCTTCCCCGTCCAAGGAATCCTAGCGGCAAGGGGAAGTACTCAGAGGCATCTGTACAGGGTGCTGGGGGGGGTGCCCAGTTTCCTTTGGAGCTGAAGTAGAAGTTAGATGGCTGCGTGGAGGCAGGGTCTGCCAGGATAAGGTCCCCTCTCCTTGATGAAGTCCCTGGAAGGTGAAGGGAGAGAAACAGAGAGAAATCCTATGAACAGTTTGCCCAAAATGCATCTTCCATTGCCTGGCACCCTTCCTGTTCCCAGAGCTCCCAGAAACACTTCTGTAAGTGCTGATCCCCTCCCAGCTAGAATTCCCTGAAATCTTTCTTCTCCTTCTTTCCTGCATTCTTCCCTGTCTATGAGTCTAAGAGACAGAAACTAAAACAGAGTAAAATAATTTTAATCTACTGAGAATGCATATCACGGTGTTTACAGCATTTCTTACTGTTTGTATAGAATTGAATGTGATAACAAGACTCATAAAACCCCGAAGAATACCTGCAAAACTTGTGTGAAGTTTTGGGTGCCAGAGGGGAGCATGACAACTTATTTTGTGTTACAGCTACTTTTTTTTCCTGCTCTTTGGGTTTGTCGTGAAGACTTGTGGTGCTTTGTTTATTATTGAAAATGGATGTTGTGTTGGTGTCCTGCTGTTACTGGCTTTGTGCTACAGGCTTGGCAGTTTTGGATTCTGTAGGAACCACTCATTCCTGGTTACACAGTACTTTTTATGGATGGAAAAAGTCCCTTGGAAGGATTTTCAAGTTTGATCATTTGCGTATGATGCTGCAGCACAGTAAGAATTGCTTAAGAAAAGAAGCCAGCTAGATTGAAGTGTTGTATTGACTTACCACTGTATCTCCGGGTCTGTAGCTTCCTTGCAGTACAGCAGAGAAGGGAGCATTCTGTCTTCTTGTCATTTAATTGCAGGAAAGGTAGATTTGCCAATTAGAGTAAGAGTCTGTGTTGCATGATAACCACTGGTTTTTGCTGAGAGTGCACTGGAGAAGTTGCAGATGCTTTACCAGAGCTGGAGGTGCAGTTGAATATTTGGGTTTGAGCATCCTGGACAAAAAAGTCATTACTACACAGTGGTGATTCATTTCTGTATTGGTTTATTGATTTTTTTTTTTTAACATATTAAATATTAGTCCTCCTAAGAACATAGCTCAGTTTTCTAATTCAGGTGATCAGCTGGTGGAACAATTGTCTGCTTCTCTTCAGGGCTCCACTGTTTTTATTTTATTTGCTGTATCCCTGAGATTTCCAACTAAGCCTGAGGAAGTTAGATCCCATCCTATGTCCAATGCATTTCTTACAGTAAAAGAGAATTAAAAAAATAATAGGACTGGTTCCTTTAATATTGGATGCTCTTCATCCATAAATGTAGAAACTTTACATAGCGAGTCGTGGGTATTATGATGCTTCTGTAAATAATGCATGTAGAGCTTCATGCAATGCAAAGGAAAACAATTAGGAAGACTTCAGCTTGCTTCAGAGCAGACTGTGAGCAGGTTCGTGCACATTTTGTTGTTCATTCCTCATTGTGCCTCTTCTCATCATTTGAAGCTGATGCCACAGGCTTTTCTTGTTCTGATGTGCTGTTTTCCCTTTTTTATTTTTTCCCTTGAATTTAATTCTCTCCTTCACCCAAGCCATTTTGCAAATATCTACTAGTATTCTTCAAAGGGACAAGATGCAGAAAGAAAATGAGGAAATTGTCTAGAGTAAAGCAGGCAGAGACAGGCGGCTGCTTACAATCCTAATGTTGACTGTCTTTTTGCCCTGAAGTCCGTAACTTTCAGCTGTCCAAATAACAGCTCCTCAGCTTGATTCCTAGAAACAGTTGAATCTCACTTCCAATTTCAAGGTTCACTTTGTTCTTTATTGTCTTGGATGGCAGAAGGCTGCAGGGTTTCAAGATCTGGGTGGAAGAGGAAGGAACAAGATGGAAGTGGCAGGATCCCTGAATGCTCACAGTGTGCACAAAGCAGTGAGAGAGGAGAAATAGGCAGTGGCACTTTACAGAGGTGGCTTTTCACAGACACTTTTTTGATTTCCCTACTGTCTATGCTTCCCATTTCCCTGGATTTCAGAATTCTTATCTCTGCCTGCTGTTCCTTTGTATAGAGTGCTTGAGACATACGCTGGCAGGGTGGGGAAGCAAATACAAGAAATATATTTAGATGCAACAGTCAAAAACTCTATTCTTAACCCTATCTACACCTCTCCTTGTCTATTGCTTATTAAGACAGACGTGTCTGGGAGAAGCAGCAGCTAAATACCAAACCTGTCTTCTCAAAGGAAGATTATGCCTAAGAAGCAGCAAAATGTCAACCTTTCATGGTACTAGTTATAAAATTAAATAAATAAAAATGTGGTGTTGTTTAACATAAGCTTTGTTCATCCGTTGTGAGATAAAGATGATTCGATTGTAAGTACTGTTGTAGACATAGTCCATTTTCCCAATCTTTTATAAATTTAATTCGGTGTGTCCTTAAACAGATTACAGATAGATAAAACATTGTTTATACATTACTTGTCAATTTTGAAGTTTTGAAATGCTTTTGGAAATAAATGGCATGTTCTTTTGCTGACAGGATTTGAAATCTAGCAATCAGCGAGATGAAATTGCTGCCGCACGTGCATCCCTGAAAGAAAATTCTTCTCTTCTACATTCAATATGTTCAGCTTGTTTGGAACATTCAGATGTTGCATCCCTTACAGCCAGCAAGGATTCAATTTGCAGTGAAATACAGAATGCTCTCAATGTAATTTCTAATGCTTCCCAAGGAGTTGGAAATAAAACAGGACAACCTTCATCTCACAAATCCACTCTAGGAAGTGCGCTTGATGAGCTTGAGGTAGGTGAACCCATAAATTTACCACACTGCAACATTTTTGGAAAAAATGGTTTGCTTTACTATTTGTATTCACTAACAACTATTGCTGTTAGAAATGGCAGACTAAAAGGTATTAGAAACCAATGCTCTGCATAGTCTTAGTCTGAATAGTATCACTATTTTATTGGGAAGAATCACTTCTTCAAAAGAGCTTGGAATTAATTCTTCATGCATGTTCATCGTTTTGCTTCCTTCAAACAGCAGTTAAGAATTACTTCCATGCACGTGAGTAATGGTGGAGGCAGAAACATCCTTGAATAAGAGGGCAGAACCCAGGAGTTCAGTTTACAAATGACAATCATCAATGGTAATCACGGCTGCATTGACTGCATTTGAACTAGTACAATGCATGTTGAAGTTACTTACTCTGAAACTTGTCATTGGGATTATTATTTAATTTATATAATTGAAAGATTTAGAAACCTAATTATGTTTTTGTTTATGATTAAGTGATATAAGCAATATGCTTTCACAAATCGGTGTTTCTACTTCCATACTGAAGCAAATATTTGGAGAACGTCAGCTCTTCCTCTGCTTGTGACCTACTCGTAGGTTTCTGTATGGAGCATTCCCTGTTTCATATGGCTGTTCTGGCTCTTACCAGTGTAATTTTCCATTACGTTGTCAAAATTGGTAGACCTCCTGTAGATGAGGTGACAGACCATGCTCCTCATCTGGTATAATTGATGTAGACCCAGATCAACAAAAGGAATAAAAGTTTCTAAACACATTTGCAAATATGGGCCTTTTTGGTTGTAAAAACTCAGATTTATCAGATGCCAACCTCACGACTCCAATATTGTTGATACATTTTCAAGAAAATTGAAGTTATGACTGATGATGATAGATTTTGTTTAAAACTTTCAATGAAAGGTGAGAGGAATAGATTGAAGTCCATATATTTAACACAAATCTTGTACTGGCTGTGCATTGATCAAAATGGATCTCTTAGTCATACGCTAAGTTGAATCTGACTTTTTTTTTTTTTTTTCCCTCAGAGGAACAGGCTATGATTGCATGTTACATGTTATGTATGCTTTTTGCTTACACTGGGTTTTAAAGTTACAGTTCGGAAGCTATTTTCTTACTTAGTGAAAGAAAAAGCAACATTTAAGTGTCACAAGTGATTTGTCACAATGACACCCTGAATGAAAATGTAATTTAAATTAGAGTTATTGTTTATCTGTTTTACTTAACAAAATAAACAAAATGAGTAAGTGCTTGTATCTTCTCACAGCAGATGAATTCATCTTGACTGTATGCTAGTAGTACCATTTTAATGAGTTTTTTTTTTGGTTATCATATTTGTTAGTTTTAAAATATAAGAATTTTGATAATCACTAAATGGAAAATTTTCTTTTGGATTGAATTTGGTTTTATTTGGAAATGTAGCAACATAGAAGCCTCACTTGTAAAAAGCCATTTCTTTATGGCCTTTTAAATTTATTTTTACCTAGATACCACAAATGGGAATTGAAGCTGTATTTGTTAGATAAGCACAATTTATAGAGTATTTAAACTTTTAAAAAATGATCTTATGAATTAGATGGTTGTGCTTTTCTTTCTCTATAGAAAGTTCTATTGGCTAAAGACCTGAAATAACCTTTGCTCTATCTTGTTGCTGCAAATACAGTGCCATGAAATAAATTGATGTAGTAAATAGTCTGTTGGGAACAAATCTCATTAAATGTTTATAGTGTAGAAAAGTATCACGGAGCTTACCCAACATCTAGTATCTAGATGGTTTGCAGTGTCATTCTTCCTTTGCCAGTGCTGGCAGTGTGAAAGTAATTACTGATTGTAAGATGAGGAAATCACTAGTAAACCTTAGAGTAGTTAACTTCTTAAATCAGTTGATTCTCAAGAATTCGTCGTACAGGTTCCATATAAATACCACATTATTCACAAGTAAACACAAAATGGCAGTGTCACAAATTAAATTGCATAAGAATCATAGAATCATAGAGTATCCCGAGTTGGAGGGGACCCATAAGGGTCATCTAGTCCAACTCTTGGCACTGCACAGGTCTTCCCAAAGTTTAGACCATGTGACTAAGTGCACAGTCCAATCGCTTTTTAAATTCAGACAGGGTTGGTGCAGTGACTACTTCACTGGGGAGCGTGTTCCAGTGTGTGACCACCCTCTCAGTGAAGAACCTCTTCCTGATGTCCAGCCTAAACTTCCCCTGCCTCAGCTTAACACCATTCCCGCGAGTCCTATCACTGGCGTTTACAGTGAATAGGTCACCTGCCTCTCCACTCCCCTTCACGAGGAAGTTGTAGACCGCGATGAGGTCTCCCCTCAGCCTCCTCTTCTCCAGGCTGAACAGGCCTGTGTTCAGGCCTGAAGATCTGTGTTAAAAGAACGTGGGTGTAGGTTATCTAATTCTTTTCATTGGTATTGCATCTTCTGATGTAAAGAGATCTCTAACAAAACGATCCAGGCTATGCATGCCTGACTTAGCATATCCATCTGATATGTTGTCCTTTAGTGATTGTTATGTCCTTTAGTGATTGTATGTCCTTTAGTGATTATGGCTATCTAGCACAGCAATTATATATGAGATATCAAAGTACTGTAAATTGGTCCAGAATGTCAGGAAATGGAACCAGGTTTCTGGATACCCATTATCCCTCTTTCATGAATCAGAAAACCAATGAGAGGAAGAAGATAGGGATGTGATAATTCTGATTGAATGCTTGTGTTTAAAAGCTCAGGTAGCTAAACACTGTTAACCCTATGAAAGCAAAAAAGCAAAACTATTTGTTGCATATCTAGTGTCCTCTGATTGTTTGGAAATCAAATGATCTTTTCTGCTTAGGTATGCTTATCAGAAATACTTGATGAAATTGCTTGAAGAATCAAATCTGCAGGCAGAATCTTAAACCATTTTTTTCTTGTTACTTTTGGCTATTATTTTTTTTTTTTGAGCTGAACTTAGTGGTGTTTTTTTTTCTTTTTTTTTTTTGCTCATACATGCCAGTGCTTCTTGTACATCTTTTCATGCACTTTCTGCAAACTGTCTCCTAGGAGAAGATGTTTCTCCTTCAACTTTATCTGAGATTTTAAAGGCAGTCATCTTGCTAACTGAAATGGATAATTGGCTGTAGCCTTCAGGCATGTCTTAGTTTTCCATCACGAAGCTGTTTGTTTCTGTATTAACTTGGGAGGTTGCATTTTATTTTATGAGGGACGCTGTAGTCTAGTGTTCAAGGTGCTTACTTGAGATACAGGAGCCCAACAGTGAAGCTGCTGATCCAGTGAGTTGTGACAAAGGGGCAGAACTCCAGCAGAGGTGAGGTACCACTGAGCAGTTTGGCATACAGGATGGTAATGTGAATGTGAGAGGCAGTTTCAAATCTCTAACACAAATAAACCTGTCTTCCACATCAGAAATGAATGTCCTGACCTCTGGAAGCTGGCTATCTGTAGGATGTCTTCCCTTATCATTCCTAGATCACTGTGGATGAGTCTTTCCTGTATAAAAATAGTTTGAAGTTATCAATTTGGTATAAGTTAATAATAAAAAAACTAAGTATTTTAAGTATTTAAACGCTAATGACTAGCTTCATACAGTTTTCTAAACCTGTATTACTATGCTAGTTGTTAAAGTGCAATCTTTTTCATTTATATTTCTACTGTGTCTTTGGATATAGCCAAAGCAATGAAGACCTAGGTAACTCAGGGGATTAAAAATCTGTTACGCAGGGAAACAGAGTTCCCACTGCAAAGAACTGTTTGGATTCTGCTTTTAAAATCACACATTCCTACTGACAGAGTGGCAGCTGAAAGAATTTAATATTCCAGAATCACAGAAGCCCCTCCATTTCAGCGTCCATAACAGCACTTCTTACTACTTCCAGTTTCCTGTACTGCATTGTCCTAATTTTCTACAATGCATATTTTGTTTGAGACAGGAAGTAAATTTGCTTGGTTACATGTAAATAGGGTGCAGTTTTGCTTTGTATTCAGCCACAATATCACTGTTGTAAGCAAGCTCAGCAAACAGAATACGTGAGAAAAAATGCCCAATATTAATATTCTTAATGTGTCTCTAAGCTATATTTGTGATGAAGTGGGATTTTACTGCCTTCGCACTTCCAGAAGAGTGTCTTCAGGTACGTTCCCTGCCTTCTGTGGAAATACCTGTTATAGAAAAGGACAAAGGAGTCTTAACATTTTATTTGCAGCAGGGAGGCTTCTGATGATAATACTGAGCTGGATTATTTCTCCTTTCAGGTCTGGCTTCAGGCATTGTCAAATTAGGAATTTGCCTGCAAAAAGCTAAATGATTTCCTTTGCTGGTGCCTGCTTGAACCAGTCTGGCTCCCTCCACTGCCATCAAGAGGTTAGGGTATATGGAGATGCTTCAGAGCAGGAGAGCAAGCCATCTTCCTTCTCTCCAAGCCATCTTTCTTTTCTTTGGGCTTTACCTTTAATGGCAGGGGCTGCTATGCTTCAGAAAGTTTCAGCATTGGAGAAACTTTCTTGGAGAGTGTACAAGTCAAATTTGTTCTAAGTTATAAATACTGAGAAGTTATTAACTTACTCCCAACTTCCCTGCTTCCACAAAAGCAGATGAAAATAGTGGACTGCATGTTTCCTTTGGTCTAGGTTTGTCAGTAGACAAGTAGCGATTAAAACTATGGTCCCATCCCATTTTGGCTCTGATACCAAAAGTTGCATGTGAGATTATTGCTTCCATGATCAGTGTTTATTTATTTAACATCTTTCACTTAGGAAACAAATAAGTGGTACAAATAAGGTTACTTTGTTGCTTTTATAGATGCAGAAATAGCTGCACAAATAGTTTTTTTTTGTCTTTAAAAGATTTAAGCTCTTTTCCTCCTGTTTATGCTTCAGCTCCTTTCCAGATTGTTATGTGTATCCAGATAGGTGAAAATTGGTTTGAGGAAAAAACAGGAACTTAAAAATACATAGTTACTGCTTTAACTTAATCTAAGATTGCATCTGCTGGATGCACATGAGCACCTGACATAAACATATAAACCATTTTAATGATACATCCTGTCACTTGCTGAAACAAATAGACAACAGCAATAGCAGTTGCACTGGGCTGCCTTTTTTTTTTTTTTTTCTTTTGTGATGCTCTGCTGTGATACAAAATTCCCAAAATTCAACACAGTTACTGTGAAGAGAAACAGAAACTCACAACTACCTTTTCCTTCTGGACACCGTCTGTGGAAATTTGAGGACTGTAGTTCATGTAATCAGTTTCTGGTATGAAGCAGAACAGGAGCCTAGAACTTTCAGCCCCAGAAGGGCTTACAAGGGTTACTTAAGATTTAGTGTCCTCTATTATATATATATTGATTGGGAGCAAGTGTGAGGCTGAAATACTGAGAGTACTTAAATAATAAGAGTGCTTTTAAATGATACTGAGGACTTCAGGGCAATGGAATACTAGTGGAGGTAGAACATTAGAAACCTACATTGCTCCTTCCTGCACGTTGGGAAATAACGAGCTTCCATTTGAACTAGAGTAATGCAGAAAGAACCTGCACGGTCTGATGTCAGTATTAAAATGCTTCCTTGGGAAATACTCAGATTCTAAAGTCTGATTTTTCTCTAGCCTTGCTGGAGAATATCCCAGATGTCTCAAAGCAATTGTATATTTTAGGAAAGGCAGGAGAACTAGACCTGTAACAAAAAGACCTTCTTTCCCTAAATCATAGATAATATATATGAGATTATTTTTTAGCAATCCATAACAAAATTGGAAGGTGACTTAATTTCCATTTTTAAAAGTTTAAGCTTTTATCTTAAAATGTTTTAACAGAACACTTTCTCTACTTCGACAACTTCCTAAGTTGGGCAGTATATGAAAATGAGATATTAAATCTAAATTGGAAAAATAACTAAAATTCTCTGGGTTAAAAGTAGTTCAACACATATTGGATAATCACAGATAACTTCTGATTTACCTGACCTAAATTCCACTTGAGGGCATATGGCATAGTTTTCTTGTTTAATATTTTTTCTGGAAGCTTAGAAAATCGCATATGGATACATCAGGTAAGGGGACTTACAGGGAATATGGGCTTTGGTGATCTGGAGAGTAATGCTGTTCTTTCAAACATTCAGTTTGATTAAAAATGAATAGTTTGTATTTCTTTAAACGTTGAAGCTCAAATACAATTGCTTTTGCACTGTATGAAAATATCACCTCTCCTTTTCTTTTTGCTATGCTTGCCACAAAAGCATAACTAGTTTTATCATGCCAAAACACTTTGCTGCTTTTGTTTATTCCAGCTGGTGAAAAGCAAGAGGACACTTCAATCTGTGTCCTTTGAAAACACAGTTGTTGAACAAAAGCTGCTATTTTGTGCTTTGCTGGTGTTCAGCCTGTTAAATGTAGCAGCAGTGAATTTCTGCCACAGTGTTTAACTGTATTAGAATAAAAGCTGTCAGAATCCAACTGGTCGTGTAACATCTCTCAGCTGTAAGCTGGTAAAGTTGTTTTTATGCTAAATCTAGATGTCCTCCTGATTTCTCAAAATGTAAATGTTGGAGGTGTCAACCCTCCCTGTAGACTTTCAAACAAAGCTAGGCCTCAATTCTGAGATACTTTGATAAGATATATAGTATTAATGAGTAGTGAATGTCACATATATTGTGTGACAGTTGTACACAGACATTATAAACATGGTATAAGATGTACTTCTTTTTAAAAAAAAAGTCATGGTAAATTCATGACAGGCCCACTATATGGGAGAATAAGGAAGTCAGATGACCCTCAAGAAGTGTAGACAGACACGGGAAACAGTTTGAAGAAATACTTTTTGACAACATCAGTGGTAGAACATGAAGAGGAGAAACAGTGCTGGGTGAGAACTTAGGAAAATGGTATATGGTTGCTTGTATTAGGACGTATCTTCTGTACGGCTCTGAGGCTGGCTGGCCTTCAGTTCCTTGCCTGTAAAATGGGGCTGATAGCTTTTCATTTTAGAGTGGGATATTGTGAAGATCGGTAAACCAAGTAGTCAGATACTGCAGTGATAAAAATACACGCATGTTTATAAAGGTAAACAAATGGTGTTTCTGTTTCCAGGAGTGACGTGCCTTGTAGAAGAAGTGAGAGATGCAGATGTAGGCAAGACTGAAGCAGTCTTCAGTCTCAAGTAATAGAAGCAGGAAACAGAGACGACTCAGAGATAAGGTAGTTGTGGTCAGATGTCAATGTGGCCTGGGAACTTGTTCTACTGTTCTGTGTTTCGCTTAGGTGTGAAACAGCTCTGGCTGGAAAGCTCTGATGCCAGCTGAGGACTGAATACAGGCCAGTAAGGTTTGATAACACAGATGTGAGATCTGGGTGGCAGAGAGAACTGGGCTTTGTCCGCAAATGACCTGTACGTGTAGCCATGGTAGGGAAAATGGAGTCTTCCACGGTCAAAAGTATTTTGGATACATCAAGGGTAAAGGGCTATTTGGAAGTCTAGGAAGCAAAATGTCACTGCAGTTCATGCAAGTGAAAAATAAAGCAGCAACTTTATTAGTCTGACTTTTCTTACCAGTACTCCTAATGTTTTTCAGCATTTAATTATCCAGGATCCTCTTGCAGTGAGTGAAGAGAAAATACGGCCATCACTAGAGAAACGTTTGGAAGCTATTATAAGTGGAGCAGCTTTGCTAGCTGATTCTTCCTGCACGCGTGATTTCCATCGAGAACGCATCATTGCTGAGTGCAATGCTATCCGTCAAGCTCTCCAAGACCTGCTCTCTGAATACATAAACAATGTAGGTAACCAGGCTTTTTCCCTTTTTTAAAAATGTAGATAATATGGAATATATTATTTTCCTTTTTCATGTAAATATATATGAATATATATATATATGAATAATATATGCAATAGAAGTAACTTGGCCATTATTGTCTCTTGTGATTGCTCATAGTTTAATCTGTATTTCTTAACATGGTCTTTACAAGATCAAAAGGAAATTTGTCTACATAAACCTAAGCAAAAGCTAAATATGGACCTCCAGAATGAGAAAAAAATTTGTCATACATTGTATAGAAAATGCTGTATTACAGGTATGACTTACACATATTTATATTACTTGATGCTTATTGTAAACTGTCACTGGGACAGAACAGCCATGATCCTTTGTACGCTAGCAAAAGTTTCTTCGTAATTTCATAATTTCACTTTCCAGTTGAGTCTTAAGGTCTGAGAGGACCAGAGATTAATCTCTGTTCCTGTAGAATGCAACAACTTAGATAATAATTTACTAATACATGAGTAGTGACAGTATCATTTTAGGGTGTTCATGCCACTACGTTTGATTTTCGTAAGGGCACTGAGTTACAAGTGTAGAAATGACTTAATTCCTACTTCAGAAAGCTAGGACTTTCAGTAAACCCAGAAATGTGGTTCTCTGGCATGCTTGTAGGCCAATTCATCTGTGAATTTATGAAAATGAATATAGTTTGATTGTGCTTTAAAAACAATTATTTGATTTAAAGAACGGATTTGGTTCTTACATCTGGCAGTTACATGGTAGAACAGTGGAGACTCAGATACTATTAATGTGGGTACATAGTGTTAATACCATGCCTTCCCTCAGGAAACATTTTCTATAGGCATACTGTTCTTATCTAAAGAATGCTTCAAGATGATTCATCCACCACACTGAGAAGATAATTGTATGATACAGCTATTTGTTTCTTTTTTTTTGAAGCCAAAACTCCTTTCTCTTCTGTAAGTTATACTAGTTAACCCAGTCCAAAGCTGTTCTATTGAGACTGTTTTCTTTGTCTTATCCTATTGTCGTTAGGATAATGAAGTGTAGGGACTAAGATAATTTATGCATATCAGATGTTTTTTTCATTTTTCAGATATTGTACTTGTTGATCTTCTTTTGGATTTGTACTACCGGGTTGGGGAGTGGGTGGAGAATTCCATTTATTTAATTATCTGTGTATTCCAGTTCCTCTTTCAGTCCCTACACCAGATAAAAATGCTTGTATTAATTTTTATTTAGAATTTACCTGCAGCTTCTGTTGAATACAGCGTAATTCCTGAACCTCTCTGGTAGTTTTTTGCACTTGGGCTGCTTATGTGAAATTTCTTTAGCTTTAGTTAGCTCTGTATGTTGGTCTCTGATACCTTCTTGCAGCAGATGTCTGTTGTGGTATCTGTTCTAAAATGAATTAAGTTTACTGATAAATGACTGAAAGTTTAATAAGAGAAGACGTTGACCTGAAGTAGCTAGGAAGTGTGGGAGGATGCAAATATAGTGTATACCAACCCATATCAGTCCAAAGGATCACCATGGGTTTCTGGCAAGAACTCTTTAGTAGAATTCTGCATTTTTCAGGAGTCAAACTATATGAGTGTAAGACACATGGTCACATGTAAGTCTTAAATTCTTCACTCTTGGAAGACAATTGTGATTAGCTTTCATATTTCAGAAATAATCACATTTCTAGGGTTACCTAAGGTAAGTGAAAAATATATTGCTCAATTCAAAATGTAAACTTGAGAAAGGCAGCAGCTGTTTAAACATGGTAAAAAGGGAATATATAATATAATTTGCTGCAAAACGCTGCATAGGCTTACAAGGACAAGGAGGGAAGTGAAAAGGAAGAAATACAGAAGATTTATATGTATGAGGTGTTAAACTAAGGTTAAATGGCAGAAGTGAATTTAAAGTTTTCAGTTTCTTTTAGTGCTCTTGATCTGTTTATACATTTAATATTTATCTTAGTGGAAGAAACTATCACCAACATTAGTTTATAGCTATTACTGAGACTGTATTGACTAAGTTTTTCATTGAGGATATTATCAGGTGTCAATTTCACAACTCTAACTCACAGAAGAACAGATCCAGGAGAAGGTGCTGATGTAGCACTGCCTCCTGGGCTGTTCTATTAATAATTTCAGTAAGCTAGAACTGTGAATTGAATGAGCTGTAACAGTTATGCAAGCCGTTTGTTAACACAGTATAATTTAAGGACTAGGTTGTGACCCCTTTCTTTCCCTGTCCCTGGGAATACTGCCATGCCCTGCAAGCAATCCCACTGTTCACATAATACTTAGTGTGAGTCCATGCATGTTGTCTCTTAGTGTATTTGTGCACTATACCCTGAGTGAGGCACTGAGAGATCTGCACTACAGCTTGAAGGTGAGTGTGAAGTTTTCCTTGATGAGTATCCACAGAGGATATACTGTTGCTCCTGTCTTTGTCCTGATGGGTATATAGTTCACAAAATAGAGTCTACTCTCTGTCATTTCAGTTTTTGTCAATCACTCTCATGAGTTGTATATAGCTGCTTCAGAGGGTTTTTTTCTGGTTAAGTATCTGTTTCTTGCTAGTATATTAGTTTGATTACTTCTGCCAAGGCTTCTTTCTATCTTGGTGTTGCTAATGAGAGCTGCATTGTTTCAGAGACCCCCCACACAGGAAGTGCCACCTTTGCAAACTCTTCTCTAGCACCTGGTTTTCCAGGAGGCTGTAAGAGATGCATTGGCACTGGTAATATGCAGTGCATTTCTAAGCCCCCTGGGTCTTGTTCTGGTGGTGAATGTGTCCTGGCTGGTATTTGCTTAGCTTTAACAGGATCATTTCCAAGGGCTTCAGTGCCTAAATTCTGTGTAAGCTGTGCATCCAAGTCTACTTTTTGAAACTAGCCCTCAGTGCCTAAACAAGTGTAAAGGAACTTAGGATATACTCCTAACTATTTGAAACACAAGAGGGAATATAGCTTTTTTTATTCCTATGTTTGTTTTATTTCTCAATTATTCTAAGTTTTTAATAAGTCTTAAGGACATCAAGTGAAATCAAGGGCCTCTTGGTGTCAGTGATAAAATGTAGAGGCTTTTAGTGCAAGCTGGGAGAAACATCTTTTCAGCAGATGCTGCCTTTTACATAAATGGCTACTTTTTGCAGAGGCTGCATCACAGTGAGGTGATTTGACAGACATTAAAGCAAAATGTTCTTTATGCTAATAAAGACCCAGTCTGTCTTCAAGAAGCTTAAGGTTTTCCACTGACAAAATAATTCAGTTATATAGTAAATTGCAATTATATTTATAATTAATTATTCTAAAAGGCAGCAAACTTTTTGGGGGTATTTCTGAATTATTTATGTACCTTTGTTATTCTCTCTGAATTCTACTCAGAGACAGGTATGTATTTGTATTTCAGGACATCAAATAGCAGAAATTACTACTGTGAATTTGGATAGCTTATCAATGTTAGAATGATACTGCGGTATATGGATAATAATGCATTCGTAGGAGCAATCATTTTATTCTAGTAATAAGCACTTGCATTCTTCTAATGACAGGCTATTGTCATGTCTCTGTTCATCCTTCAAAATGGAAAGTTGTGGAATATATTCGAGTTCAACAATACTAACTTCATATTTCTTGAGTTCTGTCTGCTTTCAGTCCCAGTCACAATAAGGATATGCACTCATTTGGGTGATCAGAAGGGATAAGAGTTGTGATTGAGTGTGGGTTAAAGTGGGCTGTAGTGAGCAGCAATTAGGATGACAAGCACAGCTTTTTCTGCCTTCATTAGTAGGGATACTATGTCTGAATAATTGTTCTGCACCATAACCTGTGGGTTTGAATAAATATCGCTGGTTAGGTTATTCAGACAAGGCTGAAAAATGCTTGGTGAAGACAGGTTAGGTATACTGATGGTGTGACAGCTGCATTCTTGACTTAGTTTCCTCTTTTGGAATGTTGTTTTATGAAATTGGAGCTTTATTAGTTTCTCAGTGTTGTTTTCAGGGTGTTGGTTGAGTGTATAGCTGTATTTTCTTATTCAAGCTTGGCTAGTATGCTGTATGCCTTTCCTTGTAGGTTGTGATTTCTTTCATATTTGTTGTGTGTTTCAAAGTCATCTGTTTCTTAGCTATGTTTTTATGCTGAAATTACCTACAGCACATGATGTCAGTAAAATTGTTTGCATTGTTGTTGCCATTTTAAAACTTTTTGTGAGTTTTCAAGGTTTGTATCTTAAAAAGATTTTCAAGTGGGAATCTGAAAGATTTATGTCAAAATATTTCTGAAAACGATATTCTTTTTTTTTTTTTTTTAAATAAACATACCAACTTGATCCAGGCTCGAAAAATGTGTCAGTACCACAAAATAATTGATTTTGTTAAAAATATTTCACAGAGTGTTTCACACAAAACTCACAGGAACATGTGATTGTGCAAACCAGCGGCAACTCAGTAATTTAGTCTGTAGTTTTGGAGGTCCCTGTGCTTCTTGTGCCACAAGCAGGGGCTGCTGCCCGCTGTCCCACTGTTGCACCATACGTGCTGAGTGTGGCACAGAGCAGAGTGCCATGTCATCCCTGCTCACCCCAGGGGTGGTTTCAGCCTCCCGTTGAGACATTTAAGAAAATAGGCGAAAATTACTGATGCATTTTCCTTGGAAATGCAGCTGTGGAGCTTTATTTCTGGGGATTCCCTGAAAGTTGTCTGAAGCCTTGTGCTTCACCACAGGTTTGTGTCCAGAACTTCTCGATATGAGAGACATTTGGATTTGAGCCATGCTTGGATCTGAGCATATGAACTGCAACATTGTGAGGATGGGACCAGACAACCTGGGAACCCTGATAGTACAGGGATGCCTGAGACAGGGAGTGAGCTGGACCATGCTGAGCTTTCCAAAAAAAAATAAAAATGATATGCAGCGCAGAGCCGTGTATAGCCATGGGGAAGGTCTAGCTGTGGGAAGGATGAAAGCTGACACACTGGGTAGTTGTTGGAAGTTGTGCAGTCAAATTGTAATTGCTGTCTTTTTCCTGGAACCTGAACACTGGAAACTTAAAAACAGAAAATGTATGGAAAAACAGGTGTGTACTGATGGCTTGGTTCTGGGCCTTACTGTTTATCTTGACTCGTGAATTTGAGTGCTGTGGAGTACAAAGGCCTTGCTTTCCTCTTGTTTTGAGTGCTTGTCACCAGCAGCTTAAGGTCTGACCCACTGTCTTTGTGGAGACTGCCAGTGATTGAGAATATTTTGTTTAGTATTTCATGGTCATGTTTACTCTTTTGGAGTGGAAGAATTTATAGATACCTCAAAACTTCATGTTACTTGTGCTTTATGCTTTGCTAAAGATTTTTACCACTTTTCCTGGCTAGAGAGAAGACAAGACATTTCGGTTTATAGTCACAGTGGTGCAGTGTGTCTTGCATTTAAGCTAATTACTCTTGTCCTGAGCAGTGGATTTTTCATTTCAGTGCTCATAGGGAACATTTTTGGTAGTTCTGGAAGTTGCAAAAAGTCCCCTAAAAGAGTTATTTCAAGCTGAAGAAACTATTTTGTTCAGTTTAAAAAGGAAATGTTTCATGCTTTTTATTTAGAGTATTGCCCCCTGGTCTTTGTTAGATCATTACATCTGTTGGGAATATTTCCCATTATTTAACTGTATCTAATAGCTGCAGAAAAATGGATTAGAGATAGTAATATGCATGTGAAGATTGGTGCTCCACAAATACTAAATTAGGACACAAAATGATATCTCTTATGGCAGAAAATTCACACACATGAATCAAATAAGCAAACTCATGAAAAAGCTCCAGACACATTTGAATCTGCTACAGCTCTTTCTAGTAAAGCTTGCATTCTCCATTCACGTATGGATTCACCTAACCTCTTTCTGTCAGATGGGTTTATAGTCTTAATCTAGATCACTTTGCTTGGCAGAGCCATTACTATTGAAAAAATAAATAATGTGAAAAAACAGATGATTTGCATTTATGTTTTGGAGTAGGGGTGTAGTGAGCACTCTAATATGAATATTTTTGATGGTATGCTGAAAATGTACTTGGAATGTAGTATTTACTTCATGAATACATTTTTCATGACTTATTACACTGAAATCTCATGTCAGAACCTGCCAAATTCTGTTTGCTCTTCTATAGAGAACTGCTATGGTGATGTGTATTAAAATTTTGTTGCAAGGAGTTCTTGTCAGGTATCAAAAGTATTGCAACCAGTCCACAGATTATATACTGGTAAGTCTCAATATTTTACTGTTTTCACACCGTTTGTCCCTTTTTTCTTGTTGTTTTTTGCTGTTGGTGAAACTCCTGGAAGGACATGATGAGTTAAGCTAAGTCACATACGTCATTATATAGAGCTCCGATGTCTTCCTGAAATCCTTTTTTCCTTTATTTCTATGCTGGCACACGTCCAAACAGAACTTTATTCATGTCTTTCTGTAAAAAGAATGGATTCAAATGTTCTTATTTCTCTGTTTATATTCAAACTTTTTCAAAAACTGGTTTTCTAGAGAAGTTTGGAAGTCATGTATAGCAAAATGTAAACTACATAAATTTCAAATTTATATACACAGTGTGATGTGTGGGTGGAAAGTGTCACTCAGATTTTTCTTATTCAGGGTTTTTTAATAACTTTATTGAATATGATGTCTTCAGGAAAAAAAAGATTAATTCCAGCAAAATTGATATGCCCATATGGCATATTATGCTGGCATTTACAGAGGAAAACATGTAGTTTTCATATTTCTTTTGCTGACATTGGTTGAGTACTTAATTGACTTTCAATACTCCTGTGGTGGGTTTCCATACGTATTATATGGGTAATTGAAAATTATTTCTCTAATGTTACTTTGTCAATCGGTTAGTTTTAAAGGAAAATTAGATATGAAATATTCAGGAAAAAGATTTTAGTGTGCTTAAAAAACAAAAGTAATCTAGTGAATTTCCTAAATAGATTTACAGTTAAAAAATAAGCTGCAGTTAAATTTATCTGTTTATATGTGGTCTTACAGAATTTGCAGTAAACTGGGATCTATAGACACGAGCTAGAGAAAGATAATGAAAGATTTTCTGTTCTTAAGCCCTGTTTTTCATTTAACGGTTCTGAGCCAAGCTATTTCTAGGATTAATCGGATCTTAACTTAAGGCTTGCATTGAAGTAATGTAGGGTGATGAGCGAGTCATGGCTCTGTAGAAGATGATTCAGTACAATAGTAATTTGAACGCGGTATACCTGAGAGCAGTGGAAATATATTAGGTTGCTGAAGACAAGATATTTTTTTTTTTTTCTGGGAACCTTCAGTACTTCAGTGTACCATTTTCTCTATTCCCCAGCTGAAATAGTTTCTTGATTGTGATAATCAATAATTCATAAAAAATAATATTGATTATGATAATAAATAATAAAAAAGCATTGCAAATGAATATTACAAATGTTTGTTATCTGAACATCCACCTAGCTGTTTAACTTACAAGATTTTTTTTTTACAGTTTATGCTAAATTGCTGTCAGTACATGAGGTTTTTCTTGACCAATTTCTTATTTTCTTGGTGATGTTATACTGATCATTTTTCTAAATGTTATTAGTATGCTGCTTCTAGGAACACTGCTAGAGTCTGCTGTTTCAGAATGCATTTCTATTGGGTTTTCTCTCTGTGTAGGACGGCTGGTTTTTGTTGTCCAGATATACTTCTACATTGTATTTGGTTTCAGATTAGGAAGCATTTACTTCTTGTTTATGTAACTTAATTAACTTTAATTCTTATTAAAAAGATTAAAAAAATTCTTATTAAAAAGATCAGTCATTGATAGTTTAGAGGACTCCTATTAGAATATTTATATTATGAATTAATATCAAATCCATTTTTTTTAACAAACAAGAATTTTCTTTGAAGCAAATCTGAAATACTTCCCTTAAATTTTCAAATGTGATTATCTTACATAATCGTCTTAAATTATTGTCATAAATTCTTTTCTTAAAAAGGGTTTAATAGCTAAATAAGTAACCTGTCCCATCATAAATATATTTGCGCAATATTCAAATGCATGTTCAGTGCAGCAGTATTCTGGATGTTGTTTAAGTTGACGTTTGTCAGGCTTCTGACACTGTCTCCATTAGAAGAAAATGATGAAGCATGGACTAGACAAGTGGACAGCAAGGTGGACTGAAAGCTGGCTGACATGCAGTGCTCAGAGGGTTGTGATCAGCCCAAAGTCCAGCTGAGGGCCAGGCACCCCCAGAGGTTATGGAGTTCCCATCCAATACCTGACTGGGCATGGCCCCGAATAACCCCCTTGAGCTGACTGTGCTTTGAGCAGGGTTGGACTGGATGATCTCCAGATGCCTGTGCTGACTTATGTATGTGAAGTCTGTCCTGAACTAAATTCCAAAGTATGTGCAACTTCCTACGTGTCCCTGCTGGCTTTGATTAATACAAAGTTTAACACATTTTTTTTCTAACAGAAGATTGGAAGATCTTCTGGTAATGAGGGCAGGGCAAGAAATTAGATGGATTTGAAGTAGTAAGAATATTCTCTTGTATTATTGTAATGGTGACCAGTAAGAATGATCAGAAGGCTGAAAAAGTAAACAGACAAGCAAAGTCTCATCATCATATTATTACATATATATATATAAATCATTTCAAGATCAGCTTTACTCAAAAAGTGCCTCTTGTGGTTATTTTCTAAGCTTATGGTACCAGTTGGCACATTTTCCTTCTGTTTGAGTATGTGAAGCAAATAAATGTCTCAAATCAGACAGCTGCAAAGCTTAGTAGAATACATTAAATAAAGTAAATCATTCTAATTGCTCTATAGATTGGAAAATCCTTGCTATCTTAGGTTATTCTAAATTTTATCAATTGTTTCGATAGCAAAAGAAGCAAAATTTAGAAGCAAAAATTAAAACAAGCTTATACAAAGATGAAACAGAAGGATAGGGCAGCTACCTAACTAGAGGCTGTAGTCAGCAATAATCTAGGATTATCTTTTCTATTTGATAGCAATGTTTCTAATTTTTTTCAAAACCTTAATATTGTATAGGAAGAATTATCTGTCTGTAAAAGGACTGTAAAAAAACGGTTGAAGGAATTCCTCCTGCTCCTTCCTTACAGAATATATTTAGCTCTTTCCTGGAGAAGCAAAGACGAGTAATGAGTTTGAATGCAATGTAATAGAAGAAAATAAGAATTTTAAATAAGCAACCACTTACTTCAGCAACCACTCTTTAAATAAGAACTGCTTTGCTGAGCAGTACATTGTCACACAGCAGCAAAAACTTCTTGGCAAAGAAGTCTCATCTCTGTCATCTTGCAGGACCCCAGACTGTCCCTTTCATGATGGAAGGCAGCTCTGCATGAGTCTGTGTGTTGCATGTGACACAGAAATGCCAGGCGGGGCTCATGAAAGAACTGGAAAGTGTTTTTCATAGCATTAACTTCTGTGCTTCTCCTCCAGCTTGTCCATTCCTCCCATAGTGGGCCAGCAACCATTTTCTGGTGACATTAGCAGTTAACTTAGCTTTTTGTATGAGGGAGGCTGTAGGGTCCTTATGGAAGCATTTGAAGACATCTGCCCTGGGACACAGCTTGAAAGTCACCAGCATGGCATGACTGACTCTGGTAAGGCATCTCTGTGGTCACGGGGGGGTGAGACATACCATATGATGAAGGAAAGGATGAGGTTAGAAGGTGGCAGATGACATTCCCTTGAGCATGATTTTGCCAGTTCAGTTTCATTCAGTATCTGGGGAAGGGTTGGAATACAAAAGAACCTACTAGTAGTATTTGTATATATACTGAGAGTTTGTTTCCTTGTGAGCTCTTGGCATGCAAGTAGTACATTTAACAGCGATTCAGCTGTTCATAGTAGCAGGAAATTTTTACCTTATCAAATTTATAACTACTTTAGAAAGATTTATCTAAATTTAGTATTTCAGAATCCACTTAACAATTTTATATCCTATGATCTGTTCATGAGCTGGAACTTAAATACAAGAAAGAAAAGACTGGAATTTTGCTGTACAAGATTAAAATGAAATATTACATTTGCGTAATAACTGAGCTATTCTTTCATATTATCTCTTTTCTGAAGAAAGCTGCTATGCACTGTAAAAAACAACTCAGTGATGAAGAAAATATTGCTTGTATTTGGTTCTATGGCAGAAATTAACAATAATTTACCAGTGTTATTGTAAAATGCAATAAATAATATTTAATATTTAACATTGCTGTTAGTACTTAATGTTATGTTTAATATTTATATATTTTAAGAAATGTCAGAATCCCTGTTCTTACTGTTTTTATGCAAGAGGTAATAATACTGCTTTGCTTTCTTTCGGCTCAGGGAGGACTGTTTTACCTAATGTTTTGCCAGGCAGATGAAACTTTGCTAACAGCTTCGGCAGAGAAGCAGCCAGCTTGACAGACCTCATGTGATGGGTGGGCGTGCTGTTAAATGTTTATGCTCTCAGTGTATTTTGTATGCAGTTGGTATTATGCTATTTTAAAAAATGGGGTAACGAGGCAGTTATGGACCTACCTATTCTGGGTTTCAGATGAAAGGTACCTGTATAGTTAATGATTGATGTATGACAGGCTTGAATGTAAGACAACACAGACTTTGTATTTGCTTCTTTTTGGGCAGAAATCATGTAATTATAAGACATAAGGGAGCTTTGCAATTCTTTCAGAATTTTTTACTGGAGCTTTAGGCACAAACTGATGGATTTATTCTGGAATAGACTGTAGTTCATTCATGTGCTCCACTTGAAGAAGCTTTTTTTTTTAATTTTACATGAGTTTTGTTGGCTATAAAGGAAGAATAGCTTCATTATGTATTGAAATGGCTTTTTCCCAGTTGGTCTGAGAATCTAAAAATATACTATCAAATGTCATTATTTTATGTGATATATTTCACAGTTTAAAGCACAAGTTTTTTTCCGGAGTTGAAATTAAAATTGCTGACAGTAAGGAAATAAAATGATTGATGGACTGTTTACAGTTGACCAGCTGCTAATGAATTCTCATTCAATATCTTGTTGGCTTGTGCTGAAGTAATACATAAAGCAACCGTGAAAATAGCCTCAAGTTCCTAAAGAACAAAAAAGAAAAAAATAACTTATTCTGACACTTTTGATCTATGGACTATTATATAAGCTGTGAATCCTGTTGTTCTGGGATGATGTGATTGATGGTATCATTTTTGCTGTTTGATTGTTTACTATTTACTGACTGTTACTGTATGTTATATTTTGGCTCAAGGCAGAGAGAAAGGTTGCTTAGTTTCCTTCTTTGGCCTCTGTAACGTATTGTTCAGGTGAAGCTTTCCTGAAGGAAGGAAGAATACACTTCCTTTGAGCATGGCTGAGCATGCTCAGCTGAGATAAAGTTCAGGAGTTTCCTGAGCTGGGAACTGAGGATCTCTTGGAGGAGACTTCAGAGAAAGAAGGTACTGTTTTCTCAGGATCCGGTGGGGTTTATGTACAATTTTTGCATCTCCAAAAAAAAAGAAAAAATAAAAATCGATGAGAATACTTAGCTTGATCACCAGCTTAAAGGAAAGCATGATGAGCAGGGGAGGGGATTGGCTAACTGACACTTTGACTTTTAGTATCTTTTATCCAGCAGGACAGAGTTTTCACTCTTTTGGAATTGTGTTGCGACAAAGCGTAGCGTTAGTGAGTCAAAGCCTTTTTGTTTCTCATAAGGAGGAGGTGGAGAAAGCTCCATTTCAGTTCTGGCCAAGAGGGGACCAGTCTCCTGCGGCTCCTAAGAGCATCTTCTCAGTGACTCATTACTTAAAAGTTTTTAAGTCTCTGTCTTGATGAGTTGGTTCTTTCAGTATGAAAAGGAATGAGTTGCCCTCTCAAATATGCTTTCAAAGTATAGAAAAAATCTCAGGTGTTTGCAGACAAGTACCTCATTGTGTGCTTGGCTCGTGTGAGACAGGCCATTGCCTATCTCAAACTGTGCTACATAAAACACTCATTCTTATCTCTGCTGCTGAATCTCAACCGTATAAAGGCCAAAATCCCATTACTTTTAAAGGTCCAATCTGCTGAAGCCAATGGTGGAACTTTGACTAACATTAGTGGAGACAGACAGTCATCTTGTTTCAAGTAGTTAAGCTCAGCTCTGTGTAATTTTCTTTAAGGAATCTTTTCTGCTTTTTAAAGAGTGTGGTTTGTGCTGAAAGTCATGCTTTTTATTGTTACCTACATTGAAAGACACCCATGTTTATTGCAATGTCTTATACTTTCTTTGAAAAATATAATTCCTTTTTTTTAAAAAAAGTCTTTTTACTGTCCCTTGTTTATATGAATTGTGTTCTCTTTGATGTTTTCACATTTCCACTATGCCATTTTTCTATTTTCTTTTTCTACTGATATTCATGCTGCAAGACAGAAGAATTCCTGCTGAAGCTGAAGGAATTTCATTACTTCTGCACAGTATAGAAGAAATTTAGGCTTGACCTAGTGTTTAAGCTAAGCAAACTAGTAAAAGAGAAAAGTTGCATAAAATGTTGCGAATTCATCCTGTTTTCCTCACTCATTTTTTATCAATGTTTTGTTGCCGATTAAATTTCTAACCATAACCAGACTCTGTATGTCTCTTTTGGCCTCAAACTGTGTGTAACCACTCAGAGTCTATGCTGTTTGTCCTTGTAGGAAGCCTTATTACTCACAGGCAAATGTAATCTATCATCTTTTCCTTGAACAGTTCCCCTTTTCCCTCTACCCCAAAAGAAATCAGAAAAGATTTATAAGGTTCTGCAATCCACGAAGTCTGCTTCATCATCCTTAAATAAAGTATATCTGAATGCAAAGCTATTATTTTTATATGAATTTTGGGAGCAGAGTATTTTACCTTTTCCTGTGTGCTTTTACTAAAGGTAAAAGATGCATTTTTTGAGTTATTGCCCCAAAATAAAAGCTTTTTTTTTTTTTTTTGTCAGAAGAAAACGAGCGTATTTACTTTGAGGTGTCCAAACAGAATGAAGTATTTAAGCTGAAATGATACCATCAGTTCCCATAGTAGTGTCTTCAAGGTGCTACTATCCTATCCTTCTGATGCAACATAGCATCTTACTCAACTTGTCTACCTTATCTGCGATGGCAGTAAAAATGTGTTGAATCTAGATGTCACTGTGTTCACTACTCTTCCCCCAGAGGATTGCATCTGATCAATGTAAATGAGCAGTTTAATCTGCGCCTTCCCATTGTCATCATTTCTGCTTATTTGTTCATATTAATCTGTTACCATACTGGCCAGATAATGTAGTTTTGTCAAGTTCTTTGTAGTTATTCATGGTTGGATCTTTTTGTTCAACTTTTTTGTATGCTTCTCTTACTGTTTTCTCTCCTATCTTTCCTCATTTTCAGATATTGTTCCACCCCTTCTCTTTAGATAGAATGATTTTTTTTACCTAGTTGGATGTATTTCCTAAAGTTCTTGGCATAGACGGATATGTTTTTCAGTGAAATGCTGATTCATTTTTGGACAGCTTTAAAGGAGATTATTGCTTTTCTGCCTGAGTAAT
Source organism: Anser anser (assembly GCF_964211835.1). NCBI lineage: Eukaryota > Metazoa > Chordata > Aves > Anseriformes > Anatidae > Anser > Anser anser. The sequence goes on along the minus strand of NC_139727.1, from coordinate 15,640,025 downwards.
AGCTGCATGGATCTCAAGAGTTGTTATTGGTAGTTAGCACTGTTCATTCTCATTCTTAATTGCTGGTTTCCTTATTTATCTCTTCAGTTCTGTCTGTCAGACATTACACTTAGGAAAGGAACATCTCACAGAATTTCAGCTTAGTTGTCTAGTTGATGCTGCAAGTCAAAGATTTGCCTTTTATAATGTTTGCTTATTTTGTAAATTATTTTCCAAGGTTACCTTTATCACTTAGTCTTGAAAACTGTGTGACTAATGGGAAAATATGCTGCTAAAGCGTAGCAGACCTCTGACTGCTTTTGATAGGCAGCATTATATATGCTCATTGTCCCTTGTATTTGGATTAATTTTCATATGAGCAGTACTTTAGTGTCCTTACATTTTCAAAACCTTTTTTTAGTAATTGTCTTCCATTTATTTTCCGTTTCTCTGTTCCCCCAAACTCTTAGATGAAACAGGTCAATAGCAGTAACAATTGATTTTTAACAAAGAAACTTTGATATGTTTATTTGTCTTCTGAATCAGTTAGAAAATTGAGATGTAAATGTTTGTGTATGATGGCAATGTCTGCTTTTTCCCTGTGCTCAGTTACTCCTTCCAGTTCACGTCTATAAGGCCAGCTTTATCACTCTTAATGATTTACATTTGGGTGCTGTCCTTCTGATTACTCAGATACACAAAAGATATTTAATACTACAAAAACTGGAAATAAAATGTTTTTCATTTGCGAGGAAGGCAGAAGTCTGTTTCTTGATCAGGTTGATTGCTTCTGTGTCTTCAATCTAGACTTAAATTTAATCCTTCCCATTTCTTTCTTATGTAGCACTTTATCAGCCTGTACCTCCTTTTAAAACCCACCCTTAAATATCTTCTGTGTTAGCTCCGTATCGTTTTTTTAGAACACGTATTTTGTTCCTGCAACGTAATTTAGTTGCATCCAAAATGCTTATATCCACTTTCTTTACATCTCTTCTCAGAAGTGACATGCAATTATTTCTGCATTTAAATCTGCATTTCAAGTTTTAGCTAGTGTCGTATTCCAGTAACTGTTGTATTTTTGTGGTATGAGGATTGTCTCTTCACAACTGCCCCACCTGGAATTTTGTAAAAGAAAATCTATAACACAAAATCTTTCAATAGGCCATTAATGCTAACTTCCGAAAGCAGAAATTAATTTGTTCTTTCTGTAAAAATAATTTGATTTTTAATAAGATTTTTGCATATTACATGAAGCAATCTTAGAATGTAATTTAGCATAAATCAACTGAAATAAGTTTATAATCTTGTGTTTCTTTTGCTAAAGAAGAGGTGGAAGTTCAAAAATCCTGAGCCAAAATGCACACAGGTAGAGAATAAAAGAAAGAACAAGTGCCGAGGAGTCAGGCAGCAATTTACATTACACTTGTCACTTGAAATTCAAATGATGAAATTGATCCTGCAGTGCAGAACAGAGGCAGATCTTACCCTTGTTTGGGACCAGTTATCTTCAGCACAATTCCTTGTAGGTTCAAGGGGTCTTCTACAGAAATATAGCAGAAAGCTTCAGGGAAAGAGTAGCTTAGAAATTGCAGCATTTAAGCTAGAGAGTAGATATGACTCTTCCCTAATTCTTAGGAATTATAACCTCTTAAAAATGGAAATAGAAATTAAATCAACAATGCTTAGCTTCACTAATTCCATCCCTATTTATGATTTTAAAAAAAAGTTCTAAAAATTGTGTTGGTCATTTCACATGCACTGTATCTGTCTTTATGAAAGCTTGAAATTTTGGAAAGTATCCTGCTTTCTTTTGTTAGATCATCATGAGACTTTCAGTCAGTTGTATAACCTGTACAGGTTATACTTGATAACCTTTATCAAGGTCTCTGGGATATCTGGGTGTAAACCTACTAAGTGTACAAGTAGCAATTACAGTCATTTGGAAAAGGAACTAAGGGAAAAGAGTAAGCCAATACTGAAAAGCTGCTTGTGAAGAGAAAAGGATTAATTTGTTTTCTGTTGTCAGTGTGGATGTGAGAACCAATAAAGGGCTTACATTGTAGTTAGGAAGTTTTAGGTTAGGCATAAGGAAAAATATCCTAATAGGAAGAAGAGTTAAGTGTGGACATAGATGGATGGAGATTCCATGTTCCAACCTCAACATACTGCAGATTTCGAAAGAAATTACAGAAGCATCTATCACGGTAAAGTTGATTTTACTTTCAGATAGGGGGGACATCATCTTCACCCCTTTCAGTTCCTTTTAAAACATTCTTTTTGTAAACACTTGATGAAAGTGGAGTTAGAACACTTTCTGCTGAGATCTGTTATTCATATGTATTTAAGGCTTTAGTGTGTAAAGAGATACAAAAAACCCTCCCGACTTGTGTTGTGGTAGAAAGAAAAACTTGATTTTTATTTACATGTGACAACATTAGCATATTTGTGAGTTTGTATTTGCAGGATCTAGTAGTGAAGTAAAAGGCACTTGAGTCAGACAAGCTGTAGTGTGTGCTCAGTAGGCAGCAAACCTCTTCAGTTCTGGAAATTGAAAGGTATTTAACACTTTGTTTTAACTCCAGTGCCTCAGCCCAAATAGTTTTTTATTTATTGCATTCTCAATTGTGACAGTCAGAACTTGGAGAAAGAGGCAAAATGCAGAAGAGTAAGGAAAAAAAAAAAGAAGTGTCTAAATAATGCTTCAGCATTAGACAAGAAAAAAAATCCTCTTCTTGAATCTTAGTTATGTATGTAATTATACCATAGATAACTATTTTTTCCTTTCCTGAAAATGAAAATAATGCCTTTTCATATTAAAGTCTGGACTAATCATGTGAGTTATAGGTTCTTTACATGTAAAGATAAAGTTACCAACAGCAAAAGGTAGAAGACAGGTGCATCCTCCTTACTAGAAAAATAAATCAGTTTCAATATTTCATTTGAATGAACAAATGAAAACAAAATGTGTCCAATACGAATGGTTCAGTTAGTGTCTTTCCCTGCCTCATTTATAACACACTTTTATAAAACTGCTGAAATTATTAAAGTACATAGTGCTGGAGGGACACATCATTTGTTATTTATGAATGTTCTCATCCCTAGCTGATGAGTTTTTGTTCTCTAAGAAGCACAGAATTAGTATATAGAAAGCCTAAATTATTTGACTTTGAAATATATTTCATTGGTGCAATTACTTTGGGATTAGATTGTAGATAGAGCTAGTGCTGAATTGCATCCACCGTAAAGTCTGTTTCTTAAAAAATACAAAGTGAAAAGTACCCTCTGAAAGCTGGAAGATGTGTTCTTATGTAACTGAACATTTTCAATTCCTTCAGTGTTCATTACAATAACATTCATTCTGTTTAGGTCATTTGATATTAATAAGGCTGTGATGTTGATCCCAAGAAATTCTATATTAATGAAACATTAATTAACACTCACTTGTAAATTACCATCATTACATGCATCGTGGCTGTAGGTGGGGTGATACTTTGAAGTGTCCACGATTATGAGTGTATTAGGTCTTTAATGGAACAGGACTGGGTATAATGAATTCCATGTTGCAGAGCCATTTCCTGTTACACAGAAGGTGCTCCGTTGTAGCTATCCATCTAAAGAGACAGTTTTAAGAATGATTTATTTACATACAAAATTGATGTTGATAAAGTAGACTCAAAGCTCTGTGCCATGTGGGATTTTCACAGTTGTACACGTTGCACTTCAGCTCCACATAAAAATTCTTAGCAAGGTTCTAGTGGCAAAATGTTAATTCCTTAGGTGTTCATTAAAATAACATTAATCATGAACTCTGATGATGTTCACATTGATTTATTCTGAAACTTTATAATTAAAATTAATCAGGTTCTATAATTAGAGCAGGAGAATGGAATTTGGCCTTGTTATGTTAGGATAGCACTATTAATTCACTTAAATGTTAGAGATAAGATTAGGCATTTAGTGAGCATCTGCTTTAGGTACAGATCATATAGTCAAACCCATATAGAATAAGAGGTTCATGTATGTATTTCTGTGTTGGAAATTGTTCTGCACTACTTTGTGAGAAAGATTTTAGTTTGTTCGTTTACCATTTTGATGGACTTGAGAAAGCTGAAAAATTATTCTGCTTTCTGGTGAGCTGAACCTCGGTTTTAACTCCCAGCAGGAAATCTGTAATTAAATCTATAGGGTATCAGATAACATCTATGCTTTAGATGGCCGTATGGATGTTATTCAAACTACCTGGAAGTCATCAGTTTGTCATTACTAATTACATGACAATCATATTTCTTGGTCAGAAATGGAAGTAAAAAATATTGTTATTATGCTACTCTATCATTCATTGCGAGAACAAAGAGAAGAGGTGACTTTTCTTGTCAAAGTAAATTTACTTTCAGTAGGACTTGAGTGTTAAAAAATTCACGAGGCTTCAAGGGAACTCAAAAGACTCACCGAAGGACTTACTAACACGCTACCTTTGGCTCTATTGCGACCCTGGCCTACAGATCGTTGGTGTCTGAGGAGGGCGTTCTGGGGAAGCACTGCAATGTGCTTACACCATTCTTTAGTTCTTTCTCAGGCTTCATCTTTTAGCTGCTGTTCAAGACAGCTTACCAGGCCTTGAGGTACCTTTGATGTGACTGTGTAGAACCATTACTATGTTCTTTTACAGATATTTATGCTTTGTTCCTGAAAATATGGAGAGATGTTCTGGATTTTTTTGTCGTTATGTTTAAAGATCAGACTAAAATTTTTCATTAGGTGCTGTGTTACAAAGAGAAAAATTCAGTCTTCCAAGAAGTTACAATGATACATTGAAAATAACCTCTTAAATCATGTTACTGGTTTCAATTTATATTCAGCTGATAACCAGTAAACTATTGAGTGGTTGCTAGCCTTTTGAAGAGAACCAAGTTGATTCATATCTCAGCAGTTGTCAGGGACATTTAACTTATTAAAACTTCTGGAAACCGGGGCTACTCTTCAATATTTTAAAGTTTACCTTTTCAGTAAAGGTATTTCTGCTAGACCAGTTGGGAACTAAGTAGAGCAGCTTGTATTTGACACTATACGTGATCGTGTCATTTGTTTACATTAAACGTATCTGAGTAGCTACGTTACTAATAAAGCAAATTCCTTTGGTACTGGAATCCTGGGTTTATTTTTCTTGTCCGTGGTGGTGCACTTGCAGACTTCTTTTTCCATTCATGTTTCAGTTTTTGCAGAATTTCTGTTCTCTTGTCCAGTCTGAGGATTGGAAATAACAGTAATGGATTGTTGTGGTTTGTTGTATGCTGTCAAATATATACATATATGTATATATATGTACATACACTATATATATATGTATACTTGTATCAGTAAAAACTGTGTATATATATTATTATTACTATTATTTGTTTATGGTAGCCCGTGGTCCCTTGCAAATAGTGTGTACAAAAACTTATACTGCACATTTTGATCACTTTTTAATTGAAATGGCCATTTGCTTTTTTTGTGTTGATGTTACTTTGGTTTGTAATTTTTTAATATACTTACATGTATTTAGGTCTCGAGACGTGATAATTTGTCAGATTAATCATAAATCTTCATCTATACCTTATTCCTCAGATAGAACCAAATTTCAGAAACTTGTGCTCAACTTCCTAGTAGGTGTTTCAGCCCAGTAAACTGCTTTAAAACCACAGTTCACTGATGGATGGTGTAAGTTGTTGCTTGTTGATTTATGTTGAAAATTAGCTGGTTTTTTTTACTATTATCATTTATTTATTGATAGAGGTTACACTATTCATCAGATTGTATTATTCAAGCATAATAAGTTTGCCTAGTTCTCTTGATAAAATGCTTTACCAAGGTCTGCTGGTATCACTTGACTGAGATTGATACTGGTAGCTACCTCTATTTCTGTTTTATGCATCTTATTTCAAATGGAAATGCTATATGAAAGTGACCTTCTGTAAATAAATATATGACCCTACACCTACAGGTTCAGCCTGCTTTCTTCTTGCAAATTTATAGCTTATAACACTGTTCTTTTTTCTACATATGATAGGTCTTTGTTTAGACCGTGTAACTGAAGCATTTAGTATTTCTGTGTGCTTTGAGTCAGTATATAGCTAGCAATAATCTCTTGGAAAGCCAATGTGCATACACCTAAAGTAGGACCTAAAGAGTAAGTCCTTGTCTGGGTTAGCTTTATGTATATTATTTTTCGTTAATATAATTTAGGGAAGGTACCTACCTGTCATCTAATGTCCTTGTAGACATACGTCTTGCTGAGAATAGCAAGTTTCAAATTGATGCTGTCCATGAAAAAAACAGTATCCAGTGGTGCTTACAGAAATGTGTGTTTTAACTCTCCACGTTGGGGTGGATATTCTGCTTCTTTCACTTAGTTCGTTCAGCTTTGAGAAGAGGAGATGAGGGGAGGCCTTATAGTGGCCTGAAGCTCCCTCACGAGGGGAGCGGAGGGGCAGACCCTGAGCTCTGCTCTCTGGGAACAGCGACAGGACCCGAGGGGACGGCATGGAGCTGGGACAGGGGAGGGTCAGGCTGGGTGTTAAGGAAAGGTTCTGCACCCAGAGGTGGTCAGGCACTGGGACAGGCTCCCCAGGGCAGTTGTCACGGCACCGAGCCTGTCCAAGTTCAAGAAGTGTTTGGACAATGCTCTCAGACACATGGTCTGAATTTTAAGTGGTCCTGTGCAGAGCCAGGAGTTGGACTAGGTGATCCTTGTGGGTCCCTTCCGACTCAGGATATTCTGTGATTTAAGCCCAAGGATGCTGTGTCTGTCTGTCAGAGCACTGGAAAGAAATAGTTGAGGTCAAAGAGTGGCCCAGCTGGGTTAGAGAGCCTGAAATTGATAGAGATAATACAGCAGAGCTGTGGGGTGCAAAATTGCTCCTACTTCTGTCACCCTGTTTTCTACCAGTCTCTTATTGATATATTGGTCTAAAACAACAAATGTTTCAAGAGAGGTCTAAGACAAACCACAGTCATTAACGAAAGCTTCATTGTTGAGGGAAAGTAACAAAAGGAGAAACATTTGTGTTACGTGAATGTGTGTGTATACCCAGTTGTGCTTCTTTACTCAGTTTTATCAAAAAGATTTTGTCTTGGCGTAAGAAAATATTTTTCATGCTTTTATCGAGAAAATTGATGGCTCTAAGTTCATTAGAGTGTCTAACATGGAAACTATTCCTATCATATAGTTCTCCATAAACTGGAAGTACTTGGAACCTTTGAGCACCAGTGCATTTTGAGTAATTGCATCAATGCCAGAACCCCATTCACACACCGTAAATATTAGAGGGCAGTCGGTCAAAGTAAAAATAAGGAAGGGCAGAGTAAGAGTAACTGAAATAATCTCTTGGAAGGATGGCATTTGAGTCTAAGAACTCCAGCCTTCTATCATGACTAGAATGGCTAAACATTAAACCTTAAAATAGCTTTGAAAGAAAGCAGTTAACTTCTTCCTGCAGTACAAATGTCACTCGACTCCAGAATGATGGCTGCATTTTTGCTTTCATTTTATAGTTAGCAAAATGTATTTTCAAACTGTGCATAGTAAAATTCCAGAGCTATAGAAGATGACCAGAAATTCAAGAACCCACATAGTAAAGATATAAGAAACTGAAATGTGGAGGCTTAAGATGAGTCTTAAAAAGACGAGTAATGTTTTGAATAACAAATAATTTATGCAAAATATGTTACAAAATCTAAGATGCTAAATAAATAAACAGTACAATGTATTCTGTTTTGACACTGTTTCCACTTAAAAGATAGTGAATGTAGATTAATTTGTTAACAGTATTTTGAAGTTATTCTTCATTATAGTTGCTTTATATTTTGTACAAACAGTTGAATTGTAATTTTAAATTTCAGTCTTCTGCTTTGAAGCTACATGAAAATATGGTGGGATAAACATTCAGAAAAATAGATTGTGGTTATATAATTTCTCTTTATTATAAAAAAGTTGCTTCACCATATGAAACTTTTCTCCTGTATTTCGGAAGGCTTCTGTTCCCTTTGATATTTCACCCAGTCAGTATGGTATGCTATGTTTCTAATTTCTGTAATCTTTTATGATTACAAATTGAGGGTAGTGTTATAAAAGTAATTCTCATACAGTATTGAGAAGTCTTGAACATTTAAAACTGATGAATGGGATATAAGAATGCTTCAATATTAAATGGTAGACAAATAAGCAATGTAGTAATTGTTAAAGACTTAATACTACATTTGTGGCTGAAGATTTTTTTTTTCTTAGCTAGATGCAACATGTTAAAGGAGTATTAACCTTTACCATTTGGTCCAAATAACTATAATTTCCAGCAAAGTAGAAGTTTCTTGCTTTTGAGTAACATTTTACATTCTAGCACTAATATAACTTTGAGGGCTTATTTTTGTTGCCACATCTGTCAGCAACTGTCTTTGACAGAAGTGGGTTTTGGCCCTTATATCTTTAAAATGAAATACAAATGCCTGGTTTGGCAGGCTATGCTTTCAGAGCAGATTTTGTAAAGACAGCTGCCTATTGAAGCCTCCTGTTCATGTTGTCTTGCAGAACAGTGGGGCTTTACAAAACTTCGTCAGTGTTGATTAACAGTTGCATACATAAACTTTGTTGTTAAAATACATCTGTTCATCACTACATTTTTCTGATTTAAAATCAGGCTGTTTTTCAAGGCAACAGGCAAGTCTGAGGAAAACTGCGAATATAATTTTTTTTTTTTTGATTTTCATTTATAAGAAAACTTGGCTATGTATTTCAAGAATTTCTTAGAAGTCTGAGTAGTTAAACCATCCTTTTGGTTAATATATTACTTCTGGAACAAGTAGATAAAATTCTACACTTTAAACATGGTAAAAATGGTGCATATTCTGCAAAGGACAGAATTTTAGATTAAAGTTTTCTGGGCACAAAAGCAGTAACAAAATGATCCCTACAAAACAGAGTAACTGAATAACACAAGAAATAACTTTTGTTAATTTAAAACTTTAGAAACTGAAACTTGTAAGATGTAATTAAATTATGGTACTGTACATACCAGCTGTTCTTGGTAATTGAAACTTTACAATATGAAAAATACATTACATCTGTACAGTTTATACAGGTAGGTAGGATGAGTTTTGAAAAAAGATTCACTTCAAGGGTCATACTCTGAAGTCAAAAAATACTGCACAACTTAACTAATTACAAATTGTAGACTTGAAACAATTAATCTTTGTGGTTCTTTTTTAAATTGAACAGGGATCCTAGAATCCATATTATTATGTCTTCTCATTTCTGTCAGTAATGTTACGTAGAATTTGGTTGCAGCCTCTGCTACAGGAAAAAAAATAAATCACCACTACCACCAAAAAAACCCCATCAGTTAGGCCAGCTGCTGACTGTGTTCCTTGATTCGTGCTGCTGTTGTTATTGTGCTCAGATCCAGATCAGTTTCTAGGTGTGTTTCCACTGTTTCTTCCCGGGCATTCGAGTCGTAACCCTTGTGAGCAAGCAGTTCATGATGTACTCCACAATAACTTATTGTGGGCTGATCATAGGCAAGAAATGTTGACACATTCATAGCCAGCGGAATCTGGGGGAAAAACAAAGATGAAAACGAGCCAGTTGCCAAGGCATAATCCAAACCTTCTTGCAAGAATTTGATGTTAAGGAAATGAGCTATCTAAAAACACTGGCTAAAACCAAATACAGTGCTGCATGTAAAAAAATAGTTTCCTTATACCTCTCCCTCTATTCCCGCCACCCCACCCAAACCCTGGTCCTTCCTAAGTTGTTTTAAGTCCAGCAACTACCACCTTTGATCTTGTGGCATAGGACTACGAATGTGCTAGTGTGTGCAAGTGCTATAAAGGAGTCAGGTTTGTATTAAGATGCGATTGAACTCCATCTTTAGAATATAATTAGCCTCTGCTAAAATCAGTCTATCAGGGAGGAGAAAGAGTGTTTCAGTTGGGGTTAAATGCAATATTTCAAATGAAATTTAAATGGATTTTGAAGTTTAAAAGTGTATCTTGCTTGAATGTATCAGTGTGTGCAACATCTTTGGTCTCCTGGGAAATACCCACAGATCAGCACATTTCCTATTGTAGCATAAACATGGAATCTAGCAGCCTACAGTAAATGAAGCACCAAGGTGGGTGGTAGCTTCATCCACCGTTAGGCTGTGTTAGCTGGAAGCTTCTCTATTGTAGGTTTAGTTCAAATGCTTTAGGCTGCAAAGTTACTAAATTATTTTTGACTTTCTTTGGGTTTTGAACACATTTCAGCATAGAATTATCTACAATATGCTTTTGAATCATACATGAAACAAATGCAGACTTTGAATTGTATGTTTTTCTACCTTTTAGATGTATTCTTATATACATAAAGAGAATCAAACGATGAAAAAAGTACTTGAGTAGAATGCAAAATCCTCTCCTGTAGGTAATTTTTGATATTCAGACCTGTTATAAAATTTTCCATATTCTTTCTTTTTACCTACTCCTCCTCTCTTGTTGCATCTTTTTTCCCTCCTTAACAGTATAGCAGCGTATCCCCCACCCCACCCCCTTCTGTCTCTTTTTCCTGGGCAGGTCAGGATCTGACCATCTGCGGTGTTTTGTTCAGTGTAAGTATTTGGGGAAGAAAACTTCTTGGATGCTCCAGTTCATACCACAGCTCATTTGTAAACATCACGAGAGGCTGCTACCAGCTGCTGCTTTACTGCTGTCTGGCTGCGCTGGATCACTTTGGGTCTCCCTGGTCATAGCTCTGGAACAGAGATGTCAACCCTCGTGGCATGGTAATTAGACAAGGAACATCCCTGTCTATATTTCCTGTGCATTTTTCTGTTCCCGTTCTGATAGTGGTAAATGTCTTGGGAAAAGCTCTCTCTCTATAAACCTCATCTTCCTTAGAGTTTTTATTTTAAATAATGTAAATTAGTAATACCATAGCATTTGTGATGTTAGGTCTCATCTCTTTGACAGCAGTTCTAGAGTAAAAAACTCTGCATTGTTTCATTACTAGCGGTGTGTGAACTTCAGATTGTTTGGAGTTCAGGTTTAGATTAGGTGAGCATCCAAAAAGCCTAGGCTTACCTCAGATTTACAGTTCAGAAGCTTTAAAATTGCAATTACTATTCAGGGGAGCATCTGTTCTGCAAGCTGAATTTCATTGCATGGTATTAAATTTCTGTACAGCACTGGGGAAAAAGAGTTCTACAAACTTATATCTTATCTAGTAAGGAAGTCTAAAACTTTAGACTGGTTTTACATAGAAAATGCAGCTAAAAGGTTATATTTACAAAGCTGTGTAGAAAACCAGATTTTTTTTTTTAAGAAAAATCATTATGGTCAGTCCTGACAAGAATTTAATCCAGTGTTTGCGATATTGATGATTTCACATTTGTGTTTTGATCCTCGCTGGAACTTGAAAGGAAAAGATGCCACAGATTAAAAAGGAAGGTGCTGTGTGGGAGTGTTTTTTTCTTTTTTTTTTTTTGACAATTTGGTTCCTGCTTCTCTCTAGCAATTATGAAGGTCTGCAGGAAGCAGATTATTTTATCCAGATTGCAGAAGTATATTTGCTACTAAACACATGTAAACTGATTGGAGATGGGAATGCTTCTAGCTACAGATGAGTATCTAGGCAGTTAGCAAAGATGGGAAAGGTTCTAGCAAAGACATACAGAATTTATTAAGCTTCTGGTGTCATGGCTGTGTTTTTATCTGATTGCCTGACCTTGGCTTGGCTTTCATAAGAAATAAAATTGCATTTTTTTTCTCAATTTATTGTATTTAGACTTAGAGGCAATATTTTCAGCCTCAGGATTTTGGTATTTTGTAAAATTTAATGCATATGTGGTGTTCAAAGCTGCTGGGGGGATTCTAAGACTCAGTCACAGAACCTTGGAAATGAAGGCGTGGAAACTGAAGTGATAAGGGCATACACACAGATCTGCAGTGGTTCAAGAATGTAGACATGGGAAAATATGATAGGGTAGAGGATCTCCATCTGTGAAGATGGCAGAGAGAGGGAGCTGAAAAAACACAGATCATGAACAGGAGGGAGGAATAAAAAAACAAAGTAAACCAGGCTCCACAGTGAAATATAGGAATAAAATGAACTGAAAGATGGAAGTAATAGAAGTGATGGAGTCATAATACGGAGTTCTGAAAATGTAGGAAAGTCATTACAACATAGGCATGGGAATATAATGCATCAGCATATGGTTATATGTTTCATATGTGCAACAGCATATTCATATGTTTCATATCGAAGTTAGTGGAGGTTTGCTATCAGCTTCAGTAAGTAAATAAATAAATGTAACAAACCCTTGTAAAATCATAAAGGTTTTATTGGCATGAATCAAAATTAAAGCTTTATTCATGACTACTGTGAAAATGCCTATTATTTCAAGTGAAACTCCAACCTGATACTTTTTCATTCACTGTTTTTTTTGTGTGTGATTTTTTTTTTTGCATATTATTTAATTTTATTGGTGGTTAAATTTTTAGTAGTACTATTTTAGAATTCCTCAGCATGTAAAACAGAAAGGCTTTAGAGGAATAAAACACCTTGTGTTTATTAGATAGGGAATAGAATATAGTAAATTATAATTAACATGTTTAGGAAACGTTACCTAAATTGTCTCTTCCATGAATCTTAACAACCTGATTTCAATCTTTGAATTGCAAAGTGAAGGCCATTTCTTCTTCATTTGGGAACCTCCAGAAATCCTAGTTTCTCTCCGGTTTCTCGTACCTGTGAACCTCATTATTGAATGCTGTCCTCAGCAAAGCATCACTGAACTCTTTTTAATGATATTTACTATCCAGTATTTCCCAGTTGTCTTTATTTTTCTGTTAATATCCATTTCCCACCACCTTGCTCACTTGCAAATGAGTTGTCACATTGTACATTGTTTTTCCACCTCTACTTTCACAGCCCCCTCTTAACTTCCCAACTCACCTAATCCAAACTTCATTAGGACCTTGTCTTCAGCATGGTTAGAAGCATTTACCTCTTCTCCTATATTTCTCATCTGTGCATCTTCTATCTTGAGCCATGCTTTATCTTCCATTTCTACCTTGCACAAAAGGCTGTAGGCACAGTTTCCAAGATTTTCCTGTCTACCTATCTTCCATATGGTCCTCTATAGTTGCCTTTCTGTTTTCATATTAAACATTGCAGGGGATTGTAATGCCTATCTGAGATTTTACCACACGCCCTTCCTAACATTTTACTCTGTTTTCTGTGTCCTGTTTTTCCTCTCAAAGGGGGACTGATTTTTCCCAAATCATTTTCCTTTGCCCTCTAACACTAATATTTCACTAAAAGGAGTGTATTAACCTTTTTTTTTCCTTTTTTTTTTTCCTGGTCTTGTTTTTCCATAAGATGCAGAGAAAATACTATTTAATAATGTAACTCAAAAAGTCACGTTCCAGTGTTGATGGACTATAGCAGGGCTGTGAATTTGTGGACTCAACTGTTAGAAGCTATTGCAGCTACTGCTGGAGGAAGAAAACCAGCTGAATATGCACACCAAGCACAGGGTAGTAGCCTGGCAGCTTCTTAGCTGTCCCAGTTTTCTTCCAATAACCTGGGCAGGTCTTAGAGTATTTGAAGTACTGGCAGGGTCCTGCTTTCTTGGTAGTTACACAAGAACTAGCCAGAATATTCATTCAGACTTCTTAGAGGGCTTCTCCTGGAAGCTGAGCCCCTGTTACCTAAGGATCTTATGCCAGGGCAGCAGCAAGATTGTCCTGTACCTTCCTCCCACTGTCTCCTGCCCCTGCACACCTGCATTTAAATCCGCTCTGTGATTTAGGCATGTATTGCATTTGACAAGTCCCTTATTTTATCTCTTAAGTAGCATATGCAGTGGCTTTCTGTGAAAACCCTACAGCTGTCTGGTATGTGTAGTTATGGAAAGAGAGCCAGTTGCTTTTACCGTCTGCTTCTTCAAGCAAGTATTTACTTAAAAGTGCTGTGCCATGAAACAAGGGGAGAAAATGAAACTCAAGCTTCTGTTAAAGGCATAGATAAACCTGTTACAGCCAATCTGGGAGAGTCATGGTTTCACAGTTAGATCCTCCTAGCTCCTCTGACAAAATGTACCTCAGCCGGGGGGGATGTTAGCAGAAGTTCCTTTTTGGTGGTGGTGCTTGCATATGCTGTGAATGGGCCTTACTGTGAAGCAACTTCTGGTCCCTTTAAAGAGCTGACAATGGATGCCTGCAAAACTGCTAGTCACTTTTAAACATCTTGGCTTTCTTTAAAGTAGAAATAATTTATACATTCTTAGGTGGCTGTTCTTTAGCACTTGCATCTGCATACATCAGCCTTTCAAAGTCCAGGCTCTAAAGGCCTGGGAAAGGGCAGCTGTTGTTAGATCAACTGGTCAGAACTTCGGCAAGAAATGTCACAAGGCATCGGCATTAACTCAGCCAGCGTTACTTGTGAGTGGCAGGGAGGAGTTGCGCCAGTGAAGGAAGTACAAAGGGAGAAGGTATTTGCAAGCTTTGCTTCTCTCAAAATTAATTCCAACTCAGTTCAGGCTGTAATTAAAAACCTACGGAAAGTGCAAAATGGTCATAATAGTTTTCATCAAATAGCAAGTTTGTTGTTCACACAGACATTGAGTTAATGCCCCCTCAGTGAGGAAGAATTGTGCTTTCTATTCAAGGGGCAGTTCTCTCCCAATGTTGTATATACTTCCAATATACTTTCTGTTTTTCAAAAACACTTGCTTTTGCTATAATTTCCTTTTCCTCGCTAAATCTGGGCAATAAAGTCCAGTAGTAATATGCTTCATGTGCTCTGCTTGGGTTTGGTAATCTTTCTATTCCAACTTGTTAGTCTTTGGTTACCTAACTTGGGGTCCCACATGGTGGGAAATAATGCAACAGAATCCAAACATGTATAGCTATGCATCTATTTTGTACCCAGTCTCCTCTGTCATGCTATATCAAACCCGTGTAGTAACTGTACTTCTATCAGAGAAAGACAAGAATGAGGAAGCAAAGGACAGGTGGGAGTTCTGTATCACTGTATCTATCTGTATTTCAAGCTTTTTAAACCATGCATTCAGTCACATTGAACATGAGGACCAGTTGTCTCCATGGCAATATAAGAACCATATTATTTCAAACCTCCTATTGAAATAGCTGCTGTTTTCAGGCTTTACTTGCAGTGCTTGTGGCTGAATGCCCTGTATTTCAACTGATAATAAATAAATAAATAAAACCAACAACCCCACAGAAAAAAAAAAAAAAAAAAAAAAACAACAAACCATCACCAAAAAGTAAACTTCCGAAAGCACACAAATAGAATTACAGTCCACCAGTAGTATTTCCTTACCTGTTCAATGTTTAGCATGAATTTTGAGTGATTTATATTGCAGCATATTCCCAAGGAGAGGAGAGTGGTAATAGAAATAAAATATAAAAATCACCTTGAAAACAAAGGTTGTTACTTTAAAGCTTTGTGTTGAATGTTTGACGTGTAAAGGGAAGGCTGTTGGTGATTTTTGTTTGTTTGTTTGTTTTTTGTTGGGATCAGAGAGGGTACAGGGTTCCCTCTGTTGGGTTCCATGAGAAAGCATGACAATTTTTACTGGTTCTGTCAATGTGTATTTGGTATCTTAAAGCAGAAGGAATTGGAAAAAATAATCAGCAAGCTAAATATACTAGTTTCAAAAATGACCTTTACCAGTTTTTGAAGTGCCAAAATGAACAGTCGATAACAGCTGCTATAGAGTATGGCCCCTTTCTTTCTATTTTAAGGTAGTAGTAGAAGGTTGGAAAAAGGAAGAACAACTAACAAGGTTTTATTTTTTATTCTAATTCAGTTCATTAGGCTTCAGAATAAGAAATAGTTTGTGGTTTCCTAGTTGCTGGATGTTCTGTTGTGCATGTTGTGAATTTTGTCAAAATTTGAACAGGGTGATATTTGCTTAATCTCTTTCCTTCCTGTAAAGAAAGTGACATTCGTGGGATGTGAACAACTTGAGACTTGATTAGCTTTAATTGCTCGCTTGGCTTTGAAAGCAATATGTACTAAATTTGATTTTAGTTTGACATTAATGTTAGCTGTTAATTTTCAAAAATGGATATGTTCTAAATATTAGCCTACCTGACAGGGCAAATAGCTGCACTGCATTTTTGAGGCTTTTTCTTTATTTGTTTGTTCTTTTGCTTTAATATCCGTCAGTAGCAGACTTTTTATTTTTAGTTTTTAAATAACAATCCTTCAACATCTCCCATAGAAAATAGAATTAGGGAGTAGGTTCCAGAGTGTGTGATTATGAGTAAAAATATATCCTTTCACTTGATGCATGGACTGAAATACGCTTCGTGATATTTAATAATTAAGTGTATATTGTCCTAAATTACATCTAAAAATGTTAATACAATTAGATCCATCTCTCTTAATCTCTAACCATTTTAGCTTTTTGATTTGTTTTTAATTTGTATAGAAAACTTGGTATTTATTGATAGGGTCTGTTGAAAGCATAATTACTGAACTATTTCAAAAAGACAGCTCTGAACTTTGTGGGACTAAAAATAAATCAACACAGATAAAGCTTTTACTTTAGATGCTGGATAAATTATGGATTCAGTTCAAAGTAATTGATAGTAAGCGTTTGTTACATATGGAAAAAGTAGCTATTTTTGTCTTAGTAAAATTAGCTGCAGTTGGAGAATCTGACCATCATACTGTATTTCAGTTACAATTTGTAAGTTAACAGTAGTTAGACAATCTTAAAATAGGAAGAATTTACATGAATAAAATCATATGAAGAAGACAGCTTTAAAAAGTAAATAATAAATTTTGTAAGGAAGGCTGAAGGAAAATATATTTGTAAGCCACCCATATGTAGGTAAATGTGTCTGTATGATACACGTTAGCTTGTGATTCTTGAGGATGAACGTTAAAGGAGGTCAGTGCAGCTCTTTCCCTTCTCTGAAATTTCCAGAATACTAAAAAGAAAATTAGATGCTCTTGTTACATGTAGAGGGAAAGGAAGCTGAATGAAAGGAACCAACAAGCTGGTCTGAGATTAATTTTGTTTATATTATACATTTGTTTGTATATTTTTTGTAAAATAACAACAAAACAAGCAAGCAAAAACACATTGTATGATAAAGTTGAGGAAACAATGTGTTACAATTAAGTTTTTGAAAATGTTTGCAAGCCAGGCTTAGTTAAACTTTAGTGTGCCTGTAGTGAACATTTAGAGAATTAATTAAATACCCTAGGGCCTGGTCATGGAGGAAGTCTTGCAGAAACCAAAGGGAAGACTTTTTGTTTAGGAGAGCTCTGTGGAGAGAAAGGTCTGTGTGTGGTATTCTGTGGTATTTCTTTTAATGAGCAAAAATCGCTGAAGAGCAGCTATATCTAAGCAGTTACAGCACAGACTACAGCTATATTTACACATTTTCATTAAGCATGATTGTTATGGTTGATAGTTGGACTCTTTATAAGGCAGAAATATTTTTTTTTCGAGGGCCCCATTCCTCAAAGGTTAGGTTCTCATATACTGGATAGGTTTGTGTGGAGTATGATTAATATCATCTAATTATCTTTATTCTTCTCTAATTATTTTAATGTAACAAGCAATTCTAATATCCCCTAAGTGCTATGACAGGCAATCTCATTACTTTTCATCAGGCTTGTTTGCAGAGAAATTAAACAGCAGCGGAAATACATAAGACCAAAGAAACCAGAAGTTGAAGTATGCAGAGCAAGGAGTCAGATGCCGAAGAAGTCATGAACCAACCTTAAGAATAGGATTTGTTAATATAATCTTTAGTTTATTTTTTGCTACTTCTTGAAGACTAGTGACTAATCTTACTTGAGGAAAAACTGAAGTTCTTACAGCTCCAATAGAAGAGATTTTGGAAAATATTCAGGAAACTTGGTAATAGTGAAGATGCAAATGTATTCCTTTATCTTCTTTACCCTTTCTCTCTCTCAACCATTCTCTCTCAACAGTTACCCCTTTTTTACTTCTCATTTGAATGTTTTCTCTCTTTTTCCCTCTTCAAGAGGGAACATCCTTATTACCCATATTTTGTATAACCTCTCCCATCTTCCCATTACATTGTTGTTTGCTGCCATTAGTCTATTATTTTATTCACCTTTACTTTTCTTCATGTTCTTCTCTCTTGGGCTACCTTTTTAGTAAGGTGCTGTAACGCTCTCTTTCTGTAAGTGCCAACGTACGTTTTCCTGACTACAGGAAAGGATCCAGGAAGGGCTGGTGGTGCTGAGACAAACTCACAGTGAAACCACGAATTGCTGTTTTATATTTTGAGTATGAACTATTAGCCTTGATATTTAAACAGTTTCATAGTGCCCGAAGTCTGATCGTGCCAACTGTTGCATGCAGTTGCGACTGGCCTATTAGACTGAACTGACGTGACATCCATGTTGTTATTCTTGTGTTTGTATAAATTGGAGTTGTTGTGAGCTAAGAGATGTCAGGGTCAAAAGCTCTGATGGGAGGAGAATTTGCACTGCTACTGAGAGCAATGAAGAAACCTTATTTACTCTCCTAGTTTGATTTTTCTCTCTCAGCTGATTTTCAGTAATACTGAGCCATTCAGCGTTCGGTGATATGAACTCATGAATATACCTAGTTAGTGAAATCTCAAGTCTCAGGCCCTTTAGGAGGTGTGCAAGAAAGGTTGAAACTGGCAAACAAAACAGAAGCAGCGAAGCAGCACCTTACCCTTCTCTGATGCCTGTTTGTACTGCTTGTTGTTTTCTGAGGCAATTCTGGTCAGTACTTGAGGCTTGTCAAAGCATACTGAGGTATGGCATGTACTGATTCATTTAAAAGACATAATGAAAATGTCTCTTTGGATGTAGGAAACTGCTTATGAAAAATCATTGTGTTAACTGTGGGTCTTTGATCTGTGATACAAATTCCTCTTTGTACATCTTAACCAGAGCAGTGTTCCCTGGTGCACAGTATTCTCAAATTAATAAATAAAATTAAAAGTTATAATTTAAATTCATAGCTTGCATCAGCTTATGATATGAGAAATAGTATTTCAATGAATAATCCAGATTTACCTGTCAGAGACAGAAGACCCATACTGAGACTGCTTTAATCCTTTCGGTAATTGATTCCAAAGTCTCTTCAAGTACCTGCCTCAAATCCAAATGATGTCTTTAAGTGCTGAGTTTGGTGTGATCCTTAAATTCTTTGGAAGATACGGGTTCCTTTGGAATTCAAACATTTGTTGACGCTTAAATGGTTTGTTTATTGTAAGAAGTGTTTTATTTTAAAAATGTTTTGTAGTATGTAACACCTATATACTCAGTGGAAAAGTTAGTACATACAGCACAGAATTACAGAATTCCCATCCTTCCTGTCTTCCCTTTTCCCCTCCAAACACATACTTGCGTGTTTTCTTATATGCCCAACAAAAGGCTAGCCTTTTGTTTCTGTTGTTATTGCTCTTAGGTAGCTTTGCTTTGCTGAAGAAGAAAGAGCTAGGAGCAACTTGCTTGGCTGGAAAGAAGTTAGTGCTGTCAGTGGTGATCTGTAGCTGTGCATTAGGGTCAGCTAATGCCAGGGCATCGCAAAAAGTTGAGGGGGCGTTAACAAGGTATATACACATCGTGAAAAAAGACAGTCATTAGGGAGGAGTCCTTGTTCTGGGAGGTTGGATCGTGTTGCCCAACCATACTTTACAAGTGAGGAGTGGAAAGAATTGGATCATCATCTGTCTATTCAAAGAACAACTAAAACAGGCAAAATACCGGTTCTCCATATAGTTACTGTTATACTTTAGTTAAATAACCAGCACATTGCTCTTTTCAAATTGTTTGAACAAAGGCATCTTCATGTATCTTAAAAAACCTTTTGAATGGTGCCAAAAAGCTAGTGCACTTTGGCAGAGGCTGTCCCTGAAGGGGATGAAGTCCTCTTTCTTTGTTAGTAGTAGGCAAATTGATGTACTCACTCAGAGAGACTTCATAAAGGGTATTGGGAAAAACAACCCAAAACACAGAAGTTAAACCAAAAGTAGGATTTCTACCTGGCAAATTATGTTAATAAAATTTAATACATGCTTTAAAAATAGAGGAAAAATTATATTTAATATGCAAGTAAAATGCTGCTAACAGACTCAGTTTTTAGAATTTACTATAAAATGAGCAGTGCTTTGTATATTTCTACAAAACACTATAATTTCCTAAAACTGATTTGAGTGAAGTATTTACAGCTATAATGAATACTGCACTGAATACTGTACTGAATACTGAAGTATTTACATTAGTGAATAAGCTCTGTGTAATTATTTTAGTAAATTCAAGGAAGAGATGCTTTTTAAAAACAGAATTTTGTAATAGAATGCTGATACTGGATGTAGCTTAAAAAGCAAGAGCTTTTTCATCATATATCTCATGGATGGGGAGCATAGTACATGTGATTCTTTCAGTTCTTAGTAAAGGATCTTAATAAGTTCACTGTGTTTACTTGAAAAATACAAAATTGTTATTTTCTGATGTAATGGACAGTAGTAGCAATATAGTATTTCTTTTCCTTAATTAAGACAAGCCCTTATATATTATATTATTTAGTATTTGTGCTAATGAAGCCATTTTATTTTTTAAGCCCTTTTCCCTCTCTGTGTTTAACTGGCCTTCATATCATATTTGTTACTGTATAATTGTAGAGAGAAAAAGCTTTGACATATTCCCAAACATACTGGATTATTTATATGGATAAGAAGTATTAATATTTGCACTTGTAAAAATATTTATACCATGTGCATCATTTGCACTGCTCCTAAGGTATTTGTGTGGCACTCAGGTAGGCTGGATGTTTGTATATCTACCCCTGATTAAACAATTCTTCAAAGGAGGACTAAAAATTTTGCTGGCAGGAAAACATTATTGTGCCAATTTAATATCATTCTTCTAAAATCCAACACAAACACTCAAAGCATAAAATGGCATATTGCTGATAGCTGGGTTGTTCATCATCCTTTTCACTCTTCAATGCTGCAGTAGTTACTGTGGCAGATTTTAAGGAAAAATCCAGTAAGCAAGGCAGCATCGACAATGTGCTGTAAGAGAAGTGTAGGCAAGGGCCAAAGCTGACTAGAGTAGTTAAAAAATATAAAATCCAGGAGAAAGTTGTCAGACCTTTTTGGTTCATTAAAGGTGACCTTAATTGCTGGCTTGCATCGTTCGTAGAATTGGGACTGGAATTTGGAGCAACTCTTCTGATTAGCCCAGTGTGGTAGTTTTCAAAAGCCATTAGGATGCTGCCCTGTTATCTCTGTACAGCGCTCTCGTTTATAGACCTCATCGTGCAGGAACTAGCCTAGGACTAATGTGGAAAATAGCAGGCACTGTCTGTATCTGGGTTAGTATTCCCCTTCACGGTGTCTTTGACAAGTGGACCTTAAAAACCCAACCTCCTGTTGACACCAGCAGTATTTGTAATGATAAAGTGTATTTCTTCTTCAAAGAAATCCTGAACTGGTGGAAGAAATTTAGGATATTCATTTAGAGCCAGTTAAGCCCAGACAGTCTGATCTTTCTTAGTAGTCAGTCATACAAATATCTTTACTTTCTCAGAGCAGCTGTTGAAAGATGCGTGAATGTGTGCTTAATGTGCAGCGGTTTTGGTTAGCAGGTCAAAATGAATTCATGTGGCTGTGATGAAAGAGGTGGCTTGCACTATTTTGCATATTGTGGGTAGGCAGATAATGGTTCTCTACAAGACATGATACCAGAGATGTTAAACCGTATTAAGAAACCCCACATATGTAGCTGGAACGCAGTTTGAGCTTAGCTGAGCACAAAGAATGGGTGATGTGATGCTCTCCTAATGGAGAAAAAGAAGGGAGCCTGAATATTTTTCAAACAGGGGAAAATAGTATGTAAAACACTAAAAACAAAAACGTAAGCCACACACCTATGCACACACAAAAAAGCAAACAAAAAAACCCTAACAGCACCCCCATTATTGTCTTGTTCTATGTATGTAATTCTGTATGGAAACTTCAGATGAAGTTACAAGAGATGTTTTTTTCTGTTCAAATAGCTTATTTGCTATTCAAATAAATGAGAAAAGTCATTGGTAAATGAGAGAAACTTAAGAGGGCTCTAGAGCTGAGTGCAGTAAAAATCATCCTCTTTTACTTCTAAGAAAGTCAGTTCTTCTAAGGAGGAATTAAATAGAGCTATACTGGATGTTCATCAGTCTGCTTGGCCTAGTGTCAGTATTTACTGCCTGTCAGTGGTGGTATGAGCACGACAAAGAGAAGACTGTGCTGGTAATAAACAGAATTACCCTCTGTATTTGAGAAATATGAAGATGATGTGTGAACCATGCTTAATAATGGATGTGTGCACATTTAAGATAAAATGATGCTAGCTTTCAAAATGTTGAGAAATGTGCCACTCTGAAACCTGCAGGCTCTACCTGCGTTACTTTTAGGCAGGTCCTGAAGATAGAATATGAGCTTCCGCTTCGATGGAAATTCAACAGTGAGCAATTTTGGATACAGAATGAATTAGAATAGAAAATCAAGTAGGGCTTTTGAAGTTTTTCACAGCACTGATGTATTTTCACGATGAATTAGAATATTTTGCTCTAACTTCTCTTATTGCACTCTATATTAATAATTAAAATCTAGTTGCAATAATACAAATTTTCAAAATTGATTTTTGAAAAGTTGATTTGAGTCTTCAATAGGCAATAATGTGTTAAAATCATAATAAGAACATGGTTTAATCTAAATGTTCTAGTATTTTTAAGAAAATACTGTGGATAAAATTTCGTTTTTAAAAAAATGCACATTCTATTAATTGAAATCTTCTAATAGAGAAATCCATCCGTGTAGTTTTGGACAATTCCAAATACCTTGGGCATAATTCCAAGGATTGGTTCATTTGCTAAGGCCAGGTTGTGCGCTGAGCATGATGGTGTTTGCAGTGCGCTGCCGCATCTTGTCTGAGACTTTAGATTCAGATCTAAAAGGCAATCTAGCAACAGCAGATTAAGTTACTAGTTGCAGTAATGCAATGTTTAGTGGCCCTTACTAATTAAAGGACTTAATTAAATTGTTCTGTGAGAGGTCAGCACTATGTCAGCTCTTCCTTAACATCTGGCTGCTTGAGCAAACCACTGGTAGATACATTTTATGCACCGGTATATGGCATGGTTCCCCTTGCTGTCAGTTTCTTTAGTTTTTTCTGGTTCTGTCTTTTAGAGTATAGCAATAAAAAACAGGCATGGACTTGTCTCATATGAAGGGCTCTGATGGCACCCATTCCGTATTGGAAGTTCAAGGCAAAAGATGACGTAATGTGGCTTGATGTAATCATAAGCTACAGTTTTACTGGAATCATGTACAGTTTTAATGTTTATTTGCTGTAAACAAACAAAAAGGGATTAGCATGTGTCATGTCTCTGGAGTGTTGGTCTTTTGCATGGGGTCGGTAACAATAGATTGCTAACAGCTTACTGGCTACTTGCATGACTTTTATTCAGAGTTCAAGTAGGGTTTTGCCAGTGATGGAAGAGTAGGGTTTTCCTGCATTTGTTCAGTCGCCGTGGAGTGCTCTTGCCATTGTGCAATCCCAGGTAGTAGAAGATTTCTTCTGAAAAACTGCTTTTGAATTCGAGGATGCCAACATGCATTTATACTGTTCCCTCTGAAAGTATGGAATGTTCAGGGTAGTGTTTGTGGGTCTATTTTAAAAGTCATGCAACAAATTCAAGGCCTCATCAATAGAAAGATGTGAGAATTTCAGTGGTACTTAAGTATATGCTAACACACCTGCACCCAAAAGGGCAACCCCCAGTCATCTTCCTTACTTTTTGACCTGTAGTTTCCTGGGTGCTGCAGTTTGGTGTTACTTTGGTTGAATCCGTCCTAACGTGATCACCAGGGAATCCATCAGCTGTATTAAGTGCTGTTTGGATCTGGAAGCTTGGTGAGGTGGTGTTGAACTCCGCAGGAATGTAAGATGGATGTTTGCTCACAAAGCTGCTAACGTGTAGATAGCACTACATTTCACCCAAAGATTATGAATCAGCCTGAAGAAGGGCCTGTGTGCCTAAAAGCTGTTTTTCTTTGAAGTTATCAAGCTGCTCTAATAAAAAATAATAATAATAATAAAAAAATCTATGAATCTTCCTTGTGTAAAGGACATCAGCCATGGCCACAGAGCCCGAAGCCTGGCTGAAGGAGGAGGAAGATCCAGTATGTCCTCAATAAAAGGAAGCCAAAAGCAAAGAGAACTCAGTTGTTCAGTGAGGGTTTCTTAGGAGATAGCCTTCAGACAACCTTTCTCAGCAAATGCCTATGGCCCCTACAGGGACTATAGGTACCTGATAAATCTGTATCTTTTGAGAGACCATTGTATGTTTCCACAGAGAATAGTCTTGGCTACCTTTACCACTTAAAGTCCCCCTCTAAATCCATCTCCTTTGAAGACCTTAGCATAAAACTTGTGCTGCAAGAATTTGCATGAGAATGACCAAAATGTAATTGATTTCTAATGCAACCTTTTCATAATCTGGACCTGCATGCACACCAGATGGGCTGAAAACCTGACCAAATTTCACAATCAGTTTTCACAGGTAAAATCAAATTAAATGTACAAACAGAAATTTTAAATATTTGGACAGAATTTCTTTAGTGAGATTTTAGAATAAAGGAGAAATGTTTTATGCAACTTTGCATGACAGAGATGTTTTCCACTTTTTAAATAGTTTGCTGTTTATCGTTATATTCTTCTTCATAGTGTGCCTTGCACATCTTGCACATTAAAAATAGATGAACAGAGAACTCATCAGATGAGCTAACCAAAGCCTCAGATGGCTAGTACAGAAATCTGCTAGTCTCTCAAATCTGTGTTGGACGATTCTGTGTGAAAGACACTGCCTTGAAGCTGGAGGTAACTGACGTTAACTTCAGAAGTTTACTGATATTAACTGACATGGATCGTGTTTGGTTTTTACCAGCGGATTTTACATTTGTACAGGAAAAATTTCTTTAACATCATGCATGTTAAAAAAAGTATTTTATAAATCACATACAGATTTGATTACAGGGAAGCTAATGTAGATTTCATTGCTATTGTGATGGTTCATTCTTTTATGCACCAAGTCTGTAGAGCCTGCTTCTGAATCAGGTTGCTGGCCTTGGTCATGTAGAAGTCTATTAGAAGACTTCATGCCTCCATGGGGTCTTTGTGTCCCTGCCACACAGGCACATCCTCACTTGTAACCTGCCTTCCACAGAGCTGTCTGGGCAGCCACAGTCTTTATCTGCACTCTGGATCTGGCACAGATAGGAAATGGAACCAGAGGAGACAAAATGCTGCCCAAAAAAGATTACTTTTTCCTAGGACTTTATCACAACTTGGTGAAAACTTATTAGTTTGGCCATCTGTTGAAAGAGAAGGGTGATAAAAAAATTGAGTTGTCATGATTTTTGGAAGTTACGGCCAAATTATTGATTGTTGACAGCAGGTGCACTAATATGAGATGCATGAATTTCCTCAATTAGTGAGGGCTCTTTTGAGAAGGAAATTACTTTAAAGCAAACTGCTGTACAGATTGATTTATTCTACAGTGATTGCCCAAGAAAATGTTCCTGCTTTACTTTCAACACAAGGTAGTTTTGGTAGTTTTCCTGTCAGTTAAAATAGTGCCTGGCATTTCCTCTGTCAGTGTTTTCACCATTCCCTAGGGTATCAAAGACATGCCATACATGAAGATGGACCCCTTGACAGAACAGTGAAATTCACTGATGAAACTTGTTGTCTGAAAAGGCTGAGCGAAGGTACTCTGCTCAAGGAAGTAAATCTCTTAGCCTACAGTCCAGTGAAAATGCTTGTAAAGGAGCTTCTACATTACAGAGTGTAGCACACTGTGGTACATAGCTGCTAACTTGAATCTCAGAAACAATATAGTCACGTTAGGTCTGTGTGTTGTAGGAGCACTGCTAGCCCCAGTGCCTTTTCATATAATCACAGAATGACATCTTTCAAATCTTGGAACAGTGCGTGCTTAAAACCTGCTTATACAGAATACTCACTTGTGGTTTGGAAGTAAGAAAGGGAAATGATAAAGAACACTGTACTGAGTGGTACTGTTGGCTGGATGTTACTGAGAGAAAGGATGGACGAAATTTGTTCCAACCTACTCCAGAGATAAGAAGGCAACTTTGAAAGAGTTCAGCAAGAAAAGGAGGAACAATTCATTTGAAATTCAGGTTGTATTTGTAGATGTAGATGTACCACTCAACACCCTAAATATCCGTCCCTTTCAGTACATGCCCTCATTCAGTTTATGGAATAAATGTAAAATCCAACACAGAGCTTACAAAACACTCTTAAAAATTCATTTTCTGCAAAGTAGCTATGCCCTTCAAATAAATGGCACACAAATTATCTTTTTTTGTTTAGAGAGAAAAACTTTAAGCAAAAAATGAGAAGGGTAGAAATTATTATTTGCCTTTCAGAGAAGCTATTGTTTTCCTGGGCTGATGGTTTGCATTAAGTTGTAGATATGTTCATGTCTTCATTGTGACATGGTCTGTTTTAGTCCATATGAATTACACCCACAGCCTAATAGGGCTTTTGGTTTCTGGGGTTCTTCATGTCCTGTTCTTATTCAATTAGTATGTGATGTGTTCATGTGTGTTTTTTGACTGAAAGAAAATGAGAGAGACAAACAAAAAATGCCCTTTAAGAGTTCTAGTCCCTATCCTTAATTTAACTGCTCTTTCTCTTTCTTTCTTTTCCTGAAGATGTTTGAGTAATGTGTGCTACTGCTTTATACACCTCTTTGTTTCCCTGCAGCAAACACACAGTCTCTAGCATTTTAACTGCATGTGAGAAACCGGATTGCTATTCCTGCTGCATTTACTGTACTGCTTCCACCGATACTGCTCTGCTGCCCCCAAGGTCTGAATGACATTGATCTGATGCTCACAGCCTAGACATAAAGCCAGGGAGAGCTGTACACAAATCTCCTGGCCAGTACAAGAAAATCATTAACTCTTTCAGCTTGTTCAGATAAGTAAAGGAACGTAATGAAACTGCAGCTTAGCCAAAATATGGGAAGCATGATAATATTGCTGGGGCAGGGTCTCCACAGAAAAGCAACACAAATGTATATGTCATAAGAAGAAGGTTTTAGAAAGCTGAGTTTGTCTTGCTGTCTGATTGGAAAACAACTACTGCAGTGAGAGCAGTCGTATTTGAGAGCCTTAATGCTAGGTTTGCTGAGCTATGGTAATCTTTCCCATTGTCAAGCTATATATCTTTAATTTCCTTGTTGAAAAGACCCTTCTGGAGAATCATCTCTATACTCTCCATCAGTGAAACAGTTTTCCTGATAAATATTGTATATTTCTTTTGAATCACAATATAATTTATTGATGTATCACTCCGGTGTTGTTTTCCTTGGTGAGGGGTCCTCTTAATTTCCCTGTTGTGCTGCGAGCATAATATATTGAGTTCTGTGCAGCATTATGGTAGCTATTCAGATAGATGCTTTTTCATTTCCTTTTCTCTTCTACCTGAGCTAACATAGGATAGCTTCCTGTGTAGTTTTGCTTGTTAATGAGTCTCTCACTGGGCATCCATTTGTACGTGTTTGACACAGCACCTCATTTGCTTGTAAGAGCCCCATCGCATGAGGACTGGCAGAGCTTTTTATCTGTCTTCATTTTATTTTGTAATCAGGAATATGCCTGCTCAGTGGATTGTTCTAGCAGCTAAAATATGTGCAAGAAATGTGTTTTTCCCTAGTTTTTGTGGGATCTTCTGCTTTGATGGGTAGAACTGGATGTCCTCTTTTTTTTTCCTTTTTTTTTTTTTTTTTAATGTTGGAGGATTATTAATACTCCTCAGCTGCCTCTCAAAATGTTTTTCTTCAATCAGGGCCAACTCTAACTTGATGGAACAGGTGGTTGCTTAACCAGCAAATTGATTAACATAAAACCCCAGCCAGGCTGTAGCTTCTTATAATTGAAAGACTCTTACTGTTCCTGCCAGCCATCCTTTCCCTTGCTCAGCATTGACCCACCATTTCAGAGAGTGTGTGCAACAGTAAAATAAGGAACATCTCTAATGTTAACCCTGTCTCATCCAAATCACCCGAATTTTTCTAGTAAGTATTATCTGGTTGAGGTGCTGTAAGATTAGGTGGGACCTGCTTTCCATGTCCTGGGAGAAAGCATTTATTTCTTTTGAAGATGATAATTTCTTCCCACTGTTGCCATTGTTCTATTGGGGGTGTGTGTGGGGGGAATAACCCAACCTCGAAGACGCCCTCCTTGCTGCGGCTGAGGCAGGGAAGGGAAACAGGAATATCAGTGTGGGAAAGAGGTCATATGCATATCTAATGTCCTTTTTATTCCTCAGTAATTTGAGGATATATTTGAAACATCTAGGATACTTAATGTTGGTAAATAGCTGCCAAAACAAAAAGCAACACAAGAAAAGTAGATAATTTTGAAGACTTTTTTTTTTTTTTTTTAATTTATGGCATCATTATCTTCTGGATGCTAGTGTCTGCATTACTTTCCAGTGAAACATTCTTCCATCACCTGAGCTGGCAGACTGCCCCATTTACTATGTTATAATCCTGTACTCCTGTACTAGCATGACTGTTACTTTTAGAAGCACAAACCTCGTAACTACAGGGCATTATGGGTTCTTTAAATTAGATGTTCTGTATTCTATGTTGAAATCTGTATTTTTGCCCCTTTTATTTGTAGAAATATTTGCTGTAAATCTGTGGTGGATGGTTGTACCAAGATGGATAATTCACAAAGTGAGATTGTTACCAGCTAAAATCCTCATTTTCTGTTTTGACAAAAGTATTGTAATCCCAAGTATTCAGGGTGACCTACTTAAGGAAGATGCAGTTATTACTATTATCATACTATTTATGCAGACGTGCAGAATATAAAAGGAGAAATCTGTTATTGTTAACGTTATAAAATATTATTTATCTGTTTTTTAGGCAAAAGGGTTTTATCACATACCAGTTAATAGTGTATGCAAAGAGTTCTTTACCAGATGTCTGAAAAATGATCCAAAAATGCTTTGTTCAGAACAAATCTAATGTTGATTGCCACCAAAGTGGGAGCTGGGGCCTCTAGTGTAGTTCAGCCTTTGTAGTCTGAACTAAGGAACTGGCAGCTTGTTTACACATAAATCTACACTGAAATAACAAATTCCATTTAATTTACTTCCTTTTCTTTTTGACTGAAAGTCTTTGGGCAGAAAGATTTTAGCATAAAACTTTTCTACTCAATTTCTGCTTTTTTTTTCCTCAAGTTTAAGCAGTTGTTTGTGATGTCTTTAGAATTAGCAAGAAGTTAAAGCTCTGTATTTCAGCTTGGAAAGCCTGTTTAGACTGTTTTTGTTTCAGCAGCAAGAGAGCTATATACATATATTTATATATATATTTATTCCTGATGTTGCTTGGTGCTTATTGTCAAATAATCTTGCTTGCAGGATAGGATGGTGATCTTTAAACTAGTTGCCAGTAAATATTCCTTTTCTCTTTTAATTGTCAGTGTTCATAGAAATTACACAGTTTATTGCAGTAGTATATCTCTGCATTCACATGAATGATAAGAACTGGACATTCATGTATCCTCTTGGTATTGTCTCTAATCGAGTACTATCCTGTGAAGCATTATAGATTAATGGTTATTTTGATCGAATAAATTTTTCAACTGATTAATGAATTAACAGAGAGAGACTGGTACAAATATAAGATTAGTCCTAGAATAATCCTGCAAATCCAGGCTTTGTATCACAATCTGGCCTCCTGTATATACAGGTTGAAATCACCCATTTATTAGGAATCGGGGTGAGAGAAGTTACTAAATCAAGATTTCAGAATACTTGATCATTTGGCGTCCTTTCAGAAATCCACTAGCCAATTGTGAAATCAGGATTTAACACATGATAATGGATTGTCACACATAAAACCAAGACCTTATACACTGTGTTAAGCATACGTTGAATATAACTGATTTTTAAAAGGTATATTATGATTGTAAACCGGCTGTATTCGGAACATCCTATGTTAAACCCTCCCATGTGTCTGCCCTGCATAATTACATCGGTTGGCTAGTTGCAAGTTACACCTTTTGAAAGTAAATGTATTGAGTAACTCTGTAGTTCGGTGTGCATAATAGCCTGACTTTGAAGTGTTTGCTAATCTGTTATTGTAATGTATGTTAGGTATGTAAAAGCGTTAGAAGGAACATCTGCTTCTGTCATAATTGATGCCGCTTATCATCAAGATCAGAACGTTAAACTGAATAGGTCATTAATTAGTATCAGAATTGGTCCAACTGTGAAGAATTTTTCCTTGGTGTACAAAGTGGTCCATTTGGCTAGTGTAACAGTGCTAATCCTGATTTCTGACAAGTCCAGGTGAAAGGTCCATATACTCTGGCAATTTGTCAGGGAAATCCTCTGTTCCTGCATCCAGCTCAGTATGCGGCATTTCCATGTGGGAAATAGAACAGAAATATGATGAATCCATACCCCAAAGAAATGCTGTGCTCTTATACTATTTCATGGCAGTTCTTATAGTTTTATCTATTTGTGCATAAGTGTACTTCCATTTTTCACTTCAATACTCACAAAATATGACCATTCCAGTTACTTCGGGAACTTTAATTTCCAATTTTCTTATCTTTACTTTTAAAATCAAAGTGTTTCATTAATGCCTATTTCTTCCATTAAGCTTTGAAAGGATATATTTCATTCTCAGCCTACAGCTACAACTGGTTAAAGCAATTTTCATGGTGGCTGTAGACAAATGTATGCTAAGTAAATTAGCTTTTATTGTACTCACTGTTGGTTCTCTTTTCTATTGCATATTCTTGTGTGAATTCTCAAATCTATGTATATTAAAATTAGAGATGGTTTTAAAGCTGTGTGCCTAAGTATTTCCACAGAGGTCACTCGTGCTGCATGCATGAATAATAGAGCTGAAATACCTCCATTTATTGGACTTGTGCAAATGATCTGCTTAGCACATTTGGCTCAGCAAGTTCAGGATGTATTGAACAGAGGCAATAGATGTGTCTGACATGCCTGAGTCAGGAAATCTGTCATAACACCAAAACTTCCTGTGTGTTTCAGACACCTTGTATTTGTGGTAGACAGTGTCCTAATCACAGTTTGCTAGCTGGTAGCCACAAAGTACAAACTGTAGAATAAATCTGAGTATGTGTTTTTTGTATTATTTATGTTTTAAGAAGTGTGTTCAGAAAGTAGCTTCTTGTATAATTGTAGAATGGGCTGTATTTCTGGTTATTTGCACAGAGTATAAAAGTAAGTTAAAAAAAAATAATATTGGTACTTTAAACAGGTGAGTTAATGTATCTTAATTTGGCTGCGGTACTATAGGAAAATCATGAAAGTTAAAGAGTTTGTTAGGAATGTGAACTGGAAGGTTAGCTCATTTGTTATGTGCTGAAATGCAGATGAGGGACCCAGAGGAGCACCCTAGCAAGAGAGCAGTGCAGTGACACTCAGCTTGGAAGAATATACCAAACAAACTTCTGCAGAGATCTCTGCTGGTGATTTGGTCGTAAGGGAGCTGCTTAATGGAGTGGAATATCAAACTGGTGGGAGGATATAGTGGGTATGTTGGAGGGCAGATGTAGAATTTAGATTTACTACCAAATGGGAGAGGTGGTTGGAAAACAGAGAGCTCCTGCTTGTGCTGGCCTCTGCGCTCACGTGGCCAGGGTTGGCTGTGTCCACATAGGGGGAGAAGCAGCAATTCAGGAGGAGAACGCCAATGGGTTGCACAAAGCGTACACGTCAGCATCATCCTGCTATTATGAAACAGGTATGGCATATGAGGTAGCTGGTCACTGCCAAGGCATGCACAGTAATTCTTTTACACTGCCCAGCACTGATGAGGCATTGGCAGGAGAGAAGTACTGCCCAGTATTGAGCAATGTTGTCAAAGAAAGATACAGAATAATCAGAGACTGGCTAAAGGAGAGTATCAGGAAGGATCAGGGTCTAGAAATTATGGGGATGATTTGGAGTCTTTAGTTAAGATGAAGTAAGATGTGATAACACCCTTCAGATAGATGAAGGGCTGCTGTGAAGACAGGATCACCTCTTCTCCATCATAGTGGTGGGTACAAGAAGAAGCAGGTCTTAAATAGGATTCAGTAGATTTAGATTTCTCATGTTAGGAATATAAAGTACTGTAATAGGTTGGTGGAGAAAATTGTGAGCTGTCCTTTGCAGGAAAACAGATAGAAATTGGTTAGCCAGACTTCAGTCGAGGACGACAGCATTCCTGTCAGGAGCAAAGTGATGGATCAGGTGATCTCCCCAAGTCCTTCCAGCCTTATTCCAAAATATAAATTTTCAAAGATGCTTTGAATCAAAACAACCAAAAATCCCTTTAGAATTGACACACACACAGACACACATGCCTTCCAAAGAAAGAAAACCTCTTTTTGGCCCTGAAAACTTCCTAGATAAGTAGAAGCTGTTGTTTGTTTCCAAAAGTAGAAAATATATATTGTAGAAATACTCGAGTGGGGATGGTCCTTGTTAGGTAGAGAAATAGAGCCAACAAGTAGGTTCAAGGAGAATTTGGAGAGATCTCTGTTCTGTATGAGGCTTTCTTGCCAAAGTCTCATCTGTTCGGCTTTTGTTCAGCTCTGTTTTCTTTTCACCTCCATGTTGTGTTAGGGCTCCAAATGGAGGCATAATGGAATGAAATTAAGTCCTGAAGTTGTGTAGTGCTGGTTGTCTATCCAAGTGCAGGTATCACAAATAATGACTGAGTTTTCATGGAGAGGTTGCATTTGATAGTAAAATCTCCTGATGAAGAAATACTTAGATCCAGGAAAGCTTATGAAGCTGTCTTAAATGGGGAACAAGTCAGGGAGAATTATGCTATTCTGCACATAGAAAACACCATTTCACTGCACAGGATTTCTACAATTGACTGAGAAACTCTGTATTCAGGACTCTGCAAAATCTGTCTATGTTAGTATGTGTTAATCACACCTATCACGGTAACTGTTAAACAGGAAAATCACACTTTAATTAAAGTTACAGGGAAGGATATGTCTGAAAACTCAGGACTGACTCCTCTGTCATAAGCATATAGATTACAGCATATGGCATAGCTCTGGGGACTCTGGCTAGAATGTAGTCTGGGAATGTACTTAGAGGATGAATGATTGAAAGGTGTAACCTACAGCAGGCTTAAAATGCTGGAATTTCGGCATTTGCATCTCATTGCAGCACCCTTGCAGACCCATAGAACTGAGGGCTATTTCCTTGTGTTGTTTGTTCATGGCTCATTGGAGTTTCAAGAGAATATTTCCTCTTAAAGAGAGACACTCCTAAGA
Source organism: Anser anser (assembly GCF_964211835.1). NCBI lineage: Eukaryota > Metazoa > Chordata > Aves > Anseriformes > Anatidae > Anser > Anser anser. The sequence goes on along the minus strand of NC_139727.1, from coordinate 15,606,635 downwards.
GAAGATATTATTTCTATTTTATCTTGAATTGCTTCTGCTGAGGTAGTTTTTGTGCTTAAAATAGATGGTTGACATTTCTGTCTGTTTCCAAAGAAGTTCATAGAGAGTTTATCTTTCTCTCTACCCTGAAGAAAGAGACCTCGGTGAAAGTGATAGTGGTAATTGGGAGAGACAGCCCTGTAGGATGGACAGCACAGCGGGCTTCCATGCCTGCTGAAAGATCTGGGGTAGGTGGAATATTTTTCCCTTCATTAAGCCACTGGGAATGGCTTAAAATCTACCATAGCTTATTTGTGGGAGAGTGGGATAATGGATTTCATTCTTCTCCTGTTTAAAGCATTGTAAATCAGGACTGACTCAGTTGGGTTGATGATAATATAAAATAGTAGGTGTAGACAGAAAACGGGGTTAATCTCCAGCAGTTGTCAAAATAACTCTTGGGTAATTTACCAAATTAAATGTATATATTCTGTGCTACTCAGTTGTTGTTTGGAATCTAGGCATCTGTTCTACTAATGCTTTTTTTTTTTTTTTTTTTTAAGAAATCATAACTGCAGCAATATGTTGTGGCCTGGCTGTATTTTCTTACTGCATGTGGCAATAGACTGTATATGCTGCAGCACTGTAGCAGAATGAGTGTAGAAACAGTGTAGAGTTGGAATAGGCTGTGTGCTTAAGGACAAATTAATAAGAAAGTAAGAAGTGCTCTCTCTCAAATGTGTTTGCAAAGAAAATCATACAGTTGCTAGGAGGGTATCTGTAATTGCCTGTTCCATGAATCTTTCCTGAGAGCACAGATCCATACAGTTGCTGAAAATCAGCCTGAAGTGCACGAGTTGTGAATTGACTTCCAGATGTACTTTCATCTTTCTGCAACAGTTTTGAACAAGCATTTAGAGAGCTAAGTTACTGGTAAGGGTGGTAAAGTTCTATTGGAAAAGACTTACTGGTATTTTGTAATCCAGATAATTAAATACAGCACATTCATAGTTTTGGCCTCAATGCAACTAAACAGCGTAATGTGTTGTGCAAGATAATGAATATGTAGCTAGAGCCTTTCTGCAGTGCAATTAGCTTGGGTTGCCTCTCTGAGCACAAAGATGTGTGAATTTTCCATCCGTGTCACAGGAAGTCTTCTAGAGCAGTACGTGTCAGAATGATGCAGGACGTGGTAGTTTTGTCCTGGGGCTGCGAGTGGACTAGGTGACTTCTTTACAACACAGCAATGTGCTACTGCAAAAGGATATTTTTATCGTGTTGGCCTACTGGAGAAACAAACTTTTCCATATGTAAGTTACAAATATGTCAGAAGACAACATAGCCTTTTGTTGGACATTCTATCACATCGGAGCAGCAGTTTCCTGCTGTGCTAGAGCTCTTTGCTCCATGGTATACATGCTGCATTGGTATCAACAGAGTTTGTGTTTCTTTCCTGAGTTGTACTCTGGTATTCCCCGCAGGTACTGAGTCTGCTTTTAGACCTAGCTAAATGATTGCAGTCTGGTCTCTTTTTGTGGGTAGTTTTCTCCCAGAATTGGCAGCCCACACATCTGTAGCATGTAACAAGTTATAATAAGCCATTTTATTTCTAAGCATGTGATTTTCCTGCAAAATTTACGAGGTACATTTCCAGTTTTTCTTATGAAATCAACATGAAAATGATGGAATTATTTCAAATGTTGAAATTGTCTTTACTGGGGCATGGACTACAGAAAGCCTTACTAATAAATACTTTGCCAACTGCAGTGTATAACTTTCTTAGAGAATCTGATCACATTTGACAAGGGAAATAGGATTCCAAAGGACGTTACATGAAATTATGAGATGATATAAATGGAAATATATTTTCTTGGGGGGAGGAAAGAGAACAACTCCATAATTGAGTTACAGATAAAATTGAATTTAAAGGGTCCAGCAAACTTGTTTGAAGTTCAAAGAAGCTTGTGCATAAATTTGGCCTGCCTGGAGTTACTGCATCTTAACACATATAGCTTGATCAAAAGAAAATTAGAAATTGAGTAGTTCCAGAAATCCAGACTGATTAAGTCAATCTTTCTTGCCTAGTGATAGAATTTAGCAAAATATCATTTGGTCTTCTCTAAAGTATTATCCTCCTGGATCAAAGGATTTCTCTTCCAGCCTTTCTATACTAATCGCACAGTGAAAAAAATGAACTTCTGTAGTGAAAAGATCTTTGTGATCCATTCAAGTTAGCAGTTCTTGAGGGCTGTTGTTCTGAAATACGAGCTACAAGAATGCTAGAAGTCAGTGGATATATTACTTACCCTTTAATAGCTTGAATTTACCTCTATGACAAACTTGTAGCTTAATCTATACAACTGTACTTTGTGTTGTGATTTACTCTTTTGTTTCTGTGAAATGCAAGGGCTATTACTTAAAGACCTTCTGAATGATCCTACCAGCAGTGCTCTGAAGGGGGGAGAAGTCAGTAGCAATACAGAATGTTTGTGTGATAAGGTCTGAGGGTCCAGGAACACAGGGAATGGGGGCTCTTCAAGAGGTGTACATTTCAGTTAGCAGGAACTAACTAGCTAGGCTGAAAATCTGGATAGGGATAAATGTCCAGGTTCCATTCTTAGCATGTCCAGCTTCTGGAAGTCTTAATTCAAGGAAGCAGGACTTGAAAGCATAATTTGTGCCCTAACATGGGACAGGATAGACAAAGATGACTGAGGCCAGTGAAAGTTGGACCATGACATTTCACATAGCAAATATGATTCTCTGAGTTGTTAGTGATAGTGATAATTTTCCACTCCAATAAATGCCAACTTAAGGGAAACAGTTAAAAAAGTTTTCCAGCATGTAGGAGACATACAAACAATAAGATTATAAAATGCCCTATTTCATATAGTTCTGATCTGTTAGACACAATGTCGTTTGGGAGCTCAGCTGGCTAAACCAGGTCTCTTTACAGGCCTGCTAATCTATCAGTGTGAAGTTAGTAGGAGTGTTAGAACCTGCCATATTTTTTACTTATCAGAGTTTTACTTTGTACTGTGATATTCATATCATTTCAGTACCTCATAAAAATCCTTCAATATCCTTTAAAATAGGCCAAAGAAATACATTTAGGTGAAGTAGTTTTAGTATAATGAGAAACTTCTCCTTTACCAGCAAGTTTTTGTGCAGTTCTAAAGCCCTGTACAAGCCAATGAGGAAGCTGACTTCTATGGAATGTGGGAAGCATCGCAGCTCATTTTAAATGTGCATCTAATATTCCTGGGTACCTAGTAACTTAAAATTTGGCCTCTATTCGTGGTGGCACAACTTTAATTCTATTAGGCTGTTAAAAATGATATAAATCTGTTCAGTCATTGACAACAATTTTTTTATTGTGTGGTGATTTGGGATTATGAGAGTTATGGGGAAAGGTGACCTTGATGCAGGTTTAAGTGCAGCAATTCCTGACACAATGCAGTAGAGAACAGCACTGGTGTGAACTTAATTGTTTTGTTAAATGCACTAGGGTTGAATTACTTAAATAAAAAAAAAAGTGACATTCATATTTCATAAACTGCATTTAATCTCATGCATGGATGTGTTTATGATAGAGTTACAGCAATACCGTAAATTAAATATGAATAGAAGGCTCACTAGTATCCTCATAGACAGATGCTTTCTATTTAGGCTAAAATAGAGATAGACTGTAAACCACGAGTCATTCAGGACAACATTGAAGTTCATGTATTTAGTAAAATAAATAAATAAAATTTCAATTTTGAATAGTTAGTATTTGCTCTGTTATCATCTACCAAGAAATTAGGCTGGTTAATATGTAATGGAGCAAAACTGTACTAATCAGAATTTTACACTAGGATTTTGCAGAGAAATAAGCACAGGTGATAATATAATCAACAGAAAAGGGTTGCTGATATTCATTCAGGATGTCTTAAAGTTTTTTACCTGCTGTAGAAGTTTTCCATTGGTGTCGATCATAAAACCTGTATGACTTACGAGAAAGTTGTAACTGTATTAAAAAAAATTGCTGTTACTACTTTTTTTTTTTAATCATAGACTGTATTTACTGAAGTTTTACCACAACCTTTTCTCAAAAATTCTAGTTTGCTCTGGGAAGAGTTGAAAAACCTAAATAAAGGAAAGGCGATTCAAGTTAACATTAGTATCCTTGATTTTCCCTTATTTTTTTTAGTGTTTTAGCCAAACAGATGGGTACCTTTGACTCACATTTGTTAAACAGTTTTAGGAAATCATGATTACCTTTTGTGGTGAATAAACTATTCAGAAGGAAAAATCAGGCAGCTCCATTCCTTAGTAATCCTGAGGCAGAAATGAGCTGTTATAATAGTGTAAAACCCCTATGTGCCCATTCACATATGGGTAGAATTTGTAATTCTATAGTTTATCTAATGATTGTATTCCATTTTACAGTGACGGTTTTCATTAAGACTACATGTATTCACAGGAGGGCTAACCTAATAATAGTAGCCTTAAATCAGGGATTTGTTGTCCTTTTCTAATGTTACACTTCTTCTGAAATTGTGTCATTTAGGCATAACAGAGCTTTCTTTTTAAATTGTGTGAAATTTTATTCAGTTGTTCAACGTACATTTCTTGGAGAATGTGCAGTATGTAGTTGATTGAAAAGCATGTTTTTTCAGGTACTGAGGTAGGACTGAAATGACTTTGAAAAAAAGGCTTGATGAAGTGTTCAGTCAAAGCTGTAGACACCTCCATAATTTCAGCATCTGCACAGTATTTTTACCATTTCATTTAAGTTTATTTCAGTGTTAAAATTAACGTTTAAATAGGGTGGGGAGTGGGGCTTTTGGCTTATTGGCTTAAACACACTGTAAAGAGCCTTTCTTTTATTGTAAATGTTACTATTTAGCTTCATTTTTACCTTGTATGTTCCATCCAGCATGGTAAATATTCAGTAAACCTGTGATTACTTTTTATATCTGTAGGTTTTTATTTAAAATCTCATCAGCTGATTAGAACTCATATAAGAAGTGGTTTGGAGTTTGATATTAAAAATTAGGACGTGACTACAGGAGTGACAATGGAGAGGCCTGGCAAACCTTTATTTTACTGCAGTTCTTATAGCAGCAGATTGGAGAGAATTGAATTTGTAGTGTATTTGAAATAAAGTAGTTTGGGAATAGTTCCCTTCTTTCATGAGGCTTCGAGTTCTGCAGGTGTCTGTGTGATATGGCTTGTTCTGCTAGAATACGGATGCCCCGGTTGTGTGGTGTCTGTGTTGGTGAGGAAGAACAGGGCTTTCTTCCCCTGTTTGCATTTTGCCATGTTGGTTGCTCAGAGAAGGGCTTTGCCCCATCTTCTGTTCTGATTTATATTGTCAGACCTGCCAGAGGAACCTCTCTGCCCATTTTAGCTTCTTAAGTATTATGAACTGAATGTAACACTCTCAAACCTGACCTCTCATCAGTACTGGCAGATTGTCATACTAGGCAGGAGCATTTTTCATCATAGGACAGTTAGAGAAAAACATACCTGTCGTGGTAGTATGCATGTATACATTCTATAAACATTCCTTATGTCGTAAGAGTGGTCCTTACGATTCTGAGGTCTTCTCTTTTATGCCTAAAAATCTTTTTTTCTCTCATCTAGTAAAGCCATCATTTCTGTTGCAATTTTTCATAAAACTAGAGCTGTAAAGCAGTTGCTGTAAATCTATAAATGTGTGGACACAAACACAGAACATTATGGCTTTTGCATTTCTCTTTTTTAAAGGAAGAAAGAACCAAATGCGTAAAGTCTAACACAAAATTAAAGCAGTGACAAAGTCTGAAAAAGTCATTTAGAAAAAAAAAAAAGATGCTCTCAAAAAACGACCAATTAAGCTTTTCAGAGTGAAATATGTTATGCCTTTTGAGGAGAAGGTGAGTTTGAGAGGCACAGCAGTTTAATTTATCACACATTCCTGCATAATGCATCACACTGAAATCCTGTTTATCTAGTCTATTGCTCTTGGCAATTAATCCCAAAGAAGGACATGAAGCGTACTGGGAAAGGTGAGATGAGAAAACAGAAGTGTTCATACCTGCTGTAGGATCTTCTGTAATAGCTTTATAGTCCAAAGTATCAGGTAGGCAGAGATCAGGAGAATTCTCTCCTCACTTTATCCATTTATGTAATTCTGTTTGGCCCTTAAAAACCATCTTGGTGTTCTGTTTTTTTTTTTTAATTTCACAGGTATACCAAATTTTACCTCACACTGCTATCACCAGAAAGGTTGGAAAACAAAATGTGGCATTGTGTGGATAAGAACAAGATAAATCCTTGCTTGAAGAGCTTTTTGTTAGTTAATAGCGTTATACAATAGGTAAATATGTTTGCTACTTGATTGAGTTACCTCTTTCTCTCCCCGTCCCCAAGATGGATACTTCGCAAAAGGAGTTGTGCTCATGGTCTAAATACTATGATGAGGGTTAGAATAACCTGTCTCCTGAAACCGTGTTTTCAGGATGTTAGAGTGATGATTTATTTAAGATTAGAAGTAGACTTGAACTGCAAAATTTGAAGCCACATCTGAATATCTTACCTCTCAAATTTTTGGGAGACATGATTTATGTTGTAACATTTCAGAAACAGTGCTTGGGATCTGCAAGTGAGCTCAGAATTCAAATGCCAGCAAAATAAACACATTTTGGGGTTGTGCGTATTAGTAATTATGATGGATGCAGAATCTGTTTGTTAGAGAGGTCTCTCACAACAGTTGCAAAACAAATAATTTGCTTGTTACCTTTCCCTTCTTCTCATACCTCATCTCCTTTGAAAGTTGCTATTTTTCATTTTATGGCACTGGTGAGTAAGTGCTGCTGAGTCAATGCTTGATTAGTTTCCAGCTGGTCCTGTGTGAATAATTTATTTAGATGCCAAACAATCAAATTAAATTTTCAGAGTATTATGGCCTTAATAGAACTGCAATGAAATTGTGTTGTCATCATGGTGCCATCCCCAAAGACACCCATGGCCAGTGACTAGTGTCAGGTAATCTCCTCAGACTGGCAGGGATACCATTCTGCCACAGTCTCCATTTTCATTACTTTTGGTAGCAGTGTAATGTTTTAACTGTAAGACTGCTGAATTCCATTTACACCAGTCTGAAATTATTTTGAGGAGAAACATTGCATAAAAATGGGAAGGCAAAGCGGTTTGCTTTATTTTTTTTGTCAAGAACATGTTAAAAACTGCAGTGGCAATGTTTTGGAGAAAAAAATACTGGTCAAGTAATTAGTTTTCCAAATTTATAGAAAAAATGTGAGGTTTTTTCTGTATTTATATTATCTAATCAATGCAGATTGATTTATTTTTTAAAAAAAAATCTGAAATTGATGCAACATGAAACTGAACAGCTTTCCTTAATTTGCCAAATGAAAGTTTTGGAAATTATGATTAGGTGATATTTATGTATCCTCTCTGATGTTAAGATAGTCATTTAATTTTGTTGATTCAAATGTTAATTATTTTTTAAAATATTAATGTAACCTGATTTCATAGCTTCTCGTACTACTCTCGATGAGTACTTTGTACTCATCACACCTGCTGTGGAAAAGGGAAAAGAATTCAAGAATTGCATATTGCTTTTATAACGTGTCTTAGCACTCACAGGATATTTTGAAAATTTAGACCTCTTTCATGGGGAGAGTAGCTCCTGCATATCAGGACTTGTACCTCTGGGTGAATGCAACTTCATTTTTCTTTCTGTTCTTTAATATTGATCTAGGTTCCCCTCTTCTTGATAGAAGTTTTACAATATGGTAAAGTAACTTATTTTTTTCGTAATGAAAGTTATTGACAATTACTGACTTCACTTAAGTCCAGCTATTGCTAAAGAGCTGCCAGGGCTAAGGACTGTGGTTTCAGGCCAGTTATGCTGTTGTTAGAAGAGTTTAGTGAGAAAACATGAGCTACATCCAGATTAGCAAGTGCACAGGGGCAGATGTGTAGAGGGAACAGTTGGTGAGGAGGACCCAGAGTCTGCACTCTGCATATTTCCTTTCAGACCACGTCTGATCTTGTAGATTGAGTACTTGCAAGCATTGGAAGCATTCCTGGAGCACATCCTCCCGTTTAGTTTTATGCAAAAGGAGCACAGTTTCTTTGATTTGAGAAACAATGCCAGCCAAAATGTGATAAGGAGTTTGGCTCCTGAAGTGCTTGTCTCATCAGTCTAAAATGCTGGTGTAGACAGACTGAGAGATGTGTATGGTCAAATGCTTAAGGTGGAAATTCCCCACCAGTTAAACTGTGGAGTTTGTCAGACATACTGAGATTATTTTTCCACAACCAGTACAGCAGTTTACGTCTACAATTAAATTAAAAGAGGGATGACAACCTCTCAACAGGTATAAGGTCAGCACAGATAAAAGGTGGTAGGAGCTACAGATAATGCAAAATAGCTATATTGCTGCTAATGGATAAGTGTCATGATTCCCATTCCTCTCGGCTGTTATTGTTTTCAAACAGGAGCATCTTACCTGCCTTAAAAATTTGCTGTGATCTGCCTGAAAGCTACAAAATTATCTGTAAACAAAAGAGATTAAAAGTCACCTAAGTCAGAAAAGTCATCAGTTCCCCTGCTTCCAGGCTTCTGTATAATCCTAAAATTATCTAGAGAAGTGTTACAGCATTCAAGGGTGTGATATTTGACATCTGCATTGCCTCAGGAATATTTTAATGATTAAGGCTTGTCATTCATCTCCTAAAATCCCTGAGAATAGAAGTACATTTTATACTGAGAATATTTCAGGGACAACACAGAAATGTTCTGGAAAGCAGCTGGGGCACATTCCATCTTTATTAAGGATTTTGGTAAATTAAAAGAACAGTGCCATCACAATTTTTTCTGACTCTTTTCATAACAGAGGACTCACTGTCGAAACCAAAACTGTGACCTTAAGCATTCTGTGTCCAAAAGGGAATGTACGACTAGCGTGTGTCAAAAGGCAGTGTCTCCAAGGAGGACTCTAACAAGATTACAAGATTGCTAGCTTCTCTAGCAGCAGCTCTTCTCCTTTTATTAGTAACCTTTTTTTCCTCCTGTTAGAAGGAGATCTTTGAGAGGTGAGGAAAAGGTCTGTTCATCTACCTATTGGTGGTAGTTTGATCAAATCTTGTGATGGCGAAAACCTCTGCTTCTGAAATCCCAGGATAGATGCCTTAAAAATAGCTCAGTAAACATTGCTTGAATTTATTAAAACTGAATTTGGTGTAGCATTTGCCAGAGGTTACCCGTAATTCAAAGTATTCTAACCAGAGATGCTGTTTTGTATGAGCTTGAGTTAGTCGAGCAAACCTGGGGAAGGTGGATAGTCTAAACACCTATGCGATCAATACAACTATGAGATACTATCAAATGTACCCTAGGGAAAAAAACCCTACGACAAAGACTTGTGGAAAGACGCTATGGTGAATCCAGGTTTTAAGTCCTATAAAAAAGAACACTAGAACTGCTTTTTACTAGCACAGAAGTTTACACTGATAGTTTTTAAAGAGATTTATTCAAAATTGCAGTGTGCTGGAACGAATCAGCCATTTTCCAGATGTTCTCCTCATTCATTTCCTGGTACTCCTTCATTCCCTTTGTGCTCAGACATGTAGAAATTGCTAATGGAAGACAGTCTGCATTCTTGTCATAAGCTCACAGACCTCCATGCAATCCCATCAAGGCTGTGTTGATACAGAGCAAGAGGCAGCTCTCAGGAAGGGTTCTGTACTACATAATGGTTTGTTGTAAATCAAGATAAATTAGGAGGTTCCTTTTTGCTGCATAAGGTCATCATCAAAACCCACTTTTCCCCCCTTCCCTTTTACTAATTTTGTTCTAGAAATACATTTCCCTAATGTTAAAAATTCTTTCATTTCTTTTCAAATTATTAGTGTCAGTGTAAACACATTTCACTGCCTTTTGAGTTTAAGTTAATTTTCTTTCTCTCAGGGCTTTATTCACTGATATATACATGTTTTCCCGCCTTTTCCTTAATTTTTGTGCACTAAAAAGAGCTGAACTAGGCATTTCCTTTTATCCATCCCAGTGATCATCATACAGGTTCTTGTCTACAACAGAGATTCACTTTGAATCTCTTCCTTAAATATAACTGGGCAGAATTAGGTATTAACCAAGAGAAGTTCTTACCTGTGTCTCTTAAAGTAATGTTAATACCTCCTTTTTTATACTGAAAATGACTCACTTGACATATTTAGGATCAGATTTACTTTTTCTCACAGCCATACTGTGTTACTGCTTTGTATAAAGGCTGAAATTGATGAACACATTCAAATTTTTTTCTGCTTTTATTTCCAGTGGGATGAGCCCATTCTTTACAGCACGACATATTTCATCTCCTAATGCATGACTCTGTAGTTTTTCCCATCAATTTTAATCTTCTTCCTACTACTGCAGTTTTCCGACATCTCTCTTTCAATATAAAGTTCTAATCCACCTCTATTGATGATGCTTCATAAATTTGTGTATCAGCAAATTTCATTAACATAATTTTACTTTCTTGTGCTAAGATCGTAAGTGAAAATAGAGATAAGCCATTTATAATCTCTCACCAACCCTTTACTTTCTTTTTGAACACTAAATTTTTGCTTCTCTTTTAACTTGCTCCTAATCAGTCACAGAGCTCTCACCGCTAATCTTCATTTCTTGATCAAAACTAATAGATTTCCCAGGCAGTATAGCAGGTGTTTGTCCAAGTCTGAATTGGAGCCTTTACACAGAGTAGTAGTGTCTTTCAGCAGTAGTAAGGAAAAACCTTACATATACTTATTGGTCATTTACGGGAAACACGAGATTATGGTCACATTATAATGTGCAGTTAGGCACCCTGGCAAAGGTCAGTGTCAGAAAAAAGACAGAAAGCAAGCTGGCAGAAGGCTGGTAGATCTTTGAAAGCTTGTAAAATCCAGCTGCATAAAAGCCAGTTTTAAATCCCGTGGGTATCATTCTTTTTGTTAGAGGCCACGCAATCTAACTTTAGGCACCTGTGTTTAGAATGTTTTGCATCATTATTTCTTTGATTCTTCTTTTCAGGAACATATGGCTCTTTGAGTGCAAAGGACTTACTCCACCTGCAGCAAATGTCACAGTTGCTAGGGGCGCCCATCACTTCCAGAACTGCTTAGCAGTTTTAAGGCTACTCTTGCTTATGGTGAACCGTAAATAGCACCTAGAAATATACTTCCAGCTGGAAGCCTTCCTGTTGTCCCCATTCTCTGAGTTTTAAAATCACTCAGTGGGCACCATTGTGCCAATTTCACCTAACAATTCAATGGGCATGAGTTTCACTGATTTTGAGGTGGTGTCTACAGAATGAGAGAAAGTAGTAGTAAAGAGTCATTTTCAGCAGGCTTCTTCTGAGATAAGGAAACTAGTGGACATTTGATGATCATGAATGCAAGTAATCATAAGTGAAAGAATTCTGGTCAGCTTTGTGTTTGAAGTGCTGCTGTTAATGTTACGTTTCTGAGGAAGTTTTTTTTTTTTTTTTTAAAGCAGAAACCTTTTACAAACTTTTACAAAGGAACTTTATATTTGCATGTAGAACGCAGGAGGCTGGATTTATTTGAGAAACATGACTAAATGTGGAATTGGCACGGTATTCTGTGGCTTTTCCCATTAATTTCAGAAGTTAGCATTATAAACTAAAAATCAGATGGAAAGTTGACAACGTGTCGGTGTATGTAACTTCAGGTTTGGTCCAGATGAGCACATACATGTTTAGATAAATGATGCTCCCTTGCCTGTCTCTTATTCGTCAGATATCTGGTACAGTGGTCTAAACATCAGGTCACTAGGCTGTTTTATCCTGCAATTAACATATCATCAAGAAATGATGAAACTTGATATCCCTAAAGCTGGCTCAATCTAGTAGTTCATTTTAATTGTCAGTCAGATCATACCAAGTGGGCATGAACTATACCTTCTTCTTTTTGTCCTCTGCACCTGCTAGTCTGTGTTCAGTTGGTAAGAAACTTCCTTATGGGAAGTTTGAGCTTACTGTATAACATTCATTATGAAAATGAGTGGAAGAAGCTATATATCTGATTAGTTTTACTTAATAGAGACAGAGCACTTCACGTGCTGTATAGGATAATAAGATTCTGAAAGAAAAATATAAATATTTGTATCCTATTAGAAGTCCTCATCATGTGAACTATAGTGGGAACATGAGCAAGCTGTAAAACATTTAGACATATATAACTGTCTTTACCATATAAAAATACTCAACCAATGAAGTATTAGACAGGTATGTGGCATAAGCCTAAGCTTTTAACACATAATCTACCCTAAACACATCCTATTGTTGCTGGCTTTAGCCATTCCCTTTTTCACCTGGTAGCTGTGTCCCCCACAAGAAGCATTGCTTCTAACAGCAGGAAGAGAAGGCAGTGTACTGGGAGTGCATGGAGGGGATTGAAGTTAATTTTCAAATAATCAGATTACTTTTTTGGCTGCCACTTACTGCCATGAGGCAGAAACCTGGTGAGTTCCAATTTGTGGCCCCACAAAAATGCTGAAATAGTCTGCTGATACATTATTAAATCTGTAGGGCCAAGTTTTATGCCAGAGAAAAATTTCACTGATGAGATTTACATCATTGGAAGATTTGGCCCATTATTAGCTAGTTCCTTAGGGTCTAACTTCTTTTATCGGCATGATATTTTATTCAGGAGGCTGTGACACCCAATTGCAGATTTTTATTATAAGGAAATACTGTAAAATACCTGCTCAATCTCAGAATGATTTCAAAGTTAGTCAAAGGTGGTGGTTTTACTGCAAACAAAGGTACAGTAAGATCAGTGGATTTTTCCCTTCAGTGGATCTGTTAGTGTAAAAAATGCTAATGAAAAATTACCACACTCAGGGGCTGTTCGTGAGGGAAAAAAAGCATTTCTGCCAGGTCATACTGCCTTGTCTAAATGGGCAGGGAGGATATTTCAGGAGGATTCCTGAGATTTGGCACCTCAACAGCAGCAGCAAAAGGGATCCGGTTATTGATAGTAGACATTTGTCCACATCTGATTTCTTCTCCTGATGAGGCATATAATTTTGCTGAGAACCACCCAACTCAAAAGATTCACCCATTGACGTTCTTCCCCAAACCTTAGGTACTGAAGGTATGAGATACGGGACTCGCAGGATTTTGGATGCATACAAATTCAGGTCATCTCCACAATCGTTTTTGGCCAGAGTAAATGAACAACAAAATATTTTCCAGCCAGGGAGCTTTAAATTGGAGAATGGACAGTGCGGAAGAATGATACTTTCCATCCAAAGTAGACTGGACCACATGTCAGTAAGGGTTAGGCAACTTATTGAGGTTGCTGTTACAGCAAAACAAGAATTGTCTGCATAGGAGGAAGAGCCTGGCAACTTAAGACTCCCTCTAAAGGGTTTTTGGTGTTTACATTGGGTGGATGTGTGAAAATAAAACTAAGTGAATTGGGACTTCAGAGTCCCCTCAAGAATATTTTGCATTTTTTCCCCCTGGTAGAAATTAAGGTTATGTTTCTCTGTGATAGCTTGAGAATTAGATGGCTCTTTCCTTTCTTTGCAGTATTTTTATGATGAGTTGCCTGTCATAATATTTTAGATCTTTATTACTCATGGAAACAGGCATAAATGAAGAAAAAACTTACTGGGACCAACTTAGCACCTGTTTTTATACAGTGTAAATAAAATGGATAGACAGGTTTTCTTAACGTCATGCTCTTCACAAGTGTTGTGAGCCTTTAGCTACTACTGGCATGATTCAATGTACCTTCTACTGGCTTAGATTACTTTTTTCACGTCACCCCTAAAATTATTGAGACAAAATCAATGTTAAATTGAAGAACTTTATATGCTGAAGACAGAGTTTCACATACCTTTTGTTCACAATGAAAGTAGGTTTGGAAAATGTTTTCTTTGACCTTGAGCTGTTTTTCATTCTTAGAGGTCTTAGAGAGTGAAACTTACAGTTAAAGACTTAAAGAACTTAATCCAAATGAGATATTCAGCCTCAGTTATTCCAGAGTATTGTTCCCAATGTCAATCATGATTTGTAAGACTGAAAAACTAGTCTAGAATAGTTTTAAATGAGTTGTGTGATTCCTTTGGAATCAGGAAGTGCAAAGTGCTGTTAAGAATCAGATTATAAAATCCATAGCAAGGACTGAGTTAACTATGTTTTCTCTCACTCTAGTGTTGAGAGAGCACCAGGCCAGTAGATGCCTTGCTGTCCTAAATGCAGCAGAGAGAAGTGAATTTCCAGGGGTGCTTTTTGCTCCACAGTTGTCGTCTGTGAGGTTATATGGCTCCATTTGCTTTCTTATCACCACATTTGTCACTGAAGATAAGCTAAAATCTGGTTTGAGCTGTTTTATCATATAAGTATAAATTTCATTTAAATATGAAAGTATGATTTTCTGTTTTTATGCAAATGAGCTAAACTGTATTGCACTGAAATCTTTTCCCAAATTCTAGTAAACAGTAAAAAACCAGACTGCATCACAGTATTTGCATCTGTACAGTTGCAGTGTTATTTGACATGGTACAATCTGACAATGACTGGCTGGCAGCATTTCGTTTGGGTGAGTACTTTATGTGGAGCACTGGCAATTTTTCAAACTGGGAAATGTTCAGAAGTATTCAAAAGTCATCGACGTTATTATCCAAAATCACAGTATCAATTTCGGAAAATGGAGATTAGGAATTAATCCATTTATAATTTTTTTAACCTTTATTCTGGAATTTTTGCTGTCACTTATTTTCAGTCTTTTTCAACATTCAAGACAGCAAGACTTAAATTATTTTTTTTTTTAGTAACATATAATTAACTCTTCTCACCATTGTATGTGGGGAAGATCTCAAGAGATGAAAGACAGTTATATATTTACAGAGGTAGCAGATATATCTAAACCTAACATTCATGCTTTTAGGGTAAGTGCAGTTGGGGCACTGCTAAGTTATGAAAAGGAGATATATTGTGCTGGCTTTTGGCATCACTTCTAGGATGTAGACAAGTTGGAGAAATAATAACGATAGGAGGCTTAGAAAATAATACCTATGAAGACAGACTGCAAGAGCAGGGTTTGCTGTCTAGAAGAAGTGAATGAAGCAGTTTTTCAATACATAAAATATTGTTGGACTTAATACATTCAAAAGAAGGTATGTTCTAGCAGTTGAATCCCTTGAAGTCAAAGTGCTGGAGTTCAGTGCTAAAAAAAAAAAAACTAAGATGGGAGATACTGTGCAAGTGGGATGGGAAAAAATACAGATTTTTTTTGTTTCTATTTTTGTATGCTGTTTCTGAGATTCATAAAACCACATTTGGAGGTTGTGAACAAGAATTATTTTTAACTAAAGGTCCTTGTTCTTTGGGTGAATGTGATTTCCTCATGATGGATTCCAAAAATAATAGCTGGGAATTTGGGTGGACAGGGTTGATGTCAAGATGGCTTGAGTGCTCTCATGTAGTTTTCTTGTCTCCTCAATGCTACACAGAACATAGCTGAATATTATTTCATTTATGCAAGATCAAAACCAAACAGATCATGTCCTTGTACCATGACTGTCATAGAATTAACAGAGTGAAATTGCTTCTTACAAAAACCACTGGATGCAGACCATCAGAAGATGAAGCTTTGAAGAATGGAATTTCAGTGGAGATTCATTGTCAAATACCTCTAGTGGTGCTTTAGTTATTTCTAAGAATTTAAATAACCTTTTTCCATCCCTTGTTAAGCAGCAGAGCTCCACTAATATCAAGGAAGCTATCTTAATTTAAACTTGCTGAGGTTAGGCTGCGAATCTTTTGAAAGAGACAGAAATAGTTCTACTTAATCTAAATTTGATTTTGATTAAAGGTCTTTTGTCAGTGCAGTTCCTTATAGTACACATTGGGGTACCTTGAATGTAAGTTGTGTTTCTTGGGTTCTTTTTACAAGGGCAGTTATTGGTAATGTTGTACTGGGGGAAAAAAGTAACAGACAGGTGTATGCAGCATAGATGTAATTGGGCTGAATTTAGGTCTGGATCCAGCTATGTTGGTGGTAGAGTTAAAAAAACAGCAGAGCTTCTTCCCTATCACATGATCTAAAATACCTATTTTGGGATGGAAGTACTGAAATAAGCTGAATACATCTCTTCCAGCACTGAATCCAGCTGTTGTATGTACTACTTACAAGTAGTCTTCAGTATCAATTCTCCTCTTACAAACATCTCTAATACACGTCTGACAATATATGCTAGAGTCAATACAGTCACACTGAGCAAAGAACTCTGATACTTTAAAGTATTGGTGACTCATACGCAGTAATTTAGAGGGTGGCTGCCTACAATTTCCAGGTGCCATCAATCTCCTAGGAAAGATAATTTCCTGCCTTCATATATACGGAGGAGGAAATGATACACCATGAATTTCTGATGATGGGGACGATGCATAGCCTTCATATATTGTTTTTTGCCTTCAGGGTGGTTTACAAGTACAACATAATGTTCAGCATACACTTCAGAGTTTGTAAGTGTTAATACTCCATTTTATAGAGGGGGAAATTGAAGCAAAGAACTTTCCCAAAACTTTGGAAATCATAGGAGTAATTTTCAGTCCTGTGCCTAGACTTTGCCATTTTTTTAGAGATTCATAAGCTAAGAATTTGAAAACTTCTGATTCATGAAATCATAGGAGGTCAAGACATTTTTGTTGTTTGACGTGCTAGCACAGATGTAGAGAAGGGCTATAGATCAAATATACAACCTCAACTGTCCACAAATGAGAGAAAAATGAAAAAAATTGTAGGCATGAAAGACAAATTAGGCTGATTGAAATCTGAAAAGATTAGAATAGTCTCTTAATGATTTTTTGATTTCCTGACCATTTTTAGATATAAATATGATTTCTGACTGAGGTTTCATGTTTAGAAAAATAAGTGTTTAGCTAAACTAATTGTTTGCTTGTGGTGATAACCGTATTTGTGCACCCACTCCTAGGATTTAAGTACTCAATGCTTTCTTCTCTCACTAATATTTGAGCATAGACTCAAAATACTTTTGATTTTTCCTTATGGTTTTTTTTTTTTCCTTTGTCACTATACGTAGTGACAAGGCCCTTCTGGCCTTGTGCAAGGTATTTTTTTCCTTCTTTCTTTTTTTAAAGAATATATTTAGTAACTTTTCTAATTCTTTTTTGCATCTAGGTAACAAAGGTCAGTTATTGGCAATTAACAATTGAGCTAAATGTCATTTTTTGTTGTGATAAAACAAGGTGGTCATCATTAGGATTTGAAAAGTAGCTTTTTACAGTGATGTGAAAACTAGTGTTTCACTTTTAGACAGCACATTTTTCTCAAATTTTTTCATTCATTAATACCTTTTGTTCAATTTTCACAGCTCAGTTTTTTTAGCAATTTAATTTAATTTTAATTTAATTTCTAAGTGCTTTAATGGCAAGCATTGTAGAAATTCAGTGACAGAGTTTTTAAGCCTCACATTTGACTCCACTGTAGAACTGACATTTCTAATGACACAAATTGTTGTGCCTTCCTCTGTCTTTTGAAAATACACATCACCTGTGTGTTAAAAAGATACAGGTAAAGAATAGTATAGCTGGCTAAAAACTGACAGGACAGGAGCCATACTGGTGCGTATGATACGGAACCATATCTCCTTACCCAGATGTAACTAGAGCAAAATTTTGACTATGGCTTAATATTGTTTCTTCTTCCACTTTTACTGTACTTTAGTTATTTTTGGTGGACTGTCCTTTAGATGGACTGTCAGTTCTCAGATTAATATCCATCAAAAAGTTGAAAACTCCAGAGAAGTCTGGAAGATTTGTTTGGCTTGAAAAGTAAATGCACATTCACTTTTAATTTTCAAGTCCCAAATCTGTGTGTGAGATTTGTTGAATAAAAACAGTATGTAGGTTTTTTTCCTAAAAAATAAAAAAGGTCATTTACCAGTCACTATACTGGGCAGAATATCTCTTCTAAGAAATAAATCTATAAACTTGTTGACTCCTCTCTACTTAGCAGTCTGCTAGGAAGTTAGCTGAGAAAAAGTAACTTCGCAAGGTGAAGCCACTCTCAGTTACCAGCACATTTTACCAACATGTGGTTTACAAGGTGGCTGGCTATATTTAGTAACATTCACTGTGCTTTTTAAATGTGATTGGTACAGCTCAGAAAACTAAAGGGAGATTCACAATGCTTCAGCTGTCTTACCCAGCAGAGAGTACTCATTTTTTCAGTACCAGTGAAACCCATTTTTCTTTAAAGTGATGGGCATCCATCCAAACATGTACTTTCAAGGCAATTAACAATTATTCTTTTTGCAAACTTAGCAACTACTACTGATTGGTATTGGTGGAAAGCACAGCATTACCAGGTGTTCAGAGCTGATGGAAGTTTTTCCTGCCTTGGAGGGACAAGTTAGTTCTTTTCAGTTCTGTTGCATCTAATGAGCTGAATGGTCCACTGCATCTTTTCTTCAATATGAACATTTATACACTCTCTCTTTATATTTTGCTCCCTATGTTCACAGAATCCGTAAGAACTATTTTTAAGAGCTATGTCATCTACTAAATTAGGCCAGAATAGATTAACTGGTTAAAAAGGAAGAAGAAAGGAGACAGATTGACGTGTGCACATACATAAACATTCAAAAACATTATAATTTCCTAAGGAAATAGTGCTTAAGAGACAGGCTAAAAGTAGCAGAAACCTTCAAACCCGAACAGCTCTGCTCCTCTATATATTACTCCCTTCTCCCAGCCTTTTTCAGAGTATTACAGGAGATAAGTAAAGACAAGTTTCATACAGCTGTTTACTAAAGCTCTTGGGGAACGTCTAGCAAAATTTGCTTTCATAAATAAAACAGAGTTAATTAAGAACCACTTGAAAAGCTAGCACAGGGGAAAGTTGGGAGAAAATTACCATGTAATGTGAATGTGGTTAGCAGAAGCATAATTCTAGCTGAAATGAGGCAGATACCTTACTGGGAGCTTGATTCATCCATTCTTTCTCATGTTGGGTAGCATCTTATTAAACAAATGATGCCATTAAAATTGATGGAACTACTTGGCAATAATAATGGCAGCAGAAAAGGCCTTCCCTAGGTAACTTGCAGCTAGAAATGTGATAAATGCCTGATAAAGTTACAGAGAAGGGTACCGTGTAAATGCAGGAAAAGACAATTTTAATATATGTGCTTATTTTTCAGAAGTCAGAAGCAATGAATAGTATAAGAAATGCAAAGGGGATAGTGGTTACCTGTAACAGGGTAGGCAAATAATAGTGCATTTCCTAGATCAAGTTTTATGTAGCATAGTTAGAAATGTACAGCAAACCTGATCTTTGAGGATAGGGTGTCTCAAAACGTGGTAGCTAGATGCTTAGTCTGTGTCAGTGGACAGTAGGTGGCAACTGCTAAGGCCATTATCATCTACTGTGTGATTGCATCTGAGAGGGCAGTTTGATTTGAATCCATTTCCGAGTGGTCAAATGAGAGCAGCATAACTCTTGTGAAGTTGTCTGAGCACTGGTCTCATCTGAATGTGGCACAGTGACTAAGTGATGATGCTGTAAAGTCTCTGGATAGATACACCTGTCATGAGAATGAGGTGCTTTTGACATGTTTTAAAATTGTGTTAGGGAAATAAAGAACATCTTTGGAGTCTTTCGAGAAACTTCGCTTTTTTTTTTTTTTTGTAGTTGGAACTACTTTATCACCTCAAATGGAAAGGATCTTGGGAGATTTCTGTCTTGTAATGTCCCCTGGCCTCCTTGTTGGTTTCTGCATAAGTTTCATGCACGTCAAAAACACCTAATACTTGCTTGTTTGTATTAACACTGAACTTTAGTACGCAGAATCTGTACTCAGCTATCATTTTTTAGTTCAGATCTGCTCACAATCTGGCTAGGGTTGCCTCGGTACTGCAGAACAGATTATGTAATGACTAATAATCTGTGTTACCTGTTGGGAAAAGAGCACATGCTTTGAAACAAATGTGAAGAGGAAAGCTGCTGATATTTTATGGCTCTTGCAAAAAATAATTTGCACTTGCTGTACTTTGTACACACCTAATTTGTTGGTCCCCTTTGGCATTTTGGCACATGCTTGCTTACTTCATCAAGAGGTGCTAACAAAATCAGTTGTGATGAGGGTGGCTTCACCTTGAGAAGTTACTTTTTCTCAGCTAACTTCCTAGCAGACTGCTAAGTAGAGGGGAGTCAAGAAGTTTTATAGATGTATTGCTTAGGAGAGCTGCTCTGCCCAATATAGGGACTTTACGAAGACTGGGATGCTGATCTGATCTAGGATTTTTGATTCAAAATCATCTCTGTCATTTATTTATTCATTTGCTCTTTTTTTTTTTTTTTTCCTCTGAAGTGTTTTATTCAGGCATAGCATTAGACAAGCCTAGCTGCTGTTTTGACTTCTGTCCTTGGTAGGAATCCCGCACAAATGCAGTGCCATTCTGTCAGAGGTGCACTCGCAAGTCCCAGTTTCTTTCGCAGCATTTGGTAGAGCATCGGTCGCAGCTGAGGTGGGGTTAAGCTCACCCACCCTTGTCTTCTGGTTTAGTGCAGGATGAAGTCCTACAGGACTGATGAGGGCCAGTTTCCTACTGAAAAATGCTTTTTTGACTTTATTGGGTAGAGTGGAGTTTGGTTATAGCAAGACCTGTGGCTGTTGGCATAGCAAGTGAGAACTTTGGGTGAGGAATAAAAAAAGAAAGTTTTCAAATATGGAAAACAAGGCAGCTACAGTAGTTCTAGTTGCAGTGTATGGTAGAATGAAGTAGAGAGCTGGAGGTTGTTCTTGAGAAAGAGTAAATAAATTACTAGCCCTATTTGCCTAATTGTCCAGGGAAAGAACAGCTATTAGGCATTGCAGAATTTACACACGTGCATGACAATAAGAACTATTCTCAGAGCATTTCTAAGACCTTTGAGCTGTGGAAGAGCTGGATGGAATGCTACATAAGACCTGAAAACTGTCAAATTCACATGCATGAGTTGGGCTGTCTACTCAATTCAGATAAATGCTGTCTGTTAGCATTTCATTTCATCAAATACACTTGTTAGAAAGCCTTGTTTTGAAAAATCCATCTGTATTTTCTTTCACAGTTTTGGTATTTCTGATCACATTTTATGTTCATATTCTCCATTTTTTCAGCTCCATAGTGCTGGCAACTTTTAGGATTTCACCAAGACCCCTAAATGGCATTTCATATCGGCTTTAAAGAGAATTACATACAGCATGAGTGAGGAAAACTAAACTGATACAATCTGTTGCCTTTACACAAGCTACTTGCTGAATTAATTTTGCTGACTGGCAACAGGTGAAAGGAAGGTGAGAATTTAGGAAGGGTTTGGTAAAATGGCAAGCCTTAAGTGTATTTTTCAATTTAATACTCAGGTTTAAAATCTGCCCACTATGTCCTCAGCCCATGCCTTATACTGGGGAGATGGGAAGCAAATATTATTTCATCTTCTTGGGGATTTTGCTGGGGGGAAAGAAAGGGGGGAGGGTAAGGGAATTGCCCCTTTATGCACTTTTAGTTGCACCTTAGAACCCCCTGATGTGTTAAACATTGTTTGTTTGCTTGTTTTTGGTGAGAACTGTTTTTTGTGTGTGGGGGCTGTCAAACCAGACTTCACAACTATGTGCCACATGCATGCCATGTCCCAAATACTATCCTATTTTATCTACTGGAAGCCGGATTCCTTCCAGCCATTGGTATTTACACACAGTAAGAGGACATAGTCATCAGTAAACAACTTAGCATGCTTAAAACACTTGCTGCTGTGTTCATTCAGTGCTGCCAAATTCCAGGACATATTAGCAGCCTCCTAACTGAACTGTCTGTGCCCTTCATTGGTGTACCCTGAACGTTCACAATAATGTCAAACCAGTTTTGGCAGTACTGTTGCCCACACGAAGCAGGTGTTTGGTTGGGAAGGACCAATGGATGTGACATCTTTACATGCCTTTCCTATGCAATAGGCTTTGTTTTTTCAACATAATTTCTCTACTGTGCAAATTGTAGGGATATTGTTTGAAAGATAGCTTTTATTCAAACAAAATGTTTGCATTTAGTTTAGGATTTTACAAAGGCATGTTCATTCTTTGCCACCAGGTTTTTTTTTTTCCTTTATTTGTTTTCCTACCCTTTTCAGTACTCATATAAGAATTAATAAAGATGGCAGTAGCAGTGTAGGGTACAATGCTGTGAGTTTTGAGCAGTTTGGCAATGTTCGTGTAGAAGACTGCTTAGGGACTTGGTAGGACAACCATCATACACAGAGTGCCAGGTACATAAAGGCTGTATTTTAAAGTTTTAAAACTAATATAGGATTAAGGTAATTTTTTTGTACAGGGGTCTATTTTTAATCTAGTTGTATTTTTTAAGTAGAATTAAAACATGATTTCAAGACACTCAGGGTGATAAACCTTGACATATAGAATCATAGAGTCATTAAGGTTGGAAAAGACCTTCAAGATCATCTGGTCCAACAGTAATAATGAATAATAATAATAATGAATAATAATAATAATGAATGTTGCCATTTCTACAGAGAAGGAAGTCCCTTGAAAAAGGGAATTTATACTTGGTTTCAGTGGGATGCAAGAAAGTAAAAGAATCTGTTATCTTTTCATCATGTTTCTCAGTACTCTGGGTAAAGGACAGTCTGTGATGTGGTTAATGGATAGGGTTGATTTATCCTGAAAGGTGGAATGGGTTTGGCCTGTTACAATTAGCTTTAGGTAGATTTTAAATGAACTTGATGACATCATATCTGGCTACTTCTTCTTTTCCTGTATTTCTGAGGCATCTTTATTACTCATTGTGCTGAATACATGATTTGTAGTTTGTTGGCACTGTTTCTGTACTTAGTGATTTAGATTTTCTTTTCTGGAATACATGCTGATTTTATTCTTTAATGCAGGGGACAGTAGCTTTTATCATTTGGTCCTGGAACCTCATACTTCAGCTCTTGCTAGCCTGTTGACAACCACCCTTCTGTCTTGTATATACTCTTGCCTGTTTAGTTTGTCGTGTGCAAATTTTGTTTTCCAAGCTTGCTTTTCTACTTACAGTGACAAATGTAATCCATTACGTTACTTAATAATTCTGATAGCGTAATGTAGGAAGTATTAAATTCACGTAGCACCTCAGATCAATTGTGTTTTTTATTTGTGGCTTGTAAGAAGCTTATGTATTTCTTGCCAACATCTGGCAGTGAGGAAGCATGGATGAAACCGAATGGAATTTGCACTTTGCTATGAATTCTGTTTGCCTCGGTGCCTAACAGAGTGCTTTTACTACACTGTGATCTTTGTACAGATTTGCCTTTATCCTGGTAGAGGCAGTAAATACTGTTACTTTGAGAGTAAGATGCAAAGGAAACTGCAAATGGAGTTTGAAGCATTTTCTGTTACCCCACCCAAATCTTCATTAAAAATTCATGAAATTTGTTCCTTTTTTTCCCCCTCAATTGTTATTGATAATATTGATTAATACTTCTTTTGCTACAAATTTTTATCAAGTGGGGAATTGCTCGTTTCCCTCATTTTTTCCAAACTAAACCAATTTAACTCATCATAAGAAATGTTAACAATATTCCTTTTGATTTTTCTTTTCTCATCCATTTTGCCTTTTTCTTTACTTTCCTTAAAACGCTCTATCTGCAACTGGATGCAGTGTATCAGCTTAGGCTGATTGGAGTAAAATTCTGCTAGGCATCCTGTGCTTTATATAAGATATCCTGGAGCTAGCATTAATTGCTTATCTTATATGAAGGTAACTGGTATCTGTTCTTTTCTCTCTCCAGTCCCATTTTTTTAATAATCATTCTTCCTGAGTACTTTCTTATCCAGATTTGCCAGCAGCTATATTTTCAGCTCTTCTTGAAAATCTTTTTCCTCCTACATTCAAGTGTGCAGGCTAATTAGAACAATGGGGCAGAATTTAAAAAATAAAGATGTTCCCATTCACCTGCATTTCTCCTGAAATGTAATTAAATAACAAGTGTTACAGTATCCTATACATAATAAATTGTAGCGACCCATTTCCACAGCACTTGTACACTGTGGATTAAGTAGTTTTGATGTCACTAATGCTTCATCTGATCTGCATTTCAGATGTCTGGAAATTCTTCTGGTTAGTTATTAGTGAGAATCTTAGAATTTCGGAAGTATTTGTTATAGCAAGCACATTTTCAGATTGAGTTATTTTCCTTGGCTTATCAGAATTGTTATCTTTTCCTTTCCCCACAGCTGTTTCCTGGTCCATTTGAAATCACAAAGAGAGAGGACTGATGGTCTCTGACATTGAAATGAAGCTCAGACACCATCCAATTCCCATGACAAAATGCTAGCAAGTCTTTCATCAGCTTCCCTAAGAGTTATTTCAGATTGAGACCAGTTTTATCTGCTAAATAGCAGTAGGATTATTTTTCTAGACTTGCAGCTTGAATTATAGTTGGGTTCTACCCTATTTTTTATTTTTTTTAACAAAGATACCACTAGAGTCAATTAAATTTAGTGTTAGTGTATTATGGGATTAGGGATTTTTTCTGTTTGACAGGTTATGTATTTAATTGGTGTTATATCAATAAATACTTCTTAATGCTATGGTGTTTTGTACTACTTAAAGTCAGTAATATTTAAAGCTTGCTTGCATCATAAATTCAAAACGCTTTCCAAACATATTTGAAGTTTATTTTGCTAGTCTTCCTCTTGTGGGGTTATAAACATTATACGTGTATGAACTTCGGGAAGCAGAATGCATGTGTCCCTGAGTTTCAGTACTAATAGGTATGACTCCTTTTCTTTCATCTTCAAATAGGAAAGATTACTCTGTGAACTTGGCTACTAATTGAGAAATTAGTAATTGAGAAAATATGACAACATTGAATTTTATAGCATGATAAAGGAACAGACATGGTCATGGTTTCGTTTGTTTATTCAGCCACTGGCAGCAGCATAATCACTTACAGCCTCCGCAGGGGGACTTCTGGTCTGTTAAGGGCTCCACTGGGGAATATGTTGTTCCACATGCAGTCTAGGGTTTCTCGTTCAGCCTTTTTAGAAATTCTGGTTTTCTGTGAAGCTGAAGCTTTGTAGGAATACTTTTTAAGCTTCTTTTTGACAGAGGTCAATGGAATTAACTGTTTTGCATTACCTTATTTAAATTAGGCCTCTACACCTGTTTATGTGCAAAGCACTTCTCCCTTAGAAAGTTGTTTCCCCACATAGTAGAATTTCCATTGAAGAAAAATGGCTTTGTCCTCAGGGAGAAGGAACAAATGAATTGTTCACTCATCTCATTCCAATTATCTCTTTCAACTCGGTATCATTTTAAAAGCTGGGTTTTCTACAGACATACAGATAGGATATTCCACACTGCATGTTAATTTGGGTAATGAAATGGTGAAGAAATATCTAACTATTGTTGCATTATATTAAAACCAAACCAAAAAAAAATCTTGTCAATTGTGGTCAAGAAGGGGGCTATCAAATTGAGTTTCACAATAGAAAGGTGGTAGAGGGTTCTTATCTTAATTCATGGTTATATAATCATGTCAAATGAAGATCAGTCAGCTCTTCAGTGTTAGCTAGTTTTGAACAGAATTTGTCAGTAAGTTTGTCTATGCTATCAGACATTTTAAGACTTCACAATGTGCACAAAGCACTAAAAAATTCTACAGTAGTTTACAAAACTTTTCCACTTACTTCTTCCAACCATGTTTCAAGGATTCAGTGGTACCAGCCATCATTTCAGACCTATGGAGGTCAATATTTACAGCATTAGATTTCTTTGAGTCACTAGCTTAACCTTTATTTTAATATATAATGAAAAGGGGAAGTATAATTCTCAGTGTTTAAGAATAGTAGGAAAATACTATTTCTATTCTTACATAATCTGATTTCACTTTCCAGTAAAGCAGCTATATTAGGGAATGTATTTTGTCAACTCTCAAAAACCATTTCAATAAACTATCTTTCGTGAGTTTCTCATTAGTTCTTAGTGAAGCCCAAGAAGCTAGTTTTGATGAGGCTAAAGCTTGTGCTATACTTTATTTTATTATTCACAGTGCTATACCAAATTCTCCTGGAATTAATCAAGTGAAAAATCATCTTTAATAAAGGTTTTGTATATAAAGTGGTTTATGCCTACAGCTTTAAGTAGTCTCTCCTGCTATGTAATACACTGTGAAAGTATAGAAGAGTCTAAACCATGTGAACCAAGTGAACCTGCTGTTATGGCGTGTTCATGGGAACTGTGAGCCAAGAAAGAACTCGTATTTTTAGTTCAGCATTCATAGAAAATACCAGGAAGATCATAGTCTTCAGAGATGTACGGCTTAGGAAGTGAATAGGTAAACTGTGCAAAATTGGTCTTAAATTTTTCGCTGCGAGGATGAGCTCTCAGTATTTATCTACACATCAACAATATTTTTAGCATTTTCATAGATTGGCAGTGAACATACTCTCAACTTCATGAATAAGTTCAACAAAGAGTATCCTAAGAACTGTTGAAATGAAAGGAAGGGTAGGATCACCATTTTTAAGGACTGGTCTATCACAGATGTTTGTCAAACTCCTGATTCATATGGGTCTTGCTTCCTCTAAGTAGTCCTGTTCCTCTAAGATTCACTAGTATTTGTGATGCACAGTAGTGGAAGAATTTAACAGTTATACCCATATGCTAAGTGCTAACTTCAATGAAGAATGTTTCATGCTGATTTTTTGCAATAACATCTTTGTTTCTGGAATTGTCCTGGATTTCTATTTACATCTCAGTTCCAGGAATGCTCGATAAAATCTCTCTGCTTCCCTTTCCTCCTCTTCCTCTCTGTCTACCAGATATGAGATGAACTGTGATGTGCTTCTGAAGAGGTCCTTTAGCTAAATTATATTTGGCTGAAGCCAGGTTGTTTCAGCAAGACCCCTAAATTAAGTGTCATCTTGGTACCTCTCACCTTGTTCTCGTATTACAGGACTGCCAAAAACTCTCTATATGGATTTTGCTTCTGCCAGAAGAGATTTTATTTTGATTATGCTACAGTTCTTGTTGCAGTAGGGTAATTGTTCACAGCATTTTCTTTAGCGTTACCTTTCTAAAATAAAGGTCCTGATTTTTGAGAAATATTAAGATGTAATATATGAGATGAGCAGAAGCAATAAAAGGTTAAAATCTTTCGTACCTTGAACACGTACACTTTAAACTCTTAAAATATAAATGATGTAAATGTTCGTAGAATCTGAAATATTATGTACAGTTCTGGAAAAAGATAGCAATTTAGAAAAAAAAAAAGAAAAATACTCCGAATTTATTCTTAAGAACTACACTAAATATAGGAGTATCTCAACCTGTTCTCATCTCAGTGATGGAACAACAGTGTTAAGTTCAGCCCAGTTTTGCTCCCATGCTCCACCTGAAGACCTTTGCTAGAACATTATTTTCACAAGTGAACCTCTGAAGTGAAAAGTACCTTTTATCCAGCCGAAGGATTTTTTTTTTTTTTCCTGCTTGGTAAAGATACCTGCCTTACTGGTTAAGAAAGAGAAATCTCAGTGCATTTTGTGAAGATGAGCTGGAGTGGAAGCCCACAAGGTAACCACCTCTGTGTAACACTCTGCTCGCATGGCTGATGGCTTCTGGGTCCAACCTGCACAGCTGTGGGGGTTTGCCAGCTCAAAATTGAGGAACCTGCACTGTGTGAAGCGTAATCTGATCTGCCTTGTGTCTGTGTGCTGTGTAACAAATTTGAGTTGTGTTGGATTTCAGCTTTTATTTTGAGAAACGATTTCTTTCCTCCAAAGCTGCGAAGAAAAATGCAAAAGCTGCAAAGAAAAACCTCCAAAGGTTAACTTGACAGAGTTGTGTTTTGAGTATAAAACAAAGCATAACAACTTTCTTGTATCCTGTTAATATAACTGAAGTTTGTGTTCTTTTTGATTTTATCAATAACCAATTGTTTCAATTATTTTTTCAATTATGTTCAGAAGCCAACTGTGTAAGTATATAAAAGCTAGGTATGATCTCACATCTTCATGCAAAATTTTATTTATACCTTCAAATTTTTTGTAGTAAATGGGAAGAGGTATATGACCTTAAATTTATACTGTGCTCCCCTTTATGTAAGTAAAGGTAAATTCAGCTCTTCTCCACCAGATTTCTTTGACTGGATTTCTGGCTGTAGGTACCAGACACTTCCATCATTTTCAGTACATTTTGGAGTGGGTCCCAGAAGAGCTGGAAGTATAGACAAATTTTCAAGCAATGGCTGCATCAAAGACCTTGTTGGTTTTTTATGAGTCATCTACAAAAGCAGTTGCTTGCTTTAGAAAGCATTCCCAGTACAGAATGAGAGAGATGGATGGGGGGAACTAACAAAAAACCCTGCAAGAAGAGTTTGTCAGGTGTGGAGCTAGAGATAAGCCAGAAAGAGAGACTTCTTAGTGGTTAAACAAGGTTAAGTGGTTAAACAACGGCCTAGAAAATTGCCAAAAGACTGTCCTTTAATCTATTTAGTGTCATTGAGAAACATCAAAGAGGAGCTTCAAAGATGGTTTGTCTGAGCAAGTCCTGAAAAGAAATCAATTGATAGTTTAAGAAGAAATATAAATGGTAGTTCTGGTTATAAGAAGATTTTTATTTCGTTTTTGAATGATTGCATCTTGATTTGCAGAACTGGAGCTGCTGCCATTTGATTCCTCCTTTAGTTTGTCTCAGAAGTTAAGTTCTATCTGTTTGTATCTGTGAAATGTGTTGGTCTAGCCAAAAACCACACAGAAATCAGCATTAAAGCTCAGAAGTATGAAGTTGGTTTATATAAAGTAATGAGATAAATAACTGAAAATAGAAAAGAGATTTCTAGAACTTGAACATTTTTTTTTTTTGCAAATTGGCTGTTTATGGAAAATTCGTAGCCAAATGTTCTTCCCCGATGCCTCGCTAAACAGCGTCATGTTGTAGGAAGTCTAAAATCTGTCTCTGCTAAACATTGCATACATTGTTTTGTTTGCAGTCTCTCAGGCACAGGGAGGATTCCTGCCTTGTAGCCTACTGCTGTGAAAGAAGCCTCAGCGATTTGAGCAGGATGGAGATGTTTATAAAGAAGCAGTGGCTGGGACTTGCTCAAAATCACAGGGAGCTGCCGTAAAGGGAGGAGAGTTGCCCGAGACCATGGTTATTTTCTGTGTCTAGATGGAGCTGGGGCCTTCCCCACGTGTGGTTTCATGCCCCCTTTAACCTAAGTGTGGCTGTGAGGTGTTTGGTCTGAGCCAGACAGGAACTGATCCAGCCTAGAAGGAACTGGACAGGACTTTGAAAACAGCAACAAAACATAGTTTTCAGTTGAATCAGTGTCCTGTGTGAAATGCCAAATTCTGCTCTGTGTGCGCAGTACCAGGTCTAGTGCCAGTGCAAAGGAGGAAGAGAAAATCTGGACTTTGTTTCCCATCCTCTTTTGCAGCAGTCAGTAATTAGGTCAGTTTAAAGCAACTGAGAAGCTGCAGCCTGGGGAGGAAAAGATCAGCAAATTCTCCTTGATAAGGGTTTCTCTCTCTTTACCTAGTCTGCTAATTTTCCTGAAGGCCTTGCAGATGATAGTAGACTATGGATTGTCTTGTGTCAGCAGCAGGGTCTAGTTTGTGTGGCAAAGGCATGCTGAGGGCTCAGTGCTCTGTCCCCCAGCCCTGCCTGCCCACAGAAGCCTGGAGCTTCCCTGGGATGCTCCAAGCGCCATTGGTACAGCTCGTCAGCACTTTTTTCCTCGTTTCCTGACTCCCAACAGCTACTCTGATGCTCTAAAGGATTCATCTCTGCATTTCACTGGTAGTATAGTTTACAGCTAGAAGTGCGTCTGTGATCACAGGGCTTGGAGAGTAGTTTTGCCTCTGCAGTTGCTTTTGGAAGCTGAGATAGTTAAAAACAAACAAGTGAACAAAACCCAAAAATGTTGAGAAAAGTGTTTAGTTTTTTCATGCTGAAATCGCAACATTTCATCAGCTGGATGGATTGAATCAAACAAATGGTTTTAAAAAGCATGGTAACTGGGTAGTTTAGATATTGATTTGAGACTGAGGTGATAGTTTAAATCTCAGTTCTACCTAATTTGAAAGGAGCAGATCTAATAAAAGCTAAAAATCACCCCCAGATCTGACTGTCTTTCTCAGGCAGAACTCAGGACTTAAGAGTTGATTTTCTACCACATGTGGAACAGTGTCCCAGCCACTGGGAAAAAAAAATAAAATTGGAATATTCTGTTTTCATCCTCAAACAGAACAAAAATGGTGTCAAAGCCCCTCACCATTGTCCTGTGGTTCTAATTACAAATGGGGTGAAATCTAGACCAAGGGAATCACTGCCATTACTCGCTGGTAAATGATAGACCTTGCAAGGGTTACCTGAGGGAACCACTTTGAAGTTTCAAGTAATTGTAAATCCTTGGGGATTTCTACTGTTTCAGCACAGTGCCCTACTGGCTAATGAGTCTTGGCTCTCATGTATGAAATATTGTTTGTTATCTGTGCTCTTTGGGCAGAAGGGAGAGCCCTAAATTTGCAGGAGCTTTGCTTATCCTAAAGCTTTTAACTTATTCTGATTATATTCTCAGTCTTCTGTTCTTTCAGATCTAGATAAATAGTGATGTCCCATGGAAAATAGTTACTCATATGAGTTATTGGTAATTCCATTGATTAGCATTAGCCAATGTAAGGCCACAGTCTGGCCCTTAAGCTTTGTTTTTCCTTCTTTTTTCTTTGTAACAATTTGTAACACATTTAAAGCAGACATTAGCCCTGGCCAGTTCAGGACCTGAGCAAATCCTTCACAACAAATCATTTGCTCTAGACTTTATTTGCTGATCATTGATTTTTGGGGTGTGGATCCTAATGCCATATTAATAAAATTTTAATTTATATATTATTTTCAGTTATGTTGATTCATAGTATACTTTTTATTTATTAATGTTTAATTCTGAATTAAAAAAAAAAAAGAGGGATGTTCCTTTACTGGTATTAGATCGCAGAGTCATGTGAGAGAACTCTTGTGTCCTGACTGCTCAAGTAGGTAGCTGGTTTTGGCTTGCATATAGATATAAAATGATACCAGATAATAAGCTTGAGACTCAGGCCTGGAAAATGTGATCACTCAAATGTATGGGAAGTAGACAGGGCTGTTAAATTGGTAATAAGGAATTAATTTTAAAAGACTGTTCTGGAAAATCTGCACAAGTTAGGTAGTCCTAGTATTACAATGAAACGCTGATTCCATCTATGTGCAGAGCTTCCATATGGCAGGCTCCTTTCAGGATCACTGCAAGCAGGATGAATTTGTCATCGTCAATCGCAGGGCGCACATACTTTGAGCTAATCTTTAAATTATGCACCTTTTTGAAATGATTCTCGCGTAATGATGCAATATGAGCCTCATGAGAACATCTTTCTGAGCAAAATTCTCCCACAGACTCGTACTTAATTGTTTGGCTTGCTCAGAGACCCTGAACATGGGGACCCTTTATGTAAGTGGTTGGCAGGAACTGTAATGCTGTCTGCTTCAAAGGCAATGCTGTATCATTCGTTTTTAGATTTTGAAATCATGAATAATTTTTGAAGCATGACAAACAGATGAATTAAGTTCATCCCGGTATTTTGAAAGACTCTTGTTTTGACATAAGAACTGTTTAGTGCACTGCCCTTCCTTCCTTCAGAGAACAGTAATGCTGAGTCACTGAGGACTGTATGTTATTTGAAAGGCCATATGCTTCTGATTAACACGAAGTGTAATGTATTAGCTTTTCTGAGGTTGAAGTTTGGAGGTGCTTTTGTTTTGATTCAGTGAAGCTGACTGGAGAATCTCGTCAAACCCAGGGAAGGTTTTTTCCATGTACCAGCTGATCTGGCAACTACAGCTGTGTTGGAGTGCTCAGTACCTCAAAGCACTGGTAGCTTATGGGCTACGCATTAATACAAATATATTAAGAGTCTGACGATGCTGGCAGAATTTTCACATTGTTAAATCAGATCCAAATTAAGGTTTAATTGCCAAATCCCAATCTCTTGTGTATTATAAAGGCTTTTCTTTTTCTCTTACTATCGTTAGGAGACGAACTACTAGCATAGCATATTAAATTAACATTTCTTCTAGAAATCGCAATGGAACTATTTAATAGAGCTGCTTAAAAAGTACCTTGTAGAAGTTAATAGAAAAATATTTAAAAGCTTTGCAGCAGAAGGTTTAATTATGAGCTGCCTAACACACCTGGGCAGGAACTGAAAGCCCTTCTGTTCCTTCAGTGTCTTGAGCAGCCTCTAAATGGGGAGATTATTCCCTTGATGTTGTGTTTAGGGCTGAGGAGTGGGCAGGAATGGCAGGGAGAAGAGCTGAGAGTCTCCATCTCATCCGCTCCTGAGACAGCAGGCAGCACAGCCAGGTCAGCTTGCTAAGGGTGATGCTCTATGCCAGATACTTGCAGGAGGAGATGCAAACTGCTGCAGAAAACGCACGTGCAGGGGGAGAGCAGTCTGGAGTACCAGGTGCCCACAGACAGGTGGAATTTCTCCAAGCCTGAGCGTGGTGCACAACTTCTGGGTGTTTAGGGTGTGACTTTAAAACTAGCACGAAATCAGTTTGTTTCATTCTTCCTAAGGTTTTGTTCAAGGAAACAGTGATTAAAGTGAAGGTGGTGGCTATGAAGGGTTGCTTTTGGAAAGAATGACTTGTTTTCTTCACCCTTGCTTTTAGAGCTGATTCGAAGATCCATTTCTTTTTTTTTTTTTTTCCCTTTGAAGTGTGTGTGTTTGTGACAGACTATGCACAACTTTTGTTTAGATTTATAAAACTGCAGTGCTTCAGTGAATCTCTAAGGCTTTCGTGCCTTACCTTGATTAACGCAGTGCCTTTCTAAAGAGGAAACTACTACAAGGTAAAGCATAAAACAGCCACCATACCTGCGTTTCAGTGGTGTGTTCAACACTGCTACTTTAAACTGCAGAACTACAGTCATCTTTACTTTTCTTTTAATCCCTTTCTGTCTCCAAAAGTGCTTGGATTCTCATCTTCGTTATCCTGCTTCCCATTTTACTACCCGTCTCCTCCCTTGACTTGGCTCTTTCTTTCACTTCTGTAAAAGCTCTCCAGTGCGGATGTGCTGTACGAAGGACAGGAGCTTGCTTCGAGGTCGTGGACCCCGGGCTCCCTACGTGGGCCACCAGGGAGGCCTGAAGGGGACTAGGAGAACAGCTGCTCTCTGCATCAGGCACACCAGCTGGCTTTTGGGGAGGCAGGGGCAGGAGCGAATAGAAGCAGAAGGGCGTATTTTAACAGGCCTGGTCACCTCCCACACAGTCTCCAGCTTCAGTTGTGTGCGCCCCTGGCCTTCTCCTTCCCCCTTCTATCAGCTCCTATTGCAGCCTTCCCTGGGAGCAAGCACTTGATGTGCAGCCTTCCCTTTGCTTATGACAAGGGCGAGTGCATAGATATTCACTGCCTGGGCACTGGCTATCATTCTCATCATAAAATTTCTAAGTCTATTTGTGTTAGGTGTCTGCCATCCTGTCAGCTACCAAATACCTATTGGAGTGTGACGAATAAGGGTTTAGAGAATTGTGAAGGTAAGGGAGCAGTGAGGGTGAAAGAAAAACAATGCGTCTTTTTTAAACTTGACTAGCAACTTGGGATTTGTATAATTATGGTGTTCAACCAGCAAAATAACACCGCTCCAGGAATTAATTTTACCTTGAAATAACAGAACTGACTTGTAGGTACTGTCAGTGGAACGGCTGGAGCTAACCTTGTTGCAGAACCGTGTCCAAAAATGTTAAAAGCCAGTATTTAAAGAAGTGCCCATTGGAGCCCAATTCTGTTAACTTCTGTAAATCCCACCTGAGAGAGATGGGATTGAGAATCTAGGAAGCTGGATTTTATTGTGTGTGACAATTTTGATTTTACATTTAACACAATATCTACACAAGGGGTATAATTTTTAATAAATTTCTAGATGTTTAATAAATGGTTGTAAAGCTCTCTCGTCTGTTTTTGGAGTCCTAGGTAAAGTTGCAACAGGGTTGTGAGGTGTGACTTTTCTTTACCAGTCCCATTAACCCTTTGTGAATATATATAATGATTGTCCTTTTTCCTGTTATTTGGGCTTTTTACTACTGCTCCTTATGTTTCAGTTTAGGTGGGCATTATATGTACTGGTCTCCAGCAACTTGGGTTCAAGGCTTCTTAGTAAGCACCAGTTTCATGCATGCTGTCTTCTGTTCTGATATTGCTGTGGTTTCAAAGCATTAGATGGCGTGCCACAGAGATTAGTTTATTTATCCATGAATTTGCTTGTAATTTTGGGGTGAGTTCTGGCTGAGTTCTGGTGAGTTTTTACAGTTCACTTTTTCAATTTATTCTGCGACCTCTTCTACTGTAACATCACTTTCAGTCAGTTTTGCAGCTGCTTCATCCTTTGGGAAGGATTCATTTATGGAAACCTCCCAGAGATTTTCTGCACATGCAGAAAGATCCATCTTTTTTCTTGAATTGCCATAGCTTCTGTGCATAGTCCTCCTTGATTCTTTCTGTTAATACTGATTTAAGTATGACACAATCTTTTTTGACATGGTTGTACCCTCTCTTAACCTGTTTAAACACAAAGTTTTTTTTGTTGTTAGCGTTTCAAAAGTTTATTTCAAGTGGGTGGTATATGCTTGCTCTGAGACCTTCTACTATTCTGTGCTAACGTAACCTTCATGCTACTTCCAGTACTTACTTGTAGATATTTTGTTTTCTTTCAATAAGCTCACATTTTTATTTAGCTCACCTTTTAAAAGTCAAGTGCTAATAGTGTTGATGTTTTGGGCTTTTGTCTGTGCAGCAGATATGTTGCATCTGAATATATATTAGTGTCCCTCTTACAGACTGTCCTCTTGATAGTAGTAATATTCTCAATGAGGTCCTCAGCATTGCGTCTGACCATGTCACAAATTGTTTTTCTTTAAGTGGGTTTTCTGTCTGCTGCTCCATGAAGTACAATCTAAAGATTAAGTCTGGCACCACAACATATCTGAAGTAGCTAAACCCTCCCATTATTGCTGTTTTTCCTTTACTAGCAATTACTCTAATTTCTCTGGGCATGACAGGGTAGCTGTTGCCAAATGACAGATAGAAGATTGTCCTTAATAATACATTTTTCCTGTATTGAGACATGGACGTTCAATTTGTAGAGGTTCTATGTTATTTATTGCTACATTTAACCAACCTCTAATTTGATTCTAAGCTGTTTTTAACAGGATTTCTTCACATGATTATTCTACTGACAAGAGTTATTGCCTATTTATCCTTTATGCCCAGGAACTAGTGTCCCAATAATTGTTCTCTTTCTTCTAAATTTTTGACATGCTTCAAAACATTTACAGGTATTCAAGCTTACCCATCTCAATTCCTTAGCCTTCTCAGCATCTGAATAGGAACATGTGTGCTTTTAGCTTT
This sequence comes from Anser anser, assembly GCF_964211835.1. Taxonomy (NCBI): domain Eukaryota; kingdom Metazoa; phylum Chordata; class Aves; order Anseriformes; family Anatidae; genus Anser; species Anser anser. The sequence continues at coordinate 15,571,140 of NC_139727.1, read as the reverse complement.
TCTTTTTCTTGTGCCTTTTCTGGGAAATGCTCTCACCATTTCATGTTTGACTTTTGCTGATGTCTTTCCTATCCTTGAGCCTGTGGGTAGACTGGGGAAAGGAGACATAAAGTTTCACCGTGCATAAATCTTTCTCTGGGGATCCTCTGCTCCTTTTACAAAGTATCTGTATTCAGGTGAATTTTGCAGTAAAACTGATGAGTGTCCATGCTCTATTATGGATTTGCACTTATGGGGGTGGGTGACTCACATTAATAAAATTTCAGCCAGCTGCTTAAATCCATTCCTGAGTCAGCCTTAGATAATATGTTTGTCATGATTGATTTTAAGCATAGTTGAAGATGCTGAGGTTGAAGACTTGCCCCAAAATCTGCAGAAGGCTGTGGAACATTGTGAGGCATGCTACTTGTTGATAGCATTATATATGTGTGTGTGTGTGTGTATATATATATATATTTATATTTACGCTATTCCAGTTTCACTTCAGAGTTACAGGGCAGGCAATACAAGGACAAGTGGGAGCTGCAATATTTTTAGTGAGAAAAGAGAATGTTCGTGTCATTATGCAGACTAGTTAGTGAAGAGTAAGCTTCCAAGCAATTAGGCTTAAATGCTTTTCCATACTGCTTTGCTCTAGAAACTTGACCGAATCATTTCCTAAAACAATCTTAAAATTGCTAGCAATAATGCATCCCAGTGAAAATAATGCAAGAAAATATTTAGTCTTATTTTTGCAGTGAGATGCATAAAACTGTAATGAAATGAGATTTTGAGCCACAGCAAATTTTGGAGTCTCAGAGCAGTTACATTCCCTTCTTCCTTTCACCAAAAAATGCTTTTTTACAAGCAAGAAATATTTTACTTGCAAGCAGAGAACAGATTTATTACAGACGTAAGAGAATATTTAACCTTCTAGGGGGCTGTAAGGACCCAAATATATCTAAGCTTTGATCTGGTAATAGCAGGCAAATGAGCTAACAATATTCTGTATTACGTGGAGATTTCTGTAACCTAGTTGGAAATGGTTTTTCATTTAAATTTTGTTTGCTTAAATTTATTACAAAAAGGAAAGAGAAACCCTCTGCTCTTGTTTGACGCCTCTGGGTTTTTGTAAATAAGGGACTGCATTTTATTGACTATGAAAACTGCACTATTTCTACTTTTTCACAAGACAGCAAGTTTTCTGAAGCTTCTTTCTTAATAGATGTATTGTAATGTCTTTGTATATTAAAAAGCCATGCCTTTTCTAAATATAAATGAATATTTGAAGTACATTAATAGAGAACTCTGTATAGAACTGAGGGCAAAAAGGTATTTATGGACAACGTTCAAACCAGAGTTAAACTTTAAATTCATGTTTTAGCTACCTAAAGTGAAACTGGGGGACCTGAGTCTTAAAAAAAATAAACTAAAAATCCACAACCTATTGAAGAGGTCATCCAAATGTTACTTTAAGAATGGCCATCACATCATTCAATTTGATGGACTATTCATACCACTAGGATTATACTGTGTCTAATCTAGATGGCTGGAGAATAAGAGACCTTGTTCATAATTAGTTTGAATTTGCTCATGAGAAGTTAGGTGATTTGATTGCCTGTCCTCTCCTCCCCCACATGCCTCGCCCCAGCATGGTATCTCTGGAGTAGAAGTTAAGGTGCTTGTGTTTGGATTTGGTAGTTTAGCTTTAAACATGTATGTTTGTATCTTGTGTGCAAATTAGCATTCAGAAGATTAAGCTCTGTTTGGATTATAGTGCCGTGAAGATCATCTGGAGATTTCATGTAATGGTATTTAATTGTTGTTAATAAGCATTGGTGCCTGTTTTTATATATGCAAGATGTGTTTAAAAACTTATTTACTTGGAATATTTGTGTCAAATTATTTTTTCTCTGCTTATGGTTTAAGGACGGCAAATATACTTTTTTTTCATTGAAAAATAACGCAGATGAGACAGTGTTAGGTTTTGTAAGATGGTAGCTTAATAGGATAGCCAAAAGTGTGACTGATCTCATACATGTATTTTATAAACAAAACACATAAAATGTTGTTTTTCTTATCTTGTTTCTCAAGTATAAAGGCATTCATGCACGGATTGTTAGAATGACAGACATTACTTGAACTAAACATGCCTTTATCTGAATACCGGCTATGCTTGTATACTTGCACACTGTCTTCATCTACTGTTATGTACACTTCTATTTGCCAACCATAAAATAAATGGATTTTAATTTGTCATTTACATGCTTTTGCATTGTGCATCAATAAGACTCTAATCAAATTTAATTCTACGCCCATTGCTGAATGACAGTTTTTAACATAATAAGTCTTGATTTTCATATTCATCTTGCTGATTTTCAAAGAGAAATTGAAAGAACTGTTCACTGAATTTTCCCTACAGAATGATAGTTTGGTAATAAAATTTTCTAGATTTATTCCAGTGCATATGAATGAAGATTACAGCTGTATCTTTACACTGTAAAGCCTTAGTGCTTTGTAATATGTCTAGCCTAATATAAACATATGCTATTGGAAACTAGAACTAAGCATAATATCGAAATAAATAAATGAAAATGAATTAAGGATAACATTACTGGGTGGAGCTGAACTCACCAAAGAACAAAATTGAGAACCACTGCTGGAAATTCCTTCTTAACATGTTTCTTGGGAGGATGGTACTGTAAATGCTTGAGATACTGCACATAGCTGCTTTTTATCAGTCTCCTAATTGTTGTGTCTAGTAGATGTGGTAGATGGGGAACAACTACTACTGTCTTAGGTGCTTAAAAGTAGTGCTGACCCAGAAAATTGTATTTTCTAAAACAGCTTTATCACAGCAGATAATCAGTATTGTTTCACAGGGTAATGTGGGTAAAGTACAGCACATTCACAGAATTTATTTGGACTCTCAGAAAGCCTTTGCTAGAGTTCTTCACAAGGGGCTATTTAGGAAACTAAATAGTCCTGAGGTGAAAGGGAAAGTAGTCTTCTGGGGTAGGACCTGGCTAGAGACAGACAAGAAGAGAAGGAATGAAGTGTCTGCTTTCCATGCAGCAAAAGGTTAACAGCAGGGAGCCCTCAAGTATTCAAATGAGGTTCAAGTATTTTTAAGTTTTCTCTGAAAGGGAAAATGGCACAGTGTGTTGATAGCATACATTTATTTAGGTCTGTTAAATTTAGGAAAGTCAACAAGGAACTTCCAGAACACAGTAAAGCTAGGTGAATGAGCAGCAGCATACCAAGCAAAATAAATTGTTGACAAGTGTAAAGTATTGCCTGTTGGCAATGGTAGGAATAATTTGAACTATAGACATCTGCTGTTAGTACTTAAGTGAAGTGGTAGCAGTGTTTAAAGAGTATGTTGGTGTCTTCTGGACACTTTGTTCAAAAGGCTTGTGCAGAGTACAGTGATGATATAAATAGGGTTCTGGCATGTATGCCATTGACTAGAAATGTACTGAAAATAATAATTTCTTCTATGCAAGTTTCATCTATTCTCTTGTGTCTATCTTCATTTCTAATTAGGTAATAAACATGATATCAAGGAAGATTAAACAAAAATAGTTTGGAGATTGCCAAATGAAATGTTTAAAAGTATTTGATTCAAGTGATATGTAATTGATTTTAAAATGATCTGTTAAAATCTTTTTATTCACAGTCCACAATTCCTCTGTAGAACTTCCTGCCAGAACCCAGTGATGTTAAGGTTTTGGTAGAATTTCTCTATAAAGGTTTTGTTTCTGTATATATAACAAGAACACTTACAAGCTTGTTGTTTCAAGTCAGATGTATGGTAAGTGATCAACGTGCATGAAGGGATAATGTATGAAAGGCTAAGAACCATTTTTTTCAGTGTTATCTTTTCTCCAGCTGTTGTAGCATATCTTGTATTTTCTTGTAAATATGTATTTCTACCTGTTGTTATATATAGGTTGCTCAGAAAGCCTACTAGTCAGGTCTAGTACGACACTTCCCAGTGTAATTGCAGTGAATTTAGCTCAGGAGAGAGCAAAAATAGTAAAATACCCTGTATATAAATTTGTTCGATTTATGAGCTATTGCTTCCACAAAAACATCCCTGAATTTAAAGTAGATTATTGTATTATGGATCATCGTGGTCTGAACTTTTTAAACAGAAACACACAATGTTAATCCCATGAAAACAATTTTCGTGTTGATATGTTTGTGTGATTTAGGGTTTCTATAGAGCCCATCATCTCATTAGTATTCCAGCTCTTTTGTTATGCTAATGAAGTCAACAGATTGGAAGAGAATTTTCAACTTTCAAAATGCCACTTGTACCCCCTTTTCATGTGCCATCATGTTTCACAGAGAGAGATGGTGAAAAGCAGCATTTGGCAGTTTGTAGCTGGACCTCTTTAAGGAATGTAGGAAAACTTTCCTGAGCTACTTCTGCTGTAGGGGATGTGCTTTCTTTGCATAAAGGATGGAGTATTGTGTTCCTTCCTTGTTCCTTCTCAATAATTCCATCTTTTCTTTATAGGCAAGCCTGGCTTTGTGTGCTTGTTGTACATCACTTTATAATAGTATTTCTTACGTCAAACAAACACAACGAACAAAAATCCAAATCTTTTGAACTATTTAAAGTTGTGTGTTTCCATATGATATATCTTTCATTTCTATTTGTAGTATTAATAGTGAAGCATAATACTGACATGTAATTTCCAGGCTAGATCATTGCTTGTCCTTAATTAAGCTGGATTTTGAACACTAAACCTCAGTCCTTTTGAAGTGATAACCACAATATCAGTGTGCTCTTAATAAGACATGTTGGATAGGACAAATAATTAGGAAGGAAGATGTGAGGATTAACATAAAATGAAACTTAATTTTGTTTAGCACTGTAAGTACGAAGTTATTACTTCAGCCGTAGTTAATGTTTATTAATACTAGATGTTAAATACAAAATCTGAATCTAGTTACTTTTTCAATTTTTAGGAAATATTCACCTGGATAGACATCCACAGTAATAATTTTACAATACTCCAACTATACACTAATTTCTAAGCAATCATGTATTCACATCAGATCATGAGTCACTTTAGAAAGAATAGCCATAATTCACAAAGTGGAATGAGTTTTTTTAAAACCGAAATTAAAAACTCAAGCTCTGGATTTATTATGGTGGTCATAATTGCTGGAATGGCTATTGTGAAGGTTTTGATTTGTTTACTTGAATGAAAAATATAAATGCCTTCCAATGCAGTGTTGTTCTGCTGTCATGCAGCAAAGCATTTATGTTTCTCTAAAGTTCTGCAAGCAATCATCATTTATATTTGACAGTGTAGGAGGAAAACCTGCCAAACCACAACAGGCCTATGTGATTTCTGTGGTGATTATAAGCTCCGAGTAATTTTATTTTATGGGTTGACAGGCTGTAGAACTTCAAGCAACACTTCTGAAAGCGTGATTTTATGGGATTAAGGTTATATCTTAATTTAATATATTCTGCACCTTTCTAAATTCAGATGGTAGTGTCTGGGGCTGCTCCCTTGCTGCTGTGTAATCCTTCACTCACTTTTTGTGATTCATGCTCTTCCACCCACTCTTTGTGGGTTCTCTCTCCACTTTTTGTAAGAAGAAATAATGACTAAACTAGGGGTTTTTTTGTTTTTGTTTTTTAGAATAGTATATAAACATTTTTTAACTGTATAAACTGAGATTATGCTAATTTGAGAACTGAAAACGTGAGTGCTGCTGCTGAGGTAGATGGTAGACCATACATAAGATAAAGACACAATTTTTACCACAAACAGCGTGAAGGCAGTTTCCATTGGGGTTCCTTAATTGCAAGTGAGAGCTACACAGTGTAGGAAAGTCCCTTGCATGTTTAAAGCTGTTCTGCACATTTGAGAGCTGCGGCATATCTGCTTTGGAGAAAAACCTGTAAAGTTGCTCTGGTGGTTCTCGGGCACTCCTGCCTCCCTTCTCCTTGTTCTTCCCACCCATCTCAAAAGCAGAGTTAACCATATGAAAAAGTTCCCAAATACAGTGAGGAATGAGAGAACTGGACATTTTCCTATGTACTAATCACGTACAGCATTTATTTGAATGCTAGGTTTAAGGTATAAATAGAAATGGAAATCTGTTCTGGCTCGATTAAACAAAATTGTTGTAAGTTGTGTAGAACAGGCAGTCACAAAGATCTAATGATTGGAGCTGGAGACCAGCAGTGGGAGGTTGAGCATCTGCTCCCTGTTCAACCATTGTCCATAAGGAAACCAGATCAGGTGTCTTTTCTGTATAAATGACATTAATAATGCTTGCCTAGTCTTGTCAAGTGCTTCAAGACTCTCTAGTGAAAAATTTTTTGATATTTTTGTTGTTAAAATTACTTAAAGGAATGACATTTATTTCTAATTACAACTAATTATTTGTATTATGAAGCAGGTGGGGAGGAAGGTTATGATCTTCAATTTATTAATCTATATCTGACTTGATGAGCTGTTTACTCTCAATTAGAAATTAATGGAAAATTAAGTGATTGGTTTTGTTTTATACTAAAATTATAAGTAAGAAGAATGATTACTTGCCAGATTGATGAGTTACTTCTGCATGCAGCAAGCAAAGAAACAAAACAGATGTAGTCCTTTTCTATTTTATTGCTGCTGGGAGTATAATTTAATGGAAATCTATGTCTTTATGGCCACGTCTACTGTCTTCCCAAAAACACAAACCATTATGAGGCTATCAGAGAAACATCACGAGGTATTTTGGTCACAGGGAGACTGACTTGACTTAGACATTTGAAAATCCAGTGTTTTGTGGCCTCCTTTGGTTTGGGAGGGATTGGGTGCAGGTGGGCACACGCTGCAACATGTCAGAACATTACCTGTGTCCAATGTCAGACCTTCCCACCTGGAGTATTAAACACAGGAAAGACAATGATAAAAAGATTTATAGTCTGTTACCAAAAGCAAGCAGCCTGTAGAACTCAGAAGCAGTAAAACCACACCCTTTACAGTGTTGTAGTGGCAATAGATTCTTCTTCCTGAGAAGAGTTTGGGACATGATGCAAAGGGTAGTATCAGCTGTTTTTCACCTAGAAGTCAAGATGGCCTGAACATCCTGAACCTGTTTTCCAGGAGACATGATGAATCAGTGGTGCCATCACGCTCTCCACTGAACAGATTGGCCTGTTTGCCCACTCCTACAGCTTCTGTGAGGAACAGGAGATAATGAATATTATTTAATCAATCAAACCTTTGAAAGATAGAATGCAAAAAAGGCTGCTTGTGACAAAATAATTGTTTCTCCGTAGTGCTGGCTTGCTTTTATTTACAGACATCACGAATTTTCTAAATACTAGATAAAGCAATTCTGTAAGCTTGATAAGGGACTGTGATTCAGCAGGACTAATGTTGCAAGTTGTGTTAGTCTAATGCATGTCTGCAAAGATCTTTGAAGAGTGTAGGCCATTTGTGGTTTTGGGGTCTGTCCCTCAACAGCAGCATTGTGTGTCAGTTTTTCCAGCCTGGTCTTTGTGCCACATCCATGTGTGTGGGTGCTAAGGAAGGGGCACACCTCAGCTGCTATACACTGTGTTGAGAAGGGAAGGTGGCAAGTTAGGCTGCTTTTCCCTGTCTCCATCCCTCCCAGTGGCTGAAAAGCTGATACTGAGAAGAGTGGATTTGTTGCAGCCATCACAAGTCATGCTTATTTAGTGAGGAAATTGTTAAATGCTGAGGCCTTCTGTCAGCATAGTATCAGTGTCCTACTTTCATACCACTGATTTACAAGTTGCAGCATATGACAGACTTCTGTAAAATTCAGCTAACCTTTTGGAATGCTTTGATGTATGAATTAGTTACGAAGGTTAAACTTTCTGAAATATCCTTGTGGCTTTTATGGTAACTTATGCACAAAGTCCTCGTGCCAGTACATTCTTTATAAACTCTGTCTTCCTTTGAGTTTTGTGGGACACTTATCCTTTGGAAAAATCTTAAGTTGTCTTTTGTTCCAATAGAGCAATCTGAGCCAAACAAAAGAGGGAATGGGAGTACAGGAGTGATTTCCTGCTTTTATCAATAAAGTTGTTGCTGGATTTGGATGGATGGCAAGGATGAAGAGATGAGTGTGCTGTCCTAGTCATTGCTCCAGCCCAGGTTCATCCAGTCCACTGACAAGAAATTCAGGGTTTGAAAGATGATAGTCAGATATTGCGCACTCAACATGACTTCTCAGGGAGGTCTGGGGACATATTAGACAGGCCACTGTGGAAACAGGAGGCGTTTCATTGTTGCAAAATCAAATAGCATCTGTGGTACAAAATTAGTGGACATTTCCCAGGACTGTTACTGAAGATTGGAAATTCTCTCCCCCACAGCTATTAGAAATTAAACCTCTCCCACAGTTATTCAAAGTAGGGAAAAATATATTAAATGCCTTGAAATAAATTTTGCATTAGGACTGTGGAAAGACAACCAGAGGGCTGCTTTGCTGTATTTTACTTCAGCCTAAACTCCGCAGCTTGTAGGCTGCAAGCCTGAAATTAAACTCCTAAAATTATAAAAGCTTAGAACAAAGAGAACATTAATGGTCCCTGGCTTCTTTCCCACAGGCTCTGCAAGCTTTGATTTCCGGAACTTTAATAGAGTAGGAAAGCATAAAGCTATTGCTGTTATGTATTGCTCTTCTTATACTCAATATTACCACTGTCAAACAGAACAGCACTTCCTTAAAAAGATAACACACCTGAGCTGATAGTTAACCTGAGAAAGCTAAATGCTGCTTTCGAAGAGCCAGGAAAGTGCACTGTTTGTCCATTAAACATGCTCTTATAAATAGAATAAAAGCAGCAGAAGAGGGACGCACAGTGATTCTTCACTGATACATGTTGCTTCAGCGGCATAAAATTAATGTAAAGGTAATTGTAAAGGTAATCTAACCACCCTGAACACCCATTCAGTACGGTTTTGCCAATAAGGGGCCCTTTTACAGACCTTACCATGGGGGTCTACTCAAATTCCTCCACCAGAAATGAAGATATGGCTTAGAGAGCAGCTTCTTTTCAGCCACTTTTGGTAGGCTCATTGGACAGCTGAATGTAAAGCTGATGAGACTTCAGGTTGTGCCGGGGCATCAGCAGTAGTTTAACTCTTGTAAGCGTGTTGGTGAATCCTCACTAAGAAAAAAATCAACTTCCTGAGTCAAAAGACAGTCTTCTCCAAAGGATGCAGATGTCTCTCAAGTTACTGGACACTTCCAGTACTTCTTGGAAAGGACTCACAGGCCAACCCAGTCAAGTTATTTCACTACAAATCTTGAGTTAGAAGTTTGATTTAGTGGATCAATTTAGAGTACTATCATGAATCATAGAATAGTTTGGGTTGGAAAGGGATCTTTTTGGATCATCTCATCCAAGTGATAACCATTAATTTTGGGTCAATTAGCAACTGGTCCAACACATGAAGAAACCAAATCAGATACAGTCAGAAATGAATTTGAATGAATGTTTCATTTTCAGCTATTCACGTTTTACCATTAGTGACTAAATAAGCCTTAATAATGATCACAATGATTTCTACAGTATATAAACTAAGAAACAAGGAAGGGCTGTATTTTCAGGTGCCCACTAGTTTTGAGTGGTTGGGTTTGAGGCATTCTTTTATTCCAGGCTGTTTTTCCAAACAGTTCAATCCCTATACATTTTCAAAGTTAATGTTCCTTTGCAAATTCTTTTCTTTCTTTTTCTTACACTAGCATGCACACCATTGCAGTGTGTTAGCAAAAGATACGTAGCAGGTGGATTTCCACTTTCAGTCCTGCTTCATCTATTGCCTGCCACAGGTTTTCTCTCAGCTCTTGCAGTGCTGTCAGCTACCCTCCCCCTTCAAAGCTCTTAATACATTCTCCTGAATTCATTCAACAAAATTGGACATACAGATTTATGCTGGAAATAACATGTAGTGTTGTTTGTTTTTTTCGTTCTGTTGAGGTTACAGAGACATGGAAGAGGAGGTCTTAAACTGTATAAAACAAGCATTAAATTGAATGAATGCTCATGTAAGGGGCACAGGCTATAGATATTCAGAAGGGATGTCTGTGAAAATGTGTGCTTTATTTGAAACCTCTTAAAAAGGGAAAGACTCTTTTTTAAGAATGTAGAAGGGAAATTTTTTATTAAACTCTTCTGAAACAACCCTACTAAATAGATGCAAAGTGTTATGTGGTGCTGAGGTTAAAGGGATCATGGATTGCTCATCTGCAGTTCTAAGAGAGCCTGTTATAACCACGCATTTTCGTTAACCAGGTCAGCTGAAGAAATGTTGTCTATATACTGCTGCATAGTTGTCTGCCTCAAACTATCCTACTGATAAACAGAGGACTTGTGTTTGCAGAGTTCTTTTCAAGTACAGAAAAATGTATGTGGGAGAGATTAATAATTCAGCCAGTGTGAAATTAACTTTAGGCAGCTAAATCAGCTTCCTTTTTGCAGCGTTAGGACATGTCCTGTCTGTTATATATACACACTATATAGTGCCCAGGTAAAGCATCGATACAAGAAAATCAATTCTTTGTAACAAATCAGAATGCTATTGCAGCAAGGCCCATAATTTGAGGTAACTTGTTTTCTCATGCATAACAATTTTTGAACATTATGTTAATTTCCACTTAAAATTGATAGGGTTTTTGCAGAAGGTATGAATATCCAAAACACTGGCTTTTTTTTCTTTTCCCCCCTGAGTATTCGAGCATGATTTTTTTCACTCTATCATTTTGCTTGTTACTTGATCAATGAGTCTTCTCTACTGGCAGAGGCAATTTAAAACTATTGTGAAAATTTCTCATAATGTTCTTTTGCTGAAAGTGTGCTTGCTGTTGGAGCTGACTTTGTAAACAAGGCTTTGCAGGGCTCTGCAGAACTTGGTAAACTAGAATTCAAGGGCATCTGGTACACCTGTCTTCTTGGATTGCCTTGGATTCTCTTTAATTCTGGGAGATAGGTAATCACAAGAGAAGAGGACTCAAAACTAGAGGAAATAAAGTGTGTGGGAGAGTGAAATTTGAAAAATAAATCAAAATAATGATACATTTCCTTTTTATGAGAAGTAAACCTGCTCTTGGGGAGTCTTGCTGCTAGGAAATACCCATAATAACCTCCTTTAAGGTTAAAAGCACATATAGAAAGTCTGGATCTACAACACGGACTAAGAATCATGAGTTCTAATGTTGCTAGATTGAAATTAAATTTTTAAGTTTATGAGGGGTATGCTCCTCTGGCTTTCATGTTAGAGACCGTGGTACTGCTGTAGTAGAACCCCTGTAGTTCACCCACAGTTTGTAAACCTCTTTCAACTGCTTTTCTGAACTGATTTCAACAGAGGATTGTCCACGGTAATACTAAAAAATCATGAGCCTGGGTATGTTGTATAGTCTGCCATTAGTGTTTTATAGTACTTATTGAAAAATTAAAATGCTGGACAGCCTAAAATGCCATTTTGACAGTTTCCTCTGTCCTGCATAAGGCCTTATTACCCACGTAGCTTAAAAGACTGACTCTTCTATATTTTATTTCTAAGGTAGGTGAACTTTGTTACCAGTTTGGGGTAGCCATGTAGCCGGATGGCTAAGGAAAGATTTGGAAATAATTTTTCCAATGAGCTGCTGGGACTGTACAAAAAGTTATCAAACATCAATAGCAAATCTTTGCACCAAAGTTGTCTTAAAGTTTGAATCAACAGCAGATTGCAGTTGGTTAGCATGTCACACTGGCTATTCTGGGAGCCCTTGATCTTAAGGAAAAGGATCATCTCAGAGATTGTCAAGCCTCAAATTCAATATACACAGATAGTCACAAACAAGAATATTTTGGTATCTTTCTCTGCTGATATTTAGAGTGTTGACAAATGTGGGACAACTTCTTAAGTACATGAGCTTAGGTAGGATTAATGAGTACCAGTAATAAATTCTCACTATAGAGTCTGTACGTAGAAGTCTTTTCTTTTCATCATCTCATTAATGAGTTTGAGCCATTAACAGCTTAGAGTGCTGAATAAGGATTTACATTTAATTGAAGTCCTCTGCTCTTAGCTGACAAGATGCATTTTAAACACTTGATGGATGTAATTAGTGTGATGAGGCTTTAAAAGAAATTGTGTTTGTTAAGTTTATAATTTGCCATGTTGGTTTATACATGAAGCTAAAGCACACTTATCAGTAGTTCAGTGAGTTTGGAAAAATGTGTTTTATTATTATTGCTAATATATAGAAGTTTTAACATGTTGTTACAGCCCAAATGCATCATGGCTTTAGATTTGAGAATGCAGTTTATTATGTTATGATTGCCAATTAATTTATACTGCTACAAAGTACATTTTATTCCATGTCAGAACATACACTACAGTTATATACAAGCCTATATTCTTTTGGATAGCAAGGAATTGTGCGTAATTGTTTAAGTTACTGTGCCTATTAAGCTTTCAAAAAAAAAAAAAAAAAAAAACCTCCGTGAATACTGCTGGACTTCAGTACCCACAAAGGGCAACTGCCTGCCACTCAAGGTCACTATTTCCCTTGTCATTTCCTTCTGTTCAGTCTGATAGGCAACAGCTTCTCACTTCAATATTTTAAGATTTGCTCTAAAGTTATATGCAAAAATTAAACCAAAAGAAAAAAAGAAGAAAAACATGCAGGAATGTTGAGATGCCATGGTGGTTGGCTTCCTTAAGTTGTAAAACAAATACTGTCTGTAAGTTCAAACTCTCAATGAGAGTTTTAATGGCAACTGCATGCAGATTGCCTCACAGAGTTTATTGCTTCCCTTGTGGGAAACAGTTTATTTTCAATGTCTTTTTTTTTTTTTTTTTTAATTAGGAAAATGTAAAGATTTAATACAGAATCATAGAATGGTTTGGGTTGGAAGGGACCTTAAAGCCCATCCAGTTCGAACCCCCCTGCCCTGGGCAGGGACATCTCCCAGCAGTCCAGGCCTTGAACACCCCCAGGGATGGGGCCTCACCACCCTCTGCATGATGAATTTCTTCCTGATATCTCATCTAAATTTCTTCCTTTTTTGGTTAAAAACCATTACCCCTTGTCCTATCACAACACCCCCTAACAAAGAGTCCCTCCCCAGCTTTCCTGTAGGCCCCTTTTAGGCACTGGAAGGCCACTCTAAAGTCTCCTGGGGCCTTCTCTTGTCCAGGTTGATCAACCCCAACTCCCTCAGCCTGTCTTCATTGGAGACGTGCTCCAGCCCTCTGAGCATCTTTGTAGCCAGAATTCTCATTTACAGTGTTGTTTTTTTTCCCCTATATTCTGTCATTGTGACATACGTATTGCCAGTGTCAATGGGGATGAACAGAAATATATGGTCCAGCATCATTGATGTTGAAGGAAATCTGTTCTTCAATGAAAGACAAGTTATTGGCTAGGAATTGGAAGTGTTACAGAGCTTTTGAGCTCATATAACAATAGTGCTAATTTTTGCTGCTGTCCCACATATGTACCAGTAGTGCAGCTTGGAAACTGTTGTTAAGGATTAGTGAAATAAGGGAAAACTAATCATTTAGTCCTAAAAGTACAGAAACTATTTGGGTGCAAGTGGCTGTAGGAAAAGTTCTCACTGAAGGGTTTCTGTCACTGTCATGATCCTTTGTTGGAAGGTGGATAGTTAGTATATTACACTCTGAGTCACAGGTGTAACATGAAATGAAATGCATTTCTGAATTGGAAATTACTTGTATATGTAATGCATATGTATTCCGGGTAGTACAGTTTGTTTCAGGAGAAGCTGGCTGATATGAGGCAATGTAGAATGAAGCCTGCACTGTTCTGAGGATATGACTCACATTACAGATGGCTAGGAGGCTAATACTGTGATATGAAAGTGTTATATTACAAAGAAAAGTGTACTGCTAACAAAACTCTGATGTGCTGGAATGATTGTTTGATGTTACTATTTTTTGAAGAGGAAAAGATGATCCTTTTCTTAAATTTCAGCTAAATATTTTTATATAAAATATAAATATTTTTATATAAGATTACTGTGATTGTTAGTAGTGAGGAATGTGGGGAGTAAACTCATCTGGTTAAAAAATAGACTCTCTGTATAGCTGTTTTTTATACTGAACCATAGGTAATTATTTTTCAGAAGTCAGTTAATTTTAACTGGGTGGCAGGAATTAGTGGCAGCCTCTTTTATAGTAGGTAAGAAGACAACGTTGCGATATATACCATGTTTTTAATATGCATCCCACCCAATGTTAATAAGATATATCTGCCACCATCTGCACAACATTCTGATACAACTGCTTGCTTTCATTGGCAGACAAGGTTCCTGGAAGGTAATAGTTGAGACTAGCTTCATGAAGCTGAGTATAGCTTACAGTCTTTAAATTTCAGTCTGGGGGGGAGGAGAGAGGAAGTAGCATTTTATCAAAAAGGTTAAGTGTTCAACTGTTGCAAGAAGTGAAGATGTGAGTGGCACCTGGGTGTTTAAATTCCCATTTGCAGATTTGAAAATCTTTCGTGTAGTCTGTTTTAAAACAAACAAGATAATCCATAGGAAACTGAAAAATCAGTAACAAAGCATCAATTAAGGTGATGAAGTCTAAAGTTTTTTTTTTTGTGTGTGTGTGTGACTCCAGTATTCATTTTGTAAACTGCATTCCCCTTTTTTATTCCTTTAATATTTGTGGCTTTTGCACAGCTTAACGCAAACCAAAGAAGTTTCGCATAATTGGAGAAATAAATAAATAAAAAAATATGCAACATGAAACAATGTGTGTGCTAGAATATACATTATAAAATCTGTATTTTGGAATAAGGAATCCAATTATGATGGTTGTATCTTCAGTGGCTCAGAGATTGTATGACTAATGCATTATTATTGCTTATTATCTACATTCTAGCAAAACACATGTTCAGTCTTCATGTTTCCTTCATCTACAGCTACTTGTAATCTTGAGGGCAATGAAGGGAAGAATTACAAAGGCAATTAGGGTGCCCAGCTTCCATTGGAGATCTTGTTTGTACCTTTGAACGTTTTTATGTGTATTTTCTCCCCTGAGTTACAGCTGAACCAGCAGAAGGGGCTGGTAATTTCATTACATTATTTTGAAGTTGATTTGTGAGTTTTACAGCCTTTAAGGAAGTGGAAAATATAGTGCCTAATTTAAAATCTGAACCATGAGTTCTACAACACCAGTTATTATAGATACTAGTTAAAGAACTGTTATCCAAACCTGCAGTGAGTCCCTGACCTTAAAAGGCACACGTAAGACCCAACAACACAACCCATGTTTTATCAGGAAGCACAGAATAAATGCTAGGGGAATAAACTGAGCTAGAGTAATGCATGTAACCAGCAAGCAGTATCATTATTGTTGCTAGACTCGTTAAAAAATAGTCATACAGGAAACAACAAAATATTAAGATGAAACGTATTTTGGTTATTTCTGTATGAACTGAGTCCCACAGTTTCATGAAAAGGTGTTTTACATAATAAGAAGGCAGTTTTCCTCTCTTGTTAAATTAGGTGTGAAACAGGAGTTACTGAGAAGTTTTTTTTTGATTTTTCAAGATGCTAAGAACCAGATAGTAGCATTTTTTAAAAACAAAAAAGTGCTTAAAATACTTTAAGAAATACGTAAACACTGTTTTGTTTTTAACATTCCAATTCCCATTACCTTAGAACATGTTAGTTTGTCTTTCAAAACTGCTTGCTTGACTTCTGGAAAAGCTCAGTGATCTTCCCTGACTTTTTACTGGCACTGTTAAGGCATTTACAGTCCTCTTCCTGATTCTTTCAATTTCCACCTATCAGTATAATTATGCACATGAATTGTAGTGCCCATAAAAATGCAAAGTATTCATATAGTTAGTATATCACATTATGGGATATAGCACAGGTATAATATATGACAGCTATAGAAGGTACTGCTGGATATCAAGTGAGAATAACTATAATAAAGGCTGACTTCATGATGACAACTCTTGCAGGCTGCTGCCAATATCAGGGTTGTTTGTTTGTTTTCCAGCATTAAGCAATTAAGTTCCTTAGAGACCAAGCTAGTTAAATGTTTTGTTAGTTTGAAGAAGAAGAAAAGAATTTGCATGCAGAATTGGGCAGATATTTTTTGCAATGGTGTAGTAAAGCAATAAACCTTGTAATGTATTTATGTCTTTGTTTGGAGTGTAAGTAAATGAGTAATTAGGATGTTTCAGTTTCCTATATGTTTATATTAATAAAGTCAGTGCTACCACAAAACATTTTGAGAATTTGCAAGGTTAAATTGTAATTATGAAGTCCTACATGATCTTAATGCTACCACTAATGTTGAAGTAATAGAAACGTAACATTCAATTAAGAGTGCAAGGTGTGACATATGGTCAATGTATTAGTCACACAGAAACATAGGAAGTGACTGTTTTAGGGAGTAAGAAGACGTATTTGAGGGCTTTTTGGAGAACTCTTTTTGAGATAGATTTCTAGTCATTCAGTTTCATCTTGACAAGCCAGTTTGTGTGAAACTAAGACACTGTAAGAAAGAATTAAAGATTGTTTTCTTAAAAAGTCTGCTTGATTTCAGTAATAAATAATTTTAAAATTGTTTTTTTTCTTTTTCACGTGAACACAAAATACTTCCTGTAATAAAGTCAGTGAATTTCATCGATGTGTTTAGAAAGAAAAGCCTAATAAAGGAATAGGGGTTAACTACCCTTTAGTCCCTTCTTAGTAAAGCAGTACTCATTCTTACATTTGAATGCTAATGCTATAACCATGATGCTCTAATATTAAGAGCAAGACAAAAATTTTAGGTAGATGTGATCTTTTTGATAGGTTGGTCATATAAAACATATTACCTCTCTTTGAAAATCTTTGTTCATTATTATTTTTACAAGGCTTGCACTAGTTCTAAATTTGACATAATTTCTCTGGTAGGTAAAACATTGGCCATCAATTCCCACCTATCTATCCATGATTGTCTTGAATATACTCCTTTTTATTAATTTACAACCTTGATAATCTGTTCATAGCTCCTGAACGCTGCCATTTAAAAATATATACATATTATTTTTTATTTATTTTTTGCACCCTATTGTGTTCCATTCACCATTATGACAAGAATTAGTTTGGCTGTAGCCCTGAGGATCCCATCAAAATCCTGTATTGTACCACTGTGATAGCACAAATTTTAGAAAGCCTAGTTAAGAAGAAAATCGAGGCTGGATATCACTGACTGACAGGTGACCTCCATGCACACCTACGTACACGAAGTTACAAATGCAACTGTATTTCATCCAGTGCAGAGTGAAATGAGTTCTTGTGCATCCCCTTAAGGAAACTCAATCTACAGTAGCTGTAATCCTGATTTCATTGATTTGTATCCTTCACTGTAATTTAAAATACTGCTGGTGGCATAGACATAGTGTAAGGCCTAAAGTAGTTGCTGCAAACCATACCAGCAGGTTGCTGCATCCAACCTCTGCCCAAGAAAATATGCTGTGTACTCATGTCGGTGGTAAGTTTCCCATTATTTGGTTTTATTACTGCTTCTGGATTTGATCTTTCATAATTTCTTATGTTTTCTGTACACTGTGTGTTGATGTTACTGTAACTTGTAAAAAGGGGGTAGGTGCCCTTCCTTTTGAAGTCTAATGATACCTTTCTCATTGTAAAAATACACGTTATAATCTGCCAATGAAGGAAGTTGAAGTAGTTGCTTGTAGTCTGAGTTTATTTTTATTATGTCTTAATGTCACTTAGTGGTGTTTTATAAGTAATGACTTCTAAATGAGTGGCCACAAATTTATTACAGCACCTGTCCTTCCTGCCTAATGCTTCTTGCCTTTTAATGATAGTGTATCCTTACACGCTGGATAGACTATTTCTTGCTAGCATTCATCTGCTCTTATTTTCCCCGTCATTCACTACATTCAGGATGACTCCCATACATAAAGAAGAAATTAAAATACAATTGAATATTTAGTATGCTGAAAGGATTAGCTGCTGCTATCTCGTTATACAGAAGAATGCAAAGAAGGTAAACACATCTGTATGCAAGAGATACCTGTGATTAAGCTAACTACCCACTGGATGTCACTATTGTTCCACAGAAATTCATCTAAGAGAATATTTATCTAGAGTTGAGTGGCTGCCTGCAAAGACCTTCAGCTTGCAGTAAACTGAGAATTTCTAATTGTGTTTGCAGGAATATTGTACGTTTATGTTCATTTTTGCAATTGAATTTTATGTCAAGGTTTGCTAGTTCATAAAAAAAAAATAAAAAAAATTGCCAAACACTGAGCCATGATGACTGTGTAAGTGCAGATAGTGAGTAATGAAAACCTACCAGCCAGTAGAGATGCTTGCATTCATTATATTCAAGCCACTTGTTCTCATTATTATTCTCCTACTCTGCAATTGCTGGAGGTAATCTCAACACAGTGAATGAACATTACCAGTCTGCTTGAATTTGCCTAGTACATCAGTTATTTTCTTTTCCAAAAATGTGCATTCTATATCGTTTAGTATCCTGAAATATCACTGGTATATTTTAAGAGCTAGTGAATAGCATCTTGGGCTTTTAATTGAGAAGTGAAGTAGTCCACTGGCTAGGAGGATATCTTTGGGAAGGAGACTGGATTATCTTCCAAGTACTCAATAAGTGTGTAATCTCGAGCATATTACCCAAAATGTCTCTTGTTGTTTCCTTTGCAATCTTTTGCCTGTCTTCTCAACATCCCTTGTATAAACATTTAGCATAAGAGGTTGTTGCCAGGTGCTTATGGAATAGCTACCAGAGGATGTCCTGACATCTTACCAGATTTTTGGGGTGGTATCATAAAACGAAACAACCTTGTTTAGTGATTCCACCCAACGTTTGTCTTGTCACTGTTTAAACAACTATTGACTGCTTTAGCAATAAAAAGGAAATGCATTTTGTCTGTGGCTTGAAATACCTTGGTCTTCAAATGGTAGCCCCAGAACACAAAATATGACTCAGGAAAAGGGTTAGAAGTTGCTTTTTAAAAAAAACAATCAACAGAAAAAAAAAAGCTTCTAAATACATTCTTGCTTTCCTAAACTTGGAATATATGGACAGCATCAGGTCCATTAAAGAACAGATGAGTTGTTGAGAAGCATTCAGTCACATCTCCTTCCTCAAATTGGTGCCTGAAATACTTGAAGAAGTAGAGCTTTAAAAGCCATCATAGCTTTTGCACATCCTCTGAGGATTGCTTTGCATCAACCCATTAAGGCTTTAACAGTTCCGTGAGAGAATGGCATCAAAATATCCCCAAACCAAGATGGAGTGGGACACTAGGTACCAGCTATCCAAACTGGAGAGAAGCAAATGAGAAATTTCTTCTCTGGAATCGCTTTACCACTTCATTTGTATTCAGGAAGAGGGCAGCCTTTCACAGGGACTGGAAGTTCCTCAGCTAAAATGAGGTTGTTTCCTACAAGATGATTTTAATTTGTGATTCTGGTGGCCTAGCCACTAAAAACAAGTCACTTCTGTAGTGTTTAGTTTGATGGCGGTGAGATTAAGGTTAGTTTACTTTGTGTTGTCTTTGTGCAGATCAAAGCATGTGTTTCGTAGTATGTTTTAACATGTTATGAAGCTGGTTAAAAATGTTTTTTAAGCCATAGCCACTAGAGTGGGATTTAACAACTCAGTTCTCAGGCCTCAGGCTGTGCAAGAAGGTCCAATTAGTTATACTGGGCATTTTATTTTGTGTAATAAGACAGCAGTTTCATTATCAATGGCAATAGCAGCAATTACATGTTTATCTGTGTTTGGTATATAGTTGGAAGTACATGAAAAGTGAAGTCTGTTGTATCTTTGGTGATAAATGACTTACTTGATATGAGCATGTCTGTGCTAGAATATAAACGTGCTGGATTTTCCATGTTATTTTTGTTACCCATCTATGATTTATGACATGCTGGCTTTATTTGCTTTTTCACTCCCGTAGTTAAATATTTTTGAAGGGAGTTAGTGAAAATTTTACAGGTATTAATTTCTGTAGGATTGATTTTTTCTGTGTATTGAGATGGAACAAGGCGTTAAAGAGACACAGAAGGGAGCATGTAAAGTCAGACTCAGTTATTTATGACTCATTCACAATCACAATCCATTAAGAAGTTTTAGAAATGTATTGATTATCCTTAAATAACAGATTTTTTTAAATTAATCATATGAAATCATTTTCAGAATGTAGTTAGCACTCTCCAAACAAAAGAATAGCAGGATTTTCTTTTACATATACAAATGTGTGTATGTGTGTGTGTATATATATATATATATGCACACACATACGTATTTTCATATATATATGTTGGGGGGCAATTTTTTTTATTTTTTTTTTGGTAGTACCTGATATTAGTCATCATTGCAGACACTGAAGCCTATAGAAGTAAAGAGATGGTTCTTACCACTAAGTTTACAGCGAAGTATAGTCCTTCAGCACAGGGATAACCAAGACCTGCTGGTAGAAAACTGAATCCTGTAACAGCTAAGATAATTTAATTTATATTGACTTTTAGTAGCAACTTTTAAACTACAATTAAGCTTAAAAGTCATAGCCTGCTCAGTGCTGCTAAAATGTCTTAAGCACTTCCATTATTAATAATTGGTGGGGATCCTATTTGTATTGAATAAAGTGGGGTCTCAGTGTTGCAGGATTCAGGGTAGTCTCAAGCTCCTGCTCTTGGTTATTTTCTCACTTCAGTCCTTGAAAATGAGAATGGTTTCACTATATGAAAAAAACAAACCCCAACAACAACAAAAAACCCTTCAAGTATATTGATTCTTTTTAAGAGATGCTTTATAGCTTTGTTTTTATCATATCTAGCATATCTCAAGGTGATTGGCTGTGATTATTACTTTTCTAGTAAAAATGTAGGAGAACATCCTGCTAAGGTTTTGCTTTTTTTAGTCTGCTGCAATGAAACTGCTTTGTAGAAACACTCCCTCCCAAGTGATTGAAGACGTGCAGTTTACTAAACCAAATCAAGTTACAAAATAGACATAATTACATTACTGACTCTACTTCTATATGGGTGCTGCTGAATTATTTCAAGAATGGAAAAAAAAAACACCACCTTCCTGTTCAAAATATCATCAAAATATATAGGATGCATGATTTTTTTTTTTCTAGATATGGGGGAATGTTATATTCTAATGCAATAAACATAATTAGATGACTTTGGGAGAGGGAAGGCAGGGAGTAGCCAGGTTCCAAATCTGAATTTTGTCCAGAACCACTGATGAATGACTTCACATTCAAAATGAATATCTGAATTCTTGTAATGTTAACAGGGTATTGCTAAGAGAGAAACATAATTTGTTACTGATTCTTTTAAAGATTTTTGGATGCAATCTTCTTAGATCAGTGAGCAACCAATTTTCTCTGAAAGCTCTTTTGCAGTTGTTGTGTTTCTAAAATGTACACTGTTTTCCTTTATACATAATGAAGCTTTATTTAGTTATTAGAGAGACAGTGTACAAAATGCATCACAAAACCCTAAAAGCCCAGCCCAGCAAATAGAAAGAAATAGAAGAAAATGACAGATTTCATTGTTTCCTCAGCTACATTAATGTCTTTGACAGTCTTGAAAAGAGAATTTCTAATGAGCACTTGAACAAATGTGTGCAGGAAGTGGTCTTGCTTTTGGTACTGCACATTTGAGTTCCTCTAATTGCATCAATAAGGAATTTCTGCTCCTCATTTAATGAATGCCTTTTGACTACTTTCTGAAAGGCAACTGGATATAAGGGATAAACACTGGCACCTTTTGTATGAAGTCGCATAAACAGGTTACCGTTAGTAGTTATCAGCCTTAGAAAAACTATTATAATGCAGTAGAGTAAAGCCCACATTTTTTTATCTCAATATTTTTATTAGGCTCAGGTTTCTCACTACTTTGCTTTTGGTGTGATAACTCAAGTCCTAAGACAGTGCTTTAGCTCATCTCTGGCTTTTTATTATATCTTGTGCTGGGCAGAAATCAGGCATTCTTTCAGAGCTGTTCCTGCACCATCTCTTGCCTCAGAGAAGTCAGAATTCCTATGATACTACAGTACCTGGGTCTTTAATTTGGTTTTGGTTCAAAAAGTGAGTTTCAGAGCATGGGCTAGGGTTAGTTTGGGGGAAGGGAGCTGGGTTTGATTTTTTTTCTTCATTGTCATTTTTCTCCCTAAACACGAGGCACACTCACTGCAGGTGCAGTGGATTAGTTATGAAAGAAGTTTTCTATTTAAAAAACAAGCAAGACTTTAATGAAATCAGGAGAGGGTTTGTACAATAGGTATTGTATTAAACCAGAGCTCAGGCTTCACATTGATTGCGGTATTTAAATTTCAATGAGTTGATTATGTATGAGAGTAAAATGACCAGTATTATGAATGTACAAAAAAGTGACATGGAAGAGCTGTGCCAGAAAAGTGAGAAAAACGTTCCCTTTATAGTCCCTAGAGTTCAATAAAGCACCACTATTTCCCAGCTTTTAAAAGCTCTTTTATCACAATGGTTCATACCTCGCATTCCCTGGAGCCTGACTTGTTATACGTGCAGGGTCCTGCTCCATTCAGCAGCATCTCACTGGTTTCAGTGTTGGTAGGTTTGTAATCTACATAAAATTCCTGTGTGCTTGGAGTCATTTGCTTCAGTGACTGTCTTTTCTTTTTCCTTTGCCTTCGCATGAGAGAGCGCTGCTGCAGCTGCTTCATACTGGCTGGGTAACGCTTCCATGACACGTATATTACCAGCAGGATCACAAGCACAGACAAGAAAAGGGCCACGCTCCCTGCAATGATTTTGTGGAAGGAGATGTGTTCTGTGTCATGCTCAGGTTCGGAGCTTGATTCAGTGGCTCCAATAGTTGGGGGCAGGGGGGGCTTGCTGTCATGTTTAGGCCTGGTGAGTTTTGGTTTAAACGTTGGCTTTGGGAGAGCTCGTGCTAGTTCAAACCTTTCCGTGGTACTTTTGCCACAGATGCTGTAGTTTTTCACTGCGTCAACAACATTCACCCCCTGCAGTTCTTTGGGGCTGGCACAAATAATTGTATTTTCCCTCAGCCCTTTAAAACTTTTAAGCCAGTTTACCAGAGAGCAAATGTTTCTGCTGCATTCCCATATATTCCCAGCAAGGCTGATGTCATTGAGGGATATCCAAGAGTCCAAAATTTCTTGACCAATAAATGTGAGCTTGTTTGAATCCAGGTTGAGGCGCTGTAAATTGGGCACACACTGAAAAACACTAGGTCCACTGAAAGCTTCTATTTCATTGCCAGATAAATCAAGTCTTTGTAATGAGCTCCAGGTCCAGGACATAGTTTGTCCTATCACACTGATTTTATTCCACTGTAAATAAAGGTTTTGAAGGCTGACTAGCCTTGGAAAAAGTGCCAGGTTGAGCTTAGAAAATTGATTGTGCTCCAGATGAAGCTCTTTCAGTCTGATCATGCCTGCAAAGACATTTCTTGCTAAACTTCGGATGCGATTATAACCCAGGTCCAACAGTTCAAGGTTCCTACAATCTTGAAATATTCGAACAGGGATGGTTCTTAGGGAATTGGACCGCAAATGTAAACTCAGCAGCTTCCTTAAGCCCCTGAACTGTTCAGATCCCAGAGACTGCAGCTGATTGTATGACAGATCCAAATTCCGGAGATTTGTCACAGGTCTGAAGGTATTATTAAGAAAATAGGAGATTCTGTTGGAACTCAAGATTAACTCTTTTAGTCTGCGTATTCCATTGAAAGCATTTTCGTCAATATTGGTGATGTGGTTATGGTCTAAATAGAGCCAGGTGAGTTGATTAAGACCTTTAAATTGATTGTATTTTAGTTTTTGGAGGCTGTTATATCGAAGGGACAAACCTAAACAACCAGCAGATATACTTGAGGGAATCTCCTGCAATTTCTGAGATTCACAATATACCATTTTGCCTTCACACCTACAGCCCTTAGGGCATCCTCGTTCAGCAGAAGAAAGCATTGTCAGTAATACAGTAGGGGCTATTACCAGAGCTACAGCTGATCCGCTCAGTAGCCTAATTACATTGAAACCTGGAAATAAAAACAACTTAGAAAAGTTATCCCCCCACACATCAGTCATTTCTTTCAATCATGCTAAAATCTTTATTTCAACAATCATTTAAAAATCCCTAGCTTGACTCAACTACTTTTCACATTGTTTTCTTTACTCAGATTTTCTTAAAGAATGCCTTAATAAATACTGAAAAACAGTTGGGTAAAAGGTGTAATCCCTAAGCAATTTAACTGTAATCACAAATCACATCAAGGTAAGTCTATGGTAAGTCTAGTAAAGCAGAGGCTATGCAGTGGCTATGAATTGTATATTAAAAAAAATAACATGAAAAACATACCCATCCTTTGTGTTGTTCAAAGGTCGTCCTTAGGTCTTTTGTTTTTTGCTTAGTGTGCCACAAGCATGGCAGCCCCTGTCAGCTGCACTGTAGTGAGTCAGGGCTCGCTGACACCCAGGAAGAAAAATTGGACCCCTTGGGAGATGGACCGATTTTGGAACATTATTCTTTGCCAGCCATGCAGAACACTCCAAGAATAAATCAATCCCAACACAGCATTCGCAGCAAAATGTCAAATTCTTCCTAGGTAATAGGATCTTCATGGATATTACGTTTTTGCATCTTTATAGTTAGGAACCTGGCTTTTAAATTTTCTCTTTATAGGAAAGCATGTTAGATTCTTCCAAGCACCGTTTAGCTATTTGAATTCACACATCTGTATTCCATAGCACAGCAGTTCCCTTACTTAGTACCCGATCCGGCTAGGAAGCTGCTTTGTAGCAAAGAAGGTGGAATAAGCCCGTACAATGAACAAGCTCTGCTCACTTCTGCGTACTGTCATTCTGAAAGCTCCGTCTGACTGTTGCTTTGGTTTCAGTGAATGCAGTCTTATGTAAAGCTGCCCCCAGTGGTGAAGAATATTATGGGCATGTGCAGAAATGTCTTCCTTTTATCTTGCAAATGAGTAAGCTCTGCTGGGAAAAGAGTGATTGTTCTGAGTGACTAATAAGAGCAGACTGGTCAGCTTCAGTGTAAACTAGCGAGGTGTGCTGAAATATCCAAATCCTCTTAGTCTCTTTTGCTGCATGTGAAAGCTGTTTTGCATCCTTGAACTTAATAGCTCTATATGCACTGCTGAGACTTTTGTCTGAAGGGCTAGCATGACATTTGTAGGACATAGATACAAATTTTCAGTCTTAAGGGTTGGTTTTTTTCCCCTCTTTGCATTAGATATGCTCACATGACCTTTTTGCAATAACTCACTTTTTTTTTTTTTAAGTATCAGTTCCTCAGTGTGTTTCTTACCAAGCATTTCATTGGGAACACTATATTTTACAACATGAAAAATGTTTTAGAGCTGACATTTTGCCTTTTTGCTTTTTTCTCTTCTGTTAAAAGGCATAATGCTAGGAGGTTAGAAGAGACTATTGTGTTCATTTATTTCCCAACTTGCTGTCACGTTGTTCCACAACACCAAACGTTTCAAACACAGGCTTCCATAATCCTTACAATATAGGGACTAAGCAGCTTCATGTGGTACTTTAATTAGGTGAATTGTTTTTACTGTGACTTCTGTCATGAGCAGGATTTTATGTGAAGGTAAAATATACAGAGTTCTTTTAGATGCGTGACTCTGGACGGTTCTTAGATATCACAAAGCACCTTTTTCTCTTTCCCTTTCTCTTTCCTTTTTCGCTGTGTGCTGTAGAGGAAGGACACATCCTCTTAACTGGGCAGAGATGACATTATAGTAAATGCACCCCACTAGCAGTCTTCCTTCACCAAGAAATATGTGATCAGAGATGATGGTGGGGAAGCGTAAACTCATGGCTCTGTGCAATGCAAGAACAGACAGAAGCCTGAAGAGAAGTGTGCTGCTCGTTAGAAGAGTAGTACAGATTACACTCCCTCAAATGCAACCAGACAGCTCTAAGAAGTGCTGTTCCTCTGTGAGGCAGGATCCTTACCCCTTGGAGTAATGTGCTTTGGATTATACTCTATTATTCACTGCTGTGAGCATTGAAGAACGTAAAATGAGGTGAAACATGATTTTTTCCATGCTTTAAAATGCCATTGTTGCCCAGTACTTAATCTGTGAATGACTTCAGGCTTAGAGCAATCCCACTAGAATTAATGCACCTGCCTATAGTGCATAAATTAGGAGAACAGTTGCCCCTGGCTAATAACTGTGATTTTTTTTATATCGTGAGTCAAAAATACTTACCTGCATCAAGCCACATCTTATGTAAATTCTGCCCTGTGGGTCAGGTTTGTGGAGATGGAAAGGGTTAATTCCTCCATTAATTTGTCACGCTCTCCCATTCTCAACTACAGCATGTCTTTAGCTATTAAATCTGATCTGTAGGGTAGAGGAGCCAGAAACAAACTGCAGATTGTAGACGGGCACTGTGATTGTCTGGGGAGCTGTTCTGCTGACAGGAGCGTCGCATGCCTGTCCTGGTGTGCCTGTTACAGGTTTTCCATGACTGCCTTGGGGTCTCTGTGTACTCGATGGAGCAGGACAGGCATCTTTGGAAGACAGTTGAGACCTTCAGTAAGCCAATTTGTCTCCTGGAACTGCCACTCTCCCCCTGTTGACAGTAGAGGATGCCTGTGACAAGTAAGCTCCTAGTAGAAATGGCTCAGGTTCCTAAACTGGGTGAAATTAAGTCTGAATCTTCACCTGGTTCAAATGCAGCACATAAAGCTTCAAACAACATCCAAATTTTTTCTCAAGAACAGTTGGTGCTAGTATACTAGCTCAGTCTGAGCTTTCTCCCCAAACTTTGCCAGTTCTCTGGCTTTTCCTATTCTGTCTCCTCTTCTTCCTTTGCCTTCGTCATGAGGTTAACAAGTAATTTCACTGACACCATGAGTCAGCAGAGCTTCAGTAGCTTTTCCAGGGTTTTAATAATTGTCAATATGGTGGACAAATATGAGGGAACAGCCACTCTTTTACCATGAGTTATTTTCATTTTTCTGAAAGGGGTGAGACATCAAGAGATGAACAGAGAGAACATCAAATCTATATTAATGGATTGCCAAATTCAATTTTCTTTACTGAGATCCTTTTTGAATTACACAAGCAGGAAAAGTGCCAGTGTCTGATAAACAGTTTTTTAAAATTACATTTTTGTGTCTTCATACAGCTCAATGGGTTCTTCTCAAATTGTGGAAATAAAGCTGCTCCCAGTATAAAACATTCCATACAAAATTTCAGCACAGTCTGATGGTCATATTATAAACTATGAAAAACAGGGAATTAAGTTAAAGCTTGCATTTTAGATAAGAAAATACCTTTTGTAAGTGATTTAACCTTTGCCTTGTATCAAATACAGGTTATGTATCTTTGCAATCCCACTGCATTACCTTTTAACTCATGCCACTAGGAAAAAACCTCAAGGCCAAACTTGTTAACGTCTCTTATGGATAAGCTAGTTCTCATTAAAACCAATACCACAGCTCCTGAGTGCCTAAAATCCAGGAGTTTGTTAAAGGATTGGTGGGAGTTTGTTAGATAGGTGCTGTATGTAGCCCCAGTACGTTTTAAGATCACCTCTCTGTGCCACTGCTGGGCGACCCTGCCTGTGGTCCTGGAATAGCAGTTCCAAGTCAGAAACAGGAGGTAAAAGCTGCAAGTACCAAGTCTCAGTGACATCATGCTGACTGAATATTAGTGCTCAGAAACAACATTATTCCTTTTCTTCTGCCTATGAAGACAGCATTTTATACAATAGTGCAAAGACAATACTCTTAAGAGAAATATGTCATTTATTTGTGTACTCTGTTACACAGTCTGTTCTGGGATTTCAGCCTTAGACGTAAATTGAGATGCCACATACCTTATTAGTTCTGAGTTGAATACCTCCATCATCACTCTGATTTGTTTTTCTGGGATTTCTCTGCAGGTAAAAATGACATACATCACAAAATTCATTGACAAATGTGTTGCTACATGTCATACTGCTTATACAGACGAAAAGCCAGTGTTGGGTGGAGCCTATGATGAACACATTGTTTTCTTGATCAATGTGACAGACAAATTAAACTCAAAGATGTTTGAAAATGGTACGCTATCCCAAGGTAGAGATTGCCCAGATTTTTCTTTTAATACTAAACTTTCAATGGGTTCTCTCTCTGGATATCTCTCTATGTGGCTTTTCTCATGGCCAGATTTTGCAGTAATTTACTTTAATTTAATTTTGTGTTTGTTTTTGGTTTTGCTTATTTAGTTAAATTTGAGTCTATTTTCTTTCCATTCATTCTGGCTGTGGTCTCTGCCTAGCTGCAACCTCCCTGCGGAAAGCTCATTACTCCCTAACCTGAACTGCAGCCAGAATAGCAAAGCTTGAGTCAAAAGATCACATTCACTGTGAAGGCCAGTACCTCCACAGAGCTGGTTTGGAATTGAAACATTTTACAAAGGACAGGTGAAAGAGCAATTCTTGGATTTGTCAGGGTCATGAGGAGGCACCTGTAATGTCTGTAATGTATGTCTGTCTGCTAAAGACATTTGAAAAGAAGGGATGACATAATTACCAGGCTCCAGTAGAATGGGGGCTGAGGGGTGCAGGGAAGAGATGTAAAAGCTCCTGAAGCATAAGAAACCAGCAGCTACCTTCGGGTTAGTGGGATTCCATGTAAATCAGCAGTCATTGATTGTTCTGTCACTTGCTTCTCATTAGCCTTCCTCAGGACCTTTCATGCTTACTCTTTAAAATGCAGTTTCTGTGTAATGATGTTGTCACAAAGTTTTTTGAAGAAATGTTTTTGTTTCTGTTACTCCCTTCAGAAAACCATTCTGAAAAACAATATGATCCTTTGTAGCTACAGGACCTTATGTTTTTAATGTACAAACTTCAGAGTTTAGACTTCTGGTTACAACATTTTTCTGTTCACAGATAGAGCTCGTGGGTCTAGGAGTGCCTTTTTGTGTGTAATCACATGTCCCTTTTGGGAACTATAGTTAACAATTGCTGCACTGTGTTCTTTTTGGGTTTATAAAGTGGCAAAGTATGTCTTTCTCTCAACTTTATTTTACTATAGAGAAACCAGGAATCAGCTGGGTTAGCAACAGTAGCTTGTTCTAAATGGTACTGTAGTGTGCTATCACTGTATCATTAAGAGTAGATAAGTCTAATAAAATGTTCACAATTTTTGAGCCAGTGATTAAATGAACCTGATGTTCTATGAGGATCAGATTAGAACTAGAGGAGTATAACTCCCAGGGGAAATAACAGAGTATGGGAAGACAGAGGGAAACTGAGAAGGATGCAGGATTTGCGAAAGGTGGACGTAAGGAAAGGGAAGTGTGGGAAAGTGGGATTCAAGGAACATGCAGTTATGGGAAACAAAGTACTCTGGAGAAACAGGGAAGAGGACTGAAAACAGGGAGGGTCTTATCCCAGCAGTTTGTCAGTACTGACGTAAAGGACCATGGTGATAAATGAAAACATTCCTTTGCTGTCCTGCTAAGAACAACTAGATTTGCAAGGCTACCCTGGCCTCTGCAAGGGCTAAAGGATCCCATGTTACAAATTCTGTGATAAGCTGAAGGAAGATCTGAAGCTGATTAAGAGCCATGCCTCCTTTCTAGGAGTCAGTAACCTATGTAACATCTGATTGCTTGTAGAGGACATCAGGGACACATCTGTCAGTTTGTGTATACACAGAGGATCTCCTCAGTGCCTTGGTTCATGGGGCAACGCAGGCTATCACTTTCCTTATGCACAGTTACACGCTGTTGAATAACAAAGCTTTTCCAGCTGTACAATTTTGTTAGAATCTGTGCATTGTGGATAGGTCAGAGGGGCCTCTAAGCTGTCCCAGGGTAAATTATACTGCATACAAGCTTTCCACCTTTGTTCATGGCATCCAGTGGCTGGATTTTTTGGATCTTGTCATAACTCGTCTGTCCTCACTGAGGCATTGGATACCCAGTTGTTGGCTGATTGAGTTTTTGTCCTATGATTTTTGAAGCAGTTCGAAAGCATGCAGCCAGTCTTCCAGTCCCATCATCTTGAGGCACAAGTACACGAGATGCAAAGCTGTCATTTTGCCTCCTCTCTGAAATTGGTAGGTGGTGCTTCTGTTTCAGTGGATGTAGTATGTTATTCAGGCTTATCCTCTAGCACTTTGGTGGAAGGGGAATATGAATGGAAGAAACAGAAAGTGAATGATCATCACTGAAGAAAAAGAAATTACCTCCATCTTATGCATATTGCTAGCTTCAGCCTGCAAAGCATGAATGATAAAAGCACCGTTGAATGATAAACGTCCTGGAGATGTGCAAGTCCAAAATGAAAGACATTCTCAGTGGCCTTTGCTTGCAATTCTGCCTGTAGTCCTCTTTGAAGGTGCCAGGTAGGTTAAAATAAACCTAGGCTCCTTACAAATGCTTCCCACTCTTTTCACTGGACACTGCTTGAAAGAATGTCTACTGTCTTATTGTCCAGGCAGCATACACCTGAGTTATGTAGCCTAAATTATTCAGAATGTCTTAGGTGTCACCATGAGCTATTCTTGCCTATGAGACACTATTTGTTCTCCTAGAGATATGTGACTTCTACCTTGCTATAACAATTACTGCATGTGCATCAGCAGCAGATATTGACTGTGATAGATGGCAAAGGTAACGAATTTATTTTCTGAGGAGCCAAGTTAACATGGGAATCTTATAGGAACGGTCTGTTCATGAAGAACTCCAATAATGGTTGGAACATGGAGTTGGAGGTATTGTGTAACTGAATTCAAGCAGATTTGCAGCCTGGTCCCAGCAATGTGACATCCTTGGAGCAGTTCTGTGCTGCCACATGAAGAACGAGAGGGGATGAGGAGCAGCAAGTTTCAAAACATGTACCTTTGGGATCCAGGCTCAGTTTGATATCACAGGCTCTGTTTGATATCACAGACTGCTCCAGGCTCTCATCAACTGAAGAGTTTATGACTTTGCCATGATAGTTGTGGTTGGAAAGGAGCAAAAGGGGGGAGTGTAGGTCTTTGGTGTCTGTCTTATTTTCTAGCAAGGCCTAGACCTTTTCAGTCTTCAGTATCGATGTGTAGGCAAAAACCTCAGGACTAGCCTTTCCTCTTCTGCCTCCATGCATTTGTCCATAGCCTGTCTTCTTTAATTCCTACTCCATATATAGTTCTCCGAGGAATGGATATTTTTCAGTTGCTCAGCACAGAGTGCTTGTTCTTAGGAATTTTGGAATTTCAGATATGTTCCTTATTACACATTTACCTAGTTGATCTCTGGTACTCCAGATGAATCTGCCTTGGTATCTCACTGTATGGTGAAGCTTAGGAGTTAGTGATTCTGTCAGGTCAATGTGGGAGTATTTGCTGGCTGCTGTTGCTCCTTAACAGCTAGAATAAGGCAGCTGGCAAGAACTTTCATTATAGGAAAGCCGTGAAGTCCACACCATATCAAAAGCCTTTTAAAAACCTCATACCTTGCTTATAAAACTGCAGCTTAAACTCTAATTTTCATCAGGCCTCAGTTTCTTCAGTTATGAAAGGGATAATGACAGTTAATGATTCTGGAAGTTGATCGGCATAGTAGATGACTTGCTTCACTTCACTTTTTTTTTTTAAATTTTTAAATCTGACACTAGTTATTTTCAAACATACTTCTTTCCTGTCAGTTAAGCTATCTGTCCCTTATTGGACTTCCATAATTAATCCATACCTATTGTCATTTTATTACTTGCTTTTGGGTATGATTTATTTTTGATGCATTTTTGGGCTATAATGACTGGCAAAATTTAATGTGAGGACAGAATAGTCACTTAAATCTAGGAAAAGAGGCGGTTTCTTTTAAAATGCAAAATCATTTTAAGTCTTTGGCCAATAAGGTTGTCAACTTCAGTTAACTATAGGACTTTTTTACATGTTAAAAATGTTCCATTTTGAAAACAATCTAAAAATCTGCTTAATAGTTTTAATTTTGCAAATAAAAATTGTGAAGGGTGGCTAACATATTTCAGTTAATTTAAATGAAAGGAGAAGTGTAAATATAGCATTTCTTAGGATCAGTCTGAGATTAGTAGATAAGAATGATTCTTACTAGGTAGAGCTACTTTCTAGCTTTTAGTTACTTTTCACTGCAAACAATATACAGGCATATAAGCAGTTAGAGTGCAGAATACCTTGATTTCATTTGACCTGTTGAAATACTCTAAAATAATTTCCAGTTTCTATTTTCACTTGCTTATGATGAAAATCTGTTCAGAGAAGCATTCTAGCTTACCTCTATGAGGACTTATGCTTGGACTCAAGCTTGGTATTCTGAGGTTGTGGTTTTCAAATCCAAAGATGGCCAGAATGATGTGTTACTATACAGTATTAGGTATATTTTGAAGAGAAAACTAAACATGACAGTTGAGCAGATTTGCAACTGAAAGAGAAAAACATGAACAAAGTTAAGAAGCATATAATTATGTTCATTCACACTGTGACTAGCATAAAAATGATTTGTTCCAAATGGTTACAGTTGCATGCTTAGTCACTTCCTTCCCTGGCTTCAGCCTAATTCTGTTTTCTGGCATTTTCCTGAAAAAAAATACATTGTTCTGTCTCATCAAAAGTTGCAGATTTCTCTAGTCTTTAATAATTCAATCAAGTCTTACTCAATTAAGCAAGCTACAGCAGTTTTTAGATATTCCAACTGTGGTAGCTGGTGCTCCTGAGAAAGATCAAGAATCTCAATTACAATGAGAGTCTTGGTTAGTTAACTAGCCTCTAATCTGCTAGAAGATAATTAGAAATTAGTCATAGAGGTCACTTTTTTATGCACAGTAAGGATGGACTAGAACTTTCTGGTTAAAAAAATACAAAAGGTGAATTGTTGCAGGTATGTTTTGACTAGCTATTCCATTCTGCATTTGCCATCCTTCGTATTCTTTTCCCAGTGGCATGTCTGGCAAATGGCTTTGATGAAACAGTATGCAATTTAAATGACTTATTAGCTCATCTTTTCAGGCCATGTCTACCTGAGAAAATTGTCGTAAATTAAATGTGATTAAATCAAACAACCAACCCCTACCATATTTAAGCAGTTTATAGAAGAGCAACAGGGTCCCATATCATTCATCAAAACAAAAATCTTGGTTATTATAGATTTATTTTTTTTTCTGTGACAGTGTACTCCACTGTTTTATTAAAACTAACAGTGTCTTTTATCCAGTGGACAGGACTGCAAACAAATTACATAACCAAGTTGAAGGAACTCAAATGTTATAGATGGTATTTTCCTACTGCATCACAATGTAAAGCAATAAATACGTGATTGGCCAAAGTTTTGAAGAGTGCTGCTGACACAGGGAGGAAGAGAGGAAGTTGACACAAAGAGGAGAATTAGTTTTCACCCTTTCTTTTCTTTCTGGCAACTGTAGTGAGATAGTTATGTTGTAGTTTTTGCACTTTGTAGCTTTTGCATTTTTATATCTTTCTATCCAGTCTACTATGTCTCCTAAGTAGCTAAAAAGCTTAAAAACCATACATTTCTCTCTTACAGGCTAGTTGCATACAGAAGAGGTTAGTAAGCAAAAAATGCTGACAGTTGGTAACCAAGTAGAAGTTCTAATCAGCCTACATAGTGGGGAGACTGAAGCTGAGTGAGTCACTGGCTCCATTCCTGCATCACAGGTGGCCCTAAATGGCAACAAGAATTGGGACAAAATACGAAAGGTGTACAAACACAAGCTGAGTTTCAGAATCAAGTATTTTGTCTTTAGAAACACAAGAAGCAGGAACATCTCCTTCCACTTGTTCTTTCAGGTTGCCTTTTCTGTCATAAATATATGACAAAAATCTGCTCCCTATACAATACAAAAATCCTGATTTGCTGATTTGATTGTACAGCATATGTTTGTGTCATCGTGAGTATTCCTGCTGCTGTGCTTTGAGCCCTTTCCCATATTTCTTTGTAAGACTAAGCTCCTGGGAAAGAAATGTACTTATTTATTTTCTGTCTTACCGAAAGAGACCCTAATCTTAAGATAACTATGTATCAACCTAATACACAGAACAGTCATGAATAAAATGATATCAATATGCTTAGTCTGCATATAATTGTTGGGAAGAGTAGAAAAGAAGAACCTTTCAGGGGAAGCTAAATATTCATTTGATTTTTCTTGACTTCATAAAAATGCGTCACTACAACTGTATAGTTTAATTTATACTATGATAACTGAACTCCACAATAGAATCTCTGAGGAATCCCTTCTAAGGTGATGTGCCCTGGTGTTTTTGGCATGCATAGATAATTAACATACAGTAGGAAAAGATAAAGGACAAATTCCCATGTTTCAATGTAAAAGCCAGAAAGAAACTAATGGGTGTTAGGGGAAAAAAATAAAAATAAAATGACCATGTTATTGAATAAGAACTGTCTCCTATGAAGATCTTTGCACTTTCATTTAAAATACCTAGCAGTTGCCACTCTGAGACAGAAGGCTGGAACATATCCGGTGCTCTTATCTGACGTAACAATTTCAATGTTCTTCTCTATGTGATTTAAAGGCAAGTGGAAATACACTGTTAGAATAGGGTGATCCGTAAAGGAATAGAAAGAAGTCTTGAAGTTGCATCAGAACACCACTGTATCAAAGACACTCCAAAAAGAAAAGTAGAAATGTCCTTGAATACATTACTCCTTATATAAATAGCATGGCATGTGGAATTCTCTGTAAGATACTTGCTGATCAAAGGAATAATATTTTAAAGAAGCTGATAATTCGTATGTTCATTTAAAGTCTTCATGATTCTACCTTTCTGCATACACAGAAACATGAGAGGAATGTAAGAGTGAATATGCCAGGCTCTGCAACAGTTGACCTACAAGACTTGATTTTGCAAAGCTCCTTCATTATCATAAACACAAAGTCTTCTCCAAAGCCAGATTTAGAAAAGCTTTCCAGAAACAGTTACTACTCTGGATATTTGTATCTGTGCATGAATTCCACATCTGCTTGTGAAGATTTTTGTACCCCTAGTGAGAAGAGTGTGTCATTGCCCATTACTTGCATTGTGGGAATGAACACAGTACTGATAAACTTCCGACTTGGATCTATTTTAAAATGTTGTTGTAAATTAGATTGGGGACATTGAGAAAGAGAGAATTCCTGCTCTGGGTAGCACAATTTTTTTACAGTTGAATGTCTTAACTGACAACAGTATTAATTATCATACAGTGAATGTGGCTTATTTCCAGAATTTCACAGTGGCAGAGGTGTCTCCATTTGCATATTTCTCTATCTCTTTTTGAATATTTAATCCCATATCATATAATAAACTATTAAAACAAGAAGCATCCAAAAGATCAAGGAGAGGGGAGTTGTAAGTCTGGCAAAATTAGCCTTTAAAATGTTCAGCATATAATGTAATAGATAAGCCAGATGAGCTTCCTTCTGTTGTTCTTTTGACAGCCACTGGAAATATTTGATGGCTATTATACGTCCTTTTATTTCAAAGTATTTATCTAGTGCATTTGTGTTCTTTGTTATGGTACCTTACTGACTTTTTATTTTTTTTAACTTCAGGTCACTTGCAGCAAAAATGTATGTAAGCAATAGAAATCCTGTATGCCCCACTGTGTTTAGAATATATTTCAGTGCTTTACAAGTTTGTAGCCTCTGCCACCCTTTGGTAGTGTTTGTCTTTTGCTTTATGCACAATTTGCTTGGTGCCATATGCTACTTCCTTGTCAGAGGCTGGCTGGGAGTGTTACATGTGTCACTAGTTGCTTATTTTCCTTGCCACAGTTTAATGCAAAATCAGTGAGCAGAAGCAAAGGAATCTGCTTTGTTTCAGTCTCTGTTCTTTCCATTGCTGCTACTCAAGAAAGTTAGAAACTATGTATGAAATCATTTATGAAATCATTAGGGAGCTTCTCATGTTCTCAGACAAACGTGGCATTAAAAATTATGGACGGTTGGATTCATCATTTCATAGAGTGATACTTTCCAAGAGTGGCACTCAATAGGCGTATCAGTGAGGCAGATAGGAACATGTATGTCAAAACAATACTATCCTTCAGCACGTCGTTTTGATATGTCTTTCAGAAGCTGTTATTAGGAGCTTACTGGTGAGTTTTATGATTTAATACTTAAATGGGAGTATGTTTTGCTCATTTCTGTTCCCTGTGGAATTAATCACTGCTTTTATTTGTAGCTAATTTGAGCTCTACATGATTAGAACAAGGGTCAGAGGTAAATATTTTATGTAAAGTCACCGTTGGATAGTTTTACTCCTGATATCCATGGCAATTCATCTATTGTATTTTATACTAAGATTCCATTTTTAATTTAAGCATTCATAACTTAAAGAAGTTGAGAATATGTGTTAGACATGCTTGTGTGGGCTTCAGGTAATACTTTTAGAAGATTGGTAAAATCCAAAATTGAAGTAATCTGTTGACTTGGAGTCTAAGGAAAGCTACAGGAATTATTGTTGGTTTTGAAACAACCTATTAATCACCCATCAGTGCTTTCAGTGACATGAATAAGTGAGAAATCAAGAAAAAGGGCTGCTGCCTCTCCTGAGTTTTGCCATTATTAAATGGAATAGGTTTTGGCATTCCTCAGCCAGCCATACTGGCCTCCTATTGTCTTTACTTCCCCAAGAAAGGGAAATATTTAATATAAATAAAATGCTGTATAAATGTCTCTGTTAAATTAAGATTGCATTCATAAGACAAGTGCTGTGTAAATAATACATAGCTAAAATCTGTTTGGCTCTGGTTGCTGTGAGAGGTATATACCATTCAGTCTAAACATACTGGCATGAAAAATGTTTTTCTCTTATTAGTAGTTATCCCTCATACTATTGAATGTCTTCATTTAGGGTTAGGGAGCCATGCTGTAAGACTGTCTTCCATTTGCATCTTAATTAACTTTGAACTGAAGCAGATAACTTATTTGACATTCTAAAGGGGAGCTTTTGTGTCCAGTTACTCATGATTAGTATTCCATGGGGAAAGAGGCTGAGATAATGAGATTCTCACCACCTTTTGGAAAGTCCCTCAGGTACTGGTTAAAAGTCTTGTTTGCAAGGTTCATTTCTGCTAAGTAATGTGAGAATATAAAATGTCATGTTTCACCATTCTCAGCTCCTTTTTAGATCTACAATTAAAGGTTAGTTTAAGCCATGCATATTCACCCATGTTACGCTGCTGAAGTTAGTACTTTCTGTGAGTCTGTGTGTATCCAAGTGCGCTGGTACCAGTTTGTAAGGTGTCAGGTCATGTCAGCCTTCAGGTTCAGCCCAGCCTGGGGCTGATAACAGTGGTGTTCTTCTGTGATTCGAGGAGTTTCCTGCCTTCCTGCTACTCCTTTTAATCCATATATAAATAAAGGTTGAATCACTTTCTAATGCATAAAGAAGTAAATATACATCAATTTAATATTTACAGGAATTTTGCTATAGTGTACAAGGGAGGTGTTTTGTTTTTCCTGAAGATTGTTGCAAGATGGTATTGCACTGGACACAGATTACAAGGGAAATGCAATAATCCTTTTATCAAAATAGTTGTAGTTCCCAAATAACCGTAGCTGAGACAATAATGAAGGTTTCTGACAGCAGTCAGTCTATCTGAGCTCAGAACATTTTTCTACTTGGTACAAACACTGTATAGATAAACAGTTTTATATGACTTCAAAGTAAATTTCAGTGGTATTCCTGAGTTGTTAAAAAGTGCAAAGCTTCTATGCACACTGCTGGAAAGGAACTGAAGTTATTATAGAAACATGCATCATAGTTGGAAAAATTAACGTAACGTTTTTCAAGATAATATAACATTCATGAAAATTCAATGCACTTTTCTCTGTAATGCATTTCCTGTGACTCAGAACTCTTGTTTCAGTTGAGCCAAATAAGGATTGTTCCATGAGACAAAGCAAAGCATTATATTTACTGCTATGTCTAATGGCTTTATCTCAGTCTATGGATTAAAATTATTCTTGTTGTTCAATAGATACTTAATAAGAATTATAGGGGAGGTTGTTAAGGAAATTTCTATTTTTAATGTCAAGCTTCTAACCTGTTGAGTTTAACAGATCAGATGGAAAAAATGCTTAAAGGATATTCTTAAGTATTCATGCAGTCTCTTCAAGGATCCATTCCTCATTCAGTAAACACAAAAGAAAATTAAAATATGCTTGAAGTTCAGCAAATAATTACAGCAAATCGATAAATGGTATCCATTTTATTAATTCAAACTTTGTCTAACAGTAATTCTGTTATTCTCATATCTTCCAGTAAATAATAATTATATTTTAACTCTGATTTTTAGTTGGCTGCTGACCATGTTGGTTTTCATCTTATGAGATGAAGGTATGTTTTTAACTTTGTTTCCATAGGACAGTATCTTATTTTGCTGCCCACATGGTCACTATTGTATGTTAACCTACCTTACGTTTACCACCTTTAAACTGGGAACAGCTTCTCCAGACCTATTTAGCTTTATTTCCCACCTGTATTTGAACAGGCAGTAGATTTTACTAATTTAAAATGATGAGACTTTTTCTGCATATGTAATTCTTTCTCAAAATCCTGAAATCTCTCCTTTATAAATTCTTGAAAATCCTTGTTATAAATTATAAATACGGACAGCATACTTGGTAAGTAAATAGAAACCTGTGCTTCCAGTCCTTACGTTTTTAGCCTTGTAAAGGTTTGTGTTTTTTCCTCCTTCTACTTCAGACTGTCTTTGAAGATGGTAGTCAGTCATGTATCAGCTCTTCAGTGCTTTCTTTAGTGGCCTTTTCTTCAAGAGAGGGAGCCACTGAAATTTGAAATGGAGATTTTTTCTTCTGATGTCAGGACTACTTGCTGTACCAAAGGTCTATCATAGTGTCTGTGCATTGTCGACTGTCTTTGAGGCTGACATGCTATCTCACCCATAAAGTCTCAACAGTAATGTTTGTCAATGTGGAACAAGTAAATCAACAAAATACAGATGAAATGAGTGTGTTATCACTAAGAAACACTTCTCTCCAAAGAAGAATTCCCTTCCTTACATTTATGTCTTGTTCCATATTGGGCTTTTGTATTTTGAGCTTTTCACCCAGAAGAGCATCAGCTGTGACTCTTCGCATGCTTTTGGACTGCTCAGATGGTTTGTGCATCCATATAGAAATTAAAAATATATATATAGTTTAATAGGAACTGCTGTTTTAGTAAATTGATGTCAGATTTTATGGTGTGTATATTAGAAACTGACAGGGAAAGTTCACTAGTTTTCAATTTTCTTTTTCCCAAAAGTATATCTGAAAATCAAGGATTGAAGGTTTATTTAACAAGGTGATGATTTTCAAAATGAGTATAAAATTGTTTCAGCTTTATTTGAAGTATTTCAAGCTGATAATTCATGAATGTTTCATTTAGTCTAAATATATATATGCATGGAGAGAAATGGGAATTCTATAAATAAATAATGAGTGTAAAATATTAGAAGTAATTGTTGCTTTTCTTTGAATTTGAAATGTTTTTCATTTTCACCCACTGATCTGATTTCTTTTTGGATTCTTGTAGTAAGACTCGAAACTTCAAACACATTTTATGAATGAAAAATATAGTGATGCTTTCCCAGAAGTCATTTCAGATTAGGTTGAACAGCACTTTAGTAAAAATATGATTAATTAAATAGTTAATGTATTAATTTAATGATATTATGTGTTTATGTAGAACCATGAGTTTTTAAAATATAATACTGATTTGAAAAAAAAGGTCTGTAAACACAGGCCAACGAGAAAACTAGTTTTCATAGATAACATTGCAATCTGTTTTTTGGTGAGTTGTCTGCTTAGGCAATGTAAATAGATTAATGTCTTTAGAGATTAACATCTAGAAACTGTTTAGGCATGTCTAGAATTTATTGTAATTTATTATTTGTCTTGGACTTCAAGAAAGTTGAATATGTTTTCTTTTTACTGGTCATTTTTCAAATTAGCTATTCTGATTACACACAGTAAAAATTCACAAAACATATTCTTGAAACTGTAGGGACTGGAAAGTAAAGTTAGGAATCCTTCCTCGAAGTAGGCTCACAGCTGTAGGTATATTTGGGCATTTGTCTGTATTGGTGTTCCTTTTGACGTGAGAGGTAGACACGTGCTATAGTTCTGATGATAGCTTTGCTTAGGAGGAAGGATAAATGTTGGAGTCAGAGATTATTCTCTTTGTTAGCACCAGTTTCTCTGTACACAGCAGGAATCAAATAGCAGTTTGATTTAAGCCTCATTGGTACTGTTTCAAGACTCTTTCAGCAAGACTGAGCCCAAAAAGCATACTCTGTTCTGGTTTTTTTTTTTTTTTCCCCTCTTTTTTTTTGTTTCTTTTTCTGGGTACTACAGTCTCAGGATTTGATGAGATTAGATCTCTTAGATTATTTTGTAGTTCAGCTTCTCTGATGTTTCTCCCTTCCTTTCTCTACTGTATATACAGAAGCCTCCACAAAGTAACAGCCATTATCACTTTTACAATATGGTCTAATTTCTGACCAGTTTTGCACATCTTGTTTTGTGTGACACTGATACACTTGTCTTTTATCCGGATGAAGGCTCCTGCAGCTGTTATGTGACTGATTCTGTGGAAGCAGAAGAACTCCTCGCAATTATTTTCAATTACATTTTTTTAGAGTTACAGTTGAAGCTGTGGTTGGATGTGCCATGTGCAGGATTAGTTACAGGTTCTTGTGCTAGGAAAGGTACTCAGAAGCAGAGATATGATATAGTTGGGGCAAGGAATATCACTGCACTTACTGAGGAGGAATCATTTCATCATTTACGAACATTTCATTATTTACTGAAGCTATGTGGAAGTAGATGGGATTAGGGACAGAGAAAGATTAGAGTTGTCTGTTTTGGGTTGATGTCAATAGTACTGTCAGAGTGAGGGTAGGGCAAGAGAAATTGGTTGTTTGGGAAGAACTAGGAATATTTGCTGAGGTCCCATCCAAATAAATCTTTTCATTACCTATTCTGATATTATGTCATTTTCAGATTAAACCTGAGCGTTTGTAGCCAAAGAATTTTTGTGTAATTGCCATAACTTTATCAAGAAAGGCATTAGCATATTAAACTCAGAAGTGTTTTACATTATCATTTGCCTGTTTTCCGTGTTGGATTTTCCAGAGTTCTGTAATCACTCAAACATGTTCGGAAGGAAAAAAAATGAACAGCTTTGTTTTAAGGCATAGCGTGGTTAATACTCCTTTCCTTATTTCTTCTCCGCCAGATAAAACTCCCACCACTTCAGTGTTGCCATGCAATAATTTTTTCCCCCTCCTTTTACTGATGAATCATTGAGATTAAGCATTTGTTAAGCTGCACTTTTCAAATTTCTGTTCTTTTTCTGCAGTTCGTATTCTGAGGGGTACTTGAAAATGTCCACATTTTTCCATTTTTCCACCTTAGTAACCCAGTTTGAGAGCTACTCAGATTTTCTAGGATTAATTTTATTTAAAGCAGTGCAAGCTTAAAAAATCTTGCAAAGTTTTTTTTTTTTTTTTTTTCCTCCGTATTGTAATCTCTATTTGCTATTGACCTTGAATGAGTAATGGGGAAAATTCACATGCAACGTTCCCATGTTCCTCTCCTCCACTCAGTTCCAAAGCAGTTTCTTTTCTTTGTCCCTATGCTCTCATCAGGGAAGATATATTCTTTTTTATAATTACAGCCTGGGGTGGAGTTTTTGAAAGTTGTTGTTTCATTCCCCTTCTTTCCCATATAGAATCACAGAATAATTGAAGAATCATTTAGGTTATAAATGGCCTTTGAGAGCATCAAGTCCAGCCATCAACCTGACCAGGAAGCTGAATGGCATTTTTACTGCCTCTACAGGAGTAAAGCATTTATACAGCTGATTGAGACTAACGGTAACAGTAATGCAGTTATCACATATGGCAAAGGTGGAAAGTTGTCACCTGATAGGAAGTAATTTGTTGCTGTATCAGAGTACTTGACTACATTTAGATTAGGAAACTGACATACTTGCTACAATGAACTGGTAGTGGTGAAAACTTTGATCAGTCCAAATCCAGCTGTGAGTTCTGTTGTCAGACATTTAACCAAATCCAAAATTTGGTAATTTAATATTCTGTACATAATTTCTTCTGAACTCCATGTCCATACTGCTAGCATGATTGTCCTGTAGTCACTGAGGTGGATGTGTTTGATGTTCTTAAATACTAAGTGGTTGCTGATTAGGGTTTTTCCATAACACAGACTACAGGACATGTTCTGATGCCCTTTCCTTGTTGGGAGTTCACATAATCTTTCAGTTTAATTATATCATTTGGGTATCCAGATTAAAAGAAAAGTCAATTTCTGAGGTATTGATTGGAACAAAATTCAAAATGTCAAGTATAATGCTTGATTTTGAAGTCTCTGGCTTATTACTCTGTTCAGTTAGGTGTTATGTATTAGGCATTGCAGCTCATCATGGCTAAGGCTCACAAAATAGAAAGTGTAATGCTGTGTTAG
This sequence comes from Anser anser, assembly GCF_964211835.1. Taxonomy (NCBI): domain Eukaryota; kingdom Metazoa; phylum Chordata; class Aves; order Anseriformes; family Anatidae; genus Anser; species Anser anser. Next base: position 15,528,628 of record NC_139727.1, on the reverse strand, counting down.
GCAAGAGTAGCTAGCGTACTGTCTGCATTTAGGACCACTGAATGGGTAGTGTTCAGGGATTGAAAGACTCTAGATTATCAATCTCCAACACTTGTTAACATCATTTTTAAATAAATATAATACAAATTCTGTATAGGTCTTTACTGCATAAATTATTGGCTGGAGTAGTGACAGTGGACAATACACAGGTAGGGTTAAACCCAGTCCTAGGAGTTTATAATCTCACTGAAGAAAGGACATGGCAAGTGTTTTCAAGAAGACTGGAAGAGTAGAAGGTATGATAGTTCTTTTTGTAACTGTGATTGCATAGGCTAACTTTCCATACAGCTCAATGGTTAGACATTAGTGAACCATACTGACTTTATTGGAAAGTTGAGAGGAATTGCTGCTGTTAGTAAATTGATGTTATGAAGCCATCACGTCAAACAAACAGTATCTACAGTAGCTTCACTGCTATTAGAATGGTGGTGCGTCAGCTTCCGAACATTTTATACACTGATAAATCAGGGTAGTTCACCAGCTTTTACATGAAAGGTGAACCGTAGTACAGATGAGAGAAGCATATTAGACAATTGACAGTAAACAATTAGAGAAAGGGAGAAACCTGACTGTACTCTGGATTTCAGAATTAGGATGTTTACATTTTTAATAAACAATTGTCCACATTCTGTGATGAAATTTTTGAGATATTTCTTTGGCTTAGCTAAATATTTAGTAGTGTTGTTATTAGCAGGTTTTTTCAGTTATAACACAGTTTATGGAATGAAATGTCCATTTCTCTCTCCATCCTCACTGTTTTACTTAATGATGCATTGTAATGGAGTAAAACTATTTCCTTTATTGTGTATGGAATGTGTTTCTGCATAAAGTCTCCTGTAGTCATCCTACCCAACATCACATTGGTTTTCTTCCCCTCTACTTAGGCTTGTGTCAAAAGACAGCTTGGGAGCCAGAAATACATGGTGAATCCTTCTGCATAGAGAAGTCAAATATAACAAAGAGAGAGGAGGAAGACAGTAAATAGACTTCAGCAACATACACTGTCTGGATGGACCGTAACATAGTCAGGTTGTGAAGATATTGGATACCACATGGAATGCGTTAAACTTCAGATCAGAATCTTTAAAATTCATTTTGTCCTGCAGCAAGAAAAGGTCTCTTTCTTTAAGGGAAGCTAAGATTATTCAATGGGAATAAAACTTTTATGGCAAAAATTGTTCCCTGAGGAAGGAAGGAATTATAGGAACATAGAGTCTAGCTTGCCAATCTGGTCTCAGTGGGAATGACACCTTGTAAAAACAACATTTGTTCATTTCTGATTGTGTATGAAAGTGATTTATTTGGACGCTTTTGGTGACGCAACTCTCAGATTTCAAGCAAATTGTCTCCAACAGTGGAAGCTATTTGAATTGAATTTCAATTAGAAACATTCTGTTAGAAATCTGTTACTCAGAGTTTTGCTGATGCAGCAAAAGGCAGTTCATTCCTCAGGACTATGGAAAGGTATTTCCTTTAAAATCAGTACACAAACTGTATTTAACTATAGCCTAATAAATAAGGAATTAATAAAAACTCATACATCTGCAGAATAGACTTAATTTGTTATACTCATTGTATTAGCACTTTCAAATGACATTGAATTTTAAAATGTATAATGTTTGCATACATTCCCAGAGATTGCAAGCAGCTTAACATTATTGCAAAGTGTGGGCTGATATCAATAAAAGAAATCAGTAGTTTTATTGTTTTGTTTAGATTCTGAAAATCAGAAATGAGTAACAAGATAACTGCATTCATATATTTTATTGGTAAATTCCTCATCTGCACAAATGTGACTCAGTTAATGACAGCCAAATGGTTCGATGCTCAAGTGAGGGTACTGTAGAAAAGGCACTTTATCAAGACATTTATTTTTCTTCCAAGGAAGATGTTATAAATCACATTAACCTATTGATGATAACAAATTATAGCTTTAAATGACACCAGTGGTAGAAAAATTTTTAACGTTGGTTAACCTGAATGTAATTTGCAGCCATCACCTCTGTCATGCTTGCAGCTGCTGCTGAGGTGACACAGTGAAAAATCAGTGATGAGGTACAGCTTCTAATCCACAGTGTGTCTGTGGGACTGGACAAATGCTCTTTCCCTGAAGGTATACTGTATTTTCAAAGTATTTAAGAACTAATTAGGGGAAAGGTGTGTGCTGATCTTCATGCTTCCACTGTTTTAAAATAGAAATCCCAACTCCACCTCTAATTGATAAATATCAGTTTGGGCAGAACTATATGGTTTGTGTTAAGCAGACTTCTCTGTTAAATTAATACTTGGTATATGCCTTAGCATTTAGATAAGCTGTAAATTAATTTAATACTTAAGTTTTTTCTATACTTGAAAAAAATGCATTTTGGTTTACTGGTTTGTCAAATTACCATTGATTAAGTAACTAACTTATATGATTTCTACTGAAAGCCAGAGAAATAGAACTTTTTATTTTATAGAAAATCTTCAATGTAAGCTCAGATGATCCTGGAAATCCGTGTCACTTCAGTGAGCTGCTTTTCTTAAATCCTCAGTGGGCCATAGGGCATTAATTGTGATCCTATGGCTAGCCATTCCACATCAGCTCTCAAATGTTTATTTCATACTCAGGGCCAACTTCATTTTTTAGTAGAAATAGTTGCACTTCTGTGTGTTATGGAAGAGTTTAATAAGGTTTAGAATGCGAGATTTGAAGTCTCTATTTGTCAGTCGTTGCCATTGATATTTTAAATGTATCAAACTCTATCACCATGTTGCCTGGAAACTTTGCTTTAACACAGATAATTTTTTGGGTGCTTGATTCTCAACTGTAGGATCTGGAAATGAAATGATAGGAAAAAAACTGGGTTTATGAGCCATTTTTAGCAACTGAGCTGTTATATATTTTATAGAAATAAACCTGTAATTGCTGTGTGTAAAGTATGAAAATATTAGCTTCAGTATTTAGCATTTGATGGGCAAATAAACATGCAAATGTTGCAACTCTGCAGAACTGTCATGTCACAGTCAAAACGGGGAATGTAAGTTACAGGAATGTTACTAGTAGGTTGAGCTGCGATGCTGAACTTCAGAAATACACTGTAAAAGTATAAATAATCATGGTAAGGAGGCTTAGGCTAGTGCATTGCAAAAATAACTATACTTACGAATTCGTGGTTTGTTTTTTTTTTTCAGTCAGGCATAAGTATGAGACAATATATGTATGTGATAACTAAAATTAATCTTATAGAAATAGAAACATTTTCAAGTAAAGTCAGGTCCTTGGAATACTACAGTTATGAGAGGTAGCAAGAAAACCAAAAGCATTTTTACTTCTGGATGCTACAACAAAGCATGACACTATCTCAAAACTGAGAGCGAGATGTTTTGGAGTGACAGCAACTGGGCTTGTGGATTGCAAAGAAGGAATGGTTCGAGGAAAAGAGAGATTAGGAGGTGAGATTTGTGAGCTGGAAGCCTCAGAGTGGTGAAAACAGAAACATGAGGAATCAAAACTCAGAGGGATAACTGAGAACTCAAGGCTGTATGGCAGGATAGACTGGGAGGCAGAGTGGCAGGAATAAGGTTTATTTGGGGGTAATCTGTCCATATTAAAGGAATAAAGAGCAGGGATTTTGATTTTCATAACTGGTGCAAAACAGAACTGAAATCCCAAGTGAGTGCTGCAGTGATGAGAATACTTACAAAGAGAAGTTATCTTGGGGACAGATGTTTCTGCTGTTAACATCTATAAACCAAAAGACAAAAAAAAAAAGTCCGATCTAGTGAAAATGAAATCGAATGCAACAACTACAACTAAACTATTATTTTTTTCCCACCAGATTGAACCATCACAAAATAGCAGGAAGGGCTGGAAGCCACATGAGCATTTGCAATAGAAAGTTCTTTTTTGGAAGAGCTGTACACTGCATTTAAAGAGGGTTAACTGTTAACTTTACTGAAACCTGTGGTTTAATCAGAGATCTAGATAAATACAGGAAGCATAGAGCCCTGGTGAATCCAATCTCCAAGGCATACAGTTCCCCTACGTATGGAGAACGAATCTATAAGTAGTGTTGAGTGAGTGAGGTACGTGCACTACAAAGAAGAGTGACTGCAGAAGGGTGGATCTGTGTGCACTTACAAAGGAAGCAGTTATCCAAGGAACAGTCTCATGTCAGTGAAATTTTTGGCTTTTCATCTCAGGTCTGATGAAACAGTCCTGAGCGGGGACTGGGTAAATGGACTATCCTGCCAGCAGTCTTTGGCCCCATGGCACCTGCATTATCCCTCTTTTTCAGTGTGAGGGACCAAACCGCTGTACCAAATCTATTCTTTCATCTGGTGGTCAGGCGTGAAATTGAGAGCTCTGTGCTGAAAATACATCAGGCTGGGTCATGCTGTCCTAAGACATGTATCTAAACTCTGAAGTGAGGGGAGAAAAAAGATGGAACTCTGTGGTTTGTACTTCCTAATGGCTACCTCTGGGTATCTGTTCTTTTTGTGCATCATGTTTCTGAATTGTCCTCTAGGAACTTGTCTCCCTGATGATTATATAGGGAATGTGGAGTGCCGTCACTAAGTGGCATCTGACTTTGTGCATTGACACTACCTGGAGAAATTCACATGGGTATCTTGATTTAGCCTGAGATTTCCAGTCTGCAGCACAAAAAGGATAACACGTTTTGGGATGAATTCTGTTATGCCTCCACTCAGTAATTATTTGTTTAAACCTTGCAGCTGTTTCGAAAATCAGAATCTGTCTGTTTGCTTGCATTATTTGCAATTTATTGTTCAGGGTGTGCAGCTGGCCACCTAGGTCGTAGAGTATTGTTTCTTCTTGTAGATTCAGTGACTAACTAAATAGTAATGAATTATTAATAGCTAGCAGCAAGACATTTTTATTCACTGCTGCTATGAATCTCTACTAAGAGGTGGATACCACCTCTTTCTCAAGAAGTCAGTTATGCTGTATATTGTCAAGAGGTGGAAGCACATACTATAGAAAGTATCAGTGTGTACTTTTTCTGTCCTACACTCTTCTCTTGTTTGTGGTTGATCACTGCCAGAAGATAGGATAATGAGCAGCTGCGAACCTGTGGTCTGATGTCTTATACATATTTTAGTGTTTATATGAAGTCCCGAACACTTGTTTATATACCTTTTTGATATAGATGGGTTTAATGTAACCCATTTAATGGATTTGATGTTTTTGATGTTTAATGGGTTTAAATTAACTGAGTTAATTTGGGGACCATCTCAAAAAGCTTTGCATGTGAGCACAAATATCATATATGGCATCATTTTTACAGGTAGCGTTTGTATTGGATAGATTAGGTTGCTCTTTCAGATAGATTAACAAGATAATTAGATTATTAGATTAATAATTAGTTAGAAAAGGTTGAACTATGGCAAAGATTAATTTTGCCTTCTTGAGTATTGTAAACCAACTGAATAGTTCTTACCGGACTTGTACTATACTCTTAGAGGAAAATCATACATTTTTTCATGAAAAAAAATCAGTGAATTGGAAGTCTGGGAAACAGGAAGTAACATTTTCTATTTTTATATGATTTTTCATTGAGTTTTGGAGTAGTTGAATGAGATGAATGAAACTTTTTAAAAACCTACTCGTTTGTCACATACTCGTTTGACTCTTTCCTTTGGTATTTTTTAAGAGCATTCCTTCTTGACAATGAAAGGCTTTCTTGCACTAGTCTACTCCTGCACTCTATTATAATGCAGTATATGTCCTTAACAGACACAGCTAACTTCTTTTCAAGGCAATACATTTTCTGTTGTTGTTTAAGAGAGAAAAAAAAGGGGGCGGGGGGTAGTAAAAATACAATGTCATTTTAATGGTAGATTAAAATTGTTTATTCATATGTATTTTAAATAATTGGTTACTGCATAAAGTAATTTACGTATTTTTATATGCTGCTATTTAGCTTTTATGGAATACTCTTGCAGGCAATATCATTAACACAACTCTAGCTGCTCTTATTGAGCAATGTAAGACTGTATTTTACTGATAACAAATCCTCAAATACGATTTTTTCCAATTTTTAAATTTTGTTCTAGCTTGAGACTAAAAATGCATGTATATAGATTTGGGTGAACGCTAAAACAATACTGTACACATTGTGTAGGTTAAAAGGGATCTTTATAAGCAAAATGTAATTCCTTCTAAAAAAGAAGGAGAAATGTCTTATTTACATCATCAGAGCAGGAACCAAGAAGGACTCCTTAGTCTTTGCTTAAATTAAGCCTGTCCCATCGGTTTCCAGTGCTGGTTTCACTTCCTGGTGGAAGAAGGTGAGACCAATATGAAAAGGTTCTCACATTTTTTTGCTGTGCAAAGTTTTACTGAACTCCAAAATCTTCTGCTATGCTATGCTACGGCTTATTTAACTGGACTCCTTCATACTTAAAATTAAAACATTATTTTAAATGTTTTCCTAGCTTGAAAAAAAGCTCAGTGCTTTTATAAAATCCAACTATTTAGCTTGGTATCTTATGAAAATTAAGGGTTAAGTGATTACGTTGCCTACTCTGGGTCCCCCCTTGATAATTTTTGAATTGCTGACTGATTTCAGCCAAATTTCACTGAATATTGAAGTCACTACAATGAAGTACAAAAAAATCAGATGTTAGCTGGAGGAGAGAGGTCCACATTAAAGCTTCCAAGGAATATAAAGTAGTTATGAGACATTAGCTACAGGGGGAGTCATCAGCCTGTTAGCTGGTCAGCATAGCTGCATGGTTAATCAGCACATATGTAACACCAGGCTTCCCGTGCTGTGTATGTTTAATGAGTAAGACAAGTGGGAGGAAAGACTGACAAAATGGGATGGGTTTTAGGCATATAATACAAATCCGTAGGAAATCACTCTTCTTGGGTGTTCTGCTCATTTTTCAAGCGCCTGTCTGGTCTTACATGTCCTTCTAAGAAGGGCCAAGTTGATGTGCCATAAATATGAGCTGTTTTTTCTCTCACTAGGTTCACATCATAATTCACATCAAATTACGTTGTCTCCTGTGGAAGTATTCATATCTTATTCTGTAGGGTGTTGAATATATGGTATAATAAGAAAAAAATCAGAAAATATTTTTTTTTGTGAGAAACATCAGCAGAATAGTCAATATACTAGTTGGTATTATTGTAAGATTTATAGATGAGTCTCAAGGGCATTCTAGAAACCTCAGAAAATCCATTTACTCTTCAAGGTATTCAGCATTGCATTTGTTATGAGGAACTGGTTTGCTTTCAGTAAACAAGAAATCCTTGTACATTAACTGTAGCAATGTCAATGTGTTCTTAGTATACCAGACATCAGCTAAGTTATGATCTCAAAGGTAAGAATACTGATGTGAGAGCACACTTAACTTGGAGGAGTGTGCTTCTTTCTTTCTTTCACATATTATGTATCTTCTCATATCACCTTTATAAAGGAAGCAAGGTGAACAACAAAAAACAGATACCTCCACCAGCAACATGAAAGTGCTTTAGTGAGGTTGGCATGTTCCTTCCACTGCTGAGTAAGTTCTTTGATGCAAGGCACAGCTTTTTGCTTTGAGTGAGTGTGTGTTCAGTGCTTAGTATGCTGGGATCATGTAGATTTACAGGGCACACCTTGCAATGTTAGCTAACTTTCTTGGCTTTTATAGCCCTTCTAAAACCAGATGTTACTTCTTACCTTTTATGGCACTACAGAAGTGTATCTGAAACCCTTTGCAGTACACAAAAATGACAATAATGCATCTAGAATGACTTCAAAGGGATAGAATTTATTGGATGCCCTCAAAAAGCATTTTAGGTATCTGGAAACCTGCTGGGTTCTTGAAGTCACCCAACAGAACCAGGATCCCCAAGTCTGGAGGGGCCAGTTGGCATCTTTACAGAGGATATGTGGGAGCTGGGGCTACTGTCATGGTCATTGCAAGTCTCCCAGATGAGGAGTGAAGACAGGATGGTAAACTTTGTCTTTATTCACATGTGACTGTCTTTAAGGCAGTGAGATGGCCCCAAATTAGGTGCAATGAGATTTTTTGCAATCTTTGTGATGGAAGGATGCTGGAGAGGAAAAGCCTACATAACAGACCTCCATTGTGGGCTCTGGCTTTTAAAAGATATACAGACTGTGAACATGGAATTAGTAATTGGAAGAATTCAAGGACAAAGAAAGCTTGAGGAAGAAATGAAAACGGAGAATCGTGATTTCACAGCAGATGAAATAAAGGTAGCAAAAGAGAAGCCATGCTAAATGTAATCAGGCATTGATTCCCTGTAGGGAACGACAGAATAGGCCATGCTGCTGGGACTGCTTGCCAGTTACATTTGTAGTCAAAGTATGCATACAGCTGTTGTTTTGAGATAGCATTTCTCAGTAATGTGCCATTTTGCTTTTTTCCTGTGACTGGTGAAGCGATAGCTCGTTTATTTGAAATCCATCAGTGTAAAATGTATTGCAAACAAAGGCTGTGCATACTATCATGTTATACTTATCCCCATTTTTATAGTCCCTCTGCATAAATACATACACCCTCCTTCAGATTGTTCAGTCAAGGGCTTGTACATGAGTCACTTGTAGAGCACACCCAGCTCTTGCTCTGAATAATAAGCAAAATTAACTTAATTGTTTAGAAAAATACATTATTTATGCTGGCCTGGAATGAACTAACTCAGGTCTTCAGGGAAAATGTACTGTTGTGTCTTCTTGGATACAAACAGAAATGTATGTGCTGATGACTGGCAAGTGCAGTTTTGTGCCACTCCACATGCATGGAACTGTCCACCATCAAGCACCCTCAGTTCAGCTCTGAGGAAATGGCTTTTGCCCAGCTGGATTCCTGCCACGATTTGGGGAGATGCAATTGGAGGTGTCCTCTGAGAGAAGATTATTCCGTCACTGGAGGAGTTAGGACCTTCTGCTGCTGCTTTCAGACTCCAGTCTGAAACAGATGAAGAGCCAAACATAGTGAGAGAGGGAGTTAGGAGAATCTTATCAAGTAGAGATAGAGCGCTGATGGCATTAAACTAGGATGCTACTTAGTGTCTTTGCTAACTATGGTGCATTGCGCAAATTAACTAAAGCAAGAAGCCTTGGGCCCCTTACCAAGGTCAGTCTCTTCATAAGAGTGTGAGCCTATCTTAAGAAACTGGTAGAAACTGGTCCTGCGGATGGACAAGAGCCAAGGAGCAACTGAGTCCTCGCAAAGACAAGAGGTCAACTAGTGGTGATGAGGAAGAGTCATCAACCTTCATCCGCACGACCCCCGATGACCACCACCAGGAGACACTGCACAAGCGCAGATGGGAGCAGTTTATGGAAATGACTCCTTGGAACTAATTTTAATACGAAGCGGGGACAGGTTATGAATATGTATAGGCGTATTGTGAAACGTCATGCATACGTAACTCTTTGCTGCATATAACCGTGGCAAATTGCCGCCTCAGGCGCGCACGACTTTGGCGGGACTACCCCCAGTGCTGCCCAGCGCTGAATAAACATACCTTCTTTACAATCTTACTGATTGTGGAGTCTGTTTTCCGCAAGTCAGTTTGGTGAGCCAGGCAGGAAACGCTCTGCTCGGCTGTGGGATTGACTGCAGAGCGGACGCCCCTAGGTGCACCCTGAGTATTTTCCTCGGAGGAGCCTCCACTCTCAGCCGCTCACCGCGGGAGCAGACAAATACCTCCTGAAGCCGCGGACAAACACTATGTTTTACAGTAAGTAGTATGCGTGGCCAGGGCAGCAGGTAAATTGCGCAGAGACATCTGGCATGCAGCATAGTCCCCATATGGGAGGAGGGTACCCTACAGGCAGACCGATAGAGTGGTCAAGGGAGACTTGGTGACCGATAGAGTGGTCAAGGGGTATTTGCTGACTGATAGAGTCAAGGGGGATTTGCTGACCTATAGAGCAGCCGCTAGCGATCTTGGGAACAGATCAAGCAAATCCGAGGTTACTGCTGCATCGCAGTTTTGGGAGCCAGGACAGACCTGCTAATGACTGTATAAGAAGCAGGAGAAGGGTAAGTGGGCCTCTCAAAATTGTGGCAAGGTTATCTGGGTAATATTTGCAGCTGCTGGAGGGATATTAATTGGAGTGTTAATAATTGTATGTCTTATTTGTGGATGTCTGGGTATCTCATGTTGAAAGCATTTGTGTATGTGTTTGAGACAAAGTATTGTTGTGAAGTGAGTTACTCCAGGAGGAACATGGCCAGAGACAATACAAACAAGTTTGGTTATTGTTTTAAGTGATATATTCTTGTGGTATGAACAAGAAGTGCAAGGGGACTCTGTGTGATTGCGTGATTGTGCTGTGTGAGTGAGACGCAGCATTGCTGCAAAGAGAGTGAGAAGTTCTGATCTGCGGTTCTGTATTCTCCGCGAGGGGAACGGCTGGAGACGAACGAAGCGCATGACAGACTGAAAAGAAGTGCTGTTTTATCCAAGTGTTGATTGGTGGTGCCCAATATACGGGGGGCCTGGCGGTGCATCTTGTAATCCTATTTTGTTCTTAAATGTTTTGAGTGTGACAAGGAGGAAGGTGGGAGTATTATCTAAGTAACAGTTTAGAAGTTTTGGTATATTCACGGTGGTGTTTGGTCAGTTGTATTGGGGGAGCGGGGCTGACTGATTACCAAAGCGGTAGAACACACAGTCACTTCTTTGGTGGTTCTGGCTTGAGCCCAGGGAATTTGGTAAGAAGAGGGAGAGCGAATTTATTTAGGCCTCAATACCTTTTTAAACCCTCATATTGATGGATATGCAGGAGTGATTCCTTGTTTTGTGTGGGCTTACTAACAAAGTGCATGAGAAAAATTAGCATTTGGATTGAAATTCGGTCTTGTTGAAATGTAAATTTTGTGGAAAAGGTGGTATTTTTTGTGTAGAAGATGGAAGGCTGAGTGCTTCAGGTGTTTTTTCCAAAGTCCTGTGGATTTATGATTGGAACGGGGCTTAATAATAATCTGAAATAGTAAAGTTTGTATGTGAAAAGAAGAGTTTAATCCCAGAGAATTGGGACATTTGGGAAGAAGATTAGGAAAAGATAGTAAAATCCTGCAATAAAAAGGTTTGTGTGCAAATTGAAACAAGGGACAGTAACTAATATAAATAAATAAAAGGGAATGGGAAATCAAGGAAATGGGTAATATCCAAAACAAAGACGTTTTAAAGAAAGCCTCCTTGGGTACATATTGGCACATTGGAAGGGTATTGTTAGAAAGGGGGGCACAGAAAGCAAGAGGACTTCCACTAAGTATTGCAATCAGTGGTGGCCACTGTATAAGCTAAATGGCCACTTTGTGGATCAATCGACTATAACACTATTTTGCAATTAATGTTGTTTTTGAGGAGAGAAGGAAAATAAGATGAAATGTTGTATACTGATATGTTGTTTCAGCATCTTGGAGGGAAAAGGTATGGAATTAAGTTGGCCCCTGACTGAGCCTTTGGTGTTGGCATTAGAAAAGTACAGGCTGGAGAAAGATAAAGGAAGTGTTAAAAGGGTTGTTGAAGGTGTTAAAGGCTGTGTGGCATGTAGTATTTAACAGAGCTGTTTTTGAAGTTGAATGAGCAGGGAAAGAGAATGTAGGAATGTTAATAGTTCTGCCTCAACCCGAGGCTGAAATCTCAAAGTCACGGGTGTGAGCCCTCTGGGGCAGAGGGACCATGACGGGTCCGAGAGAGTTGTCATGGAAACAGAAAAGCAGCTAACTTTTAAAACAACCTGAGTTCATGTGTGAGCTCAGATTGCCAATGGGACCGCTCAGGGAACTGTCAACGATTGCATTCCCCTGACCGACACCCCCCCCACTGAGACCCTAATCACCCCGGAAATTATGTAAATATCACAATCTGGTTAAATTGGGAATTGAAAATCTGTTCCAACAAGGTCCAAAAGAAACCCCTATGGAATTTTTAAATTTTTGGACCAAATTTGAAATGCAATGAAGGAAAAAAAAGCCTAAAGCAAACAGACAAAAAATTTGGACCTGGCTTCAGAAAACGAACAGAGGCAATTGGCTAGCCTCTTTCTGGGGCAATTGGCCCCTGATATCAGAAAGAAATTGTCTTAGGCTGCAGGATAAACTTACAACAGTCAGGAATGACGGGGACCTGGGTCATCTACCCTAGCAGGTCCACTAGTTGAAATAAAGCTAGGAAACGAAGAGAGAGGCTTGAATTTTTTGTTGGTTATGGGAGCTTCTTTCTCTGTGTTAATTAGTCTGTAAATGTAATAGGAGCAACTGGCCAACAGGAAAAGGCGTGTTTTTTTTTTTCTGCAATGCCTGAAATTTAAATTGGGAAAAATGATCGGAATTACAAAATGAGAAAAACAGTCAAGTTGGGTTCATGGTACTAGATTTAAAGGATGCCTTTTTCTGCCTGCCCGTGGCAACTGAAAGCCAGAAACTCTTTGCCTTTGAATGGGAAAATCCTAATAGAGGACGGAAAACTCAGCTTACGTGGACAGTGTTACAACAGAGGTTCAAGAATAGCCCACCATATTCGGGAACTGTGATCTTGAAGCTTGAAAGACCTCTTCGGGAAAAGGGGACACTGTAGCAATACGCAAATGATAGCCACTGAAGAAGAAAACGAATGTGTGTAATGGACTATTAGTTTACTAATTTTTTTCAGCACTAATACTGTGAACCCAGCCTTTTTCCTTAGTAACAGAGTTTCCAGATTACCCCTTCATGATTGCATCAAGACCATGGACACGGTATACTCCAGCTGACCAGACTTAAAGGATACATCCCTAGAAGATGCAGAGGATTGGTATGTAGTTGCCAGCAGCTTCATCTACCAGGGACTTCGCCTCACAGGATATGCGGTAACAAACATCAGTCCAAAAGGTGGAAATCATCGCCTTGATTAGAGCTTTTGAACTGGCAAACATTTGGACAGATTTGAAATACGCATTTGGTGTGGTGCATGTACATGGGGAAATTTAGAAGGAGAGAGGACTTTTATATTCCTCAATTACACATGCAGAAGAGATACTGAAATTACTCCAAGCAGTATACCTGCCTACTAAAGTTGACATTAAAGTTACATCAAGCAGGGGATACTGATATTGAAAGGGGAAATAGATTGGCTGATGCAGGAGCCAAAGGGGTGGCTGAATGGGCATCTGAGTGCCAAGTTTTGGCACTAGTGCCAGCAACAGAAAATCAGGCATTAACAAGAGCTTTAGAAAATGAAGTAGAATATTCTAAGATGTAAACGGAAAATGTTACCTACAGGTTTAACGTAAATAAATGATGGGAGAATTGTGATACCATATTAAATTGAATGGTAACTGGAGAACATAGTAAAGCATGCTGGGGAGCTGAAGTAGCATAAGAGTTTTTTAATGGAAAATGGATAGGGCCTAATTTGTATGCCACAGTAAGACAGGTAACTCAGCAATGTGATCTTTGTCTCCAGACTAATCTCAAGAATACTCCCAAGCCAAAAATGGGCCAAATTGGAAAAGGTAATGGGCCTGGACAACAATGGCAGATTGATTTCACCGAACTCCCAAGAAAAGGGGGGTACCGGTATTTATTGGTATTAACTGACACCTTTTCAGGATGGCCAGAAGCATTTCCAACCAGAACAGCCAAGGCTCGGGAGGTAACTAAGATATTACTACAAGAAATAATACCACGTTTTGGAGTTCCAGCAACTATATCCTCTCACAGGGGACCACACTTTATCTCAAGAGTGGTACAACAGATTAACCACCATTTGGGTATAGACTGGCAACTTCATACTCCAATATTGCCCTCAGTTGAGTGCCCAAGTAGAAAAAATGAACCACTTAATCAAACAGAAAATTGTAAAATTGGGACAGGAAGCAAATTTGGCCTGGCCTCAGTCTCTTCCTTTAGCCCTTTTGCATATACGAACTAGACCAAGAGCAAAGGAAGGGCTAAGCCCCTTTGAAATCTTATATGGACGACCCTATGGAATACAAAGAGGGATATCCATGCAAGCTGGGGATGAAATTATGACCTCCTATATGGTGACCTTAGGTAAACAGCTCGATGAAATTGGAAAGCATGTGAGTAGGACTCGGGATGGAGGGTTAGATGGACCACTGCACAATATACAACTTGGAGATTATGCGTATGTAAAGTCTCTTGCAGAGAAGACCTTGAAACCACAGTGGGAAGGACTGTTCCAGGTCACAGCGATCAGAATCAAGGAGCAGAATGCCTGGATCTATCACAACAGAGTGAAAAAGGCACCCAAGACCCCATGGAAGGTTACTCAGGTGCTACCTGGAAGGTTACATTTCTCACGGTCTTAATGGTATCATTGGTCAAGGAAACTGAACAGTGGGTGCACAATACCTATGTGAAACTCACCCAGGCAGTGAGTGATAGTTTCAACCTTTCTGACTGTTGGGTGTGCACAGTGCTGCCTAGAGGCAACCTAGAATTCCCTGTATGGGGCATACCCAGTATGAAGTGGACATTGATCTTTGCGCACCCAAGAAATGGAACATGTCCATTTGGCAAGGATGATCGTGAACATCTAGGGGAGAGATTTGAACTACTCCCACGCGAAAATGTTAACATATACACCAGATGCTTAAATGATAAAACCCCATGCGTAGGTATAGGTCCACTTAGTTGTTTAGCCCAGGAACCTGACAACTGTAGTATGGCAGAATATGTAGGAACTTTTAATCTTACTAAAATTAGAGATTATGGTGTAGGTGTCAACGAACTCAGGATCTCACGGCCTCAATTCTCTCACGCAAATCTGCAAGCTACAAAAAGGATTCTATTGGCTATGTGGAGATGGGCATGCTAGAAAAAGCTTACCCTTAAATTGGAAGGGTCATTGTATTGGGGGCTATCTTAGCCCTTGAGGGGGTATATTCATTGAACCAACTCCGGGAATAGTCCAGACCTTATGGAGACAAACACGTACTGTTTCAAATAACCCCTTAATGATGAGACCCACGGGATTCCATAGTTTTGTAAGGTGGTTGATTCCATCCCTGGGAATAAGTGAATTAGAAAAAGCTGTCGTAAATATCTCAGCCACATTAGAAATTACTGAAAATGCCACAGCTGATGCTCTTTCGGCATTACAGGAAGAAATTTCTTCCCTACACAAAGTAGTGCTTCAGAATAGGATGGGATTAGATATACTTTTAGCCAAGGAGGGAGGATTGTGTACAGTCGTAAACCAAACTTGCTGTGTATATGTTAACAAAAAAAAAAAACAGATTGAGACTGCCCTGGAGAAGATTTGGGAAAAGAATAAAATTTTGCATGCAGTAGCTCAGGATGATGCATCCTGGGGATTTACAGACTTGGTAGAAAAATTAACTTCCTGGTTGCCAAACCTAACCTGGCTGAAACAGTTGTTTATCACAATAATCGTGGTCGTGGTTTTGTCCAGGGTTCTTTGCGTAGTGATCCAATGTACCTTATGGTGTTTTAAGAGCACAGGGAACTCCTAAACTAGTGGAAAAAGAACCAGCTCAGACGGAAACTGGAGTCTAACAGATATTTTAAGAGAGTATTAGATAGAGAAACACTATATTGGAAGTGGAAATAGTAAAAGAATTTACTAACTTTTTAGAAAAGGGGGTACTGAGAGAGGGAGTTAGGAGAATCTTATCAAGTAGAGATAGAGCGCTGACGGCATTAAACTAGGATGCTACTTAGTGTCTTTGCTAACTATGGTGCATTGCGCAAATTAACTAAAGCAAGAAGCCTTGGGCCCCTTACCAAGGTCAGTCTCTTCATAAGAGTGTGAGCCTATCTTAAGAAACTGGTAGAAACTGGTCCTGCGGATGGACAAGAGCCAAGGAGCAACTGAGTCCGCGCAAAGACAAGAGGTCAACTAGTGGTGACGAGGAAGAGTCATCAACCTTCATCCGCACGACCCCCGATGACCACCACCAGGAGACACTGCACAAGCGCAGATGGGAGCAGTTTATGGAAATGACTCCTTGGAACTAATTTTAATACGAAGCGGGGACAGGTTATGAATATGTATAGGCGTATTGTGAAACGTCATGCATACGTAACTCTTTGCTGCACATAACCATGGCAAATTGCCGCCTCAGGCGCGCACGACTTTGGCGGGACTACCCCCAGTGTTGCCCAGCGCTGAATAAACATACCTACTTTACAATCTTACTGATTGTGGAGTCCGTTTTCCGCAAGTCAGTAGGAGAGGCAATGAATTTTAAAACACGAATTTAATGTCTGAAACTGAGAATAATATCAGGCTGATTTTGAGGAGTACAGTAAATAGTCTACCATAATTTAATCATGGTATTTTCCTTCCATATTTTTATGTGTAACTAAAGTTCAAGCTCTTTAGCATACTCTGCAGGAAAAAAAAATACAGAAAAGAAGAAAGCCAAGAAGATGAAAATAGCAATGTGTTTGCATAGACAGATACATGTTTTCTGTCTTTTATCCCTTTGGATCTGTTAAATCTATCTCTATATGCCAGCTGCTTTAGGTTAAGCTACACTGATTGTGATAATGTCTGTAGAAAACACTGTAAGATACATTGCTGAGAATTTAGCTGTAACAACAAATAAATAACCTTGCATAAACAGTTTATAGCAGCTAAAGTGAACACCAAAGTAGCTTTTAAAAAGAAAATATACCAGACTACCCATTTTTTTCAAGTATAACAGTGAAAACCCACGAGCATCTGTAAGACAGAAAAATCATTAAACTTCACATATCTAATTGGTATCTGTATACTGCTAAAATTTCTAGTTTAGACTTGGCCTAGTACATAACAGGCTTTTTTGGCTAGCAAAATGTTTGTTTCTCTGACCTAATGATAGGCAGTAAGTGAGATTTAAAGGAAATGGCTTTACAATACAAAATAAAAATAGAATTAGCTCTGAGAGTAGAATTTCAGAGGTATGCAAAGTATCAATCTCTGTATTGTTTACTCATTAGCTTTTTATCAGGTAAATATAATTTGCCGCTTTTACTGAGGTAATACTTGCTTTCAGTTGCCATGTTCTTTCTTGGCTAAGTTACAGATTGTATCTATAGTTAAATAACAATTTTATGTTAGCGAACAAACAGCCACAAGTGAAGGTTTTATCAGGAAATCTGACCAAGGCTTTTTGTACAGAAACTTGTCTTGGAAACCAATGCTTAAAAGAAGGGGGGGGTGGGGTGGGGTGGCAGGACGACCCGTGAAGGATGGCCACTCCCTCCCCCTCCTCAACAGGAGGAAGGTAAAATATAGGATGGAAAAGCTTTCTAGCTGAGATAAAGACAGGAAAAATCCTCACCAGCTGTAACAGGCATGGGAAATATCTGCTCCACCTTGGCCTCCCCAGGGGCTGCGGGGGGTCTCTGCTGTGGCTCCTAGAGCACCTTCCCTGCCACAGTGCTCACAGGGCTCGCTCTCACAAGGTTTTCCTTCACGGCTTGCTGTCATGGGGTGTTTTGGTGCTTTCTGAAACCCCTTTCCCCAGAGGCACCAGCAGTGGCCGTGAGGGGCTCAGCTGTACTCAGCGGGTGGGGAGTACGGGGGAGGAACCTTCAGGGACTTTCCGGCAGCTGCCATGGCTGGCAGAGGGCAGCACCGCCTCTCCTCACACAGGCCCCCAGCCCTGCCGCCGCTCTTGAGGCGCGGACATTTGCATCGCACGGCTCGGCATGCTTTGAAATGGCAATCCCAAAGGTAATCTTGCAAGTTTTTTTTTTTTTAGGACATAACAAACAAAAGATTTTAGTTCTGAAAACTTGTAACTTTGTATCCTCATTCCTGGCTTGAGAAGGGACTTAAAAGCAAGGAAATGTTGACTAAAACTATGGAAACATGGATACTTTCTTGTAACGTTTATGACTGGAATGGACGGCTTTTTACTTTTTTAAAATTAAAAATGTGTATTTTACTTTGCTTACCAGCTGCTAAGGCTGAGGTACACTGTGTTAAAGAGGAGGTAGCAGCTTTGGCTCAGCAGTCGCCTCCTGTTCATGGCCCTCCTGCCATGCGTGGGTCCTGGGCCTCTGGGAGCCCACCTGAAGTTTCAGTTACAGAATGAACGGGACTCTTTTTTTTTCTTTTTTTTTTTTTTTTGGGGGGGGGGGGGGGGGGGCACTGAGCGTGGAACTCACATTGTTTAATTTTCAGCATTTCCGGTGTGGTGATCTGCAGTCTGACCTAGCTGCCTAAGTTCCCATCACAGGGTTGGGTGGCTGAGTCAGTTAAGTACAGCCTGTGGAGTCTACAGGGTTGCATCTGACCAAATGAAAGTGCCATATTTAGGCTGAGTTCAATTGCCTGTCCTGTTTCTCCCCTGGCACATTACTCATTCAGGCATATCTACCAATACTGTAGATACCAAGAGTTACATGATTTGAACTGAGTAAGAAACATGATCGGATTATTCTGTATTGCTACATGAAACTTACCTCACTTTGACTTGCCAAGCATTGATGAATCAATAGACCTGGTTATTGAAAACAGAAGACTTCGAAATTAAAGTAGCAAAGAAAAGATACACTGTGGTCTTTCAGAAATTGACAATAACTAGGAAATAGATCAGTGCTTCTAATTTAATCTGTTGATTTATACTGTTAAAGATCAATGAATTTCATCAAAATATCAAAGGCTGGAATAGACTTTGGAAGATACCTAATCTTTAAATTCCTTATACAGATGATTCCTTCCTCCCCACAACTTGTTGTCAAATGCTAAATTGTAAACAGAATGCAAACAATACATCCTGAGATCTCATAAATGGGATGGAAAGTAGGCATGAGTTGTTCGAGACTAGCCTAAACAAGATAAGTTGCTTTAGAAAGATGAATTTGTGGTTTTGAATGTGATTCTAGGTGTCCAGCCAGCATTTATTCCACTTCTATTTTACCTTCTATGCAGCATGTAAGATAGTCAAAGAGAAAGATCTATGACTGTACCAGTCAGCTAGGTCCAACTGGGCATAAATCCCAAACAATACACAAATCATTTTAAAATAATAAGAAAACAAATTTAAGTTTTGTAGTGGTTAAGTGCAAAATTGTGAAAGCTTGTTTTTTCCCTTCATCCAAATTGGAATAGCTGTGAACCTAGTCATAACACTCTATGGAGGAAAATGAATTACCAGGTTAGAAACAGAACAAATACAGGAAATAAATAACCACCATGTAGTGCTATAAGATTTGAGGCCTAAAGGCTGAGAAAATTAAGGGAAATTTGGCTGTAATAAAGGTACTGTATCATAGTGAAGTGTAACAGAATTGTAATGTTAAGTCTGTTTTGTAGGAACAATAATAAATGCCTAAAAATGATTTAAAAAAAATAATCCCATGGGACATTGCAAGTAAGTCATACATATATTCCTTATTCTTAATAATAACTTACTTTAAGCAAATCTATTTGACACTTACATGAGTAAATCCCCATTAGGCATATACCAGTACTAAATTAGGCCCTATATTTACTGGCAATCTGAAACATTGGAAGGTTTCTATGTTTATATTTTATTTGTGTGGCTATTGCTTCTGAAGTAATTGATTCGAGGTTTCTGAGAACCTTTTTTATTGTTGAAGCCAGTCAAAATCTGGTCCAGAGATATTTCTCTGTTACTAGCAATTATTTTTTATGTTACTTTAATTGCAATAAACAGTATTTCATGTGCATGTCTTATAAAATGAACCACAGAAGCGAAGTATGAATAACATAATAAAGACTGTGCTTTTCATTTTTGCTTCATATGAAGCACTGTATTACAGGATTGTCCTGCTGAGTTATTAATAAAGTCTTGGCTGATGATAAACATTTCACAACTGCAAGTATGTTTGCAAACTGCATAATGCCTGTCAGTTCAGGGTGTTTATCAACACAAAATGTGCTAAAAGTTGGCCTGCAATCTCCATAATCATATGCTTATGGGGTAAAGCTACTGAAAGAAACAGTGAAGCTATGATGTGTGTAGGGGAAAAGGCATCCCTGTTGTCAGGACAGTAAAGCAGCTGTGAATGTTTCTGTAAGATGTGGATGTTTCTTCTGCAGTCTTGATGAGACAGCAGGTCATACAGCCTCAATACACAGCTTCTGCACTGGAAAATGAAGGCATGTTTGTCTTTTGGCTCCGTTTCTGGAAGCATGTTGCTTTCTGACATTTAGTAAGCCACAATGCTTTGGAGTTGCAAACACCAGTTTTGGTCTTCTCAGCGTAATGGAATTGTACTTTTTCCTACCAGGTGATCCACCTTCGGGGAGGAGATGTCATTGTACCGAATACCCCAACTGATGAAATGTTTTCAATTAGGGAAGGTATTGGTTTGGCACAATTAATAGATTTATGTGTATATGTATAAATATTGCACAGCCTTTTTTAAATGTAGCTTGAAACCTCAAGTTATTAGTGACGCCAGAACTGCCTACACTGTCAGGGCTTCACATTAGTTCACGGACAGAAATGATCAGAGGTTGTACAATTCAAAAGATCAGTTCATAAATTTGTAAAAATCTGTTTAGATTACATGTTGTGGTAGTTTAATGGCTATGCATGAGTGGTTGCCTTCTTAGTCTCAGGCTGCACGTTACTGGCTTTTCCATTCTCATCTTCCGAATTTCGTATGATGAGTTTCACAATGCAGATTGACCACAGCATCTTTGAAGTGCTGGGAAGGAAGCAACTGAGAATGCAAAAAGTAAGGAAAAGAGCTTTTGGGGTTATGTTGTACATCCTTAGAAAATGTGAGGAAAACTCAAACTTAGGAACATGCATCTGTGTTTGGTATACTTTCAGTAGGGTATATCAACTGCAGTTGGAAAGGTGGTGCTTACTTGTATTTACTGGCATCCTTGTTTATTACCTTAACCCCAATGCTAAAGACTGTGAATGTGTGAAATGAATTTACTTAATTCTGAGTTTTATTTCATAATGTGAGAGAAGAACAAATCATGAATGATAGCTTACTGTGCTCTGACCTGCCTTTGGACTACAGTTTCATATCTAAACAAAGAACTGTCACTTTAGAGATGTTAAATAAGATTTATTCATCCCCCAAACTATCGAACAAAATAATGGAAAATGATTTTCACTACTGCGTGTTTTATGATGAGCAAGACAGAAAAGGATGGCACTGCTCATAAAGTTATGTGATGTACACCATTCTGAAGACTTGGAAACAACTTACACATCCATCTTGGAAAGATAAATTTAAGCTTTTGCTATAATCTTTAATTTGTGCCTTGGTTTGTGATATGCAACAATAGTCCAGCTAGTTCTGTTTCTTTTTATAGCCCCAACTCCGTAACATTTGCAGAATATATTTCTGGAATTTATAGAGGGTCAGCTCAGGAAAATATAACTGATTTGTAGATCCTTGTTAGAATGAGGAATGGAAGAATTAATTCATTCTTCTACTGCCACACAGAGTTAGTTGCAGGTTAAGCAGAATAAATGTGTTTTAATTTTTCTAGTTTGCATGACCTGCAAACTATTTTGTTTTCAAACAGTGAATTAATTCCTCCCACAGTTATATTGCTTTTAACTTTTCAGTGGCCTGATATACATAAACTGTTAAAACAGATTTCTGAGTGTTTGATTTTTTTTCTTTTCTTTGAAAGTTTTTTTTTTTTTTAAATGATTATAAGAGTAAGACTTAATGGCATAAGCACAAAGCTAGGGAGATGCAGAGTTAAGTTATTTGGATATTTGGTAAAATAGAATGATTCTGCTTTTGGTAAATTGAGGTTGTTTTTTTCAGTTTTGCATGCATGTCTCTTCAGTTTGTTAAGGTAGTTGGATAATGGCAGCCTTTTAGTTGGTATTGAAGATCTGGTTGCATTTCATTTTCTTTAAAGCAGCAAGTTACAGTAACAACTGAAATCAATGGATACTGAGTTTGTAAGGTGAAAGCCTGGCTTGTACTGGGAGACCTTGGGCTGGAAAGAAAATTTTCCCCTTGTTGGCACAGTTGGTTACTCCATGTGTGTATTCAGTCTTGTTTTCAATTATAAGTCCTTTGAGCTAGATGGCTTTTTTTTTTTTTTTTTACTTATTTACTTATTTTATTTTTATTTTCTATACCTGGTTTTGCTATTGGCCTGAAGGTGGTGATGGCCAAGTAACTTCACTGTTCTATGTCTTATTTTTTTTTCACCTGAAAATAAAGGAAGAGTACTTGATTTCCTTACAAAACACTTGACGAAAAGCTCAGTATAAGAGCTAATTATTGCTATTGTATTTTACAGTCCTTCCTCTTCTGCAGCAGTACTTGGCATAATATAAACAATATACTACATTAGAATAATTGTATTGACATAACTACGTAGTATTTATAATGATGATTCAACGTGTCACCCAAGTCACAGAAGACCTTTAGGCAGTAGATCTGATTCTTTTGCAGAAACAGTAAAATAAAGCAACAAAGTAATAACTGAGCTGAAAACGTCCCCCAGGAGTGTCCCTGTATGCAGTTTTTAAACAGGGGGATGGTAGCTTTCTATTCCTGGTTCACTAAGTCCAGGGCACTTCCCGTTAGCTCTTTCACGTGACAAGTGTCTGAAATTGTCTTATTTCTGGGCTTTAAAGCACAAGAAAATGTAGCTGGAGAAAAGCTGTTGATCTTGTTCTGCTGAGTGTCTAGTTACTATGATTTTGCTCAAGTTGAGTATTTGCTTTAGATGTCATGAGAGAAATAGGAGCAAGGCTCATAATGTGATTTTAATCTTATCTGTGTTTACATAGGGTTTTAACTGGAGTGGGGTTTAACAGCAGTGTTAAAAGTGTGTGTCTCCCTCCAGCATTAGTGAGATGGCTTGTACAACTGAGCTTACTCTCTTGATTGTAAACTTCATAGCTAAAGTACTCTGCCTTTGTATTGGACCGAGCTGCCTTACGTTTTCAGTTTTCACGTGTATTACAGGTGGGCCAGTTAAATAGCAGGTAGTATCTATATTATTTGTTATCTCTGGACAAGCTTGTATTTGTGTCTGAAAGAGGGGTTTCTCTGAGTAATAACATGCCACTTGTATCCTTAAATTGTTTTTTTTCATTGTAAAGAATTGCCTTTTCAAAACTACACACTTCATAGAATTGTCTCTGAATATTGAACTATCCATGTTTTTGCCTTTTTTCCTTTTAAAATACCTTTCTTTTAAG
Source organism: Anser anser (assembly GCF_964211835.1). Classification (NCBI taxonomy): domain Eukaryota; kingdom Metazoa; phylum Chordata; class Aves; order Anseriformes; family Anatidae; genus Anser; species Anser anser. The sequence goes on along the minus strand of NC_139727.1, from coordinate 15,505,478 downwards.
GCTAATAATACAAAATTATCTATAACAAAAATACTCTTGAAAAAGCAATGGCATTTTTAAAATTGAGTTAGCAATTGCTTTAGAAAACGCAAGGAATTCACACAGAACTTCAGTTATGATTTTACTTTCTGTGGATTTTCTGTGATTTACGTTTGTTTTTTTTTTTTCCAGTGTACTAAAGAATTATTTTAAATATTACATTTATGTTAATGAAAAGTCTATAGGAGAGAAACAATTCTATATAAATGTGCTTACCTACATGGATGTATAAAGAGGTGAATTTTACTGAAAGTTAAAGGCATCTGAGAAGATGTGCAGTTGCATTCATTCTGATTCAGCAAAGCCTTGTACACATGTCTAACTTGGGCAATCTCACCTCTTTCATTAGGCCTTTTTTAAATTCTGTTCCACTGTCCATATTAGTCACATCACAGAAGAAGAAATACAGTGGACAGGAACAGAACGAACCACATGAGATTTTGAACAGGAAATGTAGCTCTCATAACAAATATAGTTTTTGTCCTTATATGATGATGCTGCCCATGTCAAAATTTGTATTTTGTCTCTGGCAGGACACTGTCACACTGCACACTTCAGAGTTGTTTTCTGAACACTGATTAAAAGTAATGGCCAAATGGCCAGATTAGATGTGTCCTTTCTTCTATTTTTATAACCACTGAACACACTGTATGTTCTGATGGAGATGTGGGGAGCCAGTGAAATACACACCTGTGTAGTAAGTTTTATTGATACCAGTTTAAGAATGTAAGCAGATAAATTTTGAAGTGGTGACCTCCTTACTCTAAAGAGAACTTGATTTATTCTTAAAGACAGGTATATTAAAGAGAACATCTGAATTTATTTTTCTAGGGAACAAGCAACCACTAAGGGGCAAAAGTGGAGTACACTATGTGTGTGTGTTTGTGTATAAGTATATGTAATTTTCTTGGTTACCTAAATGTCTAATCATGTTAAATCAGCAGCAGTGCCCACGTTAGAAAACTTCTAAATTGTACACAATCAAATTAAGCATGCTGTGGCCACTTCTGCCTCTTAAGAAAAATCAATTAATACTGGAAAATGAATAACAAATTCCAAAGAAGAGGGAAAAAAACAGGATAACTCTTTATTTCTAGGTAGAGTTTCAAAAATGCTAAGATGAATATTTTATTTTGTTTAAAAAAAAAACAGTGGCTATGTTTTTTGAGACCTCCTAGTGATTCCAAAAGATTATTCCAAGTATTTGTCCTGAAAAAGAAGTAATGAGCAAGTATTTACTGCTGCTCTTTTTTTTTTTCTTTAACAAAAACTGAATATTGAGAAGAATGTGTCTAAGGCTGAACACATCAGTCTGGTTGCAGACAAAATAGTAATTATGAAACACACTAAGGTTCAGAAAGCAGATACTTAAAAGGAGGTAATAAAGGGGGGGTTTTATTTTCTCATGTGCGAAAAAAATGCAGTTCAGCTGTGTTGCTGTTCTATTAACAATCATGTTGAAACTATCTGGTATTAACTAAGACGCTACATGTGATGGTATCTTATTTTTTCCATGTTTCTGTCTCTTGAAGTGGATAACTATATTACATTATTTATTTTTTTTTCAAGCTTGTCAAGAAGAAAACAAAACAAAACAAAAGCTAGTGCTGGAGCCTTTAATGGTGCCCACCGCTTTCTCAAACAGTTTCAGAGTAAAGGCTCTACTATGCGTGGGTACTGGAAAAGAGGAATTGACTTGAAGGGACTTGATGTTAAGTACTTTACCCAAGGTGTATGAAGCCAGTGTTTCACCTGAGTCCGTGGGCTCCTTAGGGTTCTCTGGCAATATCTTCCCCTTTTTCTAGACAACATCTCATTTCAAATGAGAAGGGAGTTTTTACATCGTTGAATTTTTGCATTAGTTTTGGAAATTATAAGGGTATTTTTGGACATGCTTTTGCACAGATTTATGGAAACATTTGACATCTGCGTGTCTTGGTTCTTGAATTATGACTTAAACTAGCATTGGTTAAGAGACTTGAATCTAACAGTTGTGTAGTTATCTTTGTAACTATGGAGGAATTGCTAAAAGTCCACTTACTCTTGTAAAGGTAATTTGCACCACAGAATATTCAACTAGCTGAGATGCTGCTGATTGAGAGATTCAGCAAACAAATCAAATAATAAATGAGTGGGAGCAGAAGTTGAATTACTCCTCCATCCCCTACATGAGCAGCCCTGCAAATTTCAGTGGTTTCCTTTAACAAACAATATGAGCCTGGCAGGTCTTTGATGTAGAAGTGCTGCAGTATGACTGAGTACTGGGAACACTTAAGGAGAACAGGAACGGGCTGATGTATTTCCTGAATAGTATTCTGCATCTCTTTGGTTAATCAACTTCAGCTTCGTTGTTGTTTGTTCTCCTCCCAGCTATTTTTTTCGATGTAAAACAAGGAATTCCTGAGTTATTCCAGAATGGCATATTGAACTTAGTTATAAATGTTACCTTTCAAGAAATACTTTGTAATGGATGTGAATTTAAAATATTTGCAGAAGTAACAGAAGTAAAAAAATGATATGCATGTGAATGATTTGGAAGAAAGGTAATAAAATAGAAATTGAAAGGAAACTAAAAAGGGCAATTAAGAGTGAAATGTTTCAAAATGATAGGAAGACTGTTTGAACATACCACATTAGAGGCCCACAGCAGATATGTATTACCTATCAGAGGAGACTTTTGAGATGCTAAAACGACTGAACAATGATGTGAATGTAAGTACAAACAAAATAAAATCACAGTGACTTTAACAAAGAGCATGCAGAAAAGCTTGCAAGAAATAGGTGAAGAGACCACTCTTTCAAACAGTTCAGTTCCGGGAAGTCACAAGGAAGTCTATAAGATAAACTGGAAGTGAGTGGAATATCTCAAGAGAATACTCAATGAGAACAAGTTCATCCATGTTTGTTAAAAAAAAAAAGTGGTTGGTAAGATTCTTACTCCGACCTTTACAGCAGGCATCAGAGGTCTGCCTCATGAAGCACAGAAAATGGTAATAAAACTACCAAACTCTGTTATTTCTTCTGCTAAAGAGTGTTAGTTGAACTACTGGCTGTGGTGTGTAACAATGGTAATAAGTGTCTCTACTAGACTACTGGTCCTGCTGTCCCTGTTTCTGCAATATCTTTCATATATCTAGTGCCATGTAGCATTAAGGCAATAGAGATGTTTATCTAAAGAGTCTTGTTGAGATTCATAGTCGTTAAACATGGGTGTAAGGCACAGGCAAGCTAAATCTACTGTGGAGAGGGAACTGCGTAATGTTTCAAATGACTAGACAGTTTGAATTTTTCCATGAAGTGTGGTTTCAAATCAAATCCCTATCTTCTCTCCCCCTTGGAGACTCCTGTATTGCCAAAATGTTATAAACAAATCTATTAATGCATTTGTAGTTGTATCACAACTTCATTTGCTGTCAGAGGAAGTTATTGTGTAGGCTATTTTTATGATATTCACATTTTCTTCCTGGGTTCAACAGCCTGGCCTTCTGGGTTTTGGCAGCATGTCTGCTGAAGTCCATTATTACCCAGTCAAGTTTTCAAGGATATAAAGAGCCCACTAAATAAAACTTGGCTATATAAATGCTCTTTCCTACAGTTTGCATAAAAAACACTTGTAATGTATCCTTGGAAAGTGTTTTAATGCACAGTTATGAATACAACTGTGATGTTGAAACATCAGTACTTCAGAGTAAGCCTAGTACTTACAGTACAGTCTTATTCATGATACACCAAATATAATAACTCAGTTAAGAAATTCTTCTTAAAGGTGTAGCAAATTGTAGGCTATTTTCTTGCCTGGTCTTCATTGTTTCCAGGTAAGTATTATAACTCAAATTTTACAGTAGACTAAAGATGAACATTTCATGAAAATCTCACAGCGTTAACTACTGTGCAATAAAAGTTGATGAGAAAATTTTTATGCCACTACTCCATTACTGTTAATTATTATTACCTTCATTGCACTTACTTGTTTCAGGCAAGAGCCTCAGTGTATTTGGTTGTGTCCAAATAAATGGAAAGGATTTTCAGAGTTTATAATATACTTGGGCAAATGTTAGAAAAATAGGATAATAACATGATTAATATCACAACTGATCCCGTCTTAAGTATTGTCTGTTTGTTACATAAACTGCAGATATGCTTTGTCTGCCAGGCTTTATAATACTAATCAGTCAAGTTTTCTTGTCACAGTAGCTCTGAATCTTTGGAAAGAAGGGCTGTGGTCCTGCAGACTGAAGCGGGATGGTAATTCCACTGATACTTGCGGTGACCATTTTCAGAGCTGGTAACGATCCAGATGTGCACATAACTCAGTGGTGTGACACATTAATTAGGCTAATCCTGTTCATTCTTTGGAAGCTTGCTGCTGTCTTTCAGCATAGTTGTTCTGTATTCATCTGTGCCAGCTCCCAAATTATGTTTGAATAGTTTTTTGTTGTTGTTGTTTTTTGTTTTTGTTTTTGTTTTTTTAGATCTGTGGCATGACCTTGCTTGGCAGAAACATTTCCTTGGCACTGGAATTAATATTGCTTGATTTCAGCTGTTTTGCACCCATAGTGAATTTGTGAGTCTCCTGCACGCATATATTGTCTTTCTTATGTTAAAATACTCCCAGATAATACTTGCTGGTGAACTGGTATTATTACAGAGCATACTTCTTTATTTTCTGTCAAGTGACGGAGATGGAAATAACACTCCTGTTTTTTAACAGGCCAGTACGCTTTATTTATCTCTATTCCCTTTCAGAATGAAAATAGCGTTTTAATCTAACAAAAAGCACTGAGTGAAAATAGTTACTTTAAAGGGGACAGAACTTGCATATTTTTTTCAGTGATTTCACTGTTTAGTCCATGCTTAAGACTGTAAGAAAACTTCCTGTCACTCACAGGCAGGTTGTCCCGGCTGAAGATTAAAAGTATGTCAGGTGTGGAGGCCTCTGGCTGGTTCCACACGCGGAGCTCTGTGCTCAGTTACCCTCCTTCTGGCTCACTCTCTTCTGAAAGATCTAGATAGAGAAATGATGTGGTCATCTGGATGTAACACTTGGGTCAGCAAAAGATGCAAGCTCTGAAATTATGCAATGGCCTGTTCTTCACCCTTTGTATTGTATGTGGCTTCTCTTACAATTTAAATATAATTTGCATAATTGATTTTTTTTCTCTCTATTTGGGCTCTCAAACATCTCTTTCTCCCTTATAAACTGAGAGTTGATTTTATCATATAATGGAAATGTTAATGAGAGAAGTATTTTTTTTTACTAATTCTGGATCAGGCTGTTTATTTACTTTGCAGCCATTATGCTATGTTATTAGCTTGTGCTATTTTCAGAGGAGTGTTTTCATTCTGAAATGAGCACCTGTGAAAAAGCATGCATCTGTAGTCTAACTGGCTCTTTTTGTATTGGCTTATTTCACTGTAGGGCATGGAGAATGAATATACAGTGAAAACATAAAGTCATGAGTTACATAGAACAAAATGCTTGACACATGTATACATTCTTTACCTGTGTCCCTCTTTCTCTTTGTTTCTCTGTTACATAGAAAGCCAGTGCTGCAATTTACACGCCTGAGAAGACAAGATTTGAATGATCTATTCAAAGATCCTACTTAGAAGCTACCACATGAAAGTTCTATAAATCCATGAATGACAAGTGCAAAGGTAGACAAACAGGAATAGTCACAGTAATCTTCACAGTCTACCAGTTTGAGAAAAGCCAGATATCGATGCAACTGGTATAATACCTTTGGTTATTATGAGAAAAAAGGGGACTGAAGTTTAGTATGTGTATAGAAGCTGTAGGGAAGATGCCAAAGTAGGCCTGTCCTGAAGCAAGTCAGAAAAGGATTTGATAGCTCTGTAGAAGATGAGTGAAGCTCATAACAAGTTGCAATGTTCCAAGCGAGACCTGTTGTAATTTTGCCTTCTGCTTTATGGCAAATAATGGTGGTTTTAATTTGTTTGCATTTTTTTCCCTTCACTGAGGTTTTGATTTCTTTCTCACTCTTTCTGCTGTGGAACCTTGTATGCTTTAAATTTCCTGCCACACGAATATTTTTTATTGCTAATTTTGTCTTTGCATCCTTTTAAAAATCTGATTCTTATTCCTTTATTAGATGCAGGGGGAAGCAGTGGTGAAAGATGAGGAAAAAGCTGAGGTGCTTAATGCTTTCTTTGCCTCAGTCTTTATTAGTAAGAGTAATTGTTCTCATGGTCCCCAGCGTGCTGAGCGGAAGACACAGACAGGGAGCAGAATAAAGCCATTATAATTTAAGAAGAAACAGTTAGTGACCTGCTACAGCACTTGAACACACACAGATCCATGGGGCCAGATGGGATCCACCCAATGCTCCTGAAGGAGCTGGCAGGAGTGCTTACCAATCCATTTCCAATAATTTACCAGCAGTCCTGGCTAACTGGGGAGGTTCCAGCTGACTGGAGGTTGGTGAATGTGACACCCAGCTACAAGAAGGGCTGGAAGGAGGACCAGAGGATTTACAGGCCTGTGAGTGTGCCCTTAGTGCCAGGGGAGGTTATGGAGCAGATCATCTTGAGTGCCATCATGCAGCACTTATGAGACAACCAGGTGATCAGACCCAGTCAGCATGGGTTTATGAAGGGCAGGTCCTGCCTGACTAACCTGATGTCCTTCTATGACAAGATAACACATTTAGTGGATGAGGGAAAGGCTGTGGATTTTGTTTGCCTGGACTTTAGCAAAGCATTTGGTACACTTTCCCACGGCATTCTCTTGGAGAAACTGGCTGCTCGTGGTCAGGCCCAGAAGGTCACTGTGAAAAGAGTTAAATCCCAATGGTGGCCAGTTACCAGTGGTGTTACCAGTGGTATTGCGGACAATTTTCTTAAATATTTTTGAGTGATTTTGATGAGAGGATTGTGTGCACCCCCAGTTAGTATGCAGACTATACCAGTTTGGGTGGGAGTGTTGATCTGCCTGAGATATCTGTATCTTTTTATCGCGGACTGGTATTATTCTAGGCACAGTATAAATGCGCTAAAGTCCTTTCCCATGCTCTGTTTGGCTTGGGGTATTCTTGTCACTGGACTGAGAACTTCTGTCCCCAGGTGTCCAGTTTGCATTCTTCCTTTTGCTATCTGTCTAGCACTGATATCTCTCCTATGTGTAAGGTCTTTGGGGTCTTTGCTTAGTGTTCAAGATAATTAACAAAGATCGATCTTAAGTTAGCCCATACAAGCACATTCATATTGCATAGAGACCCAGAAAAGGATTTGTTTGCTGTGCTGTGTTTCAGGGGGTCAGACCAGGGACATTTAAATTGTTTTTTTTTTTTTTTTTAGTCTGTAGATGGAGGTTTATTAGCCCTTGAAGCTAGAATTCTAAGTATAACAACGTGATACAAACCTATTCGGAAAGATGATTCTGGTAAAATTATTTTCAGTGATTTTGCAAATCTGTGTATACACATCAAGGTGGTGTCTTTGGCTTTTGTTCTGTGTCTGTCTACAAGCCCGCTGAGAAAAATGAGAAGTGACTGTTAGCAAAGATAAACTTTGAACTTCATCTCCCATATCTCTGATCACTAGGGGTAGCTGTTCTTTGGCATTCTCTTTGTTGAGAAAGTTACCTTAATCTCTCTGTGGATCTGGCAATAAATTCTTAGCTAATGTGAGGCAGCCAGTAACACAGATAATGAGCATCTCTGTATTCCTAGGGCTGTGTCATGAGATTTATATATTAGAGAGTCTGAGTAATTACTTAATGACAAGGTGTAGTTTTCAAAAGCTTTTGACCTACCCAAGTTTTATTTCAGGTACAAAGAGTAAAAGGGACAGAATCTAAACAGATTCTTGTAGCAGAATCTGAAAAGGTTCACAGCTTTTATACTGTTAGACTCCAAGTGTGGCTTAAAAAAAAAAAAAGGTTTAAAAAAGGGAACTTTATTATTTTGGCTTAGCATTTTGCAGGCTGCAGAAAGAGAATGTATTTTACAAAACTTACTGATCTTGATTTGCAACTGAACGAACTTGTCATATTGAGCCTTAGGTGAATGAGTTTCTACAGTTGGCAAAATTGAGTAAGAAAGGCGTCTTCAATTTTGTTCTGGCACATGTCCAAAATCCAAAGAGATGTTTGGAGTGTGGTTTTAGAACTGTGATGAATTGTCCAAGACTTGGGAAGGTTAAATTCTTCATGAGGTAACAGATGGTGCCTAGTGTCCTTTGCATGAACCACCAGCTTTTAGAGATTTAGTCTGAAATTTCTGTGCTGGCTTTTGTCATTTTGCTGTAAATGTACTTATAAAGGGAATTCATTTAGAAGTATTTTTCAGTGTAGCAACTTTTCATATTCATTGAAATTTAAATCTAAGATTGGTACCAATGTTGACTGTTCTCAGAATAAGTGCATGTTGAACATATAGGAAATTTATGGCATTTGCTCACTTACAGATCAGTGTGTTGAATTATACTTGTGTGTCATTTAAATACGGAATAGAAATTAGATCAATTTTTTTTATAGCAATTCAACAGTTTTAACAGTATGTATCATTATGCTGCAAGGTGTATAACCACACAGCCATTCACTTGCTCCCCCCGCTGTGGGATGGGGGAGAAAATTCAGGGACAGGGGAAAAGGGTAAAATTTTATGTATTGAGATAGAGGCAGATAAATAGTACTGAAAAGGAAGTGAGCGTAATAATAATAGTAATGATTAAAGAATACACAAAGCAAGTGATGCACAGTGCAATTGCTCACTGCCCACTGACCAGTGCTCAGCCAGACCCTGAACAGCAGCAGCCCCCCCCCAGCCAACTCTCCCAGTTCGTTGTTCAGCACGACCCATGTGGTGTGGGACATTCCTTGGACAGCAATTCCCCTGTCATTGCTGTCCTCTCCCAGCTTCTGGTGCACCCCAGCGTGAGAAGCTGAAAGGTGCTTGACTCAGTGTGAGCACTGCTCAGCAACAACTAAAACATCAGCGTGTTGTCAGCATTAGTCTCATCCTAAATCCAAACCACAGCACTATACCAGCTACTAGGAGGAAAACTAACTACCCCAGCTGAATCTAGAACATCATGAACTTCATTTTCTCTTTCAAAAGATGGGAACTGGTTGATAAAGCCCTGCTTTGCATTGCAACATTGCTGCCTACTGAGTCAACAGCAAACCTGTTGAAAATTAGACATACTGTTTCAGACCTCCCTGTGTTAGCCTTCCCAAGATGCCATTCTGCCATCTGGCTTGTTAATGCTCAACTTTCTGTCTTCCATTACTCCACTTATTCCCTAACTGGGAAGCAGTTCATTTTCTGCCTCAGTCTCTGGAGTCAGCCAATGCCTTCATTTTCCAGCAGTGTCTGCATATCACGCTTGAAGTAGATGAGGCACTAGCTTCTAAGTGATGATGTATTTGAGGCACTAGCTTCTAGGTGATGATGCGTTTTTTAATTCTAATGCATATTTTATAAATTCAGGGATGACAGCGTTGCCTGGAACAACTTTAGAAATTTAAAATTAGCAGGAATTGGCAATTACTGTCACTCTCTGCCCTATGTTGAACATTCTGTAGGACTGATGCCTGATTCCAGTTGCATGATTATTTGTTTCTTCACTGATTTTCATCATGTATCATTTATAGTCTCTTGAGTATTCTATTCTTTGGTATTTCAATTATATATGAAAATGAAGGCAAAGCATTTTTATGCTTCTTAGCAGCCTGTTCTTATTTTAATTTTTTTTTTCAGCTTTATCAACAAGGTTGGCTATGGTGTATTTAGGTTTACTAGCTCTTTCAACAGATGCATTGAATCTTTCAGTTTTGTTGTCTTGTTTTTCTTTAAATACAGATTCCAGGTAGAACCCATCTGTATTTATCTTTCAAAGTGATATTGAATGCCATTAGGTAGGACCACTTTTAGTCAAATGTCCACAAATGCAAGTAGCTGCCGTTATTTAACACCTGCACTGCTCTCACAGGCTAAATGTCTTTAGGCAGGGCATAGCAGTGTGTAGGGGTCATGGCATGTAATTTATTGCCATCTTCTGATTTCAGATAGTGGCATGGTTCTCCGTGGTTTTGTTTAATTGCCATAGTTTCTCTAGATGGTGTTCCAGGATTCAGTTCTAGAACCTGAATTAGGAGAAAGATAATCTGCAAGTATCTTGGCTTTTCTCCCCCATGTTCCTGTACACAGCATAGTTGAACAAAGCACTGAGAGTGAAATCTTTTGGAAGTATAGTCTTTGACTTCACCACATTCATGTTTGAGTGTGGTTTATTTTTGTTTGTTTGTTTTCTATCTCAGTACCCTTAAGTTATTAACCCGTCCGTATATGTCTTTGATAGCAGTTAATGCTACGCATTAGTTTCCATTTGAGACATCCTGAGTGTAGTAAGAATGTCCTATATGAATTTACTGTTGTTATGGCTGAGCATGAAAGAATTTTATCAGTAATACAAAGAAAAGGTGAGCCTGAGCTTGATAGTCTTAAGCAATCAAAACCAAGCCTCAGTTCTGCAAACTTGCAGCAGTTGCTAGTACTCTTCTCACTCACTCCTTGTGAATAGGGAACAACTCTTCCATAATTTGTCACTTGATTTCTCTTTTGTAATTACACAACTAACCTTGCCTGGAATATTTACTTTGGCTTTTCTGCTTAGCTTTCCCATTCACTTCTGTTTATTATTTTGATTTTGCTCTTATTAACATTCTTCTCAGACACTGTGTCACATCAGATTTGCTCTTTATGTTATATGGTTTAGTACAGCATCCATTTTCTCTTTTGCTATCAGCACAATCTGACATAAAGCCTTTTCATGTACACTTGCTCTCATATTTTGTTGGATTCCATTAATGTGGTTTTGTTCAATTATTGTTTTAGTTGTCTTTATAATGCTGTCATGTGATTGTAGAGCTGTGTTGCCTACGTTGGAACACATACTCTAGTTACAAATGAACATCTGCATCTTTCAGGATTTAATATCCCTGAAAGGATAGGCATTTAAGTGTCCATATTCAGCGTGATAAATTGAAGTAGTTTGATTAAGGTGATAATAACAAATGTTTGTTTTTAAGCAGTTGTGGCAGTTTGGAAGCATAACCATGCTGAGGTGAATTTGATATAACAACTGTATTTTTAAATACTGCTTTCCAGAGGAAAGTTGATGCCAAACTGAGTTTTCTAATGTGTTTCTAATGTGTTTCTGTACTTTCTCAAACAGTTGATAGTTGAACCGATCCCAGCTTTTTTCTACAGACATGTAATTTTACCTTTGTTATTTAATCAGAGCTGATTTTACAGTATTTTTCCAGGGATATCTCTTGATGCAGCAGGAGTGGAGTGGGAGGGATTACAGAACAAAGCTTACTTTCTGCCATACTATTCATGGTACAAGAACAAGTATTCATGAAAGCCTCAAGTAAGATAAGTGTCAGCATTATCTTAATTCTCAGACTCTAGTTTGCATTTTTACTACATGCTAAGCTCTCTTTTAATGGCATTTATTTACATAATTTTGCATGACAGCAGTGAGCATTGATATTTCAAATTAATAAAACATTTTTTCATTGATTTGCAATGCTTAAACAAGTGGTTCTCGAATACGGTAAGTTGTCCGGTTAGTCAGTTTTGCACACTTAGTGTTCTAAAATTTCCATTCAATTAGCATGAGTAATGGCAGTTCTTTCAGTCCAAATAGTGTGTATGAAGTGACCCAGATACAGTTTGACATAATTACCTGCATTACATCTGCCTATGTATGTGTGATGTCCTGACGCCTTTGAGTAATACACCTATGCATATCAACGTATGCATAGATATGTAGTTAATAGCAACAAAACTTGAAGCAGCAGACGGTGGAATTACGATTCTTCAAATCTGTCAGGTCCTATCAGCAGGATGCATGCCAGCATTAGCATACATAAATCTTTAAATGCATGCTTGCATATTGTGTTTTTTCCACATTTTTCATTTACCGCAAAGAGTCAGTAAACAATCTCTTTCTAAATTTTTCTATTTATTGATGCTTACTATTGGGAGATCTGTGTCCAACTATTTGTGAGAAGACTGTATAAGACTAAGCTGCATCTGGGCCTGCAAATAAACTGCTGAAATGAGGCATCCTACAATAATCCTCAAAAACTGATGTCTGGGCTTGAGGTTGTAACTCTTAGTGCTTGTTGTGCTGCCACCTAGAGCTTCATTGTCACTTTTATTAATTGCTGCAACATCTTTGAAGAATCAGGAGATGATGTAGCTTTTTGCAGCGTGGTGCTACCATCAGTAATGGTACTCCAAAGCTATCCGCCAAGTAATAAAAGAACATGATAACTGACTGCACCTGTGGTTAGCGTATGTACAAGGACTTGCAAAGAAGGCTTCCTTACCAATAAACTGTTCCTTGCAGTGCCCAGTCAGTGAGTACGTTTGATTTCCACCTGTCTTTTTCTGTTCCTTATTATTCTTCAGTCATGTCATTGAGAGGTAACTGAACTAGTGACAGTTGCTCTGACCTGCATACAAAAATGTTGAGGAGCAATAAGGGAAGCACAGGAGCCATATAATCTGTAGATAGTACAATGAAAACTTTCAGGTCTTACACAGTGGTGCATGAATGTATCCAATTTTGAAATACACAAACAGAATACATATCGTTGAAGACCCCAGTTACAGGTGAATGATTATAACAACCCAAGTATTTCTTTTATATAAATGTATCTGCCTGTGAATTTACATGTACATTACAACTATTGAAAAATATTTACAATGGTCATAGTTAACTTTTTCCTTCTAATCTTCTGACTTTTGTGTATATTTAACATTTTTTAAACTCATATAACTCGGTAACACTTTTACAGAAAGAAAAAGTTACTAGTTAGATTTCAGCCATGTATGTCATTGAAAGTGAAGGAATGAGTATAAGTTTTACAGGAAAAAATGTTCTTTTGAGCTCTGTGATACTACTGCATCAGTGAAAAAACTGTTACTATGTTATGTTTTCTGACCTTCTAATTTTTCTTTAAGTTCCTTTTCTCACTTTTTTCTACTCTATGGTGGCAGCATACCAGCCTGTATCTGTTGGCATGCTGATAAAAATACACCAAGGTATCCTAAAGAAATAGAATGCTTGCCTTCTTTCAGTACAACGTTTGCTAAATCATGGGCTTGTCATTTTTATTGATCTCTTGTTGAGACCTGAGTAACATACTTTTAAAATACAGTATCTTCTGATAGAATTTAGTCTGAATCTATAAATTTTTTTTTGCTTGTGATACAATATGCACATTCAGTTGTGGTAGTCCATGAAACCACCTCATGCCATTGGGTTTTCAGATACTTTGCCTGATTCCACTTTGAGATAACTGGTGTCATTACAAATGACTAGCCATTAATTTCTCTGTTGCAGAGAAATTTTGTTATTCATTTCTGAATTACATATAGCTACCTAAAAGCTGTTAAAATCGCTAGTCCAAGAGAGCCTGTACAAGGGTGTATTCCCCTTGACCTCCAAACTTCATCAGTGTATGACTCTTACCTTCTGTCACTGTAAGTCACTGTACATCCTGTATCTTTTCTTCTGCCCGTGTCTTAATGGTCTGCTTGAGCTTTGTGCTGTTATCAGGACTTGTCATGACCACTTACTTGGTCTTTGCTGCCTATCAGTTGAAAGCTTACTGTGTCTTAAACCAATTACTGATGCATCAGCACTGTATTTTACTTTACACACATCTCTCTTAAACCTTGAATGAATCTTTTTCTGCTCCTAGCTTTATTCATCATAATACCTAGTTACTTTTCTACTGTCTCTGTTCTAGTTACATACTTCTCTTTCCTTTTCTTTTTTGAAATTTGGTGTTCTTAATTTAGGAAAAAAATATCTCTAAAATGTTTAAGTTAAAGTCCTGCAGAAAGGTAATCTCCAACATAAAGTATGATCACTTCATTAAAATGTCAACAGCATTGCATGTTGAGTTTGAATTTTTTCATAGATACATTCATTTTGTTTTATTTTTCTGTGCAAAAATAAATAGGGAAAAATGCAGATAATTTCTGCACAGAACTGCAGAACAATATGCCCTGAATAGCAGCCTTTCTTGATCTCATGCATTGTTTTGCAAATCTACCCTGTAGAGACTATAATTTTCAGTGGTCTTCCCTGCATGCCATTAAATACAGCCTCCCTTGCTCTGTTTTTTAGCTGCTACATTTAATAAATTGCTTATTTCTTTTTTCTCTGGTAGCACGGAAACCCAGGATCTTCAAACTTGTACTGAGAGTATAATCCAACAACCACAGTAACACTCAGGTTTCTCACTGTCCAAATCAATCTGCTAAATAAATGGCTATGCAATGGCCTCTTTCCTGGCAGTTGACAGTGTGAAAGGATCGTTCAAGTGTTCTTCTATCAATCTCTTCCATGTTCTTTTCCCCATAAGTGCTAACAACAGAAACTATCTTGAGTAGAATAGATTTTCTCTAGTTAACAGTTGTGACTTTTTAAATAAGATTTGTGTATTGAAAGCATTTAGTCACAAGCCTCAGGGAATAACACCTAGAGTCATTTCGTTGTGTTTAAAAAATGATATGTTTTAGTCAGGAGTGACTGATAGTGCTGAATTCACCTGGTGAACTGATTGCATCAACTATTATTTGCTCTTAGAATCCCCAAAACGTCTTAGGTTGCTATCAATTATGTTGTAGTCTTCTGTATAGACAATGCATGTACAAAGGAATTCATTCAATCTGGATTCATTGTATGTAGATGATTCTGACGAGTGTTTAGTTGAAATACTTGTAAATTTGAGAGCTAAATATTTAAACCAATTGCCTTATTCCTCTCCCTAAGAGCTGGACTTTCATTCATTGCACATTCTTAAGTGACTCGCAGCCTCCTAGATTCACAAATTATATTAAAGTATGGTGTTATGTTGAATGAGTTGCTCTGGTTTAGAAAGGGATTAACCAATACATTTAGTACATAACTACATGGAACTATAGCTTTCAGGCTTTAACTTCTACTTTAAAGTATGTTTTTCAGTAAAACTAAACCCATAACGTGCATAGGAGTTGAAACACCCTAAATTTGCCAGGTCTTCAGCTGAAGTCTTTGACAGATAGACATTTTAGTATGGTTCTTACCTGCAGACCAAATTCTCCAATGAACAAACAGCCTTGTTTGTTTCAAACTGCTTCCTTCCTTCAAAACATTCCACAGAAATATTACACAGTATGAGTTGTGTGTGTGTGAAATGAATGTTTCTTTAAAGAATAATTACAAGTGGGATTCCCTTTGCTGATAGACATATGCCTAGCTGAAATTTCAGGTCAAGGTAACCTTAGGGAAATTAGTCCTTGTTGTACATCCATATTGATACAAGAGTATCACAAAGCATGCTGGTGTTCCATTAAAAGAAATCTCATCTCTGTTCTCTAACTCTTAATAGGATCATATGATTGTTTCCGAAAAATAAACATGTCAACATAAAGACAGAGCTGCATAAAGGAAAAAAAAATCTCAGTTTCACAGTTCTGACTTATATCTTTGCGTCACTGATGTAATGGAAATAAAAGGAGAAAGTTCTTGATGGTATTGGATGATATGGAGTGGCTTTGAGGACCTGAAAGTGAGATTCTTTTAGTCAGGAATATAATTTTAATCACTTAAATTCTATACATTTTTAATAAAAAATGCTGATTGCTTTAAATGTTATTACAGTTATCTTAAGTCTGTTAGAAGCTAAGTCGTATGTATTGCATTAAAATACAACATCTGAAACGACAATAAGATTTTTTTTGTTGTTTTGAAAAATGCCTTTGCTTTGTGGAAGAAATACTGCTCTGGAATTGTACTCAGTGCATCTCCAGGTATGGAAGAATTCCAGTAGCTTAGGGCTGGAGATTTTTCCTCGTTTATGGTTCCTGTTTAAGACCATAACTTTTTGATTTAGAGCACAGCTAAACCCTCTAAACAATTTGGATGAGATGGACTGTCTTAGCAGCTCTGCTGTATTTTATTTCAAATTTTCCTCCCTTTCCATCCCCTTCATTCCTCACATAACAACATATAATCTCCAAGCAATTTATATGATAGTTCATCATAGGACAGTCTTATGTTACTGCTGTAGGATGAGCTTTTCTCCAACTAATTTCCTATTTTACTGCTGTAACGCTGCCAGAACACTTTGATGAATGGTAGATGGATATTCAATTAAAAACTTTTGTACCTGGGACTTAGAAAATTGCTCCATAGCATAAAGCAGATGAACCTTCAGTATGTGTCTTATTTGTTTCATGCTGTGGATATTGCTCTATTTCTAGTTGTTTGCCTTCCCTCCTTGCGTCATCAGTGAATAAGACAATATCTGATCAAATATTTTTTTTTCTTCCTTACAATTTCCTCAAATAGTTGTAAAGCTGAAGTACAACCCAAAGTAAAGTACCATCGGCCTTTATGATTCCTCTGTGAAGTGTAAAAACTTGTGTTTCAAATAGGAAGTACATGTGGCTTTTGGTTTTGCATTAGAAATAGTAAGCAATCATTTTATTTGCTTTGCAACAGACCAGCTATGATACGTTCACTTTCTGTGACTCTTTTTCCCAAACAAATATTAGGAAATCATGGGTTGTTTTAGGGCCATCTTGGAATCATACTGAAATTTTCTGATATTTCAAATGTGAAAAATCAAGTGAAAAACTGATATCATGATATTTTGACCTTATATATCAGAAAGAAACAATAAAAATTCAAAACAACATAGGTTTCTCCCTCCCTTCTGTGGTTTGCTTGCAGTCCACTTTTGAGAGAATTTACAATCCTCTTTCTCCTACTAGAAGCTGGGGATCCATCACTGTCCTTGAAAGCACCTTGGCTACCCTCCCCAACTACAGTTTTGCCTCACACCAATGTTTCAGAGAGTGAATGAGAATGTGCAATATTTCAGCAACATCATTATTTCTGAGAAAATAGGATTAGTTACGATCTGACAGTTTCTGGATAATTTTTTATTTAAAGGGTTATAAATTCTGTTGTTTTTTTTTTTTTAGGCAATTTTATCCATGCTCATTTAGAATTAAATCCACTTTTCACTCTTAGGAACTAGTTAAAGCTGAATGCTAAAAGGGAGTTACACTGAGAAGGCTTTACATTCAAGACTTTTCCTGTATATTGGTTGAGAAAGGGTAATTCACACAGTGAGGAGAGAGCCCTCTGCACTCCAACTGATATCGATAGAGGTTGAGGTAATTCATTTCTTATGAGGTACTTCACATCTCACAGCATTAGATCTATAGGGAGCTGTCTATGATGGCTTGAGAGGAAAAAAAAAAAACAGCAATCTCATATTGCAGATGTTGAAGGAAAAAAAAAATCTATAATGAGAAACAGTTCCACATGAAAGATTCCTTATTTGCCCAATTGCATATGATTTTTCATGCCCTTGTCATTTAATTTATTTATTTTTTTAAATACAATTACTTGTTTTTCACAGAAGCTGGCTTCCTTGACTCAGGTGTTTTTAGAAAAAGTGCACTAGGCTATGTGTATTGGAGTGAGTAGGGAATCTATTACTGAGTAAATATAGAGTTTTCAACTTAAAATACTTGTGGGCTATTCGTTCTTTGTATTCCATGTATTAACAGAGAAAGGCATTAAATATTCTTGTAAATGAATTTCCTTTTGCAGGCTTTTGATGTACAGTAAAAGTATGCTTTGAAATGCTGTATGAAAAGGTCTGGAAGCTTTTGGCTTTTCAGAAGAATTTTTGTTCTTTATAATGTCAAAAATGTCAAGTTCTTTCTTTACTGTTTTGTCAGAGGATTCCTTGAATAACTTTGAAATGTTCATTTAAGAGATACCTCAGACAGCAGTTAACAAGTTGTCGCTACTGAATCCTAAAGATTTTTGGGAGAAAAAAAAAAGGGGGAGGGGGAAAATGTGCATATAACTGTGCGTCTAAAGAGTCCCATTGTTTCAGTGAAGTTATTTGCAACAAAAAAGGTACTTTTATCTCTTTCAGGAACAAAGTCTTTCTGAAAATTTGTTTAAAATCATGAGACATACTTGTAAACTACAGTTGTAAACTGTTTAAATCCACCTGGTTTCTTTCTGTGTTCAAATCAGAAAGATTTGTCCATTGAGATCTATAGCTTTGGAGAAGCTCGTGGTTTTAGTTTATTTAGCTAGAGATTACGACCTTCAACAAGGGATCTTGCTTTTTACATGGAAGTTGCGGTTTGTAGTTGCAGTGCAAGTTGCAAACTTGAAGAGTAAACTGCTGTTTCCATGCGCTCTGCATGTATGGGACAAATACGCTTAGGGTCTTATGATACATGACATGGTAAAAGAAAATACAAAGATATTCTTAACAGTATTTAAATTCTTTTTTTTGCCTGTTGATTACAAGAGTTTTTGTTCCTAGTATAGTGGAAGACAGTAATGGCACTGAAGGATTTAACAGTCTAAAATGAGACAAGAAGGCAGCAAGACAAAAATTTTTGAGTAGTTTCTTCTTTGTATTAGATTGATTTAAGAAGTCGGATGCATTTGGGTACAAGAGGTGTTCGATAATAGGACAGCCGAGACTTAATTTTCATGTTTGGGTAACAGAACATTCGAAGTGCCCTAAGGGAAACAGGTGTGCTAGGGGTCCTAACACCATGAGTACACATGTAGCAAGTCTCTGCTTCTGTGCAGTTGCCACCACTGGCGTGGGCAGCGCAGGGAGCAAGGGAAAGGTGAGGAGGCTTACAGAGCAGCCTGGTGGCAAGCATGTGAACCAGAATGAGGACTGCTGCTGGGAGTGGGGTTTGGTTTACATGTTTCCACTTGCTTGTTTGTCTAGCCAGAGGTTTCTGAAGGAGGGAGAGAGGCTGTCCCCATGGAAATCTGCCCTGAGTCCTCACTTTGACAGTAATTGTAAAAAAGTGTTTATTCAAAAACTGCTGACTTGGACCTCCCATGCTGTGTTACATTGTTCCCATCACGGGGATGTTTCTGGGGTCTTGTTATCCTTCTTGTGGTGTGGCTGTCCCAGACTTGGCACCTCTCACAGGTGTTTCACAGCCAAGCTCTCTACCGTGCTTCATCTCAGATTGCTCAACTCTGCACGTGACCTTCAAGATGATGAGTAAGTATTTTGTCTTTTTTCAAGTATGTAGGCAGTGAAATTACTTTTATTTACTTTCTGAGTGGCAGAGACACTGCCACTAATTTTAATGGTTTTTTTTGGGCAAGCCCACTCTAATCAAAGTGACAAACTTCTTGGCCTTTCTCTTTTAGTTCATATATTTTAATATAAATGAGGAGCACAACAGGATTGGCCTGCATCCTCCCTTACAAGGGCTTTGTTTTTGTTTTGTTTTGTGTTTTTTAAGATAGATGCTTGCATTCTTCCTTACTTTGCTGAATTGCACAAAATGTTTTGAACTGACAGCGTGTCCATGAGCTGGGTAAGAAAGAAAATGGTATTTTTGCCTTTGCACAAACCTGTAAATGTAATTTTCCTCATTAATGACAACTTCGTTTCAACACACACAAAAGCATGGAACTGTTTTTTATACTAGATACAGTTTTTTTCATCACTGTTACCGTTTTCTCTAGAGTTCAAAATGGCTTTTTAATTCAAAAGGGGAAACATTTATAAACACCACATACAAAAAGATGTTAAATGCTAAATTGTGACAGTGGACATAAAATGCCTGATATCTCTTCAGGGACTGTGACTTTACTTAAATGTCTTACTTGGGTTGTGTGATAATTATTATTTTTTCATTACAATGTACAAGACCTTATCATTGTCTAATATAGGATTCTAGTAAGTCAACACATAGCCTGGACTATGATCAGTCATTTAATTAGAGCTCTGACGTTTATTAACTTATAGTATTGATTGGTGTTTACCTTTTAGCTTGACATTTTTTAGAAGTTTTCCAAAGAGAAATGATTCCAATAGATGTGCTGGTCTTTTTGAAAATAAAATTGACCTTTGGACTTTGAAGTAAATCAAAAGACTTTTTTCACCAAGTTGTGGTACAGCTGCTGTTGGTAAGCAGTGAAAATCACACTTTATTCCTATTTAGTCTTTTCTAAATTGTACAACAGTTTAGATATAGACGCATCCCAGGACACAAAACATAGGTTCAGTTTCTGGCTGTAGTCTTTTTAAGTAAGAAAATCTGTTTTCAGCAGAGCCTTTGAGTACTATATGGATTAATGCTAGGAAGTTGGTTTTGATCGTGTATGTAAATTTTAACATTCTAGTGAAGGATCATTGCAATCTTTTAACTTCTGTTATTTTAAATCTATATGTGAGTCTGGTAATGCAAGACGAACTTGTGTTAGACCTTTCTAGCTAAATATTTCAAACATCAGGAACACCTTGTTTATCTGAAGGCTGTTTTGCCTGTTTACAAACAATCATTTACAGTGGTGTTTAAGAAAAGTAAGTCAGGATTTCTGTCTAGATAAATAACTTCATGCTTTGCATTTTTTGTAGTCAATGGCACTCACAGACAGGTACGACATACAAGGTTTATAGCATCTTTATAACCTTATACTGCCTAGTACTTGCACATATTTATTCCTTCAAAGATGACTTGGACAAGAAGGATGGTATAGTTTACAAATTTAGAGTGAGGCTTAAGTCCCAGGCTCTGCGTTCACTACTCCACCATCACTCTTCCAGTCTGTGGACCCCAGATAGAACCTCACTTCTCTTGTATGCAATCAAGATCCCAGTTCAGCTCCTGTATCTTGAAGCCCTAGATAATGGCATGGGTAGAATCTCCTGACTGTGTTGTTGCCATACAGATACTGCAGGAATCCTTTTGGACCAAAGTAATATCTTGTTTAAGTTTATAGCTCAGACTCCAGCTGTTCTGGAATACAGAATTCAGAGAAGTCTTCTGATCTCATCTCGCCATGGATGTGATAAATTAATACTGCTCCCTTTTACTCCACAACACTGAAAAACTAGAGTCTACAGATGTGTGTGAATATTTTGGGGAACTGTTCTCAAGACAAAAATTCAACTTGATAAACTAAATCTCTTTCACCACCCTCTGTAGTGACTAGAATGAGGCCCTGGCCTTTCAGAGGTGATGCTAAAATGTTTCCTTTTTCTCTTTGGTGAGTGTAAGGGGACTTCAGGGAGTTGCAGCCTTGCAAGATTTACATTAATCCTTGTGAATACTTTACCACCAGTGTATATGTAAATACATTAGCTCTATTTCACTTGGCCAGATCTTTTTAGTTTAGTCCTGCTGGTAAGAATACTTCATTTCTCTATTGTAACTGCATTCTTGATTACGGCTAAAAGGGATGTTGCCTCTTGGATTCACAGAATGATGACAGTATTTACTATTGTAATACCTGTGGCTAACTGTAACCTTATTATAAAGCTAGCCTCTGTCTGTGAACCTCAGTACTTGAAGAGATTAGATTGTCACTTAGGTAGTTTGCCCAAATCTTCTTTATAATCTTCAAATTACTGTTCGGACAGGAGACATAGTACAACTATTGGTTAAACATTTGTAGCACTATGTGATATAAAAAAGTATAATTACCTTATCAAAATAATGATATTCTTTTGTTTAAGCTCTCTCTTGAAATCAACAAAGTATGAAGTTGGAAATCACTGCTGTCTTTGTTAATACTGTTAACTGTTGGCATGTACCAACCACTGGAGACATGTCCTTGAGTCCTTCAAGGCTGTGTAGCTAAGGCAAGCACATCTGTTTGCATCAGTGTATCTTGGAGTAAAGAAGGGTCTGTAATGCCCATGAAGGTCATGATTCCCTGCTGATACAAATGAAGTCTATTAACAGCACTGTAGATGTGGTGATTTGTTTCAACTGAGGATTTGCACTAAGATATTTGCTATTTTAAATGAAAACCTATCAGGGAAGCATTTCTGCATGTGTAGTTTTTGAGTCATTCAACTACTGTTTTTTGCCAGCATATGAAAAGGGTAAGCCTGTATTGCTGGCAATACTTAGCATTTATCTTCAGGCTATGCAGTGTTAATTAAATGTAACTTGTTTTCACTTATTGAAGTGTTAATAACAATGTGATTTTGTGCTTGTAAAACGTGTCTTGTGTTTAAAATGCATTGAAATAGGAGCTGGATATTGCTTGTAATATCTTCACAAGGGAGCCATGTAGCTATTACTACATATATTTTACAGAATAAAACTGTAGCTGAAGGCAGGAAAACTGAGATAAAGGGGTGAGCTCAGTTGCATGATGTTTGGAAACCAGAGTCTAGTATAACATGCATCATTTTCCTAGCCCTTTCCTTTATTCAGTCACCTTTATGGGAATGAACTATTTCAGGGAAGATTTGTTTCTTTGTTTTTAAGTTCAGCAGTCATGAGAGCAACATTAATTGACAAGCAGATGCGAAATATTTCCAACACAGACACGTTAGCTATATTAATGGGGAGTAGAATATACTGTGGATATGTTCAGATCGTGTTTAGTTTCTGTATGCCATTGTTTGTAATACACATTTTTAAAATAGTGAATTTGGTGTTTTTAAGCTATTTAAAAAGTGTAATCAGCAACTGTAGAACTTCAGTGGTTACTGTCATGTAGGTATCTGAGATGAAAATCTGCAGAAGAATATAAGGTTAACTTAAAGAGTAATTCAGTGTTCAAAAGTACTTAGGACCAATGGATCACATATATCACAAACTGGACAATACTATACCAGGCCATTAGTACTTAAGACTACTCTTGCAATAGATTTTTTAGTCAGGTGTCCCCCTAATAGATTAAACAATTTTGAAATACTTAAATCTTTATAAGAATGATTTATCCAAACAGTAATGTATGTTTTGGAGTTTTACATAATTCTTTAAGGAAGAAAGAGAGTCTGAAGCTATGAAGCTAACCATATTCTTGACCTGTCCACATTCTTCATCTGGAAGCTGCATTTTACAGTACCTTTAGTTCATGGGGAAAACTCAAGGTGAAGAATAACTTCAATTGTAGTTAAGTTTGCTTTCTGGACATTGATTACTGATAGCTATATTAAGAAGTTGCAAACTAAGGTGTTTTATTTGTTTGCTGTTCATATTTTTTTCTTCTGTTCATATTTTTATGCTTGTTGAGTAAGGTTATTTCCTATTTGCTGCCTCAGTGATGTAGGTTTGCTTAGAACCAGCTGTATTATTAGTTGCCACCTCTGAAGTTGCAGCTTACCAGGGAACGTTTAAAAAAACCCAGTATTTTACGTGGATTCTGTCTTGTTAGACAAATAAGCTCTAAATACTAAGGTTTTAAAGCATGTGCCACTGTGGAACTGTGTCTTTATCATCTGAAAAATGCGTAGATATACACTGAGCTGACTTGTATCCACAATGCATTTGTTAGTCCTGTTTTCCTAGCAGTTCAGAAAGGATCAATTTTGTTGTCAAAGCTGACAATAGCTTGCAAAGCATTACAAGAGTCTGGATTTACTTTGGTTCCTATGCAAGTGTTGGTAGGAGAAATGGTCACATTACTGTAATGACCTCTCTCTCCAAGATGTATGTTTGATCTCCTCCCTGTGAAGATTATAAGCAATTTCAGAAACTGGAGGTAATAGGAAAATTTCTATGTTAGCATGAATCTTGAAATAATTTTTGAAAGTAATTGTTCCCTTCATCTGATGGAAAATGTTACTCATTTTGAGACATTTATTACATTACATGTTGACTTGTAATATAAAAGCTTTTTCCTGATCATCTCTAGTTTCTGCTTTAATACTAAGCATATTGCTCTGTTCACAGATGTTTTTATTTTTAGCAATGAAATAACTCTGAAATATTATATAGTGTGTATAAGAAGGCTATACAGCTAGGTACATACTGAGGTATGACTACTTCTGTTTTCACTAGTATTTATTTTGGTATGATGTGTTATGTTCATAATATAAACTTAGTAGTGTACTATAGCTGAGGTCCAAATACTATGGTTAGTAAACATAAGCTATTTCTTTGACATTTAGGAGAATGTAGTCCTTTCTCCAGACATGTTATGAGTACTGACTGAAGACATTATGTAAAGACACTTTTACTGGGGTTTCTTTCCTTTAGACCAGAGCAATATAAGTTAGTGAGCAATGAATGATTGCTTTAGAGAAACAATGTTCAGCAGACATTTTTGTTTTTCATATAGGGTATGTACTAACATAAGAAAAAGATTGTTCAAAACAACTAGTAGATATAGAACTGCTATGGTGCTATTGTATAGGAAAAATGCTGGGTGGTAGAATAGAATGCGAACTATACTTTTCAAATAGATAGTAATGACATAAGCTCTTTGCTTAT
Source organism: Anser anser (assembly GCF_964211835.1). Lineage (NCBI taxonomy): Eukaryota > Metazoa > Chordata > Aves > Anseriformes > Anatidae > Anser > Anser anser. Next base: position 15,481,152 of record NC_139727.1, on the reverse strand, counting down.
GGATAGAAATAAGAAGATTGTTTGCTATATTGTATTTATATATATATAATATATATATAAATATATATATATTATATATATATAATATATATATAATATATATATATTTGCTATATTGTATTGATATATAGCTGATTCTGTAAAGGCTTCTGAAATATCTCAATAGCTCAATCTTCTGTTGATGCCGAGAATGAATGTGCTGTTAAATGAAAAGATTGTCTGTTTTCATGTTTTCATTGACAGTGTTTATTGAGTTTGCATTGCAATGTTGTGGACGTTTTGAAACTCACTCATTCTGCTCTGTGGGAGTAAAATAATAAATGCTGCTGACTAAAGCACTATCAAACTGCACTGAGGCCATCTGAGTTTATAAATTGCTTATAGAGAGAAAAAGCGATTTTCCACATTAATGTGGTGATAATAGATTGGAATCAATAATAATAATTATATTAACGTTGTTCCATAAGTAACCTTGGACTATAAATTTCTGTATTACAGTAATTCAGAAGATGAAAAGTGTTTAATTTCTATCCTACATACAGCTAGCAAAACGTGTTTTGATTCTGTGGACTTTTGCTCAACATCACAAATCAGTGTTCTGTGGCTGTAGGGGTACTGGTTCCTGAAATGCAGTGAGACTAGAAAAAAAACAACAAACAAAACAACAAAACTGTAAGCACGTATGATTTATCAAATGCTTTGACAAACTGAGGACACAAAGAGCATAGTTTCTAAGAGATTGGAAATAACCATTGTTTTTTTTTTTTTCCTGTCATTTTTTACAGACTGACAAGAAAGAAAAAAATAATACTTTGAATGTTGCAATAGATAGTATGTGCAAGAAGACAAGAGACCTTCGCAGACAGGTAAACAAACTGGGGAACTGGTAGAAACGGTAGACCTAGAGGCTTAGATAAATTGCTATTTTCAGACTACATAGTGCTGCACTTCAAAAATAAAGCTTTCTTCTATGTTAATGAAATACCGAAGATAATTACAATATTCCAGAGAATATCTACTTCCAAATTGTCAAAATTGAGCAAAAAAACCTACCAAATGTAGATATTGTCTGTACATGTGTATATACATAGGCAAAACTCTGCATGTGCACATATCTAAGAGAGCATATGTGTAAGTATTTTCTGTAGAAATGCATCAGTAATGTACTTTGGAAATCAAGATTAGTTTTATTTTAAATATTGCTGAATTTTCATTCACTTTATTATTTGTTGTTGGAATAGATACTTTGGAGGGACCACCAGGTCTAGTTCCCCACTGTTGTGGGGACTTAGCAAGAGAGAAGGGTACTGAGAATACTTGGTCTACAGTCCACACTCACGTTTTGCATCCCAGTATCCTAAAGCTAGTGGAAGACAAAATCCGTAACTGTGGTGTATTGCAGAAGGTGAGCAGCAGACATCAGCTGTGCTTACATCCTTGCAGCTCCAAGAGTCAGCTTAGGAAGGAGAACTGAAAGGCCTGTAGAACATTGAGACAGGTCATCCCACATAATCATATGAAAAATTTATGGCCACACAGAACATGAGCACATACTGCTCTAATTTCATCTCTAGCAGTGGCTGTTGGTCAGTTTTCTGGTGGAAGAATATCCCTCGTAATTTTATGTACAGTCTTATAAGCCAACCTGTGCTTTAGGATGGTGAATAAATTCCTTTCTGTCTCCCACGGTCAGTCAGGAGAATCCTTGAAAGATAAGATGAATACAATATAAATATGGTGTTTACAACTAACTAGTTAGCCAGTTTCCTTTCACATTTCATTGTAACTTGCATCACAAGGTCAGTCTGTATGTTAACTCTCCCATTCTGTCATACCATCTCTTCCATAAGTTAGTTAAACTTCAGTTTATAACAGTTTACATTTCTTCATTCTGTTCCAGTGTTTAAAATATATTAAAATATTTTATTTCCTATGTAAACACTTGTAAAATGTTCAGGCAAAATGTAGTCATCCCCAGTTTGTAGGCAATCTAGAACCAGTATTTTTCTTTAAACAGAGTAGCTCTATGGCTTCTTGATATTTTCCTGGAAGGTATGTATGAGTAAATAGTTCATCTGTTCCCTCCAGTTCTGTGTTCATATGTGTAAATTGCATTAGAATTGTTTTAGGAAGAATGTCTAACCTCTGATCTGGGAAACACTAAACTGTAAGTTGTGCACCTGCAGATGTTGCAGTACTCATAGTTGCTCTCAGTTATGAACATTCATTATTAGAAACATGAAAATTGTTATTTGAAGTATTCTTTTAGCTTTTATAATATATATATTTTAAATGACACAGTGTACCATGACAGGTATTAGGTTCTTACAGCTGATTCAAGGCTACAGAGTGCATAATGTACTCTGCTTTCAGCCAGTTACTGGGATTGTCTCTACAGAATTGGGGTTGAAGCTGAAACCTTATGAAATTGTATTTAGAAATCCCTTGTAGCTATCATTGTAGCACACAGTATACAAAACTATCGTGTAAGTTATCGCTTAGTCAGTGCCTGATCATGAGTTATCCCATGGACCCATGTGGAACATGGTTTTCGATCACAGTAAGTGAAATGAAGGAAAGCCTGTATCTGACAACACTTGAAGACCAAAGTAGCCATCTCAAGAACAGTGTGTTCTGGAAGCTCTAAAAATCTCTTGCTTTTTAGATGAAATTATTTGTATTCACTTCAATAACTTTGCTGGTACTTCTGGGGATTTAAAACTATTCTGTTTTGTTGTGACTTTATTTGTATTGTGCCAAAGATGTGCATGTCATTTCTGTTTGTACAGTTTTACCTACTTTTTACACTGCTTCCCCGCCTAGCAAATCCCCATGAATATTTAGGATGGAGTTGCCTGTTCAATCCAGAATCTAATTCTGAGAAATTACCATACTCTGTTGTTACCTCCCAGTTGTTTACTGTGAATAGTTTGCACAGATGTTTCTCCTGTGGTTGCTGCAGTGTCTTTTTTTTTGTGTGTGTTTGTGTGTGTGTGTATATTCTTTCTTAATGTTATTATTGACGATATTCACACAGTTGTATTTTGCTTCTTCTTCATGGATGGAAAGCTTTTTCTGAAACACAGAACAAGATTGCATTCTTGGCATCCCTTTAAAACAGGAAGGAGATATCCCTCATTAATAATGAATTTTTAGTTTTTCCAGGACTTTTGCCAGTGTAGACTTGTGAGGCAGTAGAGTTTTCTGTGAGCAGTTTACTTTTACTTTACATCAGGATAGTGATGTTAATAATGTTGCAAACAGCTGCTGGGATTTTATTCTCTGTTCTCTATTGTTTGTTCTTGACAACCTTATGTCCAATGTTTTATTAACAACATTCTTCTATGTTTCTTTTTTATCCACTTTGATATCAAAACAAAAATTCTTCATGCTTCCATTTCTCTAACAGTCTGTTCAAAAGGTAAGGATAAGGCCTTGCACCTTAAAAATAAAACAATTTGTTAGACATCATCCTCCCTCTGCTTTACCTCTTCTGATGGTGTCTCTTTCATTTACAAATAGGAGATAAAATTTAATCATAGCACGATAACTTCCCTCATAGTGCCTGCTAGTACTAGTGGTGCTGTTGTTCTTTGTTTATGTGTCTCCCTATATTTCTGCTCAGCTTTCAGCCTTTTGCTCGAGAAGTGGCCAATCAGAAACAAACATACGGAGTAGTGGAAAAAATGAATTGTTCTGATTAAGATGAAGAGAAATTGATACTGCTTCAGATATTTCTTTTTCCTTTCCCTGTTTTACATTGCTTTTCTTCATTCTTTAGTGCCACACAAGCCATATTTGAAAATCTCAACTTTGTGTGTTGCTTAGCATAGCTGAAATAACATATGTCAAGCTTGTTTGTATTCAGCAAAGGCACAGCATTATCTTTTTTTGGAAGAAGTGTTTCACTTTGTTGAATTGCAGGATAGAGGATTTTTTAGAACAAAATAATTATGATAATTTATGTATGAAAAGTTAATTAAACCACGCTCACCAGTAAAAAGCTACAGCAAAGAATTATGTAATGAGAGAGAAAATTAGGACTCTGGTTTAAAACTGAATGCCTCTAAATTACCTTGAATGTGACAGAGGTCATTGCAGCCACTGGTCCTAAAATAATTATTAAGACTAAAATTACTACAATCTGGTCTATGAAGAACCCAAAACCTCTTGGAGATGCTGAGTCATCAGCTGTGGATATGGTTACACAGTGTTTCATTGTTGATTATTATAAATTAAAATCCTAATATTTCAAACTGTCCTTCCTCAAGGTCACATTCATGTACTTAATTTTAAGCAGGTGAGAATGTCTCTTTTCTACAATTGGACTTCTCTGTCACAGAAACTTTAACAGGTAACTTGGCAGAACTGGAGGTTCAATGTGTTTCTGGTAGTGAAGCTTCTTACCATTTTCTTTTTCACTCTTAAAATTGCAGTATGAATAAAATTGGGACCATGAATATGACAGTAAGAATCCAATTCTATGTTGGGATGTCATAGCTTCTGTCTTTGCAAATAGTTTTTGAGAGCATACAGTGTATCGAGATTGAGTCTCCTAACGCAGTAAGTTATAGTAAGTTGGAAGACAAAAACATTCCAAACTTAAACCAGTCTGTGTGGTTTTGTTGCTTAGTTTATCCTAAGTACTTGGTGAATCAGTCGAAACTGTCTTTGGATGTTGAGCCTATCCAAAAGCTCTAGTGGAGCAATTCACATCCAAATCTTGTCTTGAGAATCAACAGATCTCTCAGCCGTTGTTTGTGCTATGCATTTTCTTATGCCCTATCTATAATGGCAGCAGCATCAAAAAGATTGTTTTGCATTTTTATAGTTCTAGGAGTCTTTACCTTTAGTGAGTTTTCACATAGATGCACATTGGTGCAGAACACTAAATGAAAACATTTCCTTCAGCAACAAACCTGTCAGCATGTAGAAGCTTAAGACTTCTGTTTTCTCTTCTGTTCCAAACAATATTTTCTACATCTATTGTAAAAATATTTTTTTTTTGCAGTAAGAAATTCTGTAAACTCAATAATTCATATCCATCTCGTGTAATTTTGATAGGTATATTTCATGCCGTGTTCTATGATAAAAATGAACAGTTGCCATGGTTAGGATTATAACATGGAAAATAACCTCTAAATAAAGTAAATGAAGTCCCAATGATCAGTTGAAAGCTTACATAAAATCTAATTTAAGAAAGCTAATTTGCAGAGAATGTTACACTTATTTAATAATTTGAGAAAGAAGTTCCAAGAACAATAAATTTAAATAGAGAAAATTGAACTTCAGACTAGCTTATAATTCTTCTTGCTCTATTAATCTATTATCAGGTGGCATAATCAGTAACCTCATTGATAAAATTAATATGAAGGCTAACATATAAAAATGTATCATTGTTTTTTCCAACAAGATAGAAAATATTTGGGTAATTTTGCAATTATGAAACTGTGATGCGGGATATTTTGTGAGTACAAACATAATGAAGTTAATACTTTCTTTGTAAAATGAAATAGCTTTTTCCCTTGGCATCTGAACTACCAGTGAGAAAACAGAAAACAAAATTAGGTTTCGTCTAACTAATTTTTAATGTGTGCAAATAATTTCAGTAGTCTATTCTGTTCGTTGAAGAACATGAATATTTGTTTGGCTCCATTGATTTTGAGAGTGCTAATACATGTTTTAAGTATTCTGTGTATCTATACTCACACAGGCATATGCTCACACATATGAGCATGGATATTTAGGTACTGTTAGATAAAAATTGTCCCTAAAATTAAATAGTGTTTTCTATGTAATTGGCAAATTGTAGCTGCAGTAAGTTTTAGGCACGTAATCCTGCCCCTAATGTAGGAATACAGCATGTACATGTTGATGTTATAGAATATTAATAGACAATAATTACAGTAGTCTTTAATAAATAGTCATTATATATATATAAATATATATAACAGACTTCAGTAAATAGCTGATACTAGTGTAATGCTATCTTTTGCAGCTTCGTAAAGCCATTATAGATCACATCTCAGACTCCTTCTTAGATACCACTGTTCCACTTCTAGTTCTCATTGAAGCTGCTAAAAATGGAAGAGAAAAGGAAATAAAAGAATATGCTGCTATATTTCGAGAACATACCAGCAGACTTGTGGAGGTACGTTTTATGGACTTCATTTTTTTTGGCTATATGGTGTAAGTGACTTGCCAGTGCAACGTTCCCTTTGCTCCCAGATACCGTAAAACCAACTAAGTGTGGTATTTCAGGTAAGAATACATTAATGGCCTAATGTAATAGCAAAAATGCTCAATTTTTTTATGTAATGGTATGCAGTGAGATAGTGGATTTTGTGGTATTGGCAATTCTATCCTATTTTATTGCATGAACATTATGTGGTGGGGAATTCTTCTTTGAGAAATTAGTGTAAGCCTTTCCACAAAGATGTTCAGTGGGAATTTGATCAAATGTTTGATTTTAGGGAGTAATAGCTCCAAGTGGAAGCCTTCTAAGACATGGTAGACTAATCCTACTCTAGGTACACAGTGTATACATGGTCTGTGTATATATATTTATGTTATGATTTAATATGGTGCCTACAGTTAGGCACTTTTAAAAATTTTAAGTAACTGGCTTTCAGAGAGACTGCACACAGTCCCACCTCCTATCGTATAATTAGTTATTTCAACTCATCGCTTTACTAGTGATTACATTGGATACTGCTATTCAAAATGAACATAAAATTGAAGCTATCTTTTGGATATCTACTAGAACTGAAATATCTTATTTGAAAGTTGCTTGTATTGATTTAGAGTACTTGACAATATCTTTCAACAAGAGCTTGATGATTATATTCAGCAGCATTTTGATAAACTGGTCTGCTAAACCTGCAAGCAAATTAGTTAGATAGTAGTACTACTACATCTGTCAACTGCTGGCCTACCAATGGTAAAACAAAACAAAAACAGAAAAATATTAACAGGTAACCAAGTTGTCACAGAGGGACTTTGTATGTACAAACAGATTTATCTTATTTTAAGAAGAAATTCAATAATTTCCAACAACAGCAGCAAAGAAAAAGAATTATGGCAGCTCTTTTGTAGAAAGTGGAATACCAAAAAAATCGATATAAATAGAATAGCATTTAAATACATTATATTGGAAAATGGAAGCATATTTTGTTTTTTAGCATCTCAAAAGTTGGTAAGCACAAAATATGTATTTTTAAAAATGACCATAATAGAGCACTGATCTGTTGCTTTAATTTGCCAAGTAATACAATATGTAGATAAAATGAAATCTCTTTACAGATCTCAGGTTATGAAATACAAAGTTGAAAAGCTAGTCATGTATGCCATTGCAGAGTTGGGCTTCATATTCTTTGTAATTGAGAATAACTTAAGTCACATATTGAATGCAAGTGTATGCCTGACTGTGGAATACTAATGGACATGATAATTAAAGGTAAAATACTTGAAAAGCTAAACAACTGAGTAAAATTAGTTGCCAAGAATAACACATGACAGTAACAATAGTAGAAAAGACTGGTAGGTGAGGTAGATGAGACATCAGACAATGGTAATGTAACTATGAAGGCAGTTTTGCCATCTACATGTAGTTGTCACATCCCTCCTTGGATCCTTCTGATGTGGGCACAAGATCACATATATTTATATATATATCGTATATGTAGCAGAGGCCAACAACTGAAGCATGACAACCCATGTTATTCAATAAAAAAGCCACCTTTTTATTAGAAAAATAATTATATATTTGTCAGCTGCAAATAGACATTATGGAACATATGACATCTTGAAGCTTCTTGCAAGGGCTGAGATCTGAAAACCAGCTGCTTTACAAAGCTCAGATGCTTTACAAAGCTTTACAGCTTTCTCCCGGTTTCCACCAGACTTGTTCCTGAGGTTGAAAAGAAAAAAAGGATGATAATCTTATGTATCAGCTATGAATTGCTGGTTACTCAGGCACAGTGATTTTTAGTAAAGCTCTGTGGTTTGTCCAAGAACAGGATGAGGAGGAGTGGCAGGATCTACATGCCTGGATCTCACTATTGCATGCACAGCACAATTAACAATCCAGCTCTTTCCTGGAAATGTTAGGGAGTGCACTTTTCAGTTGCGTGACTGTAGGGAAATAGATCTGTCAATTTCTGCTTGGTTTTAGCATTGCTCTTCTAAAAGTTATTTATGGAATAAGAAAGCTTTATAACTATTTCCTTTTTATCCATATAAAGGTAACCTTTTGCAATTGAAGATATTTGCTGTAAAATAAGACATAGGTACCCTCTGCTAAAATTGAATTCTGTCCAAACAGAAATTTAAAAAAATGTAGCCTTTTTTTTTTTCTTGATCCAGTCTAGAGTTCAGCTTCTCTAAGTCTCTTCATTAAAATAGTGTTTCAGGTTTATCCCATTCCATCTGAACATGCTCCATACACATACAACATTGCTTAGCTAGGGTCATGCTGTTAGTGTTGCACCAATGATTAATTTGATGATATCAACGCAAAAATGGAGACAGGACAACATACTGCAATACAGGATTGATAGTGCATTTTCAAAATAATTACTCATCATTTCAATCAAGATAGTTTTATTATTTTAGTGTGCCCTATGTAAAAGTTGATACACATTTTCATTCCATGAAATTCTGTGTCAGTTCTAAATGTTGCTGCTGTTGCTGGATTGGTAAAATTATCAGTGTTTCATTTTATTTCAGCGATAACTTTGCTTGCAGAAATTAGCAAAATAAATTTTTGAATCCAGTACAACAAGACCTGTGTATTTGTGTATTCAGATATCCAGTCACACAAAAATTGATATTAATATTGCAGCCACCATGTCCAATGGTGATAGATAATGCAATGCATTTGATGTTACAGCATTTGGATATAAGTCCATTTTTAAGTAAAACAAGCCACTAATTTTTTTTTTGTTTCCAATTTAAGTCTTAATTACTCAGTTCAGATTAAAATAAGTAATAATCCTCTCCCTGTACCAGTAACTACTGGTATCACTTCACTCATTTGGTTTGGTTTGTCTTCTAAATAGAAAAAGTCAGATAGGTTTTCTGAGATTGATTGATTGTGTTGGTCTTTTTTCAATATAAAGCCTTATTTATCCCATTTACACTTAGCCCAAGATAATGATTTCTCAGAGAAGATTTATCTTACTAATAGTAAGTACCTGTCTCTCTTTTGACTAAATGACTAGTTTAGACTGGGTGTCTAATTTCTAGATAGCTGAAGTGAGGTGAGATGAATTGTACCTTGAGAGGGGAGTGTTTGTGTCTTTTAAACCATATGTTATGTTACAATTTCTTGTGTTCCATATAGCAGTTTTTAACTGAGTATCTTTCACCTTTCTGTGCATTTTTTGCATCTATGTCCCAAAGATCAGGGATGTTTGAATAGTAGGTTATGAGACTGTTCTGTGTATAAGTAAAGTAGACCAAGTTGGACATTAAAGGTTCATATTCTCACAGTTTTCTCCAGCAGTGAGTTTGATATGGGAAACTAGAAGTACTTTATGAAATATGAAGAGATTTTCTGTGGTTTCTATTTTAATCAGAAAATGAAAATTTCTCCAGTATAAACAAAAAGTCTAGAGAAAGAGCATATTTTTTTTCCTTTCTGAATATGAAATCTTAATTAAGCTAAGTTGCCTGTTTCTGTAAGTGCTGATAGTCTGATTTAAGAAACAAACAGTATCTAGGCCAGTGACCATAGGCCAGTGACCATTGTAAATCAGCTTGAGGATTCATGTTTCTTACAAACATTTCTCTTCTGACTTAGCATGTGGAAGCTTACAGTCTTCCTTTAAAAAATTAATTTAAAACATAACAGTGTGATACAGTTCAAAAGTATGTATGTAAGTTTAATGAAGCGTGAGATATCAGTGAAATGAGAAGACTGAACACCACACCAGGTTTGGGGCAATGATGTTTCCAAAGTAGTAGCAGCTACAGGTGCTACTTCTTTTCCATGATTTCTTATGTTATCTTTCTCCTGAGATTATTAACTGCTCTTTGGTCTTAGACTAGAGGTTTTAGCTTCTGTTAAGAAAGTGCAGGGACACTTGGGATGTTAGCTAAACTTACCAGAAATATTAGCTGGTGCTTTTTGGACAGTGCTAATATTTAAAAAGCTCAGACAGTGGCAAGGTGTTTGAGATTCCTCGGTTAACATCTTCGTACCATTATAGCTATGCTGTACTTGCACGAGGCCGAATCTCCTGGTTGGAAATGTGAATACTGTATTCAAATGTATGGAGAAAATGAAATAGTCCTAGTTACATGGTTTAAAAAACAAAAAGGAAAAAGAAACACTTTTTGGCTATTACATTGAATGCTTTCCATATATGAAATAGAGGCAGCAGCTGAAGTATTTTCATGAGTATCAAAGGTCACTTCAAATATTCTTCATATGGAGGTTATTCTATGCTACTGTACCTTATTTTGCTCATATACTGCATCAAATATTTGTATGTCTGAATATTGATTATGTGATATTGAGAAACTAGTATGTGTTGTAGAAAGAAAAAAGCAACCATATTTGGGTTAATATTCTGTCTATACTCAGTCTTATTAAGCCTTGGCTAAAAAATAATAATTACAAAAGATATGTTTTGGTTAGAAAATTATTTTTATTAATAGTAATTCCTTAATATAATGCATTAATGTTGATACAAACTTTTCAAAAAATAAAAACTAACTGCTTTGAGATTTCACACATCTAGGTTCTGATTTGAAATGCCTTTTCATTCAAAATGTTACAATGAAATTGCAAATCTAATTGAAATACTTGATTATATGGAAACATTTTCGAACATTCTTATAGGAAATTCCAAAGTTGGCTCTGACTGAATCTGAACAAAAACACTGCTTAAAATTATGCAAATTACCACAAAATTGTATTAAAAAGCTTAAGGGAACTTGGTTGTACTTTCTTTATCATCCCTGGCAAGACATGCCTATTTTTAGCGAATATTGTATTCTGCCTTGTGTTTCACTTCTACCAGAGGTGAAAACAACTTCTGGTATCGAGAGAACAATTATGTGATCATGAACAAATGATAGGTAAAAGGAAAGACTGAAATTTCCTGTCTGCTCAAGGAAGAAAGTAGATCTTTTGTAACCAGAAATTTTTTGTTTGGGAAAGCAGACAGACTGTTCTCCTGAGCAGATATATCAAAGAGATGTATCGCTTTCTGAGAGGCGAAGTGATAGGCTGGGTGAACTTGAGATTAAAAAAGGAATTTGATGGGAGCGGTGAGGAATCCTCTGATTATCTTTTCTTTTGGCACAAATGCAAATCTCCTACTGCAGTGTTTAAAGGTCAGCTGTACCAAGCAGAGGCTGAGAGATGTAATAGGAGAAGTGGAGGCAATGATGAAGTGAACTCTATGTTCTTCATCTCTACTCGGTACACAAATGTATCATTCTTTGTAGCTTGATCTAATAATACTGACTTCAGATCTACTATTCTGATACATAAACTTGAGGGTTTAACCTGTTGTGTAATTCTTGCCTTTTTTTTTTTTTTTTGCTATTTTTTGGTCTTGACTGTGTTCTGGTTCACATTTCTTGTGTATGCCAAGAAATACTGGTTTCTGTGAATTAACGATTTCTAAGGTGAAACCTGTTACTGACAATGGACAACAACAGACAGCACATATATTCAAATGCATACATTAATATATTGATATACAAGAGCAGGTGCATGCAGGACATACAGTTTGTTGTTAAACAAGTGTGTTGGTTGGTATAAAGATTTCCAGTGCAGGAAATGCAGCACATCTATTGAATATTAATTCTCCTTAAGAAATCAATATGTTAAAACGATGCTTTAAATCCTAAAGACCTAAAGGAGAAATATCTTGAGTTCTAAAAATATTTGTAGAGAAATAAGTTGTTTTTTTTTTTTTGTTTTGTTTTTTTCCTTTTTAGCTAAACAAGTTACAGGATGCGTAGTAACAAACTGTGCAAATACTGACAATCATAAAGCTAGTTCACGAAAAAAATTAAGATCTTGAATAAAACAACTTGCTGGCTCTTGTTACTTTAGCTACTTCTAAAACTAGCTTTTAAAAATATGAGACTGATGTCTTTAATGTGTTGGCAGAACTTTGCTTATTATTTTGGTCTAGGCTTAGCTTGCTTAGTGTAGGGCCCCAGGCCCCTTACCTGGTGATGCTGACACTGTCTCTGGATAGCAGAATACAACAATGAAGAGGATAAAAATTACAGTTAAACTACTTTGCCACTTAAACATGATCAAACTGCTATATATAGAGTGACTGCAGTCTTGGATTGGCACCTTTATTATTTTAAATTTAACTATAAATAATCTTTTAGTTGTTTGTAGAACCTTTCCTACTAACCTAGTAGCTGAACACAGAAATATGTTTGAACTAATGTGAGCCAAACTCATGTAAGTGCTCATCCTTCACAAAAAAAAAAAAAGTTCTTAAAAGATAATGTTGATTTCATTTGCGTTCAGTAGCATATTGGAGACTGCAGGAAGTATCCTGGTCCCTCATCTTGGAAATAAAAATGAGGTAGACAAACTGAAGAAGGAGACAGAGAGGAAATGGAATGGATCTGTCATACGAATCAATGTCGGAGCCTGGAATAAAACAAAGATAAATGAATTTAGTTATCTGAAAATCAGAATTAAATTCAGTCAAGAATGTCCATGTAAGGGTTTATCTGAAGTACTTCCTTCTGTTCAGAGACTCGTTAATTGGAGTGATTTCTGTAGAGAAATTGAGTTATATATATTCCTGCTTATCTATATATGCATCAAGAAACTTACTACTTTTCATTCAATGCTATTGGAATCCCATTTCCAGTAAACAATATAGAAGAACTTAAATATGGTACAAATGAAATGTTTTCAGTATTTAACTTATTAATAAAAATATTTGCAAAACTCAGGGTTAAAATAACGTTATTTGGTAATCAAAATGAATCTATATTGATAGTAAATTAATAAGCGCATGACAAAAAACTTTTTTTCTCTTAATGAGGCAAAATACAGTGCCAGTACCTCTTGAAATAAAGCTTCATACATCTGCCTCTAGTGCAAAACTCCTCTACTGACAGTTAGTTTCAACATGGAATCTGCAACTTAATCACGATAATTTGCTTTTCATATTCTGTACAAACATTAAATACCTCTCTTCAAATACAACTGGAAAATTATCACTTAGTTGCCACTCTGTCTGACTTCATATGTAATTTTTAGCATCTTCGTATGTCAAATTCTAAATATTCAGAAAATTGGGTCCTGAGAGCAACTCACTGTAGTTCTGAAAGAAATTGGCAACAAAACAAAAATAACAAACAACCCGCAAACTAAAAAAAAATAATAATTAATTCTTGTGCTTTCTAAGACCAGTCTACAAGAAACAGCCTTCAAGAAACTAGTATTATAACCTCTGAACATCTAGTAGGTAAGGACTACGTTCCCTTAGTTAGTTTTCTTCTACTCAGAACTAACAATCATGGGAAGAAAACCACAATGGGAATTCTGAAGACCACTACGAACAAAAAAGATTTGCCACCCAAAGTAACACTTAAATAATTTCCTGGTGGATAGCAGCTTGAAGTGAAATGAAATGTATCAGTCCACAATCACTGAATTTTTCTTTACATGTTAAGGTGCTTCCTACACAAAGTACTGACAGCTTCAAGATTCTTATTTGTTCCCATCCCCTTCAAAGATGGTAGGGAATTGAGGTATTCTCAGCACTGCAGAATCACCCTTTTCTGTGGGTTTTCATCTCAAATTGGTCAGCACTAAATAAAAATAACATCTTAATGTTTAATTACTTGTTCTTTAGAGTTGATTTTACTTAGCTGTTGAAAAACCCATTTTTGTCAGTTGCAAAACTCTACAACTGCATCTGTAGAGGTCAAACTGACAGATTATTGGAACATCTTTGTTAACTTCCAGGATATCAAAAGAGAGCAGAATCTTTTATTACTCTCCTTGAGAGCGTAACCAGAAGACAAGAAACATGGATCCTGTTGTGCACAGGTGTTTAGTTTTCAGACAGTTCAATGCGAAGGAATTTCATCCCAAGACATAGGATACAAGTCTGGGTGTTGTTTTTTTGCTAGCACTCTTCTTGTTACTGTTCTTCTTTTACCCATAATGTACTTCCAGTTGTTTCATCATATAGTTACATCTGTCTCAAAGTAGCAAATAAAGATCCTCAGTTGAAGAGTATGTCATCATCCCTGGTTTTCAATTTCTGTTTAACTTCTATCATTTGTGTGCATAACCACACACAGCACCTGTCAGGAGGATGCAGGATCCTATTGTACAGTGTAATCTGCAGACACAGAACTAAAGTGTGGGTTTTTTTGCTTTAAAAATCTATATCTAAGTGTGAAATATGCAATACCATATACAGATCATTATTGCATGGAAAAAAAGGAAAGAATATTTGTTAGTACTGTGGAAGTAAAATCTACCCGTCAGCAGACTAGAAGGACTTTTTTGTAAATAAGACAAGCACTTCTAAGCAGGATCAATATTTATGAATGGCAAATGGATTTTCATTACATTACCACACTAATTTCTAGGATCAGTCTAGCCTTGACAAATTAACTTTCTGCTCATATCTTACACGTTTCTGATGGTTTTCAGACTCTTACTTAGCTAGTTAACACAATGCTTTGCTTTTGATATGAAAACCGCCTTTGGTTTGCTAATTTACACATATCCTCAGTTGTATGGTTCTGAATAACCATTCAGTAGTCTTCTGTTTTTGTCCCACTTTCTCACTTCTAGGAGACCAATGTGCAGAATGCTTGTTCAGGCAGGATATAGTTAATGGCACATCCTTGAGATCAGGGTAGCTGAGGTTCTTTTCTTGTAGGATCTTCATTGCTGCAGTTCTATTAAATCCAAAGATCTTAGCTCATCCATTGTAGCAATCCAACTGTTGACTTTGTTTGCTAATTTTAGTAAATCTGTGATTAAATAGTAAACAATACCAGTCTAAATACAAACTAAACCCCCAAAAAAACAAAACACAAAGCAAAACCTTCCCCACTTTACTTATTTTTTTTTTTTTTTCTGTAAGGTGTTTAGAAATGAAACTTTTAATGTCTGAAACACAAACTTAATTCCAATAATATCATCAGTTAGGCCTAAAGCTCTACTTTCCCATATTTATTGAAATTTATTTCTGTGCTGAAGGCTCTGAGAGTCCTTTAGCAAACCTGCCTGGTTGACAAGTTTATGTGGCAGCTGTCAGTAAAGAGCATGGTCAGCCTCACTGGTGTACCTACAAACGTGGTGTTGTTGGGTGTTGTTCTTTTTGTTTGTTTGCAGATAGCATGCAAAAGGGTAGCATAAGGATAGTGGTGTTATTTGTGGGGGTGTGGGAACTAGTTTTGAAGAAAAAGGTAGCGGAAGAAAAAAATCACAGATGCTTTAAATGCAAAAATGCTTAGAATTCTGACAAAATGAACCTGACAACAGTAATTGGTAGATGGCAGGGCAGGCAGGTGGAAGGAGGCTTTCAGAGACACGTAACTTGTTCTTGATGCATTGGAGTTGGTAGAAGAATGCTCAATCGAGGGCTAGTGTGGTCATAATGGTGGAGAAAATTATTTCCATAAAATTAGCTTAAAGTCAAGCATGTACTTCTAACCATATACGTAAATGTTAAGCTTTTGAACCTCTCTATTTTGGTCCTCACAGAGTTTTAACACCTTGCAGCAAGTCCTGAATTCATAATATTAAAATTTTAGCACCTTTATGTAATTAATTAAATAAGGCCCAACTTCCCTGTTACTGATTGAGCTTCAGGTGATAAACGGTGACATTTTCATTAATCCTCTTTATCACAGCCTTTATTGCGTAAGTGTGAAGAAAGAGAACGAAAGATAAACAACCAGAAGATTGAACAGAGTTCTATGTCTAAGGGGCATATTTCATCAGTTAGAAATGTCAGCCACCTAGTACCATGAGGCAGTGTGTACTGTAAGTTATGCAAGCTCCAAAAGGAAATTGTCTTTGTTCAACATGGCCTTCTCCCCCTCATACACCTGATTAATATTTTTGCTGATATTGTAAAGACAGCTGACACAGAAGTGCAGTGGCAGTTACTTGTTTCTTGAATTACTGCAGAAACTGGATGTAGAAGTTTATCAAATTGATGGAAATTGTGATAATTGTGATTCCATGTGATATACCCAAATTTTCTTTTTTGACAGAAGTGAACTGTTTAGCCAGCCTCCCATAACAGAATAATTCTGAAGTTCCAAAAAAAGGCAAACATCACCCAAGTCTTAACATCAGTTTACCAAGGCTCATGTTTCTTAAATACCAAATATCTGCATTTTTGTGTGTATGCTGTTGTTAAAATGATACAATTCTTTTCCTTGTCATATTGATAGTAATTTCCTCCCTCCCTTCTTCTCCCCCTCTTCCCCCTTGGAACATGGCTGCTGTGATTCCTGGTGGAGAAGAAGGTATATGCTTCCCTGTGGAATGTTCTTTGTTCTACATGACCTTCTTTATGCTAGCTGTCAGAAGTGCATATATTAGAAGTTGTTCCTTCAATCAAATGAGTATATAAGCAGATACGCATGTATGTAGAGAGGTACAGAGAGGTTTGCACTAACTTAATCTCTTTTGCAAGCCAGTTTTCCAGCCTTAAAACATGAAGTTATGTTTTAAGATGTTATGTTGCAGGCTGTAAGAACTCGAGTACTTTTCTAGAGGATCAGACAACACGCTTGTTTGCTTAATTCTCTAGTAATAACCTTTTGGGGTACCTTAACCAATGCCAAACAGCTTCCAAACTAGTATTTTTTCCCCTCTGCCAGAGTTGACTTTTTCGAAGACTCTACCTGATAACATGAATTATTGAATACATTGAAATAACAGAGAAATGTTGTGAAACAAAGTGTGCACAATACTTGGGCTATCAAATATTTTGTCTTTGAGGCAGGAAAACAAAGTAAGACAAATTCTTTCATATTGAAGACATAACAGCATACATCAAATTTGAGCATAGTAGGTGAACTCTTTAAAAAAGTAGAAAACAAAATCATGAAGAAACCTGCTGTAGGAAGTCAGGGACTAGAATTTCTCATCATAAGAAAGGCAAGTTATTGTTCAACAGGGAAGTTGGACGCTTTTGGTTTTGATAGTTTGGCTGAGACAAAAGCCACCTACTGTTAGCTATTTCCCTTTGAAATAATTCTTCCAATGGGAAAAAAAAATAAAAAAAAATTAATGCAACATCCAATAATTTGAACACAGTTATTTCACATTGGTCATATTTTAATATCATTGCATTAAACTGCTTTTTAGTAAGTGTTTGCCTTGTATTCAAAATACTGAGCACATGTGGAGAGAGAAGTGCAGATCTCCTCCCTCTGGTATCTGATGACAGGGTGTATGGGAACAGCAGAAAACTACACCATGGGAGGCATATACTGGAAATTAGGGAAAATTTCTTTACCGTTAGGGTGGTCAAACACTAGAACAGGCTTCCTAGTGAGGTGGTTGATGCCCCATGCCTGTCAGTGTCCAAGAGACACTTGGATAATGCTTTAACTTCTGGTTAGTTCTGAAGTGGTCAGGGAGTTGGACTAGATGATCTTTGAAGGTCCCTTCTAGCTGAACTATTGTATTTTTTTTCACACCAAATTTCTAAAACTTAATTCTCTTGAAAAATACAGGGAATTGTTGCCAGACCCCAGGAGCCTTCTTGTTGGACTCAGGACAGAATTACAGTGCCTAGACATGTTTCTTCTTAATGAAGTGCCCTTAGCCAAAACGATGTCAGCTGTCTTTTACTCAGCCAGTCTGGTAAAGGAACAGATGGGCAGGAGTAGCAATATCCCAAGTATTTTTATGATGGGAAGTTCATAGCACCATTTTGAGTTTTAGCTTAATTAACGTGTATCCCATCACCCTTTATTTTAGGAATCATTTATAAGTTAGAATTCTAGACTTCCTTGCCCAGAATTTGTTTTCTTTTGAAACTTATTAGTAAACTCTGTATCTGTTGTTGTTGGATGGGCATCTACCCAATGGTAGGATTGTTTTTCATGTGTTCATCATTTTACCACGATTAACAGTGAATTCATTTGCCTTTGTTCAAGGCCAGCATTCAGTGAAGAAAATACAAACTCGATAGGGGCTTTGACAGTGAATTTAGTAGGATTATAGTCCTTAAGTTGTATTTACGTGTTTGATGGTCAGTACACACATAAGCACATTCCTGGATGCCATAGAGTTCATCTGCAGTTTTGAAATCTGAATGATTTTGTACGTAAATTCTGGTTGCAAGGCTTACAGATGGTTTTAGTGTTTTCCTTTATGATCAATTGTACCTTTCCTAGAACAGAGGTTGCATTACACAAATGAGTGAAGGAATTCTTATAAATGATTTATAAACCTTTAAACTCGACTAACATAATTTGAGTGATGCAGAAATATTTTATGTTAGTACAACATATATTTCATATAAAGTGTAGTAGCTAGGAGACTACCTCCAGCTCCATTGCAGTTTGAATTTGCTGTCTTTAAGATGGCTTTTATAGTACCTGCAGAACACAGCTCATACCACTCACAAAGAAGAGAAGGAACACTAATACACCCAAGAAAAAATATTTAAATATTCATTTAAGGGATTAAGGAAAGGTAAAAATGAGCAAGAAGATTAATTATGTTTTTAAAAAACCTGTAGCATATAGTGAAAGTAAAAGAATGTACTGTAATTTTTTTGTGTGCTGTGACAGAGATGAGATTTTTACCACTGGAGCAGTGTAACATTTGTTTTGCTTTAAGGACAGCTTAGTTACATAACATACGTATATGCTTTTATTTCATTGTGAGTGAATTATGGATTGCTTTACAAATAAGTATAATTAACTTGAGTAGTTCATAAAATGCTTCCAATTCATGTTTGTAACTTTAAATTTCAATTTAAAATTTTTTTAAAATTCAATTTAGTATGGACAGTTTTTTGAATAGATCCACAATATACCCAGACTACTGCCTATGCTGTAGATCTGATAATAGTTCAGTGGGAAATAAGAGATTAAAGAAAGAAAAAAAATTGCCAGTAAGAAAGCAAAGCATTACACAGTAGCTTTGCAGAAAAATTGCTTTGAAACGAAAAGGCTTTAAGGCTTTTTTAAGCTCTGTGCACGTGCTCTCCTGTCCTAGGGGTAGGTGCCACAAAGGCCACACGGGTCCCTGCTGTGCTGTAGTGCTGCCCGACGGGGGAACGGGGTTGCCTGGGCCCAGTACCGCCGAGAAGTAGGCACAAGGGGTGCTGATGAGGGCGCTGTGCCGCTCCCTGCCGGCCCCTCAGTGTCTTGGCGAGGCCGCCATTTTGCGGCAATTCCTCGCCTCGGGGCAGCATGGCGCACATCACCTTCTGGCACGTTCCGCGGCCGCAGCTGGTTTGTGGCGTGGTTGGGTGAGTTCTGCTCAACAAAATATATGGTAGCACATTTCTTAATCGAGATTTTAAACTAGATTATAAGCAGGCTCTTCCTTTTTCTGGAAGTTGAGTTTCTTTGTATTTGGCCTAGACTTTTCTGAGTAGTGAGCTGAGTGGTCCTGAGGAGAAAACTGCCCAAGCAGTGCATGGCACAGAGTATAGGGCAATTCAGATGTACAAAAACTAGAATATCTGGTTAATTATTTTTTATCAACTTATTTATGTCAAGAGGTGTTACTTAGCCTTTTGCAAACACTACGCTTAATGGCCTTGTATTTTGAGACCTAGTTTTCTAAAGTAAAAAAAAAAAATCTGAAATATTAAACTAAAATAAAAATCCATGAGGCAATTATATAAGAAAGTACAATATACTTCGTTTTTTTTTTATTGTTTACTAAATGATCTGTCTAAATTTTTTTAAATGATTTTATATGAGTAGTAATGAGCTCTTGGGAGCATATGTGAATGGATGGTCACCAATTAAGGATATGTAGTCAAGGTTATAGCACTGTTTTTGTCAATATTTGCGCTTAGGTTGTTGTTACTGTTAAATCTTAAACTGCTCACTGATGGAATGGTAAGGCAGGCTTTCTCCTCTGGATTTTTTTTTTAAATGCCTGCTCAGTGGAAACAGGACAAGAATAAAGGTCCTAATAATAATAATAAAAATATTAAGGTGTGAGTCTTGTGAGTCTGTAAAATGATTGTATTCTTAGATTATAGTAGATAGAATTAATGCACCTGCATTCTGTGATTATTTCTTGCCTTGAATGAGGCAATATGAAAGCCTCTGTCTTGCTTTCTGGTAAGCATTAAGGTGCTCTTTTGTGCAAGAGTTTCTCTGAGTTATTCTCCTTTATTTCAATTCCAGGAAAAAATGAGTTGTCAACATTGTAACTGTTGGAAAGTTTAAGGAAAAAGTGAGTCATCCAATTAATTCCAAGTGTAAAACCAGAAGGTTACCTGATAGTAAGATTTTTTTTCCTGTGTTCAAATATGCTGTGAGGGTGCCACACCATTTAGCAATTGGTTGACATTACTGTCCCGAAAGTGGCAAGCAGATGACAGAGGTGTATGACTTAGGGAGTTTGTGTTGTACCTGGCTGGCAGTGCTTCAATGGCTGAACTTTACTGGCCTTTTAGAAATCCATTCACTCTCAGAGCAAACCTTAGACTGGCCTGGTCTGTAGATGAGAGTGCTGCTGACCAGATATACTAAGAATGCTGGGCTGCAGCACTTGCAGTACAGAGGGAGAAGATGAACAATCTCTAAGATTTTTGGATTTCTTTTAACCTAATGGTCAAGCATCAACAACAAGAAAATAAAGACTTCAAAACACTGTGCTTACTGAAAGAGCCTTGTTGTGTAAATGAAGAGATAATATGTTCATTTACTTCCAAGGATAGGTGAGATTCCATCAAAGTAAGTGTGCCTTTGTTGTGTGTGTTGGTTTTTTTTGTTGTTGTTGTAGTTGTTTTTTGGAAGCACAGGTGTTTATGCAATAGACATACAGTGACCTTTTATCAAGAGGACCTTCTTGTAAAAAAAAACAAAACAACAACAACAACAAAAACACCACAAAAAAAAAACCAGCAAACATTCTACAGTAGTAATTAACAAGAATGGTAGTTGAGAATGGACTAGAATATAAAGTAACTGTTTCTTGCTGGGGAAAAAAACAAAACAACAAAAAAACCGCAAACTATTCCAGAAATTTGTGCTGTTGTACACTTCCTGTAGTGCAGAACCAGGTGCTCAGTATTAGTGTTAGATAGCATAGTGAATTGCCATACTTTCTGCAAGGGAAAAGTACTGTGAAGGACTGATGTTGATGTGGATTAAATTCTGAAGGTACGTTTTGTTTTTTTCTGATCCTTGATTTTCTCTGATTATCTATGGATGTGTTGTTTTGCATTTTTTTCCCCATTATGTTTTTTGTACATAGTTGTAGTGCGATATTTATTGCCTTTCTGAATGGTGGTTCTTCAACTTTTCTGATCCTTTTTTTTCATGTATTTTCAGATCAATTGTGCTTATTAGAATTGAGCTTTTAGTATTAAATATAAATCTGCATGTTAAACCAGTTGCATCAGAACAGTTTTCTTAAAGCGTAGTTTTATTGTGAAAGAATAAATACGTAATATTTATGGGGGAGTATTTCTATTTTGAACTCACTTAAGAAGTTTTACATGTTTACATTTTTTCTCTCAAAAAAAATCATTTTATAGTTTTCTTCTCATGGGTCCTACTTCAAGGAATTGAAGAGATTTACACTGAAACAAAAGATAGATATTTTTGGTATTCTAAGTGATTACAGTGCTGAAAGGATGTCCAAATTCAAGTCTGTGCTTTGAATTAAATAGCAGATTGGCAGAAACCTGAAGTAGGTTTCCCTTTTTAATTCTTTTCCCCTCCAATCTCACTGTGGCTTTGGGAGCATCCTTTTTTTTTTCCTTCTTTTAAAGTTGTTTTCTTGTATATAATTAATTATATACAAACTGTAATTATGATTTCCAACACTATGTAAATTTTGTTCTAAAGTGGTGTAGTGTAGGGTGTAAAATGAGAATTTAATTAGGGACTTACCTTAGTCAGCATTTCATAGGAAGCTACAGGGCTGCTGATGTGTATTAGTTGTCTCCAGTAGGAATCACAATTGCCAGTTCTTCTCAGCCATCCATGCTGATGTAACAGATTGTTAAGATAAAGTATTTGAAAGTATTTTAAAATCCAGTAGTTCCATACTTAGACCTTTGTACTAGCCAAAAGCAGGCATATATGCCATAGGAATAGAAGAAGTACTGTGCTTGCTATAGGTAAGTGTTCTGTAGTCACAATTTCACAGAAAGGTGCTACAAAATATCATATTTTTCTGGAACAAGGCAGAATGTAAAGATTCCACAGGAAAGAAAAATGACTAAGATTACATTATTAAACTGGTCGAAGTATTTCTATTTATTTATTTATTTTTCTGAAGAGAAAGGGTGTAGTAAAGGAGCTGGGATTTTTCTGTTCCCAAGCATCAGCACGGTGGTGGAATTGTCCTGAACTGTGAGTTCCCACCTCATTCTCAGAGTTGAGATCTCTGCAATCCTTGAAAACATTGCCATGGTGGATAAGTTAATTGAAGATTTCCAGTTTTATGCTACAATGTTGCCAAGTGTACACCAAACTAAGGCTCATGGGTCTCCAGACCTAAGAGCCTCCACAGAAGTTGAGCAAACCATGGGTTTGAAGGACTTCGGAACTCTCTGGTGACAGTGAAGAATATCTAGGCTGTCAGGGCTTGTCTGCAGCATGCAGTAGAGTTGGTAAGAGGCAATCTTGTTAGCTCTTGTTTTCTAATAGCAGACACTGTTGTGAGTACAGCATGTTCTCTAAGTAAATCACAGTCACTTGGGAGCAGCACCAAACTTGGATGGTTATCCTGACTTTGCACTTGGAACAAGTGCCGTCACCAATTTCTACACTGTTCTGCATTGTACAGTGTAGGCATGCCCTTGAAACCGCCAACATTTGGGCTTGTGGTTGGTGCAGAAAGCTGGAAATTTTGGAGCTCCAGGTTGTAGAGCTGGCAATTTCAGAAATTCCAGGATCTGAACTCACCAAACAAATTATGTTTCTTGGCAAGTGTCTGTCAGAAATCTGCCAGGTATGCTGGATTTCATTGGAATTATAGCTGTGTTTTGACAGATAGTTGAGGTAGCACATGTCTGAGAGACATATGGGTTTTGGAAAATTGACATTTCCAGTTTTTAAAAGCACTTGAGAATTTTAAAGTAAATTAGTCTTTAACTATGCTATAATGAGATCTTAAGGATAAATTCTGAGTTTTTGGACTAGTGTTACGTATTTAATTGTTAGAAAAACATTTACTTACTGCCTCTCTATTTAGTCTGCACTAGCAGAGTTCCAGTACAAGTAAACCCACATATGTAGTGAGTCTGAATAATTTTTCCTCTAAGCAGTGTGTTGTAGCAGACAAATGAAGTAGAATTTGTTTGCTTTAATGGTAACAGATTCATCTGATGATGTTAATACAATGAAAGTTTCCTCCCTTATAGGTTACTTGCAATGGAAAGGAGTTATTGATCACCTTATAAATGCATTTTTCTGTAAGGTTGTAAGTTTTGCAGTATTAAAAATGCAGTCTGTCCGTATTAACACTGCATTTTTCTCTAATGTCAAAATGAAAAAAAAAAAAGCTTTTATACAGTGGGAGAATGTATTTTGGAGGATTGCAAGTGTATTATTTTACCTTTTGACTTGAAAGCACACCAAGATGAATATAAATAGTAAAAAATGGTTTCTAATTATTATTTCTGTAAAGAAGAAACTGAGAAGTTCCAACTGTGATCAGATCCCTGCTGCTTAGTATCTCTAGTAATACCTAAGGTGATATAGTCTATTTCCGAGTTCCTGGAAGCATAACAGAGGTCCATTGTGCTTTGCCTAGTAAGTTTCCTTGAACAAAGATACTCGTGTGATATGCTCATGTCATGTATATAAAAGAATCTAACAGAACATTCCAATTGACTTTATTTTTCTCAATATTAGCATGAAATTTCTGATGTCGGTAGGGTTTATAGAATCATAGAATCATGTAGGTTGGAAAAGATCTTCAAGATCAAGTACTCTGAGGTCCAGAGAGGGAATCCTTAGCCTAGTTTTTCAGCTGCTTTTAGTGTGACCAAGACTTAATGAGGTTCTGCACCAGGCCTGACACAGGTAGAGAAAAGTAAATTATTCCTGAAATGTTACTGGGCAGGGTTCTCACACATATGCCATCTTTGCCTCAGAATATTGTGTTCTTTAATTTATTTTACATTTTTATTTTGGTCGAGACCCCAAAGATTCCATAGGACTTGCTTTTCAGGGCCCAGGATAGCGTTTTGGGTGGTTGTGTGGGGCACAGGATATGCTTCCAGTCATCTAGTGGTTGTTTCCACCATTGTAAGTACATGGTGCTTGCCATTGTGAGTTTGAGGGGGTGTGATACAATGAGTCTGCAAGACCCCCACATATTTGTGTTTCAGCCATTATCCTCTGTGCCAGACAGGCTTTAACCACTTGGCTTGCTTACGTTTCACATTCATGGCTACCTTGTGCAATATCTGTCTTTTAGGTGGAACAGCTGTTAATCTAATCACCTACTCTGAGGGTGACAGAGAACTCTATTAGAACTCTACTTAGGCATAAGGTATATAAAGTGAAATTGTGACACTCAAGTGCTGAGAACAGAAAATACTACCTATTTTGTCTAAGGGCAATGAAAGGTTTCGTTACGTCAATCAAAATGAAAGGCAAAGGACTAAATTCACTATTTGTATAGCAATGTAGTATGAATTTCTAATGCCCAGCCAAAATGTTGTAACACAATAAAATTACTTATTCTAAAGTGACTAGCCAACTACAGCTTGCTTTAAAAAAAAAAAAAAAAAAAAACTTTTATTGATTTTTAAAGGACTTCTAGTGTAGACAATGCAGTCCAGTTTGTTTTGGTTATAAAGTGGCTTAACATAACTTCCTAATACTTATATCCTTACTTTGCAGCTTGTTCTGTGAGAAAACTGTCATGAATTGGGTCATCACCAGGGAATACGTAAAACTGAAGTGCAAGCAGTGGAAGCATAAAATTAGGAACAATCTTTGTCAAATACTGTATTAAAAATACCATGGCAGTTGACTAAAGTAAAAGAGAGTGCAGTTTGAGTGCAGTTGTAAAAATGGAATTTCTTCCATCCTAAATGTTACTTTTTTTTCTGTGGATGAGATAACATATCACACAGCGGGGACCAATGAACTGTGTTGGAATAGCAGGAATAGGTTCATAAGTATTTCTAAGAAGGCACAGCTGTACATGGAAGGCCATTCATTCTAGCCCTCATCCTCTTCAGAATTTTGGATGGGAAAAGTAATTTATTTGGCCTTGGACTAGCTAATTCTGTGTAATTATTTACATCAATTAAATAATAGAAGCTTTCGGTAGCAGATCATCATTGAATTATTGTTCTTTGTTAGAAATAGT